>NC_133401.1:62439069-63064069 GCF_047511655.1 Castor canadensis | reverse complement strand
AAAATAGTGTGAGCTGGGCATGGTGGTACACACCTGTAGTCCTAGCACTCAGTAGGCTGAAACAGGAGGACCATGAGTTCAAGGCCACCCTGGGCAACAAAGCAAGACCCTTCTCAAAAATAATAAAAATATCGAGTCAAAAAAAGCAAATTACATAATGACAGGCATATTATGCCATTTATATACAGTTTTTAAATCAGGCAAAATATCTCACTTTATGCATAGTCACTGCTACATTCATATGTAATGATAGCACAACACGAAAATGTACATGACAATGACAAGTGAAAAATCCATATTAATGGTCACATCAAAAGTGGGAGTAACGAGACTAGGATAAGAGGTGTAACTATATTTGTAATTTTTTTTCTAGTATTTTTAATTTAAATAAAGTAAATCTAAAGTTAATCTACAGAAATCTAAATAATCTAAACTGAAATTAATCTAAAGTATAGAAATGATACCTGATAGAGCAGAGCATATATATATGAATATACACACACATATACATACATACTTATCATATGATCAACAATTGCATATGACTTGGTAATCTCTAGGATGCAAAAAATTATAGCCCTTGCACATGATTGTTCATTGCAGCAGCTTTATTAATAACCAAAAATTGGAAACATCAGAAGCCATCCTTAACTAGACACCCATACCATGGAACAGTGCTGACCAACAACCTAGATGAAGGGCATAGCACTGAATGAAAAGCCAATCTCAAAGAGCCATTCTTACACACATATCGTACGATTCTATTCACATAGCATTGCAAAATAACAAAAGTTATGGAGACAGAAAACAGATTAGTGGCTGCAGAGATTAGGGATGGCTGGGGGAAGAGGGTGGATGTGACTATAAAGGGGTAGCAGCAGGAGGTCCCATCAGCAAGAGACCAACTCTGTATCTCCATAGCAGTGCTGTTTACATGAATCTACACAACTGATAAGGACACAAACTATCCAACCCTCACACCATGGTTTTGATGCTATACATAATTACATCAGATGTACCCATTGGGGAAAACCAGCAAAACTTATATGTACTATCTTCTTGTTAAGCCATACTTATTTCAAAATAAAAAGCTTTAAAATGTTTTAAAGGAACAAAACTAGTATGGAATCATAAACTTACATATGTGCTAAAATAAAGTAGCTGACTTCTTCATTTTCGAATGCCAGAGTTATAGATTCTGTGGTCAAAAATGAGCTGCTCACATTTTGGGGTACCTACTGAGCTGAGGGTGACCAGAGCCCTTGGTTCTTACAACCTGATAATCTCGCCAAGCAGCTGCTGGAGACATGCTTTTGAAACTACAGGTTGAGATACATTTGTGAACTGTGGAATAAAGTTAGGGGCTAGCAACAGTCTTGACTTTGAATGGACTATGCCAGAGTAGTAGCCTAGGAAGTACCAGAATACAACACTAGTAGTAATTGCTTCAAATGCCATCTGTTTTATATGTGCACGTGCACACTGGCTTACTACACAAAACATATTCTTACCTGGATCAACAAAGATATCCTTACAAAATACTGTCATGGGATGATGTATTCCCATGTGAACAGGAAGTGTGTACAGGGAATCCATGGCTGGACCATGGGTAACGAAGATCAGGAACTTAAACACCCATCATCAACAGGGGCAGGGCTAAATAAACCATGGTGTGGTCACCTAGCAAACACCTTTGTGTTCATTTTCTATTAACTATTGTAACAAATTACCACAAATTTAGTGTCTTACAGCCACACAAATTTATTACTTTATAGTTCTGGGTGTTGGAGGCCCATCATGGTCTCACCAGACTAAAATCAAGGTGACACGGACCATGTTCTTTTCTGAGGCTGTAGAGAAGATGGCTCCTGCTCATTTGGATCATTGGATGAATTCAGTTCCTCACAGTTGTACAGCAAAGGTTCCTTTGCTTGATGACTGTTCATGAGGGCCATTCTCAGTTTCTAGAGGTCCTTGCACACCCTGGCTTGTGACCCCTCTTTACCTTCACTGTAGCAGGTCCATCTCACATCACATCTCGGTCCTCCTCTTCCACTTTTAAGGAGTCAGATGATTAGATTGGGCCTGTCCTAATAATTCAAAATAATCTCCCCATTGCAAGGTCCTTACCCTTGATCTCATCTGTCAAATTCCTTTGCCAGTAAAGGAATGCACTCACAGGTTCCAGGAGTTAGGGTGAGACCATCTTGGGATCATTACACAGCTATGAGAAGGGATGGGGCAGGTCTACATGCACAGAATGGGAGAAATAACCTAGGTCATTATTATTTTAAGGAAATAAAAGCAAAGAGCAGAAAAGTGCAATCCATTTTTAGTTTTAAAAAGAAAAAAATGTATGTGCAATTGAATGCGTAATTTTTACCCAAAGGGAATCCATAAGAAATTTCTGATACTAGTTATACATAAGGAGGGGATAAGAGAAGAATATTCAGAACTTGTTTGATTTTTCATATTCTGAGGTTTCAGTTTTCTCTAAAAAGGTGTTATGGGCTTGGGCCTGGCTCAAGTGGTAGAGCACCTACCTGGCAAGTACGAGGCCCTTAGTTCAAATCCCAGTACAACAAAAAATGTTTTGCAAGGGTGGGTATATAGCTCAGTATTGGAGTGCCTACTACATGCATAAGGTTTCCATCCATGGTGCCACAAAAAGGATTAGATAAATAAAACATAAAACTTATGAATTGCTTAGCTGGCATGGTGGCGCGTGCCTATTCTCCCGAGCACTCAGGAGGCTCTGGCAGGAGGATCTCAAGTATGTGGCCAGTCTGAGCTACATGGGGAGACCCTGTTTCAAAGAACAATAAGAAAAAAAAACCAAAAACATGTTTTGCTTGCTTTTAAAATAATTTTTTAATTTATATTTAATAAGATTTTTCTGGATGGGAAGATTTTGGCCAATTGTCTCTTTTATAACACCCTATGTAAAAAGAAAAGCAACCTATTAAAGGTATGTATACATATATGTATGTATATAATTAATTCATACACTTGGATATATGTGCGTATCTATGCATATGTGTGTGTCTATATGTATATACACATATATCTGTGTGTATGTACATGTGTGTATACCTATGTATACACACATTTGTATATCTGTGTGTCCACACACATATATACTGGGGAGGAGTTTGGAAGGTAGAACTGATTGACTGTCAGCACTGATGGTGCCTGCTGCCTTGACTGGCCATGAGCTCCTGAGCACCTCCCACCCTCAACCAATTCCAACCCTGGGCAGGACAATTGTTGCCATGCACAAACCCTGTCTAAGAAGGGCAAAAAGTCCAAGCAAGAATGCTCCAAAGGGAGGCAGCCAAAAGGGAACCTCATTCCTCATGGGCATCTTCCCTGACTGAGGAACTGGCCCCTCTCCATGCCTGAGGCCTGGCACGAGGAGTCTGACTGCAAAGATGAACCTTCAGTCCAGATTCTCTCCTTGACCTCTTCACACAGTCTCTGGATCTGACCCAGGACACTGCATAAAGAGAAGCAGAGGCAGCAGTTCCATGGCCTCCTGCGCCGGTCCTCATTGGGGAGTATAAAATCCATGCCTGAAAACCCCAGTGCCATTTGAAGGGACCCTCAGCAGCTCCTGGGCATTTCCATGACTCCAAATCTACACTCTGGCTGTGACACCTACATTGATTATTCTGAAATGCAAATACTAGATGAATCTCCATTCTGCTCCTTCACACCAAATACTGCCACCTTCCCAGCTGGAAGAATAGCCTGGTGCCACTGCTCATAGGCCTGCTTGCCTAGCCTGTGTGTGGCATTTAGATAAAATCTGATTATCAAATCTGTATCTCCCATCTCAGACACAAGCCCCAGAGGAATTTCTATCTTGGATGTTTATGTTTCTTTTGTTTTCAGTGCCTGGAGGAAAATTTCCTACTTGTAACAGTTTCATTGAAGACACCGACAGTTCCCCTCATCCTCAGACATCCTCCACCCAGGTACCTTCAGGAACTCCAGGAAGTGGCCGGGCACTAGCACACAGCCAGAGCTCTGTCAGGGATGACAGAGCAGGCATGAGGAGTTCAGTCTGGAATGAGGGGTGAGACACAGAAGATGTGAGTCAGAACATGGAACACAACAACCACAGCAAAGGGCTCTGGCAGCTCCCATGGAAGAGCTCTTTGGGGCTAAGAAGATTGGTCCCTACAAGTATCCCACTATGGAACCTCTGATTCCTTTCAGGCTCATGAGCCCAGGCCCTGTCCCTCTCAGTCACTGAGGCAAGAAAAAGACACTAAGAAAAACCAGGCCTTCCCACCTGAGCCAGTCCTCTGCCTAAAGCTCAGCCCCTTTGAAACAGATAAGCCCTGAGGTCCCAGAAACCCTCAGAAAACAAAGTGGGACCTATAGAAGGAGAACATAGATGCCTGAGAGCTCTTTTTCTTTTTCTTTTTTTTTTTTTTTTGAGCTAGAGCTAAAAGGGACTGGCAGAGAGTCACACAGGCTGAGAGAAGACACGAAAGAGAGACTGGCTAGACTCCTGTGTCCATCTTTGGGAAGACTGAGAAGCGACTGGCATAGAATATTCAGGACAGGGACAGAGGCACAGGCTTGATCTCCATGCAGTGCCCTGCCTCTGGCTCAGTGATCTCTCTTCCCTTTCTGGGATTATTGTTCCCTAGAAATTTGAATCAGCTACATAGGGAGCCAACCTGGACAGACTCCATGAATAATCCAGAAATATAAGACAAGCTCTCAGAGCCACTTCTCAGAAGTAAATCTGTCATTTGCATTTTCAGTACCTTAATCCCAGAATTTACTGAATCACGGGGTTGCATGGGGAGTGAAGCAGTTCATACTCCAGGGCTTCAGGACCTCCCCCTCCCCCTAATTCTTTGTCACAGCCCAGTAAATCTGCATCAGTCTGAAGCAAAGGGATGTAACACTGAATGAAGGTCCCAGGCCCTGATGCCTCTCTGCCCCAGGGTCCAGCCCTGACCTTAGAGGAAGGAGCCAAACCATCAGTGCCCTCCAGAGTCATGGTCATTACTGTGCAGAGACTGGGGAAGACACTGGGGGTGAGGGTGGGGGCTGCCTTGTCACTTAAAGGGCAGAAGAGCTCCAGAGTGTTAAATATGAACGCAAGCTGGTGGGGCAGAGTTTCTGAGAAACTGGGGACTTTTCTGGTGCTCTTGCACACTCCACACAACAGGCTGTATTGTTATTGGCCTGGGTCCACAGGAAGGAGAAATCCAGTGACAATGTGACTTCCTTCCAGGCCAACAACACTCTGAACTGTAGTCCTGCTCCTTGCACTAAAGTCAAGGACAGGCTCTTGACATCAAGAAGGAGTTTCTAGATTCTCCAATATGCAGTCTTTCTCTTCTCTTTTCTCCAACTAAATTCTCTACAAATAAAATCTTTCCAACCTCTAAAAAAGAAGGAGTTTCTAACACAGAGAAGGGAAAGCCAGGTGCAAACAGATGCCACCAACCTCGTGAGTCCTACAATGTTCCTGAGTCCTACAATGTGCCTGTGAGTTCAGACAGGAACTTCACAGATGGGCAGTCATGCTTCTGTTCTGTAGTCATGGGAAAGACCACTGTGGGCTCTGATAGATTCCACAACCCAAATTCTATCTGTTAACCAATCAAGCGCTACACACAAAGTGTCCCTGAGACTACCAGGCAATTGGATTCTTGACCTTCAGTTCTACTTTGTCACCGCTAGTCAGAGCAAGTTGATCTGATGTATGAATACATAAGGAAGAATGAGAAGAAACATGGGAATATTATTCAAGGTAAATAAGATTTTGCAAAGCTAGACAAACTAGATGGGCTCCTGCCATTCAATACTTTTTCTACTTTGGCTCATTTTAATTATTATTCTTTTTCTCACTTGCTTTAAAAAAACCAGCTACTGAGGCTTTTGAGGACAAAGGATATTCCAGATGCACAATGGAAAAGATAAAAGATAAGAGAATTCTGTGGCAACCAGCAAACCAGGTCTGGTTGACCTGGGGAGGGAACATTTTCATGGAAAGTTGGGTGTTCCAGCCACATTGGACAACCATCCCTCAGACTTCTCTAGAACCTCCTAAGAAAAAAACACCAGAAGAGAGAGGAAGACCCCAGAGGCAGAACATGGGGAGAGTTGGATCAACAGCACATCTTGTATTCATTGGTGATTTCCTAAGCCATGAGTGATTCATAATATTGTTGTTTGGAAGATAAATGAAAAGCTTCAGGAGCTTACAGCACTTGCATCAAGGCTGGGCTGATCCCGTTCTCCTCCATGAAACTAGACCTTCTCTGCATCAAAGAGGCTGTGAGGGAACTTTCAATAACATGTACCAGAGTGTGACAAGGCAAGCAGCAAAGCCTGATTTCCAGGCCTGTCTCTTTTCCCCCACCTCACCCCTCCTCATCCTGGATCTTGGCTCGTGTGCTATAAAAACCAACAGCCTTGAAATAGAGAGGAGAGGGAAGAGGACTGTTAGACACTTAGAAAACAACTTCTGTTAGATTCTTGTAGCTCAGAGGACAACTTGAAACATCCCAGGGCAAAGGTATAGCCAGTTCTCACACCATTATCTGATCAAATGTGTTCAACTGGTAGTAGATGACTCTCTCCAGGACTCTGGATTATCTGCCCATTAATTCAGATTGCTAATAAAGAGGTTTTAATGTAAAGTATGAATCTTTGAGTGGTAAGTTCTTACTTCAAGTTTTTGTACTAAATACCCCAAAATGAATCTCTAAGCAAAAGAGCATCTGTCACAGCAGCAGCTTTAGCCAACATTAGACAGCTGGGCCTATCCCAGGCCCCCACCAGGCATAACAAGGGCTTCTTGGATGCATACGCCGCTCGTTTGCATGCATACACACACGCACACACAGCACAAGCAGCCTTCTGCAGACGAGCACACAGTTATAATACAAGGTCACCCAGATTGCCATGAGGGGGTCCCTGCTCACCTACACTGACAGGTAGAGAACCCAAACCCCACAAAACATTTATCTTTCTTTCATGGTTGGATTGCAGGCCTAACCTGGACAGAAGAGTCTTCCCCAAGCACAGAGGCACAATACAGCCAGCCACGACACCCTCCCAAAGTCCTCTGGTTGGGTCACAGAATAAATTAGAGTTAGAATCAGAATCATTTATGATTCCACTTTGGGAAGAAGTGAGATTACAAAGAGCAGAGCCTGTCTTGCAGCATGTGGAGACTGCAATCTAAGTTCAATGTGTACTAGCAATTCTGAGTAATAATAAACTGTGCCCACCTGTATTTAGCATTTGTGCTAGGCCAGGCCCAGCAGTAAGCACTTGCTTTATCTCAGTTCATTTTCACAGTCACCCCAGGAGACTGGGATTGTCATCCTCAATTTACAGAAGTAGCTGCTGAAGCCCAAAGAGGTAAGTGACATGTCCAAAGTCACCCAGCAAGGAAGTGATTCAACCTGGTCTCAAATCAAGCTGTCTTAATCACTGTCTGCCTTCTAGCAATTAAAAAGTCCTACACAAACCTCTGAGATGCACTTCTGCTGGAGGGCTTGTTAAGTGAAAATAGACACGAGGGGCTCTGACTTTCTTAAGCCCATGTCACACCTTTATCAACCCAATGGGCACTGCGAGCCATACTTCATCCATGTCAAGGCCAAGGACTTGACCTGCACCTTTACAATTTTCACAGGAGAGCTGGTACTTCTTGGTGCTTTTCACAGAGTTCCTATGGCTTGACATCCAGTATTTATGTCATAATTATCTCATCCACCACACAAAGCAGAGGACAAGGCAGAAATAGGATAGCTCTGGTTCATTTCCAACTGAAACAATGCTTGCAGGTTTAGGAAAATTAAAATCCACTTTGCTCACAGTCCACTAGTGACAGCCACAGGAAGCCAGCAGGACTGTGATGCTCATTGCTCATATGTGCATCCAGGAATTCCTGTTTGGAGAACAAACCTCAGGAGCAAAGGGAATCTGAGTCCTGGACTGAACTCACTTGAATTTCAACAAACACCCATTTCAACACAGCACATCTTCCTCTCTGGGGATCATGACACTGTCCCTGGGCAGGGCCCCTTAAAACTCCAGAATCCTACCTTCCTGTCACTTCTCTACCATTGATAGAATAAGTCAGAGACTACTGCCCACTGCCAACACTCTGCGTGCTCAGATGTGCCTGTGAGCCCAAGGGACAGAAGAAAGCACGTGCTGGTCAAAGTAGATCACACACTGTGATTCTTCTAGGGTTGGAAGGCAATGGAGGGAATCATCCACACTCACCTACCATGTATCAGACATGATGTGGACATTGCCACACAGGACATGCTAGAAGGACAGTGGCACCAGACCTAGCAGAAGAGGGTCCCGGCAAAACTAAGGAAATCTTCCTAAAGGAACTTCTAGACTGCGGTTCAAAGTGTTCAAAATGACCTTCTAAGCAGAGGAGATAGTGGAAGAGGCAGACTAGTGCTCTGGGAAGAAGGACCAATATGTCAAAGGGCCCAGAAGCTATGAAAGATTTGACTTGCTCAAAAAACTAAAAGAAGCCATTAGAGTTTTACAGGGACTTGGCTTCCATTTACCTGGTCCCTCCCCAGCTGTATAGGATGAGAACAGAGCAGGGAGCTGATCCATGGCCTCTGCAGGGGTAGCAGGTCTACCACAGCCTTGTGGCTGAGATCCAGAGATCTCTGACAACAACCTCCTTGTGATGTGCCAGCAGACTTGGAGGTGTCTCAGGCTGTCTGCCTGGTCCTGCATCCCACAAGAAGTTGGCACAATGACAGCAGCAGATCTGGTCTCTGTCAAGGAGGTTTGGAATCAGGGATAAAATAGAGTGACTTTTGCCCTAGCAAATCTGGTCAAGGCAAATTAATACTCACAGAAAGGATAACAGAAGCTACAGGAGCAAGGAGGAAGAGGCATGGAGAGTTCCTGTTTAATGGGTACAAAGTTTCTGTTTAGGATGATGAAAACATCTAGAAATAGTGGCAGTGGTCACATGCCACTGTGAATGTACTTCATGTCCCTAAATTCTACACTTAAAAATGCCCATCTCAGCTAGGCATGGTGGCATGCACCTACTGTCCCAGTCACTCAGGAGGCTGTGTGGTTTCTCTTGTATCTCCTAAGTAATAAATAAATGTATTTGGTAGTAATGTTCCTTAAGTACTGCCAGAGAGTTTCTATTAGATTTATGTATTATTAATTATCTGACTAATCATTGTAGAGTACCTATGATAACTTATCATCCCAAGTCTATGAATTCAAGTTCAGCTTCTCTTTCCATTGCTTATTCCCATCTCCCACGATAAACAGTTTACCATTCAATTATTTTCATTGCAACCATTGTGATCACTATACTTAAAATTCAATCAGGCTTCTAATTTTAAGCATCTTTTTTGGGTATAGCACTAACAATTGACAAGCATCCTGGATTTAACATCTGTTCACAGCAATAAATGGTTTTAAATCTGAGAACTGAAAACACATATAAAGTCAATTATGAGCAGTTTTCGCACTGTGATTCATGACCGTGCATCAGCAACTTTTCAGTGACAGCAGTGGTTCTGAAAGACAGGGCCTGAATGCAACGCTTGGACATCCCACTGCCAGAGGAATGACTTTTGACTGACATAGAAAACAACCTACTATGCACCAGTGCTGAACACTGCTGGAGGCTCTCTCCCATTTAATTCTCAAGTAAGCTGGATTGTTCAGAAGTGTGAGTGCAAATGGAATCTCTGGGGAAATCTCTCATGAGAGCATATAGCCCTCTCTGGGAGTCTTGATGTCCACAGCCAACAGGCCATCAAAAGGCAGCTCCTAACCCCTGCCACAGATGCCATGCTCTCTGCCATGGTTCCAACATCTGTGCCAAGAGTCTGCTGTTCAGAAGGAAGGTGGGGCAGGAGAACTGCAGCCAGAAACTGTCTTGGATATCGGTCCCTCACTGAGCTCACAGATGCGGCTATAACCTTATGGAAGGAAGGGATACAATTGGAGTTGAAGGTGATTTTACTCCAGGTTAGGAGGTGATAAGCCAACTGAGACAACAGTGGAGTCATCAAGTGTATAGAAGGAAAGTAATAATTTGTTTAGCCTCAATCGGATGCTAATTATAAAAAAATAACTTATTTCCCTTGCGGAGGGATAAAAGTACAAAATGCTTGAAATGTACTATAAATGACGTCTGAAACTTTCAAGGAATTTTAATATTTGTAGCTGCCTAGGGCAGAGCTCTCCTTAACATCCCAGCCTCCCATTGAACCTTCTAGCACTTCAGCTTTAAACTGAGCAGCAATTCCCTGTCAACAGCCTCTACTCAAGAACCTTCTTGCTTTCTTCACCTGGGATGAAACCTGGCTTTCCATGGAGGTCACTTCCCCACAGCCCTTGGGATGGCACGTGCAGTCCCTGTGCTCTGCTCTTACATCATCACTTCCGCAACTCCAACCTCCTCCTCACTGTGGCACCTGAGGACTGGCAATCACTCACCTAAGACTTGGGCACCTAGTGCCAGTCTTTCCCTCTCTCAGCAATCTTTTTCTTCTCTCCTCTTAGGTGTCCAGATCCACATGGATGACTAGTCCAGGACCAGAACTTCACTTCCTTCACCACTGCATTGTAATGCGTTCTGATAGCACTCCCTCCACCACTGCTATTTCAAACAGCACTCTCTCTAAGCCCCTCCCTGTCTAGCTCCTCTCAGGACAGTCAGTGACCTACCATTTACCTTCAGTTCTTTGTCTCTTCTCTTTCTTCCCAATCCATCAGTGAAGGCACATGAAGAGACAATTGAACGTATTTGTCTTTTTCCTCATTTAACTTGAATTCTTTTATTGTTTTATCAGTAAGAATAAGCTGACTTTGACTTGACATGTATATGTACGTGGTTTTTTTTTTTCTTTTAAATCACCCTAAGAAATCTGTCAAAACACAGAATGGTGTGTTTTCCGAAAGGAAGTAAGAGAGAGCAATGTGACTTTCTGGAAAGAACATTCCTAATAGTAGAAACAGTAAAACCAAAGGCCTTGAGGCAGCAGTGTGCTAGGCAAGTTCAAAGAACAGTGTGGAGACCCACATAGCAGAAGCAGAGCAAACTGTAGGCAAGGGTTTGGAGCAGGCTGGCAGGAGAAAAAACATGAGGGCTCAACTGGTTTATCACATGAGGGATTCTAGCACAACTCCACCAAATGTGAGGGCTTTGGCTTTTACACTGATGGGAAAGGAAGCCATAAGAGGGTTTTGAGCAGAGAGGTAAATATGACCTGAGTTGCATTTTGAAAGTCCAGCTACTCCTGCAGGGTTCAGAATAAGCTACAGGGTGGGGCCAAGGCAGAGAAGGAATCCTGGGTAGGAAGCTATGACAATAATCCAAATAAGACATGGCCAGGGTGGCAGAAGTGTGAGAAATAGTAAGTTCTATTCTGAAGAATAGCATCTGAATATAAGATCTATATATTTTGAACATAGAACGTACTAGACAACTAGTACTAGGGAAATAGATATATCAATAGATAACAGATCAATAAATAGAAGGTAGTTGCATACCCACATCTGAAAAGATATCCATAACTTATTGAGTGAAAAGTACATCACAGAACAGTATGTATCAGCCTACTTAAACTAACAAAGTTATATCATTAAGTATGCATAGGAGATGATTTGGAATGACATGCATCCCACTGCCAGCAAAAATTTCCTGAGGAACAGGATCTGCACAGACAGAGAGAACCGTCATCTTCTACTTTATATGCATTTCTTGGTTTAAAAAACCATAAACATATACTGCTCATTACTTGTGTTGAGTATGACAAGCAGTGAGTCCCATCCATGAGAGGTGTTTGAGCCTGCCTAGATGACTTCTTCATGGGTAAGTCACCAAAAGAAGTCAAACACAGATGGTATGTTGAAACTTAAGATGTCTTCCAGCCTTGGCTTCCTTCCCAAGCTTGCTGGAAATCCCCTCGTCTCTCTGAACTCTAGCTTCCTCACTGGCCAATAAGGGTGACAATAACTGCTCCACTGGAGGGCTGTGGTTATGGGTGTAAAGTCCATCGTGATGCCTGGAGCATTTGTTCTCTTCTTCCTCCCCAACAAGGATGCCAATGATTCCGGGAGGTGAGGCTGCTCCTGAAGCTCATTGTGCCCGAGTAATCCAGGCTCTCCAGAGGCAGAAGACTGCTGGGCCAACAGGAATTCCAGTACAACCCCACCAAAAGAATGTGGGTCTCCCCTAGAGAAAAGAAACTTCCCCAAGACCCACTCTGGGGACAGGCAAATAGTAATGTGGAAATACCCCCATTTTGCCAGAAAGAGTGTACATGACTCCCCAAAATCCCAAGTCAAAGTCAGAAGTTCCTAATGATTTATAATTTTCCTTTCTTGACTAGCAAGAAGGCCATCAGGAAAGGAAAGGAAAAGCTGAATGCCATTTATCTAAAATCACTAACACTTTTTGAGAAGCTATAAAATGTGCAAGCTTTTGCCAAATGGATGTCAAAAGAGCTTTCATCTCCATTTTGGCTGGAAATGATCTGTTCCCTTCCTAATGCAGATATATGGGGTTTTGTCTCAAATCTACCCAGTCAGATGCACAGCACATTCTTAACTATTTTGGAATGATTAAGAATGGAGCCATAAATCTATGCTTTGACATGACATGGTGATTTGACCCCGCAGATACATGGTAATGGGTTATTAACAAGGCTTCACAAACCTATCGAAAAAATTGTCCAAAGCTATCCACTAATTAATAGCCGTTCACACATGCCGCATTGTTTTGTGATGAGAACATAATCATGTCCATTAAGATAATTTGTATAGTTTTTAACCTTCTGCCAGAAATAAATGAGGTTAAGTCTAAAGGTAACACCAACTTCATGACAACACCTACAGGTGTCTCCTTCATGACACTTACTTCCAAAGCTTACTTTCTAGTCCAGAAACTTGGAGTCTCTCTTTAGTTTTCCAGAGCTCTTGCAAGCAGAAAGCACAGAGGAAGTACCAGGGGGATGGTCCCCAGGACCTGCCCTGCTTCACACCTGCCACTCTGCAGCAGCAGCCTGCTGCCTGTGGTCTCTTCTCCATCCTCTCCCTTACCACCCATCCTCCTGGATAAGCCTTTAACTCTCTAAGCCCAGGCCTGCCAAAAGCCTGTCTCCTGCGCCTGTCTTACTTCCTTTGACCAGCTGTGAGCTGGCAGGACCTATGAAACTATGCAGAAGCCATTAAGAAGTGGAGAAAGGTGCAGAAAGCTTGCTTGACTCCCATATCCACGAGAGAAGCAAGACCGGGTAGGGGTTAGGGGATCTTGTGGGTGGACATATTGCAGGGAGGGTATGGGGAGATACCTCACTGCCTTCCCAGTAAAAAGTTCTCCATAGGAGGCTCCCATCTCAGAACTGGGTACACTGGAAGGTCCCAAATCCATGTGACAGATTCATATGAAAAAATTACTGCCTGTTGCTGAGAAAATTAGTTATCTACATGCAGAATTCTGAAAGCAGCCCCTTATCTCTCACCAAGTACAAAAATCAATTCAAAATGGATCTGAAACTTTGAAACTACTACAGGGAAAATACTGGGAAATATAGGCAATTATTTTATTAATAGGACTCCAATTTCCCAGGAAATAAGAACAAAAATTGAGGCTGGATATAATTGCTCAAGCCACTAATCCTAACTCCCTGGGAGGTGGAGATCAGGAGGATCACAATTTGAGGCCATCCTGGGCAAAAAGTTTGCAAGACCCCATTTCAACCAATGGCTGTGTATGGTGGCACACTCCTGTCATCTCCGCTACATGGGGAAGCACAAATAGGAGAGTCAAGCTCCAGGCTGGCCCAGGCACACAGCAAGGCTCTATCTCAAAAATAATCAACACAAAAGGGCTGGCTGAGTGGCTCAAGTGCTAACACATCTGCTTAGCAATCATGAGGCCTTGAATTCAACAGAAAAAAAAAAAGAACAAGAATTGACAAATAGGATTATATCAAATTCTAAAGCTTCTGCTCATCAAAGGAAACAATTATCAGAATCAAGAGACAACCCACAGAACAGAGAGAATCTTTGCCAGCTCTTCAATGGATAAAGGAATAACATCCAGAATATATAGGGAGCTCAAAATAAAACATCAAAAGAACAAATAATCAATTAATAAATAGGCAAATAGATTGAACATACAGTTCCTATAAGAAGTACAAATGGCTAATAAAAACACAAAGAAATGCTCACTATCTTAGCCATAAAGGAAATGCAAATCAAAACTATACTGAGAGTCTATGTCAGCACAGTCAGAAAATAAGCACGGAAGCATGGCTCAAACAGTAGAGCATCTGCCTAGCAAGCATGAAGCCCTGAGTTCAAAACCCAGTACTGCAAAAAAAATATGTGGCAAGGATGTGTAGACAAAGGAACCCTCATATACTATGTGTGGGAATGTAAACTAGTGCAACCACCATGGAAATAAATATGATAGATAATCAAAAAACTAAAATAGACCTATCTTCTGACCCTAGTATACCACTCTTGGGCATATATCCCAAAGATTGTAAATGAACATACAAGAAAGATACCTGTACACGCACATTTATTAATACATTGTTCACAAGAGCCAAATTGTAGTATCAGCCTAGGTATCCAATGAATGGATAAAGAAAACATGGTGCTGGTGCCAAGGTTGCTGTAATCCTAGCAACTTGAGAGGCTGAGATCAGGATGATCTTGATTTGAGGCCAGCCCAGGCTAATAGTTCATGGAGCCCATATCCAAAATAACTGGAGGTGTGGCTCAAGTGGCAAAGCACCTGCTTTGGAAGCCCTGAGTTTAAACTCCAGTCCCACAAAAAAAAGAAAGAAAAGAAGACATGGTAGATATACACCGTGGAAAATTATTCAGCCATAAAAAAGTGAAATTTTGTCATTGCAGGAAATTGTTGAGCAAGAGACATGAAGCTCAAAAGGTTAAATATTGATATTTTCACTGACAAGTGGATGATAGACCTAAAATGATGATGATGCTAATGAGAAATGAGTGTAAAAGGAGGACTGGGAGGGGGATCAGTGGGAGGGGGAGCATACAAAGAGAGATATGGGGGGAGGTTAAAAACAAGAAATTACTGCCTTGTAATCCTACCTACTCAGGAGGCAGAGATCAGGAGGAGTGTGGTTGGAAGCCAGTCCTGGCAAATAGTTTGCAAGACCCTCTCAAAAAAGCCCATCGTAAAAAAAAAGGGCTCAAGGGTTTAAGTTCTGAGTTCAAACCCAAGTTCAGAAAAGAAGGAAGGAAGGAAGGAAGGGAGGAAGGGAGGGAGGGAGGGAGGAAGAGAAAGAAAGGAAAATAAAAGAAGGAAAAAAAAGGAAGGAGGGAAGAGAGAGAAAGAAAAGAAGGAAAGGGAAGGGAAGGAAGGGAAGAAAAGAATTGCCAGGCATGATGGTATGACTGTAATCCCTGTTAGTTGGGAGGCACAGATGGGACAATCACAGTTAGAGGCCAGCTCAGGCAAATTTAGGGAGACCCTATCTCAGAAAAAAAAATACAACACAGGTCTAGGTGTGTGGCTCAAGTAGTAGAGCACTTGCCTAGCTGTGTAAGTCCCTGGGAAGGGAGGAGGAAGGAAGGGAGGGAGGAAAGAGAAGGAGACAGGGAGGGAGGGGATCCTGCATTTTTTCTGGTAACCCTAGGAAAAGATGAAGCAGAGCAGGTGTCACCTTCCAAGCACCTCCCCCAAGCCCCCCTCAGTAAGGCATGGTCTAAAGCACAGCCACCCCCATCCTCAGTAGCTGTAGTTCAGGTACTCTGGGCTCAAGCTCAGAGCTCTCCAGGGCCAGAAGCTCAACCTTTCCTAGAGAAAGGTAACACCTGGAGGTCTTTGTTCCTCAATCCCTGCCCCAAAACCCCTTCTCTGTCCACATCCTCATCCTAGTGACTCACCTCCTACCCTAGTGGTCATCCTTTCCCTCCCGCTCCGTGTCATGCTCCTGCCAGCTCATGTCTCTGCCATCAGAAGACACCTCACCCCAGGTCAGAGGGTGGGAGGAAGGAGCTCAGAAGGGGATGACCTTATACTGGTTCCACAAACTCCAAAAATCTCCCTGGTGCTGCACAGGTGGCTGGTAGTGGGTGAATGAGGTGGGCAGTGATCCTCGCAAATGTCTCCTGTTACAGACAGGCTTGTGATCCATCTCTTCCTTCTCCTTGCCCACAGGAGTCTTCCCTAGAAAGGAGGCTTCCAGCAACTTCTAACCCATTCTTCAGGTTCATTCAGTCAACAAATACATCTTGCACCCTGTCAAGATATTTCAGTAGTCATTGGCATTGTGTGCCAATGACTACTGAAAATACCAGAGAGAAAAAGAACAAAGACCTGTCTCCTAGCATTTACCCATGGAAAAATCCAGAAATGCCAAAACTCAGCAGCAATATATCACAAACTGGAAGCCAAACTTTCATCACCTGTCTAAAAAAGGTAATAGTGACATGGACTGGAAACATTAGATTATTCTAAGAAAAACAGAAGGGAGCTGAACTTTGAATTAAAAAATAACAAAGTAAGCCAGACATGGTGGTGATGCCTGTAATCCAAGTACTCAGGAGGCTGAGGTCTGAGGATCACAAGTTTGAGCCTGGACTACATAACAAGAACTTGTCAATAACAACAATAATAATAATAAACTTTGATAAATACATTTGAGATTATTAAAGAAAACTAGACTTAGTCAAATATCTAGCAAATATCAACAAAAAGATAAAATTTAAATAATAAAAAATGAAGTAGATAATGATAAGACTTAAAAATTGTAAGACATGTTGCTGTTATTTTTTTTTGTCAAAAACATAAAATGATTTTCTTTGGAAAAATACAGATCATCAAAATTGACTCTCCAAGAATTTTTTAAGACTAATAATCAGGGAAAAGTTGAAAAAGTTATCAAATGTTAACCCCACAAAAGGAACCCCACCATGATTATCTGACAATGTTCAGGAGGGCCTGACCAATACAAAATAAGAAATAGTGCTCTTTAAAAAATTAAAATGAGACTATACTTTTAATTCATTCATAATACTTTATAAAATTCAAGGTAATTTGATCTAAAAACTAGCAGAGTAAGAACAGAGTTCAGGGAGTCTTCCGGTGTCCCCACCTACTTACTCACACTGGGAGCACATGGAAGAGGCACCTGTACCCAGAGTGAGCAGTGGACCCACAGGGCTGAGCCATCTGAGCAGAGAGCCAAGCATGCCACAATGACCCATGTCCCCCATCTTCCTCCAGGTCCAGTTAAGTTTAACTTTCAAGAAACTGCTCATTTTTGTCATATACTATTCTTCCACAAGAAAGAAAAGATGAATAGCAATATAATTTATGTTATAAAACTATCATAACTGTGACACCAAAACCCAACAGAAATAGTGGGCAAAAAATGATGAATCCTTTTCACTTATGAAAATAAGTATAATCATCCTAAATAAAATGCCAGAAATACAACTCAACACTTATTAAAAGAATAATACATAACAAAAAAGTAGGGTTTATCCCAAGATTGCAGAAGTGGTTTAGCATTAGGAGATTATTCATATAATCTCTCACATCAGGGTAACAGTTTTTTATGATAACCTTATACTCAAACTCTTGTTAATTTTTCACCCATTTCCCATAAAAACTCTAATGACTGGAAATAGAGCGTTACTTGCTGAATATAATGAAGTACTGCTCATTCTGTATGGATCTTGAACGTCCCCACAGCCCACGTGTCAAATGTTTGGTCCAAGTCATGGACTGGTGGCTCACACCTATAATCCTGACTACTCAGGAGGCAGAGATCAGGAAGATTATGGTTTGAAACCAGTTTGGGCAAATAGTTTGTGAGATCCTATTTTGGTAGAGTACCTGCCTAACAAGCAAGAAGCCCTGATTTCAAACTCAGTATCACCAAAATAATAATCATAATAATAAATGAATGATTGGTCCTCAACTTGGTGCTGTTGGGAGGAGGGGGAACTTGCAGAGGTAGAGCCTAATAGGTTTTTAGGTCACCTGGGGCACGCCCTTTGAAGTGGTTTGTGGGACCCTGGTCTCTTCTCCTTCCTCTTCTTCTCCTCTTCCTTCCTCCCTACCGCTCTCCTGCCTGGCCATGAGGTGATTGGCTTTGCTCTACTATGCACTCCTGCCATGAAAAGCAATGGGGCCAACTGATCATGTACTGAAACCTCCACAACTGTGAGACAAATCAACCTTCTCTTGTTGTAAGTTGATTATCTGGGGTATTTGCTACAGTACCAGCTGATTAACACAAGTATAGATTGTGTAAAATTTTATCTTCCATGAGGATACTGCTTATACCAGTGTGTTAAGTATATGACACTAACAGTGGGAAGGAGTCTCTTTGTCTCTCTGTCTCTCTGTCTCTCTGTGTGTGTGTGTGTGTGTGTGTGTGTGTGATTTCTTCTTGGTTATTCTAAGGTACACTTATCTCACATTTGCCATCATGGAAATAAAAATATCTTTCAATCAATGTGTAAGGTTAATATTAAGTAACTCCTTCCCCTTCCCACACCACCTTCTGAAAGTTTTTGTAAGTTGGTGCATCTTACAAGCATAATAGCTTAAATTTGAGGAACTAAAACACATATCAAATGAACAATTCACATTATACATGCAAGCATAACTCAAATTTTGGCATTAAAAGCAGAAGCAAAATGAATATTGGCTGGAGGTGTGGCTCCATGGTAATGGGGTTGGCCCTGGGTTGGAACCCCACCATTTTAGGAGGGCCTGACCAATACAAAATAAGAAATAGTGCTCTTTAAAAATTAAAATGAGACTATACTTTTAATTCATTCATAATACTTTATAAAATTCAAGGTAATTTGATCTAAAAACTATCAGAGTAAGAACAGAGTTCAGGGAGTCTTCCAGTGTCCCCACCTACTTACTCACACTGGGAGCATATGGAAGAGGCACCTGCACCCAGAGTGAGCAGTGGACCCACAGGGCTGAGCCATCTGAGCAGAGAGCCAAGCATGCCACAATGACCCATGTCCCCCATCTTCCTCCCTCCTTCTGCTGTCCTTGACCAATGGTGCTGAAGCAGAGTCCGGAAGGATTAAGTGATCTACAATGTAATCTACCTGCTCACTGTTCAGCTGGGCCTATGGCAGATGACTTGTTCCACTGGCAAGCAACTATTATGAATTTTCCTGATAGCACCTAGCAAAGTGGAGTCTTCTTTCTCACTGTACATTTTCCAACAGACTACCATTTTCTACCACCAAAGAGTAGAGTAGTTCAGTACTATGGTTATTAATAAATATGTAAAACTCATTAGTTGGCAAAGATGTGATAAAACAGGCATAGTCATATACAATTCATAAGAATTCAAGCTAGAACAACCATTTTGGAAACAATTTGGCAATATATATATCAAGATTCTCAAATGTGAGTGAGTATCAAGAAAAATGCCGAAGCTCCTTTTATAGACATTACAATCTTCAAGTCATTTGCAGGAGTTCTTACTTGAACTTGAGAAGGTTAGGAGGAAACAGACTTTCTTCAAAACCACCGTCTTGTTGACCTCTCTACCACTGTAAGAAGTTGAATATCATTTTTGTATTGTCTTATTGTCTTCAGTAGTTGTGATTTCAATGGATTGAGAACAAAGAACTATTATTCTTTTGAAATAAGTTTAAAAAAAGAATCTAATATTCACACATACACAGGCAACACCCTTTTGACAATTACTATTGCTTTCCCAATTCCTCAAGAGCTTCTCTTTCCTATTAACAGACCCTAAAATCTGGGGAGCAATGTCCCCAGGCCATATCTAGACAACCAGGATAATCCTGTTAGTTTTTGGCAGCACTGGGATGAGGAATGGGCATTTGACCTCAACCATGTACAAGAAAGTCTTTTGGACAGTTTAGTGCCTGGAAAGAGAGCTCTTTAAAAGAAATCCCTTTTACTCCTATCCTTTTCCTTTTTCCTTGGGATTCTACAAAAGAAGGATGGGAAGCCTGGCTTTATAACATCCATTTGGGGCACATTATCAATACACTGAAAACCAGAAAGCACATGAGCTTTTGATGTCACTGAGCCATTGCTCCTGCACTGTCTTTCCTGTAAACTTACGTGTGAACACACAGTAAGCATTCATCATTCATGGATGTCTGGCATCTTTCTAATCTCTCCTTGATACTTTGGTAATTTCACATAAGACCTGCCTTACCTGTACTACAAATGTAAAAATCCATTTATCAGATATCTTCATTGCTAGATTGAGATATGTGTTCCAGGTTCTGCCAATCAGCCTCAGCCATGTAGATGAGGATTCAGAAAGAAATGAAACAGCAGCCACATGCCGGGCAACCATGTGCAAGGAACCCCGTCTTCATGTGGTACACTGCTGGAGGTCTTGTTAGTCTGACAGAACTTCTGAGACTGCTTCCTGGGTCATTCATGCCACACAGCAGCTAGTAGTGGTGTCACTAGAAAGTCCCACAATGGGATGGAGCACTGATGCTAGCTGCCTTTTTTCTGGCTACATATCTAAGCCTGTTCTCTGCACCACTGCCCCATGTTCCAAAGCTCCTGACTAGCTTGTAAAAAGACTCCTTCCTACATAAACACCTGCAGTGGATTCTCTCATCTACATATAAAAGCCCTATAATTCTACCTTTACCAATCTATTCTGGATAAAATAACCCAAAATGTAGAAAAAGCCTCACACATAAAGATGACTACTGCCACAGTATCTGCAGTAGTGAAAAAAGTTTCAATGTGTCCCTGAATGAGATACTTAGTAATTTATAATAAAGCTGCTTAAGATCTCCATTATAAAATGTTTGTAATAACATAGAAACCTGCTCAGAAAATAGTGCAGAATCATACACAGTCTGATCAGAGCCAGAGTAACAGCAGTGGCTAGATGTGGCAGTTCCTAAAAAATCTAGGCATCAAGGAGAGAAATAGGTGGAAGAGGACATTCAGGAAGTTTGCTGAAGAATTTCCCATTGCTCTCCTTTTAAGGAAGAATTTAGGCAGGCTGTTCATTGCCATTGCTGAGGCTTCTGGAGCCATGTGAATTTCTTTTGGATGGTTAATTGCATTGAGATTTTCTTACTACAGAAGGTCCAAGGGCTGGATATGTGGCTCAACTGGAAGAGTGCTTGCCTAGCAAAAGTGAAACTCTGAGTTCAAACCCCAGAACTGAAAAAAAAAAAAAAATAGAAGTTCCAGTTTTATTTTGATTATACAGGATGAAAATGAGGAAAGCCCTACTGAGAGAATTGAGGATGAAATCTAACACAAAATCCCAAAATCAAGAGCAAAGGGAGTTGCTGGCAGTCTGTGCATTTTCTGGGGAGCGCTGCTGGAGGCTGCACATTCAGACAGCTTCCTGGGGTACAGAGGAACTGCAGGGTGCACAAAGACCTGGATGTCCTTCCTCACCATTTGCAATGAAATCACTCCAGGAATCCTTTTGGAAATGTAAGCCAATTAAGGTGATGAGTTGACTGCTGATCACCATGACTGAAGCCTTTGCTGATGCAGAAAATCCAGAGCCTCAAAAGGACCAGACCTACAAGCCCCCAACCACACCTGACCAGGTGACAGCCAATGACCTTTCTTCCACACCCTTAGGGCCCTGTGACCAGAGAGAACAAGAGCTTCTATCCCAGCATCCACTCCTGCCACCTCCAGAGAGAACTCACACTCAGAGGTACTAAGAAATCCTTTCTTCTCTCTGAGACTCATTTTCCCCAAAAAAGACTGAGCCTTTCAATGTGGCCTCCCAGGGCTGCTAAGACAGGAGAATGAGTTGTCAGAGAAAGAACTTTCTGGAAGGTCATGTCTGCACATGTAAGCAAAGTTATTACATTCCCATAAGTTCGAATGTGGTCCTAAAAAGAAATGTCTTGATATCATGTATCCTCTATACTATTAATTCACAGAATCCTTTAAATGCCTTTCTTCTCTCTTCCTCTCTCAGTAACACTCTTAATGATTTGATCATTTAGAAAGTCCTTCAATGGATGTTTATACAAAAAGATGATCGATTTGTCATAAAGAATTCCCTACACACAGTCTAACAAACATATCATCTATAGTCTCTTACACATCATGTCCCAACCTGCCAGCCTGCTCCCTCAAAATGGCAGAGGTGGCCAACCAGGGAGCTGACAGTTCTAATTAGGGAGAGAGACTTGATTAGCATAGTCACAGCAATGAGTACTCTCTGGAGAATCCAGTGAAGTCTGGAAAAGCTCCAGACATGTCTGGGCAAAACACAAAGACTTAGGGACAAGAAACATGCTGCCTGTGTGCTCACCAGAAGAGGTGATGCCTCCACAGGCCTTGGCCAATGCTTGTGTTGGGATAAACCCCTTCAGTCATCCTTTCTTCGTCCTCCAACAACCCCACCACGCAATTATCTATATGCTTAACTGCTCGTTCCATCTATTTGTCTATCTGTCCATCCATTCAACTTACCATCCATCTTCCTATAATCAATTCATCCACATTCATCCTTCTCCATATTTATCCATTGTTTCATTCACCCATCTTTCCACCCAACTACCGATCTCTCTACCTCTCTGGGCTCCATCCAGCCATCTATTCATTCAGTTTCACTGTCAAGTGGAAAGGAGACCTTTGTGGATAAGCCCCTGCAGGAATCTTCTCTGTAGATCTGTCCACCTTTGTTCTGCAAGCTGCATTTTTCTGTCTGCTCAGGCAACAGCCCCATCACTACCTGGTTAGGACAGTTCCCTAACAATCTCAGAAAGCAGAAGGGGACAGCATGTAGGCCTGCCTTGAGTTTCCTGCCAGCATCTCAGAGCAGCTACCACTCAAGTGCCCAGGACGGACAGGAGAGGCGCTGCTTCTCTTCAGCCTCTAAACTTGCATTGTCCAGGAGATGTGCTATGTGAGTCAATGAACTTAAATTTTTTAGAAGCGATGTATTTTTTTTATTTCTTTTATTCATATGTGCATACAATGTTTGGGTCATTTCTCCCCCTTTCCCTCCACCCCCTCGCTTTCTCCTGTCCCTGCCCTCTCCCCCCACCACCCTCTTGCTACCCAGCAGAAACTATTTTGCCCTTATCTCTAATTTTGTTGAAGAGAGAGTGTAAGCAATAATAGGAAGGACCAAGCGTTTTTATTAGTTGAGATAAGGATAGCTGTACGGGGAGTTGACTCACATTGCTTTCCTGTACATGCGTGTTACCTTCTAAATTAATTCTTCTTGAACTAACCTTTTCTCTAGTTCCTGGTCCCCTTCTCCTATTGGCCTCTGTTGCTTTAAAGTTTCTGCATTAGTTCCTTTGCATTGAGGACATCAAATGCTATCTTGTTTGTTTTTTTTTTTTGGTTTCTTGCCTATCCTCATAACTCCCTTGTGTGCTCTCACCTCATCATGTGATCAAAGTCCAATCCCCTTGTTGTGTTTGCCCTTGATCTAAAGTCCACATATGAGGAAAAACATACGATTTTTGGTCTTCTGGGCCTGGCTAACCTCACTCAGGATGATGTTCTCCAGTTCCATCCATTTACCTGCAAATGATATGATTTCATTCTTCTTCGTGGCTGAGTAGTATTCCATTGTGTATAAATACCATATTTTCTTAATCCATTCATCAATAGTGGGGCTTCTTGGCTGTTTCCATAGCTTGGATATTGTGAATAGGGCTGCAATAAACATGGGTGTGCAGGTGACTCTGGAGTAACCTGAGTCACATTCCTTTGGGTATATCCCCAAGAGTGGTATTGCTGGATCATATGGTAGATCAATGTTTAGCTTTTTAAGTAGCCTCCAAATTTTTTTCCAGAGTGGTTGTACTAGTTTACATTCCCACCAACAGTGTAAGAGGGTTCTTTTTTCCCCACATCCTCGCCAACACCTGTTGTTGGTGGTGTTGCTGATGATGGCTATTCTAACAGGGGTGAGGTGGAATCTTAGTGTGGTTTTAATTTGCATTTCCTTTATTGCTAGAGATGGTGAGCATTTTTTCATGTGTTTTTTGGCCATTTGAATTTCTTTTTTTGAGAAAGTTCTGTTTAGTTCACTTGCCCATTTCTTTATTGGTTCATTAATTTTGGGAGAGTTTAGTTTTTTGAGTTCCCTATATATTCTGGTTATCAGTCCTTTGTCTGATGTGTAGCTGGCAAATATTTTCTCCCACTCTGTGGGTGGTCTCTTCAATTTAGAGACCATTTCTTTTGTTGAGCAGAAGCTTTTTAGTTTTATCAACTCCCATTTGTCTATGCTATCTCTTAGTTGCTGAGCTGCTGGGGTTCCACTGGGGAAGTCCTTACCTATACCTATTAGTTCCAAAGTATTTCCTACTCTTTCCTGTACCAACTTGAGAGTTTGGGGTCTGATATTAAGGTCCTTGATCCATTTTGAGTTAATACTGGTATAGGGTGATAAACATGGATCTAGTTTCAGTTTTTTGCAGACTGCTAACCGGTTTTCCCAGCAGTTTTTGTTGAAGAGGCTGTCTTTTCTCCATCATATATTTTTAGCGCCTTTGTCAAAGACAACTTGGTTATAGTTGTGTGGCTTTATATCCGGGTCCTCCATTCTGTTCCACTGGTCTTCATGTCTGTTTTTGTGCCAGTACCATGTTGTTTTTACTGCTATTGTAGAAGCAATGTATTAAAACATAAACAAAAATAGGTGAAAATAATTTCAATGTATTTTACTTA
Source organism: Castor canadensis (assembly GCF_047511655.1). NCBI lineage: Eukaryota > Metazoa > Chordata > Mammalia > Rodentia > Castoridae > Castor > Castor canadensis. The sequence continues at coordinate 63,039,366 of NC_133401.1, read as the reverse complement.
ATCCAATATATCTAAAATATTTTAATATGTACTCAAAGTAAAAAAATTAATAAGATAGTTTACATATTCTTGTTCCTAAGTATTCAAAGATCCCTGTGTGTTCTGTCCTTGAGCATCTCTCAATTCAGTCTTGGCACATTTCAAGTGCCTGATAACCCATGTAGTGAGTAGCCACCTAGACTACAATATTGGCTAGTGCAGCCCTAGGCCCTATACTATTATTTTAAGGCAAGATCAAAACATGAAGCCTTCCTAACCATGTGGGTCCTTGCAAGTTGACACTTACTATAGATTTACTTGGCAGCTAATCAGGGAAAGAGCTGGGGCACCGTGACAAGGAAAGACAGAAAGCAAAGGGCACTCATCACCCTCTCTACTGTGTCGCAGAGTTATGGTCCAGCCCCAAATTTTCACAGTTCTCTCAGCACAACCATAGGGTCGTTGGACTGGACTCCAGCCACCATCTTTGGTTTCTAAAAGGTCCTCTGGGAAGGCTGCCACATTTTAGAAGCCCCAGGAGGTAATTCCTATGATCACCTGCAGGGGGCACTGTTCAGTCACTGCTTCCTGTTCCACAATCCTGCATGTGCAGTGGTGCATTAGCTCTTCTCAAGATGGGCTGTAGGATACTATCCTGCCAGCCAGCCTCATAACCAGCCCAATCTCTGCTCACACCAGTCTGCTCACTTCAGGACCAGCAGCTAAGGCTGGGAAAATAGAAAGCTACTGGTCCGTGGCACAGACACTGCCCAACTCTGGGTACTTAGAGCTTCCAGGACATGGGTTTCTAGTAATGAGGAAACTGAGGCTCAAAGAGGATCCAAAAGTGATAACAAGAGCCACATAGTTATCAGCAAAACTGATGCTATAGTCTAGATCCTGGATACCTGCTGTCCACTCCGCTGTCCCTGCCCTTTCAACCTTTCTCACAAGCAGCCCCTCTAGACAGAGGGCTGGACTGGGGTGAGGGGACTCAGAGAGCTTCCTCCAGGAACCCAGAGCCATTCTACCCTTACAGCCAGACCCAAGAGAAGGAGCCCACAACAAGCAATCATTCAAGACCAGGAGATCATCTGGTTCTGTCTCTTTCCATCCTCTTCCATCAAAAGCCACCCTGGAGACCCCAGCCTCATTCTGCCTTCAACAAGCTCCAGGAGTTCACACCTCTGCACCTTTGTTCATTATGCAAATTCTTCCTGGACTGTTCTCCCCCACCCTCTTTCCCTTCCATGATTGGAAAAGTCCTTCTAACCTACAAGGCTCAGGCAGTTCCCAGCTCACTGAAGCCATCCCTGATAGCACCAGGCTGAAGGCTCACTCACTCACTCTCTGTCCTACAAGAGCATGTTTGATGGTCCACCTGTTCTAGTGTCCTCCATGCTTCCTAAAGGGCACATGGGACCTACTAACGCCATAGTGCCCAAAAGGCACATAATAGTGACTCAGTAAATGCTTAATCAATAGCCTGCATCACCAGTGGGCTGTCTGGTCTTGCCAGTCTTGGATTCATCCTCTTTCTATTTCTCTGGAACCCCATGGGTATGGGAAACTCAGCCAGCACCAGCTCCCACCATTGGTGCAGCCACACATGGGAAATCCCTGCACTCATTTGTACCAGGAGGTCCCTCCTCAAGCAACTCTCCACTCTGACCAATTTCCTTTTCTAAACCTCTGTCCCTTTTGCTGCAGACCCCTAGCATTCCCCACCCTTCACCCATACACTCCAAAGTGATAGCCCCTGGATCTGCACAGGGGATTTCAAATGTCCCAGGTAATTTAGTGTGCTCAAGAAAATATTGAGAGATTACTTATCTGTGTTCTCTAGAAACTGAAGGCTACAGTAGATCTTGCTGATTATATTCCCCCACTGAGAGTCAGAAATAATCCTGAAGGTGACAAGCTAAATCACTACTTTGTAAGTTACTAAAACAAAACTAATACACAAAGAAGTGTTTTCTCTGCCATTTTATAGCAATTTCACCATTAAACTGTCTTTGATTGCAATTCATAACAATGAATAAAGCAAAAGGGAAAGGATATCTTCAGCTCAGCTGAGGAATTTATTCTGAGTACGAACAATTTTCCCCATAAGCAAAAAGAGCAGGCATCATTTGCAAAGTAGCCACATCCCACCAAGAATGACAAGTGGGAGGGACCAGGGTAACACTACATAAGCAGATTGATTCATCATCCCTCTTCTCCAAAGAAAGCCACCAAGTCCATTGGGCTGAGGCTGAGGCCTAGATGTCTGTGTCCTTTCTCTTCCTTGCCTGCACACCCAACCCCTGCCTTTCACTTAATTAACTCAGGTTATCCTTTGTAGTCTCAGCTGCGATGTGCCATCCTGTGGAAAGAAGTCTTCCCTTCCAGCCCCCACCCAGTTCATAATATTCTTTCCTAGGTGTCTAGTAAATATCTGTTCCCACTAGACCCTGTGCTCCATGAGGCAGGACCAAGTGCCTATTTTGCTTATCATCCACCTTCACTGAAAAAATGCAGTGTGTAAATAACAAATAAGGAGAAGACCAAGGTTCTAACACCACAGGTCACAGACCTTTTCTCAAAAGTAGCACATGCTTAGTCCAGAAGTCAGCCCCTAAAGGCACAAGATGGACCCTTGACACCATCTATGTCCCATTTGAGCAAGAGTATGGAGGGCTGTGATGGTTAATTGGAGATGTCAATGTGACTGAGTTAAGAGAGACACAGACAGATAGTCAAGCATTATTTATAGGGATGTCTTTGTGGGGGAGCGTCTTAAAGAAAGTGGCATTTGAACCAGTAGGCTGAGTAAAGAAGATCCTCCCTCAACAAGGATGGACAGGCACTGCCCAATCAGCTGAGGGTGTGGAGAGGTCAAAAGGCAGAGGAAAGACAAGTTTGCTCCTTCTCTTTCTCTTCTTCTCCTTCTCCTCTTCCTCCTCCCCTTCCCACTTCCCCTTCCTGCCCTTGGACATCAGGACTCCAGGTTCTCTGGCCTGGCACCAGTGGCCCCTGGGTTCTCAGGCCTTTGGCCTCTGACTGACTCAAAGCATCAGCTTCCCTGTTTCTGAGGCTTTTGGACTTGGATGGAGCCGTGCTACCAGCTTCCATGTCTCTTCAGCTTGAAGATGGCCTACTGGGGAATTCCTAAGCCTCCATAATTATCTGGGCCAATTCCCCTAATAAATCTTCTCTGAGGCCAGACATAGATACAGTTATAGATCAACCTCTGATTTTTGTCTCTCTGGAAAACCCTGACCTATACAAGGGCTCAGGGTCACTTGTCCATATACTTGGGGAAATACATCCCAGTGCTCTCTGAAGCATACCTTTCAGAATCCTCTGAGGAACCTGTGACATGAGGACAATTAGCATTGGTCTTCTCCCTCATCATGCCTCAATATCCCTCAAAGAAAAACATCCTCCCCAAATAATCTGCAGGAAAAACCACATGTATGGAGAGATGTTTCAGATGGGGCTCACAACTGGACAAGCCTCTCAGGTTTCCATCTGCTGAGACAATGGGCCATCTCCCAATCTCCCAGTGTTCTGAGGAAAAGGGACAGGCATAACAAACATGACCCAGAGACAAAGCCTGGTGGTGAGAGAGGAGGCTTGTCTAGCTCTGGTTCTAGTGATCAAACCTAGGTGTGAGAGGGGAGAGGGGTAGAAACCAAAACCTAAAAGCCACTCTCACACAAGCATGCAGTGCTATAGGCTCCAAAACATGGCCACAAGATCCTCTCCCCACAACTGAATCACATGTGAAAAGAGGAGAGGTACCTTTTTCCAAGTCTGTGTGAGCTCAGGACTACAAGTGGGAACCGGAAGTTACCCCAAACAACTTCTCTAGGGAAAGATGACAGCAAGTAGAGCTGAGCCTGACAGGGCTCACAGAACCCAGAACAAGAGGAGAGGACACACCTGCAGTCACCACCACATTCCTGACTCAGCCTGCTCATGGATCTACACAGGAATCACTGAAGATGTAGAGGGGTGTTGCTGGGACCCACATCCCGACTGGGCTAAGAATCAGAGAAACACATGTAAATATGTGCCAGCCAGGATTGAGGTTAGATCCTCCAGTTACTTTTTCAAAAATCTGTGAAATCAAAATGGTCCCCAGAGTCGCAGACCTTCCAAATCTAAGTCCAAGGAGACAGGTGTATGGATCGTTAGTAAATTGCTGAGAAAAGTTTTAAATTGGGAGAATATTAAACATAAATCAGACAAAAGAGGCTGTGGCCCCATTAGTAATGAGGAGGCTTGGACCCAGGCCAATACCACTTAAGTCTCATTGCCGCTTACACCATAGTGTGGGAGTGGGGGAAGGGAGAAGGCATAAACCCAAGTGCCTGGGCTCCTAACAGGCCCACCTCAAACCCCCCACTTTAGGACTTTATGCTTGAGAAGGCAGAAAGTGAGTCATGTCCACAGCAGGTCAATGTGGGATGAATGGTGTGCTCTGTGCTTTGACAATCCAGCCAGGCCAGACCAGGTAGGAGGGCAGCACAAGACAGAATTCCTCCACCCTACACAGAGATGGAGGCTCTGAGAGATTCCAAGGTGAGGTGGCCTGGATGGGTTCAACTACCTGTCTCTCATCCCCTGCCCAGGAGCAGGAACCAACCCTTCCTCATGTCCTCCCCACATGGACCAGATACCACAGAGGGCACTATAGTCAGCTCCTCTTCCCCATGCCCCTCAGAAGATTGGACATAGGACCACTCTCCAAAGTCCCTTCATGCCTGCTCTGGCCTCATTCCCCAGGGCCAGAGCTCCAGGCTGGACTGTAGTTGACACCACAGGAAAGGCCAGGCCATCTTCTAGACCCTCAGGGGAGTCAGATGCACCCAGGTCATGGGCAAGGCACAGTGGTCCATGGTCCCAGTGTTCCCTACATAAGCACTACCACTCTGGGGCTCTTCTTATGGCAGATAACCTTTGTGAAGAGCAAAGGAAGGCCAAGGTTGACTTAATACTCCAGCCCCATCTTCCCTCCACCATTGGTCACCGTGATACTCCCCTGCCACAGCAATTCTCAGCATCAAGCTTGATTTGGCAAGGGGGACACACTTTCATGAGTAAATTACTTTCCTGTTGAAAGTCGTAAAATTGAACACGAGTGATTAAGTTGAAACAATTGGGAATGCTTGGGCCTAGACCATCAGTGTAGAGTGAGCAAAGTTCAAGTTCCACATAGGCCACTTCGTTGTCCCTTGGACCACCTGGGCATTGTTGGTTTACTTAGCACTTATTGAGCACCTATGACACCCTAGGGGTGACACAGGCCTGGAGTTCAGCAGTGAGCAGTCTGGTTCTAAGCTGGTTTTTCTCTCTCCAGCCTCTAGTAAGTTGATGAGATCAACTTTTAGATCTCATATATAAGTGAGATTAGGTAGTATCTCTTTCTGTGTGAAGCTTTTTCTTACCTACCTCACTGTGCACCTCTTGTGATAAGACCTGTGAAGCAAACAGGGTAATGGGAAGAGTGATTGGTGAAGGCTCTTTTTTTTTTTTTTTTTCATTTTTCTTTTATTATTCATATGTGCATACAAGGCTTGGTTCATTTCTCCCCCCTGCCCCCACCCCCTCCCTTACCACCCACTCCACCCCCTCCCGCTCCCCCCCTCAATACCCAGCAGAAACTATTTTGCCCTTATCTCTAATTTTGTTGTAGAGAGAGTATAAGCAATAACAGGAAGGGACAAGGGGTTTTGCTGGTTGAGATAAGGATAGCTATACAGGGCATTGACTCACATTGATTTCCTATGCGTGGGTGTTACCTTCTAGGTTAATTCTTTTTGATCTAACCTTTTCTCTAGTTCCTGGTCCCCTTTTCCTATTGGCCTCAGTTGCTTTAAGGTATCTGCTTTAGTTTCTCTGCATTAAGGGCAACAAATGCTAGCTAGTTTTTTAGGTGTCTTACCTATCCTCACCCCTCCCTTGTGTGCTCTCGCTTTTATCATGTGCTCATAGTCCAATCCCCTTGTTGTGTTTGCCCTTGATCTAATGTCCACATATGAGGGAGAACATACGATTTTTGGTCTTTTGAGCCAGGCTAACCTCACTCAGAATGATGTTCTCCAATTCCATCCATTTACCAGCGAATGATAACATTTCGTTCTTCTTCATGGCTGCATAAAATTCCATTGTGTATAGATACCACATTTTCTTAATCCATTCGTCAGTGCTGGGGCATCTTGGCTGTTTCCATAACTTGGCTATTGTGAATAGTGCCGCAATAAACATGGATGTGCAGGTGCCTCTGGAGTAACAGTCTTTTGGGTATATCCCCAAGAGTGGTATTGCTGGATCAAATGGTAGATCGATGTCCAGCTTTTTAAGTAGCCTCCAAATTTTTTTCCAGAGTGGTTGTACTAGTCTACATTCCCACCAACAGTGTAAGAGGGTTCCTTTTTCCCCGCATCCTTGCCAACACCTGTTGTTGGTGGTGTTGCTGATGATGGCTATTCTAACAGGGGTGAGGTGGAATCTTAGTGTGGTTTTAATTTGCATTTCCTTTATTGCTAGAGATGGTGAGCATTTTTTCATGTGTTTTCTGGCCATTTGAATTTCTTCTTTTGAGAAAGTTCTGTTTAGTTCACATGCCCATTTCTTTATTGGTTCATTAGTTTTGGGAGAATTTAGTTTTTTAAGTTCCCTGTATATTCTGGTTATCAGTCCTTTGTCTGATGTATAATTGGCAAATATTTTCTCCCACTCTGTGGGTGTTCTCTTCAGTTTAGAGACCATTTCTTTTGATGAACAGAAGCTTTTTAGTTTTCTGAGGTCCCATTTATCTATGCTATCTCTTAGTTGCTGTGCTGCTGGGGTTTCATTGAGAAAGTTCTTACCTATACCTACTAACTCCAGAGTATTTCGTACTCTTTCTTGTATCAACTTAAGAGTTTGGGGTCTGATATTAAGATCCTTGATCCATTTTGAGTTAATCTTGGTATAGGGTGATATACATGGATCTAGTTTCAGTTTTTTGCAGACTGCTAACCAGTTTTCCCAGCAGTTTTTGTTGAAGAGGCTGCTATTTCTCCATCGTATATTTTTAGCTCCTTTGTCAAAGATAAGTTGCTCATAGTTGTGTGGCTTCATATCTGGATCCTCTATTCTGTTCCACTGGTCTTCATGTCTGTTTTTGTGCCAGTACCATGCTGTTTTTATTGTTATTGCTTTGTAATATAGTTTGAAGTCAGGTATTGTGATACCTCCTGCATTGTTCTTTTGACTGAGTATTGCCTTGGCTATTCGTGGCCTCTTGTGTTTCCATATAAATTTCACAGTAGATTTTTCAATCTCTTTAATGAATGTCATTGGAATTTTGATGGGAATTGCATTAAACATGTAGATTACTTTGGGGAGTATCGACATTTTTACTATGTTGATTCTACCAATCCATGAGCATGGGAGATCTCTCCACTTTCTATAGTCTTCCTCAATCTCTTTCTGGTGAAGGCTCTTTTTACACAGGAACACCAGCCTGTCTGAGGAGAGAGTGAGACCTGAAGGAAGGGAGGGAGGGAGCTACAGAACTATGGGAGTGTCGGGGAGGAGCCTTTTAGGCAGGGGCATGAAGATCAGCCACAAAACCAGGCCCCACAGTGGAGGAGGACCACACAGGCTGAGTGAGGCCAGGGCCCCAGCTGCCTGTGAAGCACCTCTGAGTCCATTTGGCCAACAGTTTAACACAAGTCCTCTGCCAAGCTGCCCTCTCCTGCACTAATTTCCTTTTTAGGACAAAAAATATCTTTTTCCTCCTGGGCCCTCAAGGACCTGAAGGTTAATTACACCCCATGTGGAACTATGCTAGGAGGTTTCCCCTGGACTTGGGGCAAGAGGACAGCAAGGATGGCCTGAAATATGCTGATCTTTGGAAATGATCAGTTTGAAGCCTCGGGTCTTCACCAGGTGTGCCAAGCATTGACAGCGTTCATCCCTACCTGCCCCCTCCACACACAGCCGCTGGGTGAAGAATAGGGCTCAGAAAAACTTGTTCCCTGAAATGTCACTGATACTATGAATGACAATAGTAAACTTATCTCTGAGTCCTACACTTGCTATGTTTCATCTAATTTTCATAATAATCCTAGGAGGCAATAAGTAATGTCCTTGTGCCCATTTTATGGAAGAGGAAAGGGAGTCCCCATAAGGGTAAGTAACTTCCCCAAGGTGACATAGTTGCTGGAGGCTGGATTTGATGGGACCCTGCCTGACCCACTCCAGAGGCTGCATTTTTTATGCCTTACTGAAAGGTTTGTTTGTTTTGTTTTGATTCTGGTGGTGCTAGGATTGGAACCCAAGGCCTCAACCATGCTAGGCAAGTGCTCTACCACTAATTCAGCGGAGGCCAGGGTAAGTTTACCTCACGTGGAAGGTCAGTGCTCCACTTAACTGGATGCATAAGAACAGCCAACATCCACTTAGCACTTACTAGGCACCAGGTGCGGTATGAAGCACCTGACATACATTACCTTGCTCAGTCCTCAAGAGCGATTTGTTTATTACCCCCAGCTCACAAGTCAGGAAGCACAGGTTTGAAGAAGTTCATTGCAGGCTCCAGGGCTGCCTCACCAGCCTCAGGACTGTTGGAGCTACTCTGCTTGTTTGCTGTTTGGAAGCCCATTACCTTCCAGTAATCCACACAGAGGGGCCAGGTTAGAGGTTCCCATTCCCATCAAGAAGGATGGGGCCTGTCTCTGGAACAGGCTGGAAGCAGCCCCCCTGGAATAAAACCCCAAGGAACTGTTCTCACTCAAGTTCCTTCGTACAGAGAGCCAAACAGGCTGTGTTAAGGCCACTGGATCTGAAAAGAGGCCTCAAGCCAGACACTCCCTGCCCCAAGTCCTGGAGCTCAGGCCTGCAGACCTGTTGGGTTTTGATATCCTGGAAATGCCCCACCATATGAATTCAGGATAAGTGTGGCCAGAATGCCATTCCATCCTCCTTAAGGAGGGTGAGGATACCCGCCCCTGCGGATCCCCTTCAGCCCTCAGTAGGCCTTGCACAGCACCTCTACCTCACAGGAGTGGAAGCAATGTGGTGGGCTGGCAGATGGATCAGGGTCTGGCAACAGGCTACTTTAGTAACAGTTACTTTAGGGAAATAGTGAGGGGCCAGGCAGAGCAGGGACAGTGCCCAATCTCCCAGCCCAGACAGTGGGGTGCAGTTGCTAACTTCCCTCTTGATGGCCTATACCAGCCGTCTATGAGGACCCAGCCCCCATCTGCACCCAGGGGAAGGGGCATCTCTGTCTCCCCTTCAGCTCCCCAGTGCACCTGCCAAGAGCCATCTGTGCTGTTTGTTTAGTCTTACCCGTTCCTTTCCCTGGTACCAGTCTCCCCCTTGTGGGGGTCTCTCCATGTGTCCATGTACTACTGAGCCTAACACATGGTCTTGTTACTCTTCAAATCACCCCAGGAAGTAGAACAGTCATTAATCAGCTCCATTTTACAGAGGAGGAAACTAAGGCACAGAAAACTGAAAGCCTTGCCCAGAATCAGTCAACACATGGGCAGGGAACCTAGGACTGAGGCCAAGTCTAAAGCCAGGCCCAGCCAATCCCAAAGCTTTGCACACTTACTTCAGACTCCAAGCTCTATTGCATCTCTTGCAGCTATCAGCCCCAGAAGGGGCAGGCTGTAGGCCCCTCACTGCCTCCCTCCAGTGAGCTGCACTACACATTGATTTCAGACTTCTGGCTTTGTACCTAGAAGAGAATAACTTTCTGTTGTTTAAGCCAGCCAGTTTGTGGTACTTTGTCACAGCAGCCTTAGGAAACGAGTGTGCTTACTGTCACCATGACACTATGTTAGACATTCAAACAAACCACAAATAGGCATTTATGGGCACAGCTTTACCCGTGGACCATGGAAGGTCCAGGGCAGAGGCAGGTCCACTGTAACATGAAATGGCACCTTAGGCCCCAGGAAAGGGCCTAGCAAGGAGTTCGTGGGAATCCATGTTTTTAATGAGGTGGTAAATTGACCCATTTTAACACAAAGAAGGCTGAAAAATGAAGTTTAATCGCCCTCATGCCTGCCAATAAAATAAGAAGAAAATGGCACACAGGACACATCACCAAAGCCCTACAGATGGTCCTAATCACATTGCCTGGGAAGGTGGAGGGATAGAATATGGTCCATGTACTTTGTATATGTGTTTGAAAATAGAACAATGAAACATGTTGAAATTGTTCTAAGAAGTGAGGGATGAGGGAAAATGATGGAGGGAGTGAATCTAATTAAGATACCTTGTAAGTACATATGTAAATGTGACAATGAACCTCCTCTGTAACTAATATATCTAAAACAACAACAAAAAACACTGCCCAACTTGTCTCCTGGAGCCCTGTGTGAAAAGTAAGTGGAGATGTCAATCTGTATTTTCACCAGGAGAAAACTGCCATTGCTAGCAAATTCAAGTCCTCTAGGAATAAAGACAGGGAAAGAGCTAGAAAAGACATGACTGGCCTGGAAGAAGACTGTTATCCTCTACCAAAAACAGTAGCCCTGTGATCAGGCCCTGATGCCATGCTGGGCTGTCTTTGGAGCCATCTAGGAAGGGCCATTCCACTTTACCACTCATCTTAGACAAAAGGTGAGGTCACTCATTGCCAGGGACCAAGGAAGGACCTTCATCACTGCCATTGTGAGTGAGGTCAAGCCTTCCAGAGAAACCTCAGCCCCAAACTTACTTTATAGCAGAATGTTAGAAACTAGAGAGGTTGGTTGAACAAGTATGAGTGGTCCCAGAAATCACCCAGCTCTGAGCCCATGTGGCCCTGCCATCACCCCATATGAAATGCTAGATTTTTCCTAAAGAAGATCCTCTCTGACCCTAATCATAGCACACAGGACCCCTATTTAGCCGCCTGGACATAGATTCTGGCCACTCTCCTTTACCCTTCCCTCAGAAGAAGGCCACCTGGCTCCAGGATCACTGTGTCCCATAGCCAGCCACCCACTCACCTTGGTTCCTCACCAGCCTCCTGCTGCCAGCCCCGCCCCTCCTAATTCTTCCCACAAACAGCCAGGCACATCCATTGTACAAAGACCACACTACTGTGTCCTAGCTCTGAAGCTTACTATGACTTTACCAACACCCTTAGAAAAAAATCAAGGCCTTTGGTCCAGGTACAAATGATACCCTTTTGTCTCAGTATTAAAAAGTACAACCATTTTGAGTCCCAGGAATTCCTCCTCAGGTATATCAGACCTCTTCTGGAATGCTGCTTTCATGGATGACTTACCTGCTGTGCCCTGCAGGGGGCACTAGGCATCCACATAACCCTAGGCCTGGCCCTGCAGCCACAGGCAGCCCCTGAGACACGCTTTACCAATTGAATTACCTGGCCCTTTATCCTGCCAGGTCAACGATGCTGCACTCAGGCAGCAGTGACCCCAGCAAAGTTGCTCAGGACCAAGGCACTGCCACTTGGTTCCCAGCTCTCTCCACACACTCCCTTGTGCCCAGGTAAGGTGCTTCCTCCTTCCTCCTGGATCATGAGCCCAGATTCCTCCTTGCTTTATAACCCTCCAGGGACCTCTGGCCATTCTGTGCCCTGAACTTTCCAGCCCACACTGTTTGTCGCTCCCTGCCCTGCAGCCAGTGGTCAAGCTGTCCTCAGCAAACCCTCCCTCCACTCCCTGTGCATCCTTTACTTCTCAGTTCTACTAGGCCTCCCCAAGGCTCCCTGCTCCATGCTTGCTAATTATCTACTTACCTGTAGGCCACACTAAACCAAGACCCGCAAGAAGACAGCTATAGGTTCTGTTGATCTCTGTCTCTCCAGGCTAGTACACAGCAAAATGGCTGCTCAAAGAATGTTTATGAAAAGGCAAACAAGCCAACAAATGACTCAGGTTTTCCATTTGTGGTAACCATCAGGTCCCCTCTAGCAGTTGCCACGGTATTTGGGCCAGAGAATTCTCAGTATCCTGGTGAAGTCCTCCCACAGCTGATGGTGGGGCTGGGGGTGGCCACGGCAGATTTTTGGAAGCCATTTATTTTGTAAATTCAAATTAACAGGAAGCAATGTCATTAACAGTCCTGCTTGATGAGTTAGCTCCAATTGAAGGCTCCTTTCTAAAGTGTCCTTAAAAGCCATGTGGAGCAGGCTGAAACTGAATCTGATTTAATGGAAATTACTTAACATAGGTGTCTCACTGGGAAGACTGGAGACCCCTAGGCCTTTTGCTTGGACGGTATCACCCCTCCATGCCACAGAGCTATCCTCTGGTTTGAGGAAGGGGTGGACAGGGTGCATACCTGAAGCTAGGTTGGAGGCTGCGGGCTCCATTAGAAAAAGGAACTCCACTCTGGAAATGCTGACAAGGAGAAGGACACACACAGAAGTCACAGACTTACCTTCCAGTGAGGCTAGGGAAGTAAGTCGTACACGGAGGTGAGCTATAGCCTGGCGCCTGGAGAAGGCAAGCTCCACACGCCAGTGATGGCAAGTTAGAGCCAATTCTTGTAGCCCACATCGCCCGTGGGGCCAGTGCAAGCTGGATGTGGTATTCAAAGAGACACGAAGTCTTACAGCCGGAAATAGGTTCACCCAAATCCCACACTTTCCTTGGCCTTTCTAAGGTCTCTCTCTACTTACTCTGCAGAGCTGGACTCAACCTTCCCACCTCCTGCCCACAGCTACCCCTTGCCCCAAGCTGTTTATCATGTGACTCAACAGCCTCAGGTATTTCTCCTTTATCCACTGCCCAGGTAGATTATCTCTCCCCAGGACAAAAGTATGGGCACCACCTGAAACCTGTTAGAAATGAAAATTCTAGGTCCCTCTACAGACCTACTGAAATGAGTTTGAGCTCAGAAATAAGGCCAGGAGCCCAGGAGCTGATCCCAGCTTGATTCCTGCTTCTCTGGTTCTGGCTTTCCTACCCATTCTCCTGATTCAACATTACAGTAACCCGGAAAACAAGCTGGTCCAGACAGAACTTGCAGAAGGTTTCCACTGCCAGAAGCAATTATCTTTAAAGGGACAGGAGACAATAGAATTTTATGCAGCCAAGAAGAAGAACGAAATGTTAACATTCACAGGTAAATGGATAGAATTGGAGAACATCATACTGAGTGAGGTTAGCCTGGCCCAAAAGACCAAAAATCATATGTTCTCCCTCATATGTGGACATTAGATCAAGGGCAAACACAACAATGGGATTGGACTTTGATCACATGATAAAGCGAGAGCACACAAGGGAGGTATGAGGACAGGTAAGACACCTAAAAAACTAGATAGCATTTGTTGCCCTCAACGCAGAGAAACTAAAGTAGATAAGGGGACCAGGAACTAGAAGAAAAGGTTAGTTCAAGAATAATTAACTTAGAAGGTAATACACATGTACAGGAAAGCAATGCAGGTCAACTCCCTGTATAGCTATCCTTATCTCAACTAGCAAAAACCCTTGGTCCTTCCTATTATTGCTTATACTCTCTCTTCAACAAAATTAGAGATAAGGGCAAAATAGTTTCTGCTGGGTAGCAAGGAGTAAGGGGAGAGGGTAAGGGAGGGAGTGGGGGCGGTAAGGGAGGGGATGGGGGAAGGGGGGAGAAATAACCCAAACATTGTATGCACATATGAATAAAAAAATAAATTAAAAAAAATAGACTAGGACAAATTCAAGCAAAAAAAAAAAAGAAAGCCTGGAAACAGCCAATGATCAGAGACTGTTCAGTAATCCTATGTGTGAATGGGATTCTGTCAAATCATAAGAAAACTTCTAGAATATATTGTTCTTTAGGAAAAGTAGGACAATATGTATACAATATGTATAGTATAGTTACCATTTGCATAAAATAAAAAAGGTGAAAAACTGTAAAATAAATAAATAAATAAAATAAAAATAAAGGGACAGGAGAAGTTCTGGGAACCCCTATACACTGGGAAATCTTTGAATCCCACCACCCAGCTCTGGGCTCTGCACAGTGAGGTTAGCGATGTAGAGTAGACTGGGCATCAGGAGGCTCCCTCTAATCTGAGCATCCCCAGGCTGTTTCTCATTCCCTCCATTAGCTGCACTGCATTCAGACAAACGGCTGCTTCCCGGGAGTGTCTGTGCACAGCCAGAGACCCCTGCCCTCTGCAGACATCAGTGTCTTGGCCTGCCCTTTGCTGGGGCTAATGGGATCACACCTGAGTCAAGAACAACAGCGAGACCTGGGCACCAGGAGGGACAGGTTCATAGCATTGCAGGGGCAGGAAGCAACACTCTCTCTGACCCAGTGACTAAAGACCATGCCACACTGGAGAAGGGTGGAGCGTCTGTGTTTGCCCTTCAACATTGTTCTTCTGGAGCCTGGGTCCTGGCCTGGGAAGGACAAGAAGGAAGGTTTCTCTGCAGCCCTGGAAGCTGCGATCACTAGGACTCCTTATGCCTGGAGCAGCCACTCTGCTTTTCAAAGAGTAAGTCACATGACTAGGGTTAGTACTTCCATCAACACCTTCTACCTCCACCATCTCACGTGACGACAGGACTGGTGCTACCCCAATCTACAGATGGAAACCGAGGATCCTGAGGTTCCCCATCAAAATGCCCTATGTGACCAGCAACACCTGGGCACTTGTGAGAAATGTACACTCTCAGGCTCTACTCAGACCTGCTGAGTCAGACATGCACTTTAACAAGATTCTGGCCACTGTGAGAAGCACTTGGCTGAGTGACTACCCCAGGCCTGAGTGCAGTCCAAGATTCTTTTTCTTTAACCCAGTGATGCTACAATTTGGGTGGTCAAGTCCACAGTTAGTGGCAAAAACGCACATTTTCTAGCTCAAGGCCTCTGTTAAGCCACACCTGTTTGCCTTAACTACTCTGAAGGAAAGGAGGTGGCTTTCTCTATTCTCCAAACTTCTAGGGTTCCTCATGAAGTCTGAACTGTGTGCTGACTCTGATCTGCAGACCAACCATCAAGGCAAAGGAAGGGCAATGGCGCCCCCGCGTGGCAACATCAACACTACACCTCCCAAAGATTAAATCGGAACTGGCTCCAGGGGTGATATGGAATTCTGGGGAATGAATGCCACTCCAAATATAGAAACCCCTCACCCATGGTTTCACATTTCACAGTTTAGGTTACCCACAGTAGGCCATAGTTTGAAAATATCAAATGGAAAATTCTAGAAATAAGCAATTCATAAATTTTAAATAGCACACCATTCTGAATAATGTAGTAAATCTCATGCTATCCTCCTCAGTCCTCCCCAGGAAATGACATCCCTTTGTCCATTGTATGTATGCTGTATATGTTACTGTCTGTAAAGCAGTAGCCATCAAGGTTGTAAAATGTACTCAAATTACTACTCCTAATTTGTTGAATTTTATCACAGGTATGGATCCATAGGAAGAAAACATAGTACCTATAGGGTTTGGTACTATCCATGGTTTCTAGCAATCACTGGGTCTTGGAATGCATCTTCCACAGATAAAGAGGAGCTAGTATGATGCTAGTATTCAGGGTGACTTTTGGAAAACACAGCTTCATTCTAAGCACGCAACTTTCCAAAAGGTTAACAATATTTTTGAAACAGGCTGACATGAGGATTCTTGGCTCTACCATCCACCTACTTTGTGACATTCACCAGCTTTGGTCCTTTTCTCATCCAGGAAGTGGAGGGTTGGATAAGATTATTTCAACAAGAGGTCTAATGTTTTTTCTTCATCGAAAACATTGCATTTCTGTGTTCAAGTATTCTGAGCATATTCTCCATTCCAGACTGCAGGAGGCAGTTTGAGACTAGATGTCTATCCTTCAGTTATGGATGCAGAAGAAAACAGGACAGAACCAGTCACAGAGGAAAGGCCCTTCACCCAACCAGGGCTTCCCTGACCACTGCATGACCCTCCCCCAATTTTCCAAGTCCTATCCTATGCAGATCATCTGCTCCCCAAGTCAACCTCACTCAGGTTCTAGAAACTTCCACTGCCAAGGCTGGGCCAGTCTTTTCTGGCACATCTGATGCAGCTCACCTTGGAACACTTGGCTGGAATTTACATCCTGGAGGCTGAGTCACTGAGATGGTCTTCCAAGGTATCCCAGCTTTCTTTCCTGAACATCAGCCAAATCTAAATAGTAAGTTTTTTAAGTGCATAGGAAAAACAATGTGAGACCTGCAGGATATGGTGGGTAAAGACCTGCTAACTTGGGATAAGAAAAGCAGTTGAAGTGTTCTCTTTGCCTCCACTGATCCAGGACACCTGGTCCTCGAAGGCTGTATGCCTGGGCACAACAAGTGGAAAAGGTCCAAGACAAACAGCTTTCCATATTCTCTTATTTTTCTCTGTGTTATGCTGGAGCTTTGCAAATTCCAAAGAGGTTGGAAGTAAATGTCCCACTATTCTCCTTGTTTTTCCAGCAGGTGCCAAAACTGGACTGGCAAGGTAAGGATTGGACTGCCACTTGCCATTGGATATTGGGCAAACCTAGAAAAAAAAATTTTCAGTCCCAGGGTTTGAACTTAGGATTCATACTTGCTAGGCAGGCACTGTACTACTTGAGCCATGCCCCCAGCACTTTTTGCTTTAGTTTTTGGATAGGGTCTTGAGTTTAGACTGTCTCCTATGACCTAGTGTTCCTCATAGCTGGGATTACAAGGTGCATGCTGGGATCTAACTAACTTTTTGTCTGGGCTGGTGATCTTCCCACTCTCTGCCTCCTGAGGAGCTGGCATTACAGATGTGAGCCACTGCTCCCAGTCCTCTTTAATTTTCTAAAATGTCATCTGGGGGTATTCCCTGATTCTCCAGACAAAAACTCTCCTTTATTTTCTGAGATATGTTGCTCCTACCTAACTTGGGCATTTTTCCCATTCTGCCTCATGGACTGACGCTTAAGAGGTCATGTTCTTCATTCCTACACTTTCATCATGGGCTTCAAATAGCAGCACCAGGTCACAAGGACAGCAGCATTCTAGGTTTAGGGTCATGTCCCAGGGCTGCCCTAGACAATAGGTCATCCAGGGAATGCACTGGTCACTCCAGACTCCACATAACTTGTAGAACTATCTGCATTTACACTCAACTATGGTACAGAATGCTGCCCAACTTCTCTCCTCCCTGCTGGCCCCACATTTCTATCAGGCCAGGCTTCATGGCCAACTGCTCAGACACCTTTGGCTTTACTGAGCTCAAGCCCCTAAAGAACACCCAGATCCCAGTCTTCTGAAATGCTCCTGCAGCATCTAGCCCCTCTGACGACTGCAGGCACTTTTCATATGCCAGCCTGTACTTCTCCCAATATGCCTTCTCTAGCAGCTCCTTGTCAGATTCCTATACTTCCAAAGACAGTTCATTTTGGCCCTAAAGTACACTCTAAGTAACAATAAGTACAACATAGTAAACAGGAATATAGTCATTTGTCATTGTCATATATTATGGATGTACTGTACATAATTACTTTTTATATGACTAGCAACATAGCCTGCTTACAACAACCTCAAGGGAGTAATGTGTTTGGACTATGACCTTATGATGACTGCCAGATCACTGGGTAATAGGAAATTTTTAGTTCTATTATCTATGCAACAACTATGGTATACGTGGTCTGTGTCGGCAGAACCATTGCCATAAGTCCATGATCAGACATTCAGAGTGGTCAGAATAAAATCCAGGGTCTCATGCATGCTAAGCAAGAGCTCTACTACTGAGTTAGGCCCATAGTCAAGCAAAACTGAAACTTTATACCCATTAAACAATAACACCCCATTCTCTTCTCCCTACCTCTCTGGCAAACACCATTCCTTTTTTTTTTTTTTTTTTTAATTGTTGGTGGTGATGGAACCCAGGGCCTTGCACATGCTTGGCTACTGAGCTACCACTGTGCTATACACAACCATGTCTTCTTCTGCCTTTAGGATTTTCACTGTCATAAGTACCTTACATGAATGGACTTCCTTCCACAGTTGCAGACTGGGGTCAAGTACAATGTTGACAGGGCTTCCACCCATGACTCAAATGTTCCTCTCATCCAATGGAAAACCCACCCCAGCACAGTGAGCAGACCAGCTGACAAAATGCATATGCACTGCTTAGAGGGCTCACACAGTTCTGGCTGCTGTCTTGGATGAGGGAATCCAGGAAGCAAGCAGGACCCCTCCCCACCTTGTGTGACTCTCACTACCTTACCCCCTGCTCCACCCTTCCCACCCCTCATCCCCGCCCCCGACTCCCACCTTTGCCACCAGTCCCACTGCTGAGGTGAAGAGAGCCAGCACCCGGCCTGACAGGCGGAAAAGCGATGCAAGCTGGAGCAAGTGCAGACTACGTCCGTGCCGGGACGCAACATGGAGTATGCAGAGGCAGGCCCTGGTACACCTTCTGTGTAAGCTCTTAGGCCTGGAAATGTGGAAATGCAGGAGCAGTGCTTTAGGAAGCAGCACACTGGGGCCTGTTCTGGATGCTGATTTCAAACCTCAAAGGCACTTGAAAAAGTACGTGCCTGGTTTATTCCCTGATCTTCCAACCATTTTTGTTCCAAATGAGACTTTCCTAGTAGAGTCATCCTTGTAGCTTCTGTCTGACATGTCAGCACTCCCTATTCCCCTTCTCTGCCTTTTCTCCTTCCCACTTCTAACCACTCACTTACTATTTATTGTCACTAACTTGAATTCACCCTACCTGAAGGCAAGCTCTGTGTTTTGCTCGCTGCTGCAGGTCCTGGATGAACATGAGCTCACAGAGGGATCACTGACTCAGGCACAGTGGCCCAGTGCTGAGGGCCTTTGAGTCTTGAGGCCAATGACAATGTTCCCATTTTGGCTTCTCTTAACAAATCATTACATGAAATAATGAAATCAACCTAGGTTATAGTCATCCTTAATACAAAAGAGTCATAAAATGTAAGAGTCCCAGAAAAAACACGGTCTTGCTAGGTAGCTCAAGCTTGCTTTCATCCAGAAATCATCCTGCCTTAGAACTGGGATTACAGGCATGTTCCACTACACCCAGCCTTGTTGCATTTTTAAAATAAACTTTCAGTTTTAGAATAATTTTAAATTTACAGAAAAGTTTCAAAGATAGTAGACAGTGTTCCCTGTACCTCTCATTTAGTTTTCCCTCATAAATAAATACACAGCTACATAAACCACAGTACATTTGTTAAAACCAGAAACTAATATTGGTACATCATTAACAACTAAATTCCAGTCTTTACTTGTATTTCACCCATTTTCCCACTGATGTCTTTTTCTGTTCTGGCATGCAATGTGGAATATCACATTTTACTTAGCAAGGGTTGGTTTTTATGGTCACAGCACACTTGGCTGTTCTCAACAGTGCCCCTCCTCCATGAATCCCAATCCCTGTGTCCTTAACTATTCATCACCTCTCCCATATTGAGAGTCAAGATCTGTTTTGGTCAAGTTCTGTTGTGATTTGGCCAACGAGACATTAGCCAATGTGACACAAGCAGAGGCTTGAAAAGCACTTGTGCACTGGGCTCTCCCTGTTCTGCTGCTTGCTGGGAATCCTTGTGCCAACAGGAGAAGGCTGAGGTGACCTAACGCAGATGTGACTCAGCTGACAGCCAGCTCCACGGCCAGACATGTGAGGGAGGCCGTGCCATCAGATGGCTGTCGCTGCCCGAGGACTCAGGTGAGACCAGCAGAGCTGTCCAGGTGTGCCTTCCTGTGCTGCCAACCACAGAATCACAAGCACAGAGAACAGGTGTTTTCAGACACTGCGTTTTTGGATGACAACTGTCAGCGACAATTGATACAGGGGACATAGAGCTATTCAGTTTGTCTGTAACTTCTAAATAAGTATTGGACATTTCCATGTTTCCAGAAAACTATTCATTCTTTTGAAATTTAACATTTATTTGAAAAGAATTACTTATAGTAATTCTCACAGTTTTAAAGAATATCTCTTATAACATAAAGTTTTTAATTTATAGTGTGACATTCCTTTTCTCCTTTGTTGCCAGAGGCTAGTCTTGGTCTTCTAGTGATTGTTGTACTAGTGCTTGAAGTCAGGTCCTTCTGCTTGCTAGGCAGGGGCTCTACACTTGATTCATGGCTTCAATGCCAATTTATAAATACTCAGAGTAGGGTGTGAGGAAAAGTAAGTAAGGTTTATTATTCATCAAACAAAGAAGACAGGGAAAGTCAGCCTCTCAAAGCTCTGTCACCCCCCTTCTGAGAAAAAATGTCCACTTTTTAAAGGGGAGTTTAGAGGCTCAGCTTGACTATGCAAGGTAATGCGTGCCCAGAATTGCCACTGGCCTTAGTCCTCCAGGTGTTGGGCGCCACATCTCCGAAGCTGCATGTCTTGGCTGACAGGTTTACCTCTCTGGTGGCCAGAGACAGATAAGGGGCAGAAGACTGCTTGATTTAATTGAAGAGGAAATCTCCAGCATGTAGACAAAAAGGAAAAATAGTGTCAGTTTATTAACAAGCAGAGTTAATTGATCAGAGCATTTAAGCTGGCAACATCAAAAAATTTTCCCTTTTGTGGTCCCTGTTATAGCCCCAGCCCTTTTTGCTTTATTTATTTTGTGCAAAGGGACTTGTACTTTTGCCCAGGCTACCTGGATCTTGGTACTCCTGTCTATGTCTCCTACATGGCTGGGACCACAGGTGTGCCTCCATGCCATGCTTGTTGATCAAGATGGGACGTTGATAACATTTTAAGATCCTCTAAATATCTGCCTCTTGAGTAGGTGGGATTGACTATAGGAATGTACCACCACACCTAGCTTCTTTTTCTAACTCTTGAGATGGATACTCAGGATATTAACTTTCAGCCTTTCCCTTTTTTGAATATAATATTAACAAAATATCTTAATTTTTCCTCCAAGTACGTAGATGTCTCTCTAGTCACTGGTGTAGGTGATTTCCATACATGATGTTCTAATGAACCTCACTTTTTCTTTTTTTTTTGCGGTACTGGGGCTTGAACTCAGGGCCTACACCTTGAGCCACTCCACCCACCCTATTTTTGTGGAGGGTTTTTTGAGATAGGGTCTCATGCAACTATTTTCGTGGACTGTCTTTGAACCGTGATCCTCCTTATCTCGGCCTCCTGAGTAGCTAGGATTACAGGTGTGAGCCACCAGCGCCTGGCTGAACTTCACTCTTCTTGTGGGGCTGAGGAAGAAATGTAAGGCCCCCAGATACCAGGCAAGTGCTATACCCTCCAGCCCTAAGTTCCAAATATTTTACAATTTATTTCCCTATGAACTCTTTAGACATACTTCCAAATGTAATGGGGTTGTGTTGACTTTCTCTTTGGTTTGACCTGTAACTTTATTTTATGAAAATAAGAGAAGAGAGTCAATATGATGGTTATTCTTTGATATTTGTTAAAACTTTTTCTGAAAAGGGCCAGCTAGTAAATGTTTTTCTTTATTTCAGTTATTCAACTCTGGTACCCTATTGTGAGTACAGCTACAGACAGAATGTAACAAGTGAGTGTGGCTATGTTTTGTTTCAGTTTTATTCCAACCTGATCATGGGGTGAGTTTACTCCATTTATTTTGTGATTTATAACATATTTGTACCTACTAAATTCATTTGTATATTGGCTCAGCTACTTTTGCAAAGATTTTTAAATTTAAAGTAGCTTAAACAAGAGAGAAATTTTTATTTCTCCCACAAAAGTTCTAGCTGTGATAATCCCTCTTTACAAAATTACCAGTGGCAAGTCTCCTTTTTTATTGCTCTGTCATTCTCAACACACTTCTATCTTGTGACACAATATAGATGATTCAGCTCCTGCCACATCATCTAAATTCCAGGCAACAAGAAGAGGAAGAGGAGAAAGAAAGGGAATTTCCTTTCTCATTCCTGCCAACCGAGAAACTCCAACACTACTTCTGTTCACATTCCATTGGCCACAGTGGTAATGGATGCTGAGAGATGGAGATTTTCAATCCACTTGGCTAAAAACTCTATCATCATGTGAGAAGGGAGAAGAGATAGCCTGGGCTAAGCAGTGATTCTGTCCACATCTGCCATTCTAGATTGCGGTTCCTATTTATAATCTGTTTTTCTCACTTCTTTGCCCCACTTTTCCTGTATTTGATCAAATTTTCTTATTTTTCCTACTAGGCTAGAAGTTACACATTTTGTTTTTATGCATTTAACAGTTGTCTGAAATTTTATTTAGTGTTCTAAATAAAGTTCACATACAAACTATTAAGTCTGTCCTAGAGGCAGATCCCAATTTCATGGCACCTGAAGCTTATTCAGTTTGGGAGCTCTCTTTAAGAAAAAGAGTTTGAGCTGGGCATGGTGATGCACACTTGTAATCCCAGCACTCAGGAAACCTAGGCAGCAGGATTTCAGGTTGAGGTCAACCTGGCCTACATAGTGAGTTCCAGGTCAGCTGGAATACGTAGGAAGATCATGTCTCAAAATATAAAAAAACAAAACAAAAAACATTAATAAAAACTGGAAACGAGAACAAAAATTGGCCCTGTTATGTATGATTCCCTAGCTTCATGGTGAGCTCACGTTCTGTGCTGCCTTCTTTCAAAAGAACAAGAGAACCTGAGGCTCCAATGACCCTACTCCATCACCTGTCATCACCTACTACTTTAGTATTTGCAATATTATTGCTTCTTCTATTTTATTCCTTCTTTCAGAATTTGTTGCACCTCCACTGCTACAACAGTGTAGGGAGGCAGCCAAGACCTTTGCCAGGGACCTTTAGGATTGTCAGTCATGGGCTGAAAATTAGCTCAACTAGGACTACCAGCACTTGAGGGGTTGGATGTGAAGGCAATCCCCCAAGGTATGAAACTGGGAATTGCTAAACCTGTTAATTATGATAAGGTGAGAGGAAGAGAAAGAAGACCCTGTATCCATTTATGACAGGCTGGAGGAAGCCTTTAGAAAATATGCCAGTATCGATGGCTCCTCCAGAGACGCAGCGGCCTCCCAGGCCAGCCTTTTATTACTCAGTCTGCCCCAGACATCAGGTGGAAGCTTCAGAACCTACAACTGGACCTCAGACTAATATGACACAGCTTCTTTCTCGTCCTCTCCTCTCCCAGATCATGTTCATTATAGGAGGCAGACTAAAGTTATAGCTGCCATGACTACGGATGCCCTCAAGACTCACCCTTAAGTCATCCTCAAGTGAGAGAGAGAGCAATCCAGAAAAGCCAACCTTTACAAATGTGAGAAGCCAGAACATTTTGCCAGGGAATGTCTAGCGCCATCGCCCAGTCCTTGTTGCAATTGCTCCAAAAAAGGCGGGATTCTTGGTACTGGAAGTTTGACTGTCCACACTCCTAGAGAGGGGCCTGGCCAGTTAAGACTGGCTGGATTGGCCGAAGCCGAACCCAACTGAAGAGGCCTGAGGCACTCTGCAACCCCTGCCTAAGATCTTCCTCACTCACAGGAATGTCAAGTAGCCTTGAATACCTTAGGTAGGCAAATTCATTTCCTACAGAGTGATTTACTCTGTATCTCTGGGAGCCTTCCCCCCAGACCATGATTATAGTAGCGGTTGATGGAAAAAATAGGGTTAGAAATTTCACACCGCTCTTGCCTTGCCATGTTGAGACTCAAGCGTTCATACATAGATTTCTTATAGTTCTTGGATGCCCCTGATCTGCTCTTAGGCTGGGACATAATGGGAAAACTAGGTACAGTCCTAAAAATGGTCTTGAGAAGCAGATGATGCATATAGAGCCCTTAAAAGGGCCCTCACTGAGGCCCTGGCCCTAGGAATTCCCAATTTGTCAAATCCTTTTGTGCTATACATACCAGAACAAAACAGAATTGCTGTAGGGGTCCTAAGCAGAAGCTTGGGATGGAACCTCATCCAGGGGCTTATCTTTCTAAGAGATTGGCTGCAGTAGCCCTGGGTTGCCTGTATGTCTGAGGGCAATAACTGTCACTGCTCTTCCAGTAGAGGTCAGTTTATACCTCTGGGTTCTTACCCCTCATCAGGTAAGGACCACCCTGGAACTAAAAAGCCAATTGTGAATGTCTGGGGAAAGATTAACTGTCAAGTCATCCTTCTAGAGTCCCCAAAAATGACCATAAAACCACGTAACATCCTAAATCCTGCATCTTTGCTGCCCTCTGAACTAATGACTGAGCACACATGAGCAGGTGATCATTTTTCATTTTTCCACTTTCACATACATTATGTCATTCTCATTCTTATTCTCTCTCTCTCTCTCTCTCTCTCTCTCTCTCTGTCTCTCTCTCTCTCTCTCTCTCTCTCTCTCTCTCTCTCGGTGGCACTAGGGTTTGAACTCAGACCCTCATCCTTGGTAGATAGGCACTCTATCACTTGAGCACTCTGCCAGCACAGTCATTTTCTCTTAATCCAGGCCACTTTTGGATTGAGAGCTAGGCCTTGTGGCCATGGGCTCTGGTTACAGAATTTGGCAGACGACTCAGGGGAGGGCATCTGCTGGCATCTTTTTCATTTGATACTCCCAAGCTTTCTTTCTCAGGGTTCATTAACCCCAGACAGAATGGGAGAATAGCCCCTGCAGCTATGAAACTTAGTTTTGTTTGGGGACTTTTGCTTCCTTTCCTCTTTAGCCAGTGTTGATGGCCCATGCTATTTGAAAAAATGACTGGTTTACAATCTATAGGTCCAAAGTTTGTTTCCCTGGTAAAGTCTTGTTGGATGTGCAAACTGGGTCTCCTTTTTCTATTTCTTTATCATTTATGGATTTTTGTTAGGTTATGGCCTCCTATGAACCTTCAGGGTTTCTTTTTAATTTATATGTATTTTTTTGGGGGGGTGGGCAATACTGAGGTTTGAAATGAGGGCCTTGCCAGGCTAGAGCACCTTGTACCACTTGAGCCATGAGCTCAGTACTTTTTGTTTTCACCATTTTTTAAATAGGACTTTTTATTTTTTGGTAGTAATGAGGTTTGAATTGGGCTTGCTAGGCAGGTGCTCTCCTGCTTGAGCCACAACTCCAGCAAGTCTTGCATTTATGAAGATGGGAAGGGGCGGGGTCTCGTGAACTATTTGCCTGGGCTAGCCTCAAACTGTGATCCTTCTGAGCTCAGCCTCCTAAGTAGCTATAATGAGAGGCATGAGCTAAAACCATCTGATTCTGCTTAGATGTTCTTATATTACTCCCATTCATACTATCCTTCTGCAATCCCTGAAAATAACACCCTTCTAAAAACTAAACTACATCTCTATATACCAAGGTCTTATTTACCAGTAGCCTTCACATGTCACATTCATTCCTTGTTGCTCTTTCCTCATCTTCCTTCTTCCTTATATCCTCTCTGACCTCCACTATTTTTACTACATAAATTTTAATCACTATGCAAACAACTTTTTTTCACAACACTGGTCTTTAAGGATAATACCATCAAAGATTTCATACTTCATGTAAATAACTGGTTTGGTATTGAATTTGTTATTGCTAAGTTATACCCCCAGGACTGTGGACAGAAGTAACACAGCAATTTAGTCAATAACAAATCCTGCCAGAACAAAGACATTAATTCAAGGAAAAAAACTTCAGTTGAAAAAATTACCAACGAACTGATCAACAACAGATGAGCAAATCTCAAATACTGGCATGATAAATAGAAAAAGTCAGGGGAATATGACCCCTCAAAAGGTCAACAATCAAAGATCAAAGAATCTGATGGATAGTGAAGGGAATGAAACCTCAGTTTCCAAGCTCTAGAATGTTGATAGCAATGATTAAGGAAGGAGTTTAAAAGGACATACAAAAACAAGTCAATGAGATACAAAAGAATATGGATGAAAAGCTAAATGAATTGAAAGGGAAGGCAAACAAACAACAAAACCAACTCAAAGAGGATACAAATATCTGAGTGAAACCCAGAAAGATACAAAAAAAAAAAAAAGATAAATGAAATCAAGAAGACAAGACATAAAAGGAGAATTTAATAAACATATAAACTCTCAAAGAAAAAAACAAATAACTATGGAAATAAAAAGCTTCTAAAGTCAAGTAAAAATTGCAGTTAAAAGCACTCCAGAAGACTAGAACAACTGGGAGGCAGAATTATAGGACTTGAAGACAAATCCCTTCCCTCTCCTTCTCTCTCTTTCTCTCTCTCTCTCTCAGACACACACACTCACACCAACACACACATAACTTAACATTAACATTGAATGTTAATGGTGTCATCTACCCCCATCAAAAGACACTGATGCTCTTGCTAGATTAAAAAAAAATCAGCTTAGTATGAATGTGTAGAAAAAGGTTTTCTAAACAAATGGACTCCAAAGAACAGGCAGGAGTACTTATACTTATATCTGAAAAAGAAGACTTCAAGCATAAAATAGTCAGGAGAGACAAAGATTGTCACTCCATACTAATAAAAGTACAATACATCATGAGGAAATTGTTAATTTATATGCACTCAATTTTGGCATAATGAGCTTCATTAAACAAACAGCACTGGACTTAAAAGCATAGATAGACCTCAACACAATGATAATAGGAAACTTCATTATCACACTGTCACCAACAGATAGGTCATCCAGACAAAACTCAACAAAGAAACCTCACAATTAAGTGACAACATAGACCAAATTGACTTAACAGACATCTACAGTATGTCATCTACTGGAAGCACAATATACATTTTCTTGGTCATCCATGGAACTCTGTCCAAAACAGATCATAGTTTAGAACACAAAACACGTCTTCACAAATATAAGAAAACTGAAATAACTTGCTATATCCAGTCAGAACACAACAGAATAGAATTAGAACTCAACAACAAAAGAAACTACAGAAAATATTCAAACATACGGAGACTGACAACATGATGGTAAACAGCCAGTCAATAAAGATATAAGGCAGGAAATAAAAGTTCATGGAACTGAATGGAAAGGAAAACACAGCCTACCAGAACCTATGGGATACAGCAGAGGCAGAGCAAAGGGTAATGTTTATAGCTATGAGTGCCTAGACTTAAAACCCAGAAGATCTCGAATAAATGACCTAATGCTGCACCCCAAGCTCTCAGATAAACAAGAAAAGCTAAACCCAAAATCAGCAGAAGAATAAAAATGAGGGCTGAAATCAATGAAATAGTAACAAAAAAAGAAAAACCATATAATCACAAAACAAAATGTTGGTTCCTTGAAAAAATAAATAAGGTTGAAAAACCCTTACCTAATCTGACTAGAAGGAGGAGGGAAAAGACCCAAATTAATAAAATTAGAGATGAAAAGTAGAATTTCACTACAAATATCAGTGAAATATAGGGAATCATTAGTGAATACTTCAAAAACCTGCATTTAAATAAATTGGAAAATCTAGAATAAAGGGATAAATACATAGATACATTTGACCAACCAAAATTGAACCAAGAGTATATAAATCACCTAAGTAGATTTATAAGAAATAATGAAATTGAAGCAATAATAGTCTCCCAGAAAAGAAAAGACCAGTACCTAAGGTACTCACTGCTGAATTCTACCAGACCATTAAAGATGAATTAATACCAACATTAGTCAGAGTTTTCCATGAACCAGAAAGGGAAGGAACACTACCAAACTCATTCTATGAAGCCAGTATTACACTCATCCCCAAACCAGACAAGGAACCAACAACAGAAAAAGAGAAGTTATAGGCCTATCTGTATAATGGACATAAATGCAAAATTGTCAATAAAATACTAGCAAACTGATTTAAATAATATATTAAAGAGGTCATACACGACCATCAAGTCAGGTTGATGCCATGGTTGTAGGGATGTTTCCACATATGCAGATTAATAAATATAATACAATATATAAACAGAAGGACAAAAACCACATGATTATCTCATTAGATGAAGGAAAGGCTTCAAATAACCACTATCATACTAAATAGGGAAAGGCAAATAATTTCATGTAAAGTCAGGAATGAGACAATGGTGTCTACTCTACTCACTGTTATTCCACATAGTTTTGGAATTCCTAGCCAGGACAAACACAGGGGGAAGAAATAAAGGAAATCAAGTAGTGAAGGAAGAAGTCAAATTATCCTTATTTGCAAATGATATGATCTTATGTTTAAAAGACCCTTAAAAATGTCACCCAAAAAGGTCTTAGACATCATAAACACTTCAGGAGAAAGGATACAATGTCTATAAACAAAAATCAGTAGCTTTTCTATATAGCAATAACAGAAAGAATTTAGGAAAACAATCTCATTTACAATAGCCTCAAAATAAACTGGAATAAATTTAACAAAGGAAGTGAAAGACCTCTATAATGAAAAGTATAAATCATTGAAGAAAGAAACTGATGAAGACATCAGAAGATGGAAAGATCTCCCATGCTCTTTAATCAGCAGACTATCATGAAAATGGCTATACTTTCAAAAGCAATCTATATGTTTAATGCAATCCCTTTTAAAATTCCAATGACTTTCCTCACAGAGATTGAAAAATCACCCTAAAATTCATATGGAAGCAAAAAAGACCTTGAATAGCCCAGGCAATTATGAGCAAAAAAAAAGTAATGTTAGGGTAGTATAATACCTGATTTCAAATGATACAAAAGAGCCATAGCAATAAAAACAGCCTAATGTCTGAGCCAGTGCCTTAACCTGTAATGCTAGTCACTTGTGAAGTGAGATTGGGAGGATTAAGTTTTGAGGCCAGCCCAAGCAAAAAAGCTGATGAGACCCCCATCTCCAAAATAATCAGAGCAAAATGGACTGGAGGTGTGGCTCAAGTGGTAGAGTGCCTGCTTTGTGAGTAAAAGCCCCTGAGATCAAACTCCCAAAACAAAGCATAATACTGGCATAAAAATATACACAAAGACCAATGGAGCAGAAAAGAAGACCAGACATAAATCCATACAGCTACAGTCATGTGACTGTTGATAAAGGAGTCCAAAACATACATTGGAGCAAAGAGCGTCTTCACCAAATCGTGCTGGGAAAACTGGATCTCTGCATGTAGAAGACTGAAACTAGATCCTGTCTTTTACCCTGTGCCAATATCAATTCAAAGTGGATCAAAAACCTTAACATAAAGCTTGAAACTTTGAAACAACTGCAGGAAAGAGTAAAGAATGCAATGAACATATAAGCATAGACAGTACCTTCCTAAAGGGAACCCCAATGCTCAGCAATTTAAGAGAAAAGATGAACAAAAGTGACTGCATTAAACCAGAATCTCTCCATGGAGCTCAAAAAACTAAACTCCCAATGGATCAACAACCCAATGAAGAAATGGGCACATGGACTGAACAGGCAATTTTCAAAGGAAGGGGTACAAATGGCCAATAAACACAAGAAGTACTCAACTTCCCTGTTCATAAAAGAAATGCAAATCAAAACTACACTAATATTTCAACTCATGTAACTAATGTACAATATAAGCCTAATCAGAATCATCAATATGAATCCCCTCTTATATGCTGAATATACCCTAATAAAAAAATTCATAAAAAAAAATTTCACCTCACCCCAGTTAGAGTGGCTATCCTCAAGAACACATGTTGGTGAGGATGCAGTGAAATAGAAATCCTTTATACTGTTGGTGTAAATGTAAATTAGTACAACCATTATAGAGATCAGTATGAAGATTCTTTTAAAAACTGAAAATAGAACTACTGTACGATTCAGTGATACCATTCCTGGGCATATACCCAAAGCTGTACGATTCAGTGATACCATTCCTGGGCATATACCCAAAGCACTGCAGTGTGAGGTGTCAGGCATAAGGGGGGCCACGGTGGTGTGGGTGAGTGAGGTGTGAGGGAGCCCAGCACAGAGCCCTGGGCTCAAGAGCACCACGTCGTCCTAACACTGCAGCCCCAAGCAGGCACGCTGTCCATTTTCACAGATGAAACCAAAAACCCACATTGGCTTTGTGGTTCAACACTGGTCTCCTTGCAAGTTTCCTAGTATAAGGTATGCACTGCTAACAAGATTAGGGTTTTTTCATTAGAAAGTATGATGAGCTATGACAGGAACACATGCTGCTGTGTAAAGGAATCATTTCTGTACCTGGCTGCACACCACGTCGTCTGGGGATGCCATGGGACCAAGAGATCCTCCTTTCCAGGCTAACGGTTCTGCCAGTTGCCTTCACCTAGTCATTGTCCTGTCCTGCCAGCCCCAACCAGACTGTGCCATTAAGAAGTGGCCTGGAAACAGGGCTTTGCAGGGGCTCTTTCTCCCAGTGCATTAACCCATCTGCCCTTGCTTAGGAACTCACTTGGTCCTTCACAGTTGCTTCTTACTTTCCTTTCCATCTGACTTGGTGCTAGGCTGAGGGAGAGCCAAGAAAACCTATTACACCTTGTGGGGTGGGGAAATCACTCACCTTATTTTGGAAAATTTTAATTAAAAACTAATTTTTTTTATATATAATTGCAAATGCTAGTAAGAACAATGCTCTCAAGGTCCAGCTATATCCTTCCCTGCCTTAGGCCAAGTTTCTGGTGATCACAATCTCACATTCTACAGCCAAAAAGAACAGTGGTCATCCCAGAATAGTGGCTCTCTATGCCACTGCTGCACATGTTGCTCAAGTGCAGAGCAGGCCACCGCATAGGCCACTGCACTGCTAATGACCTGATCTTGTGCTGCGACCTCAAGAGGCCCAGAAGAGCCCCACGGGCTAGTTTTTTGACAGTTCACTAGCCAGACCCAGTGCCCCAGATTCAGTGCAGACCAGGTTTTGTGCAGTAAGAATCCATTAAGATGCATCCCAATGCTGTCCAGAGTCATACCACAAACCCTAGTTCACAGATATATGGAGTTAGGTGACCAAGACCAGAGATAGCTCAGTCAGAACGGGAAAGTTGGATATTATCTGACAGGAAGCGAATCCATGACATTTCAGTCAACCCTCATCTCTTTGGGTCCTGAGTTCCCCAGCCTCCCTGCATTGCTATTTCATTCTCTTCCTTTCTTGTTCCCTTTCTGAATGTCAGGCTCCTTATTCATGGGTTGTTCCATGACAGTATCCACCATTCAAGGAACAACTGTCTTTACTGTCATACCAGCTCTCCGGGGCCTTTGTCCATGATGATTTCTTGCTTTGGGGTTCAAATGAGAACCTCAATATATGGAGGCCAGACCCTTTGATTTACTCGAGACTGGCATGTAAGAAAGCACTTTTGTTCAAGGAAGTTGGTAACTGCCTCAGTTTCTCTCCACAATCATAAAGCTCATAAAGCAGAAATGCTCAAAATTCAAAGTTAAATAAATACGGTGCCTAGTCTCAGGGTGTGATATAAGACCCCAAATAGCTCATGAAATGCAACTTACTTCCCGCTTTTGTCTACCCCAGCTTACCTGCCCCATCACTTAAGGACTTGAGCATCTTACCTAGACCTGCAGGCTTTGGGCAGCAGCTACCTAGCAAACACGCAGAGATGAGAAAGTATTGTCATAGTCCTCTGTTCTCCTTTGGAGCTGGGAGTAGCCAATGGGAAAATATAATTTAACCAAATACAATGTGTGAAATTATGAAAAATATAGGGAGAGTTGGAATTAGCTTGCAAAATTCATACTGAGGCTTCCTTAGCCAGCACCAGAGAGTTAGCATGTTTTTGTTTTGTACACAAAGTCACAATTCATATACCTTTTTTTCCAAGCTCAGCTTGAGAGACATGGGACTGTCCCTTTTTCATGTGACCAGAGAATGTGGGTCTTGCCTGAGAGCACCATGGAGAATTCCACCTGCAATCCACAAAGCAATAACTATGGACTTGCCCCTACAACAAGCGCTTCAATTTTGCAAGCTAATTCCATGACAGGGTCAGAGAAGGCTGCCCTTTTTGGGGGAAATCTCTTCAAGAACAGAACTTTATTTCAGCCAGTATTGACTGGTTGTGATGCCTAAGAGCTCACTACAAAAACCTTCTTAACTCTGAATCTTTATGCAATGCCCGTCATGGCACCTCCAGAGAATGAAGTGATAATGGTCCCTTGCTTCTTCAGACTGGTGAGGGAAAAGGCCTACAGGCCACCAGACCCAGGCCACGTGTCCTAGTTCTACAGCTCTCCATGGGGGTGCTGCCTGTGGCTCACATACCCAGTACCCAGCTCTCTGGCCTGACCAGCCCATTTCTTTTCCTGCCCTGGCCCTTTAGCTTCCCATGTTTCCACTGCTGCTCAAGCTTTCTCAAGGCCATGTGAAATGATCCAAGGCAGAACTAGATATGGAGTTTTGCAAGAGTGGCCATACACTATTTCATGCTGCCCTATTGCCAAATGACCCTCAAGATGTGAAGTCACACACACCATTTGTCCCATTAAGATTTTTGCCCTTCCCCATATTAGAAAACTTTCAGATATCTTACATCAAGGCAGGATACATTATGTTGAGCAGTTGTGTAGACTCCAAAATATATTTTCTGTAATCACCAGAATTCTCAAAAGGCCTCCTGTAACTATTACACATGTGAATTTTTCCTTATTTACGAAATATATAAAAATTATTTTTAATACATTAACGTTAGTTGAAATTTGTACCAACACAGTAACAGTATGTGGCATTTGAAATGTTTGTACTTACTTTGACATATTACGTGGCACTGAACACACAATGCATTTGCAGTAACACTTGAGAAAAAAGATGAATCACAGATTGTCATAAAGTATTATCACTGTAAATGTTCTTCTTTTTCTGAGGATTTTACAATAAAACTTGAAAAAAGTTTTTTTCCGGTGCCAGTCAGTTGGCAGTTGTTTGGGTGTGAATTGATTTAGGCAGGAGAAAGAAAAGGGTCCTTTTCTCCCATGTCATAATCACCTCCCATCAAAGCCCCACTTTGAAATACCATTACAACAGGGGTTTCAATGTTTGAATTGGGAGGGGGGACATAGACTTCATTTTATAGCCAAGTTGACACATAAAATGAACCACCACTGGGACATACACATGATATTACTCCCTTGTTTCCTGGAGCAGAAAATGTGCCCAGCCCCATGACAGGCACTTACTAAGCATCTATTTTAAACCTTACAGCAACCCAAGGTAGATGTCATTGCATTCTCCATTTGATGGAAAATGAGGCTGACACTTAGAGCCACAGAGGCAGGCTGCAGTCCAAGTCTACGTGGCCAGTGCACATGTTCATAACCTGTGATGTGCTTCCTGCGATATCCCCCAGGCAAAGCCTCAGCCTCAGCTGCTCAGCTTCACTGCCTCACAGACTTCCCACCTTCTCCCTGCCTCATTAGCATTAGGAGGGAAGGCCAGCAGCTCTCTACCTGATAAGCACCATAGCCAATCCAAATTCAAACACCTGAAATAAAGCAGAGAACCGTGGCCAGTGTACTCATCACCCCCAAAGCTGGGCTCATCACCACACACACTCTAGCTAGTGCCTGTCTGTTTACAAGCTCCAGGAAGCCAGAGAGTAGCATCTGGGGAGTGGGATGCAAAGGTGCAACCTGCCTCCGTAATTGTCCCAAACAGGTCAGGAACAACCTTCTGATGTACTAACCATTCCTTTCTGACCAGATCAAAAGGAGGCTACTCAGATCAAAGGTGCTTGGGCCCATCCTCTAGGTGCCATAACAGGAGGACTGACTCCTCAGCTTGCCTTCTCCCATGGCCAGAGCTCCTTTGAGTCATGTCTACTCTCTTGTTTAACCATCGTTTTCCAAGAACCATCTCTGTACTCTGGCCCAATCTACATGGAGCCCACAGTCTGGAGGAGTCAAACAGACCCAAGAACTACCAGACCCCAGGCTCATCCAAGGATGCATGCAGGAGAGCTTGCTTGGAGATATTTTTTGGATGAGGTGACATGGAAGTCAAGTGGGAAAATCCAAGTAAAGAACAGGGGGGTGAGAGAGTGCCTGCCAATAGCTGCTGCACAGGCAATGGATTTGTTTGAGAGAGAACAGCCAGAATGTTAGCATACTTAAGTATTTTTGGAGAGTAAATTTATAATATCCTTCTAGTTTAAGAACTTCCAAAGTAACTATATTACAAAGCAATAACAATAAAAACAGCATGGTACTGGCACAAAAACAGACATGAAGACCAGTGGAACAGAATAGAGGATCCAGATATGAAGCCACACAACTATGAGCAACTTATCTTTGACAAAGGAGCTAAAAATATACGATGGAGAAATAGCAGCCTCTTCAACAAAAACTGCTGGGAAAACTGGTTAGCAGTCTGCAAAAAACTGAAACTAGATCCATGTATATCACCCTATACCAAGATTAACTCAAAATGGATCAAGGATCTTAATATCAGACCCCAAACTCTTAAGTTGATACAAGAAAGAGTAGGAAATACTCTGGAGTTAGTAGGTATAGGTAAGAACTTTCTCAATGAAACCCCAGCAGCACAGCAACTAAGAGATAGCATAGATAAATGGGACCTCATAAAACTAAAAAGCTTCTGTTCATCAAAAGAAATGGTCTCTAAACTGAAGAGAACACCCACAGAGTGGGAGAAAATATTTGCCAATTATACATCAGACAAAGGACTGATAACCAGAATATACAGGGAACTTAAAAAACTAAATTCTTCCAAAACTAATGAACCAATAAAGAAATGGGCATGTGAACTAAACAGAACTTTCTCAAAAGAAGAAATTCAAATGGCCAGAAAACACATGAAAAAATGCTCACCATCTCTAGCAATAAAGGAAATGCAAATTAAAACCACACTAAGATTCCACTTCACCCCTGTTAGAATAGCCATCATCAGCAACACCACCAACAACAGGTGTTGGCGAGGATGCGGGGAAAAAGGAACCCTCTTACGCTGTTGGTGGGAATGTAGACTGGTACAACCACTCTGGAAAAAAATTTGGAGGCTACTTAAAAAGCTGGACATCGATCTACCATTTGATCCAGCAATACCACTCTTGGGGATATACCCAAAAGACTGTTACTCCAGAGGCACCTGCACATCCATGTTTATTGCGGCACTATTCACAATAGCCAAGTTATGGAAACAGCCAAGATGCCCCAGCACAGACGAATGGATTAAGAAAATGTGGTATCTATACACAATGGAATTTTATGCAGCCATGAAGAAGAACGAAATGTTATCATTCGCTGGTAAATGGATGGAACTGGAGAACATCATTCTGAGTGAGGTTAGCCTGGCCCAAAAGATCAAAAATCGTATGTTCTCCCTCATATGTGGACATTAGATCAAGGGCAAACACAACAAGGGGATTGGACTATGAGCACATGATAAAAGCGAGAGCACACAAGGGAGGGGTAAGACACCTAAAAAACTAGCTAGCATTTGTTGCCCTTAATGTAGAGAAACTAAAGCAGATACCTTAAAGCAACTGAGGCCAATAGGAAAAGGGGAACAGGTACTAGAGAAAAGGTTAGATCAAAAAGAATTAACCTAGAAGGTAACACCCACGCACAGAAATCAATGTGAGTCAATGCCCTGTATAGCTATCCTTATCTCAACCAGCAAAACCCCTTGTTCCTTCCTATTATTGCTTATACTCTCTCTACAACAAAATTAGAGATAAGGGCAAAATAGTTTCTGCTGGGTATTGAGGGGGGGGAGCGGGAGGGGGTGGAGTGGGTGGTAAGGGAGGGGGTGGGGGCAGGGGGGAGAAATGAACCAAGCCTTGTATGCACATATGAATAATAAAAGAAAAATGAAAAAAAAAAAAAGGGGGTGGGGAGGTAGCAAACAATGGCTGAGCACTGTGGCACATATTTGTCATCCTAGATACATGGGGAAGCACAAATAAGAGGATCACGGTCCAGGCCAGCCTTGAGAAAGAGTGAGACCCTATCTCAAAAATAACCAATGCAAAAAGGGCTGGCGGAGTGGTTCAAGTAGCAGTGCACCTACCCAGCAAGTGTGAGGTCCTAAAATAAGTGCTCAGAATAAATATTTTATGCTCATGAAAAAAAAAAAAAAAAAAAAAGAACTTCCAAAGTGAGAAATAAGTATAAAAATTAGTATTGGACCAGGAGTCTCACTAGGGTATCCAGTACAAACAAATGAAAAACCATACTTGAGGGATGTCTCCCCTTATCCAGCCCATATAGGAGTCTCAAATTAAAACTTACTAAAGTACATGAGGAAAATTCCAACATTAGAGTCAGCAGACAAAAGAAACAGTAGTATGAAAGCCACAAGAACTTCAGATGATAAAACAATTTGCTTCAAAATGCTAACAACATAATAGAGGATTTGGTGGAAATTGAAGGGGATGAATCCCCAGTTGCTGACATCAGAATGATGATAAGAATGTTCAATAAGCTTAAAGAAGAGCTTAAAGGGGACATACAAAAACAACTCAGTGAATCCTAAGATAACACGGATAAAAAAAAAACTCACGAAGACAGAAACAACTAAATGAAATCCAAAGAGGATTTCAACAAACTTTGAAACAACACTAAGGAGATCATAAAAAAAAGAGATAAATGAAATAAAGAAGACAGCATAAGATATGAAAGAGGAGTTTAACAATGATACAGAAAGTCTCAGAAAAGCATTCAAACCAATCCTAGAAATAAAAATTCCTTAAGTCAAATAAAAAATACAGTTGAAAGTCACTACAGCAGACTGGAAGAAGTGGAAGAATTTCAGGGCTCAAAGACAAAATAGATATTAAAGAAAAAACCAAAAGTATTCTTAGACAAAAGACTCAAGAGCTGGGAAAGGAATATGCAAGAATTCTGTGATTCCATCAAAAGACCAATCCTGTGAATCATGGGCATTGAAGAAGAAGTGAAAGCCACAGGTAAAGGTAATATATTAAACAAAATAATAGCAGAAAATTTCCCAAATCTTGAGAAAGACAGGCCCATCTAGGTACAGGAAACCTCTAGAACACCAAACAGGACCAAAACAGAACTGCTCCATAGCATATTATAGTTAAAACAATTAGCACAAAGAACAAGGAAAGAATATTGAAGACTATAAGAGAGAAAAATCAAATCACATGTAAAGGTAAGCCCATCAAAATAACAGCATATTTCTCAACAGAAACCTTAAAAGCAAGGAGAGCATGGAGGAAGGTATTTCGAGCACTTAAAGAAACAATTTCAGACCTAGGATACTCTACCCAGCAAAGCTATCATTCAAAATTGAAGGAGGAATAAAGATCTTCCATGATGAACAGAAACTAAAATAATACATGACCACTAAGCCACCACTACAGAAGATTCTGAACAGAATCCTATACCCAGAAGATGAAAACAAACAAAGCCATGAAAGGATGGGAATTATTAAACCTCAAGAGAAGAGCAGACAAATATTCAGAAAATAGCATAGAATTAGTGGCACACACACAAACCTTTACACAACAAAAACAACTTAATGGCAGGAATCACCACATAGCTCTAAATATTAACACTGAATGTTAACGGCCTCAACTTTGCCATCAAAAAACACCAATTGGCAAACTCGATTAAAAAGGAAGACCTGGAATTCTATTGTTTACAGGAAACTCACCTTGTAGACAGAAACAAACATTACCTTAGGTGAAGGGGTGGAAGATCTACCAAGCTAATGGCCCCTGAAAACAGGCAGCAGTAGCAATACTTTCACCAGATAAAGTAGACTTCAAACCTAAATTAGTCAGAAGAGACAAAGAAGGTCAGTTGATACTAATAAAAGGAGCAATACATCAAGAGAAAATAACAATTGTTAACTTATATACACCAAACTTCATCAAACATACACAACTAGACTTGAAAACACAGATAGACCCCCTACTCAGTGGTGGTAAGACTGAACAAAAAAACTAACAAAGAAACCCTAGGACTGAATGACATCATAGACCAAATGGACCTGACAGAGATCTTAAAAGTATCCCATCCTGCAACAGCACAATATACATTCTTCTCATAATTCCATGGAACTTTCTCCAAAATAGGCCATATTTTATGTCACACAGCAAGTCTTAACAAATATAAGAAAACTGAAATAACCTCCTGCATACTGTCTGATCACAATCAATAAAACTAGAACTCAACAACAAAAGAAACAGCAGAAAATACTCAAACACCAAGAGTATATGCAGAGTCTCTATATTTCAGTATAGAGACTGAACATTGCTCCATGATCAGTGGGTCATTGAAGAAACAGGGAGGAAATTAAAAACTTCCTGGAATTTAATGAGCATGAAAGTTCAACCTATCAGAACCTATGGGACACAGTAAAGGCAGTGTTAAGAGGAAAGTTTATAGCCATGAATGCACATGTTAAAAACACAGAAAGATCTCAAATAAACAACCTAATGCTGCATCTCAGACGCCTAGAAAAACCAGAACAAGCTAAACCCAAAACTAGCAGAAGGAGAGAGATAAAGAAAATAAAAATCAACAAAATAGACAAAAAAAAATAACCAGACAAAGAATCAATGAAACAAAAAACTGGGTCTTTGAAAAGATAAATAAGATTTACAAATCTCCGGCAAATCTGACTAAAATGAGGAGGGAAAAGACCCAAATTAATAAAATTAGAAATGGAAAAGGGGACATAACAACAAACACCAACGAAATCCAAGGAATCATCTGGGACTACTTTGAAAACCTATATTCAAATAAATTGGAAAATCTAGAAGAAATAGGCAAATTGCTAAGCACCTATGATCATCCAAAATAGAACCAAGAGGATGTTAATCACCTAAACAGTTCTATAGCAAGCAATGAAATTGAAGCAGCAATAAACAGTCTCCCAAAAAAGAAAAGTCCAGGACCTGACAGATTCCTGGCTAAATTCTACCAGACCTTTAAAGAACTAATACCAACATTCCTCAAACTTTTCCATGAAATAGAAAGGGAAGGAAAACTGCCAAACTTTCTCTATGAAGCCAGTATTGCACTCATCCCAAAACCAGACAAGAACACAACAACAACAAAAAAAAGTACAGACCAATCTCTTTAATGAATATAGATGCCAAAATCCTTAATAAAATATTGGCAAACTGAATTCAACAGCATATCAAAAGATCATATACCATGATCAAGTCAGTTTTTATCCCAGGAATGCAGAGATAGTTCAACATATACAAATCATTAAATGTAATACAGCATATTAGTAGAAGCAAAGACAAAAACCAAATGACCATCTCAATAGGTACAGAAAAAGCTTTCAACAAAATTCAACATCCTTTCATGATAAAAGCTCTGATGAAACTAGGAATAGAAGGAATGTACCTCAACATAATAAAGGCTGGCTATATAAGACTTGCCTATAGCCGACATTTCCTCTAAAATCAGAAATGAGACAAGTGTGTCCACCCTCTCCACTCTTACTCAACATAGTCTTGGAATTTCTAGTCAGAGCAATAAGAGAAGAAGAAGAAATAAAAGGACTACAGATTGAAAAGGAAGTAGTCAAACTACCCCTGTTTGCAGATGATATGATCTTATAGCTAAAAGACCTGAAAAACTCCACCAAAAAACTCCTGGACTCCATAAGCA
This sequence comes from Castor canadensis, assembly GCF_047511655.1. Lineage (NCBI taxonomy): Eukaryota > Metazoa > Chordata > Mammalia > Rodentia > Castoridae > Castor > Castor canadensis. The sequence continues at coordinate 63,000,054 of NC_133401.1, read as the reverse complement.
GCTTCAGCAAAGTAGCAGGATACAAAATCAATTTATAAAAATCAGTACCCTTTCTATATACCAACAATGAATATACTGAGCAAAAATACAGGAAAATAATTCCAAAAGATGACAAATAGCCAAAGCAATACTGAGCAAAAAGAGCAATGCTGGAGGTACCACAATAGTCTCAAAAACACCTAGAAATAAATTTAACAAAGAATATGAAAGACCTCTACCAGGAAAACTATAAACCACTGAAGAAATAAATCAAAGAAGACCACAGAAGATGGAACGATCTCCCAATTTCATGGATCGATAGAATAAATATTGTGAAAATGGCTATATTACCAATAATATACCAATGGCTATATTACATGTTCAATGCAATTCCCATCAAAATTTCAATGACATTCATCGCAGAGATTGAAAAATTAACCCTAAAGTTCATTTGGAAGCACAAAAGCTGACAAATAGCCAAAGCAATACTGAGCAAAAAGAGCAATGCTGGAGGTACCACAATACCTGACTTCAAACTATACTACAGAGCTATAGCAATAAAAACAGCATGGTACTGACACAAAAACAGATATAAAGACCAGTGGAACAGAATAGAAGACCCAGATATGTATCCCTGTGGCTTTGCCTACCTGATTTTTTATAAAGGTACCAAAAACATACAATGGAGAAAAGACAGCCTCTTCAATAAATGTGTTGGGAAAACTGCAGATATCCTGTACAAGTATTAACTCAAAGTAGATCAATCACCTTAATATAGGACCTGAAACATTGAAGGTAGTGCAGGAAAGAACAGGAATCAGTAGGTATAGGCAATGACTTCCTAAATAGAACTCAAATGATTCAGAAACTAAGAGAAATGATTGACAAATGGGACTATGTGAAATTAAAAAGCTTCTGCATAACCAAAAAATGATCGCTAAAATGAAGAGGCTGCCAGAATGGAAGAAAATCTTTGCTAGCTATAATCTGACAAGGGATTAATAACCAAGATATACAGGGAGCACAAAAAACTAAATTCCCCCAAAAAAATCAATGACCCAATGAAGAAATGGGCAAATGAACTGAGCAGAGCTTTTCCAAAGGAAGAAGCCCAAATGGCCAAAATGCACAAGAAGAAATGCTTACCATCCCTCTCCATAAAGGAAATGCAAATCAAAACCACATTAAGATTCCACCTCACTCCTGTTAGAATGACCACCATCAAAAACACAAACAATGACAAATGTTGGCAAGGATGTGGGGGAAAGAGGAACCCTCATACACTGTTGGTAGAAATGTAAATTAGTACAATCACTATGGAGAACAGTATGAAGTCTCCTCAAAAAAAATACTAACTAAAAATAGAACTGCCATATGATCCAGAAATTCCTCTCCTAGGGATATATCTGAAGGAATGTAAGTCAGATTACAATAAAGGCACCTGCACACCCACGTTTATTGCAGAATTATTCACAATAGCTAAAGTATGGAAACAGCCAAGATGTACCACTACTGATGAATGGGTTAAGAAAATGTGGTATTTATATACAGTGAAATTTTATTCAGCCATAAAGAAGAATAAAATTTTGTCATTCACAGGTAAATGGATGGACTGGAGAACATCATCTTAAGTGAAGTTAGCCAGGTTCAGAAAGTAAAAGACTGCATGTTTTCTCTCATATGTGGAATATAGACCCAATACAAATACAAGCAATATTATGAAAAACAGGTCACACTAAGGGGAAGTCACTAATGGGAGAGGGAGAGTAAAAGAAGGAAGCTAAGAAGGTGAATAAAGTTGTATTCTCTATAAAGAATGAATATAGAATTTTTAAACCTGTTGATATAGCCACAAGAAGAGGACTAAGGTAGAAAGAAGAAAAATAGAGGAGATGAACCAACTCAGATTATAGTACAAATATACATGGAAATGTCACTGTATAACTATCTTCAACAAAAATGTCATTTTTTCTCTTACAAATTCAAAGAACAGGAGAGCAGAGCAGGTCCTGCCTGGGGAGGGGTTGGTACCAGTGGGAGGGGAAGGAGGTGGGGAGAGGGTGTAGGAGGGTGAATATGGTGCAAATTCTACATGTACATACACATGTATGTACATACATGTACATATAAATGTATGTAAGTAGAGATTGATACCTGTTCCAGGAATTGGGGGGGAAGATGAATGAGAATGGTGATGGGGTGAATTCAAATATGACATATTTGATATATTGTAGGAATTTTTGTAAATGCCATAATGCCCTCCCACCCAGCACAACAATAAAAAAGAGGGAAAAAATAACTTGCTAAAAATTAGATGATTAAAATCTGGAATTGAAAAATCACAAGAGAAAAAAACAGTCTGTGAAAAAAACAAGCAGAAGAGCAATAAAGCAAGAAAAATAAATAAAAGGAATGCAAACAGGAAAGGAAGAAGTCCAATGATCCCTATTTGCAGATGATATGATCCTACACTTAGAAGACCCTAAAGACTCCACCAAAGAAAAGCCCCTTTGATCCAAGAACCACTTTTGGCAAAGTATTATGATATAAAATCAACCTACAAAAATAAAAATCAGTAGCTTTTCTATATATCTATAACAAATAGGCTGAGAAAGAAATCAGAAAACAATCTCATTCACAATAGCCTCAGAAATACCTAGAAATAAACTTATGGAGGTAAAAGACCTCTACAATGAAAACTATAAAAACATTGAAGAAAGAAGTTGAAGAAGACACAATCAATACAATACAATCTCCATCAAAATTCCCATGTCATGCTTCACATGACATTGTGAAATAGAAAAATCAATCCCAAAATTCATATGGAAGCATAAAAGTTCCCGAATAGTAAAAGGAATCCTGAGCAAAAGGAGCAATTCTGGAAGTATTACAATCTCTGACTTCAAATTATATTTCAGAGCCATAATAACAAAAACAGCATAGGACTGGCACAAAAACAGACACATAGACCAATGGAAAAGAGCACCTAGAAATAAACTCACACAACCACAACCAGCTGATTTTCAACAAAAAATGCCAAAGACATGTATTAAAAAAAAAAAGACAGCCCCTAAAGCAAATGATGCTGGGAAAACTGGATATTCACATGTAGAAGACTGAGAACAGACCCCTATCTCTCACCTTGTACAAAAATCAATTCAAAATGGATTAAAGGTCTTAGTGTAAGATCTGAAACTACTGTAGGAAAACATAGGGAAACACTTGAAGATATAGGCATAGACAAAGACTTCCTGAGCTCTAATAGCTCAGGAAATAAGAGTAAGAATTGACAAATGGGATGGCATCAAATTAATAACTTCTTCACAGCAAAGGAAACAATTACCAGAATGAAGAGACAACCTACAGAATAAGAAAATATCTTTAGTAGCTATTCATCAGACAAAGGATTAATATCCAGAATATATAAAGAGCTCAAAAAATTAAACACCAAAAGAACAAATAATCCAATTAATAAATGAGCAAATGAATTGAACAGATAGCTTTTGAAAGTACAAATGGCAAATACATGAAGAGATATGAATCAAAACAACATTGAGATTCCATCCTACCCCAATCAGAATGACTATCATCAAGAAAGCAAACAACAGCAAATGCTGGTGAGGATGTCAGGGGAAAGGAACCCTTATACACTGTTGGTATGAATCTAATTCAGTGCAGTGACCATAAACATCAGTATGGAGGTTCCTCAAAAACTATAAATAGAACTACTATATGATCCTGCTGTACCACTCCTGGATATACATTCAAAGGAATGTAAGTCAGCATACAGTGGAGATACCTGAACATCTGTGTTTATTGCACCACTACTTATAATAGCCAAGTTATAGAATCAGTCTAGGTGCCCATCAACTGATGAATGAATAAAGAAAGTGTGATAAATATACATAAAGGAGAATTAGTCAGTGATAAAGAAGAAATTTGGGGGTTGGGGACATGGCTCATGTGGTAACATGTATCCCTAGCAAGTGCTAGGTCCTGAGTTCAAAACTCCAATATCACAAAGAGGAAGAGAAGGAGGAGGAAGAAGAAGAAATTTTGTCATTCACAGGAAAATGAATGGAACTGGAAGGCTTTATGTTGAGTAAAATAAGCCAGACTGAGAAAGACAAATGCTACATACTTTCTTTCATATGCAGAATCCAGAACTTTAGAAAAGGACAGGAATGTAAAAAGGGGACTGTTTGAGGAGGGGAAGCATCGTGAGGGAGAGGGTGGAAAGAGAGGGTTACAGGGGTGTGGGACATAATCAAAGTACTTTATATGCAGGTATAAAAATGGAATCATGAAACCCATTAAACATTATTATAGAAGGAAGACTGAAGGGGAAATCAAAAGAGTAATAGAGGGTGAATTTGATCAAAGCACACTATGTGCATGTACGGACATACCTCAATGAAGCCCCTTTGTATAATTCATATATATTCATTAAAAATGAAGAATAGGCAGACATAAAAGAGCCAAATGAACTTCCATAAGTGAAGACTATTATAAAAATGGCAAGTTAACAAATACATTAAATAGCAAATCAAAATTGAGATCTAGAGGGATTCAGTTGTTCAGAATATAGCACAAAAAGATAAAGAGATGGAAGATATAAAGCAGAGATTTAAAATACAGTAGACAAAATGAGAATATCAACACACATCTAATAGGAGTTCTAGGTAAAGAAATGTTTGGACAAAGGAAACATTCAGCAATAATGGCTGTGAAGTGATGAAATATACAAATCAACAAACTCAGAATCCTGAGCCTTATGAATAAAAAGAAATCCACACTTACATTAAAACTGTTGAATGCCAGAGAGATCTTAAAAGCAACCAAAGAGAAAAGAATTCACCTATAAAGGAACAGTAATCCAACTGACAAGAGTTCTCAACCTCAACAAGAAAACAACAGGATTGTATCTTTATAGTGCTTAGAGAAAATAAGTTAGCCTAAGACTGCCACCAGTCTTAGAAAAGAAGGAATACAAGAAGTAACAAAAAGTGAGAAGCTGATAAACAGGGATATCTCTCTAAATAACTTTAAACAGCAGGAATTACTCATTGGAGACAGAATAAAAATAGAAATAGGGGCTAGAGATAAGGGCCTAGCATGTGTAATGAATGTCCTGGGTTTGATCCCCAGCATCAAGAAGATTAAACTGCTGGACATCAATTATACATAAGAAGGGAGAGGAGCAAGCAAAGTTAAAGCATTCAAAAGTTCCTATGTTATTTAGAAGAGGAAAGAAATATTTTTAGGATTTAAAACTGAATATAAGGTTTCCAAACCAAGGGATGGAATTAATGAACTCAAAACTGACAAACTAACCTCTGTATCAGACCAATGGAAGGCAAGAAAGGAGGAAAAGCAGGTGGCAAAGAAAAAGTCTGCTAAAGAGAAATGACAAACATGCTTAAAAAAAAAAAAAGAATCCTAGTGATAATGATGACAGCAGGAGAAATGTGCCAGTTCAAAGAGAGAGATTATTGTAATACCAGCTACTCAGGAGGCAGAGATCAGGCTAGCCTGAACCAAAAGTTAGCAAGACCACATTTCAACCAAAAAATCTGGTGGTGTGTACCTGTAATCCTAGCTATGTAGGAGGATAGATACAAAGGTATAGCCATAGGTTTTGGAGGATACAGTATAAAGCTAGCCTAGGAAAAAGCACAAGATTGGATAAGACAAAAATAAGTAAATCAAAAAAGGCCTGGGGACATGGCTCAAGTGGTAGAGCACCCACCTGGCAAATGCCAGGCCCTGAACTCCAATGCACAGCACAGCTTAGTGTTAGCTGAGTTTGTGAAAACTGGGTATCTGTCAGGAGTAAACCCCAACTAGGGACACTGGTCCTGTGTTACCTGGTACTGTGGGAAGAAAGACAGTTATGCCAGCCAGCTTCTGTCCTGGACCACTCTACTAACCACCTTGCAGATGTCACCAAAATGGGGAGGAGAGGAGGGTGCACAGCCCAAGAAGATTAGCAGGGGAATGAGTATCTGCTCTCACCTTCATAATCATCCCAGATACCATATGTCCTTTTTAAATTAACACATTTTTGTATTTGCTGACTGATATCTATTATATATAATATTATATTATATATGCATATATTATAACACCAGTCAGCAAACACTATATATATAATTTGCAGTACTGGAGTTTGAACTGAGGGAAGGAGGATCCCAGTTGCAGGACAGCCTAGGCATAAAGTGTGTAAGACCTCATCTCAATGGACAAAAAAAGCTGGCTACCCTGGTATGCACCTGTCATCCCAGGAAGCATTAAATAGGAGGATCAAAAAGTGAGACCAAAACAATCAGAGCTAAAAAGAGCTGGAGGCATGGCTCAAGCAGTACAAACTGCCTGGAAAGTGTGACATTCCAAGTTCAAACCCCAATACTGCCAAAAAGAAAAAAAATCAGGAAAACAAATCCCTTGAAAAGAATAAACAATATCCTCAAAAAGAATGAAACACCTAGGAATAAACCTAACCAAGGAAGTGAAAGATCTCCATGATGAAAAACTATAACATGGTGAATAAAGAAATTGAAGAAGACCCTAGAAGAAGGAAGGACCTCCTATGTCTAGGATCAACAAAATTAATACTGTTAAAACAGCCATATTAGCAAAGACAGCCTACAAATTCAAGGCAATCCAAAATACCAATGACATTCTTCATAGAAACAGGATAAATCAATCTTAAAATTCATATGGGAGCACAAAGGACCCAGTATAGGCAAAACAATCCTAAGGAGGAGGATGAAAGTAGAGGGTGGGAGTGAATATGGTTGAAATAGTCTATACATATATATGAAAACAGAACAATGAAATCTGTTGGCTTTATTTTAAGAAGGAAGGATGGAGGATGAGGGGATGTGATGGAGATCAGGGTACATTGTGTGCATGTATGGAAACATAATAATGAAATCCCTTTGTGCAACACATACATACTAATAAAAATGAAAAAAGAACAAATAAAATATAGCTATGGTCAAAATTAAACATTTCAAGTGTATTTTTATCAAAAACTCCATGTATGCTCTCTACATTACTCTTCTAAAACACTCAGTAACAACAACTAGAATTTAAAAAAACACATTTAATATTAAATTTTAAAATAAAATTATTTAAATAAAAATATCAATCCTGAGCAAAAAGAGCAATGCTAGAGTTATCACAATACTTGACTTCAGATTATACTTTAGAGCCATGGTAATAAAAAACAGCATGATATTGGCATAAAAACAGACGTTAGGAACAATGGAACAGAGTACAAGTCTCAGAAATAAAGCCAAACAACTTCATCTTATTCTTGACAAAGGTGCCAAAAATCAAATGTGGAGAAAAGACAGCGTCTTAAACAAACAGTGCTAGAAAAACTGGATACCCGAATCTGGAAGACTGAAACTGGACTCCTACCTCAAAATGCACCAAAGACTTTAATGTAAGACCTGAAACTCTGAAACTACTAGAAGAAAACATAGGGGAACCACTTCAAGATGTAGGAGTAGGCTACAACTTTCTGAAAGACTCTAATAGTTCAAAAAATAATAGTAAGAACTGACAAGTGAGATTGCATCAAGTTAAAAAGCTTCTGCACATCAAAGAAAATAATCACCAAAGTAAAAAGACAGCCTATAAAATGGGAGGAAATCCTTGCCAGCTATTTATTCAGCAGAAGATTAATATCTAGAATATATAAAATACAAAAATTTAAACACCAAAAGAACAGATAATCCAATCGATAAATGGGCAAATGAACTGAAAAGATACTTTTCAAAAGAAGAAATACAAAAGGCCAATAAATACATTAAAATGTTGCACATATTTAGTCATCAGGAAAATGCAAATCAAAACTACATTGAAATTGCACCTTACTCCAATAGAATGGCAACATTAATCAGACAACAAAGGCTGACAAGTATGAAGAGGAAAAGGAAATCTTATACACTGCTGGTGGGAATATCAATTAGTCCACCTACTATGGAAGTCAGTCTGCAGGTTCCTCAAAAGTTGAACTGCCATATGATCACATGATCGCTACTTTGGGGGTACATACCTGAAGGAATCAGAGTCATTATAAATTAGAAATACCTTATATCCATATTTATTGCAGCAGTATTCCCAACAGCAATGTTATGCAATCAGTACCATTAAAGGATGAATAAAGAAATGTAGCATACATATACAATGGAGTATTATTCAGTTTTACAGAAGAATGAGGGTTAGGGTATGGTTCAAGTGGTAGAGAGCCTGCTTAGCAAGCATGAGACCTTATGTCATCAGTGGAGGAATGAAGTAGTTTACAAGTGACCCTTGAGTTTTCACAAGCAGGTTGTTATAAAAGGAGCCAACTGTCATCTCCCATCCTCTCTGCTTCCTGCCTTGAGATGTGACTGCTCAACCCAACATGTCCTCCTGCCACTGAAATATATTATCTGCCCCTCGCCATGGGGTCCTCACCAGAAGTGTATTAATATAGATGCCATGCCCTTGAATCTCCAAATCTCTGAGCTAAATAAAGCTCTTCTCTTCATAAGTAGCCCAAGTCAGGTATTTTGTCTTAATGACAAAAAGCTGACTAATACAGAGATATACACCAGAACTTCCAAATGCACAAAAATTGGTGCATTTAGAAAAGCAGGTCTACATTAGAAAAGAAAAAAAGGCTAAGTATCAGAGATGTGAACATTCAATTTGAGACATTACAAACAGAACAACAGAGAAACTCCAAAGAAAGTAGAAGGTAAAAGCCAAGCACAGTAGTAAGAACAGAAACTTTAAAAATAGAAAAAGTTATTAAAAAGGATTGAAAAAACAAGAGCTGCTCTTTGTAAAAGATGACATTATTGTGGATTTAGCAGAAAGTTCTTTTAAACAATAGATTATCATGACAACTTCAGTAATTAATATGAACCCTTAAATGGACTGTTTCCTAGAAAAAAAATGGCTTGCCAAAATGAACTCAAAAAGAAACGAAGAAAAGCCAAATAAGCATATAAAAGAAAGCAAATCAATCATACACACACACCAACAATAAAGAGACTAGTCCCAGACAGTTTGAGAGGCAATTCTATCTTACACAGCATGTTTTACAAAAAAAGAAAAGGAGAGTGCAATCTAGTTTATGATGCTAGTAAATCCCTAGGCAAATGCCAGAGGAGAACAGTAAAAGACATGAAAATTATGGATCAATTTTACTATGAATGATAGGAAAATTCTAGATAAAATTCTAGCAAATCAGATTTTAGAAGATAATACTTCATGACCAAGAAGGGCACATCCCAGCAATACTAGTTCACATCAATCTTAGGAAATCTGTTAATAGAATTCACTACATTAACATATTAAAGAAGAAAAATCTATGATCACTACAGTAGAAGCAGAAAAAAATTGACAAAATTCAACACATTTCTCAATTTTAAAAAATCATCATAAATCAGGAATAGAAAGGAATTGAGAATTGTCCCCAGGAGTGATCTTTGAGTGAGATTACTGGCACTTGAAACTGAGTGGACAAAGGGACTTCACAGGGCCAGCCTGGCTGCATCAATTCCCTGTCACTGGTCAGGCCCTGCTGTGGATCACCTCTTCTTTCCTTTTCTAAATAGAAATTCTTGTTGGGCTTCATCCTATGCTTGCTTCACCCTTGGTCACTTCCTGAGGGCAGGAGAGGTCTGGGATTTGTCTTTCACGTCTTCACAGATCACCAGATTTCTATGACATTAGGATCTAGAGGAGAGGCCTGGGTATCTCCAGAGTCTTGTTCAGAAGTAGGAACTACAGGTGACCTGGGCTTGTGCTCCTTGGGGAGAGGGTACTGTGTTACCTTTGTGTGAGAAAGAGTGAAATTTGGTGAATGCAAAGTTAAGAGTGTGATAAAAACTGTCTGGTGGCATTTCTCCCTCCTCTGGGAACACATGTTAATATCAGAATTCAGCCCCTTTGCAGTTTTGTGGCCCTGAGATGGAGTCCAGGTCACTGGTAAGTAGGCCTGCACGGTGGGCACCCTTTCCAGCCAAGCCCGTGACATCCCGCTGTTGTGAGCCCTGTGCTCTCCCCACCACCATGGAGCCACTAGAAGCCATGTGTTGCAAAGAACCTGGGTCCCTTGTGTGAACTTTGAGAGAACTGGCCACCTGTCGGCAACATGTTTTAAAACTTAAATGAGCAAGAGAAAAACTTATGTTTATTACAGACACTAAGATTTTGAGGCTTTCATAGCAGCTAAGGTTATCTTAACTAACAAACGTAACTAGGTGAAAGGGCAAACAACCTATTAAGATGCTTAAGATCTTCTCTCCTTCCAGCATGGTGCTGGAGATCCTAGCAAGATGAACAGACAGATGGTAGGCATACAAAGAGAAAAGGAAAAAAAAAAACCACTAATGTCATTATTTGCAGTGGATGTAAATAAATGGAAAAGTCAAGAGTTTCTAAAAGCACACTATTGAAGACTAAGAGTTTAGCAGCTTTGCCAATAAATATAAAAAATTACCTGTGACCTTATATAACACCAAACAACTAGAAATGTAATTTTTAAACAATACAAAATTTATAACACAGAAAATACAACATACCAAAGAATAAATCTAACCAAAAGGTATATAAGTGTTTCATGGAGAAAGTTATATTTATAAAAGTTATATAAATGATGGCACATGTTATAATCATGACTGAGAGGGCCCAATATTACAAAGATAGAAGTTCTCCCCCAAATTCATCTGTGGATTCCATGTAGCTCTTATCAACTCTAATCAAATTCTAATAAAGTCAAAAATAATCAGGAAAATCTGAGAGATAAGAATGGTAGAATGTTGGAATTGACCTTGCCTGATATTTCTTTTTGTTGTTTTGGGTTTTTTGTTTTGTTTTGTTTAGACAGGATCTCACTATGTAGCTCAGACTGGCCTGGAACTCCCTGTGTAGCCCAAGCTGCCCTCAAACTCACAATCCTTCCACTTCAGCCTCCTAAGTGCTGGGATTACAAATATGACCTACAACAGCTTACTCCAGAAAAGATTTCTTTTTTATTGTTTTGTTTTTGTTATTTTTGTTGCTGTTTCCTGTGGTGCTGAGTACTGAACCTAGGGACTTGTGCATGTTAGGCAAATGTTCTACCACTGAGCTACATTTCCTGTCCCAAGATAAGATTTCTTACACAACTATGGTAATTAAAACAGTTGGATTGCTGGAGTGACAGATAAATGCACCAATGGAATTTAGTAGCAAGCCTAGAAATAGACTCACATATAGATGGGAGCACTATGGACACAAGCAGCAGTGTTTAAAAAGTAAGAGAGAAAAATACATTCAATTTGAACAGTAATACTAAAATTATCTAGAGTAAAATAAGATAAAGTTAGAAAAAATCTATAAAACTTTTAGATGAATACAGTATGTTTAAAACTCAGTAAGAAAGATTTCTTAAGTAACTAAAAATACAATCCATAAAAGACAAATTTGGCTATATATATATATATAGAGAGAGAGAGAGAGGGAGAGAGAGAGTACTGTTGTTCAAGGTTGCTCATATATGCAGAAAGAAATATGTATAACATATGCATATAAATAACAGGGCTAGGAGCTGGACAGATGCGGAAATCATTTATACTAACAGTATTGTTAATCTTGTGATTATTTTACAAATCAAATGTAATGCCTATATTTCAAAAGATACCATAAACAAAGTGAAAAAAACAGTCACAATCTGAGGCAAGATATTTATAGTTAAATAAGAAATAGAATATTCATATCCAGGCTACACAAGAAATTCTTAATAGGAGAAATAAGAGTATAAAAAACTGGACAGAGATATGAACATACAAATCACAGAAGCGAAACCTGAGAGCAAATAAACAAAAGCATACACAAGCTCGTTAATAATCAGCAAAATGCTAAATAACTTTATATGGCAATACAACTGCACCCTCAGAAGAATGATAGCAATTAACAAGCCCAACACCACCCAGTGCTGATGAGCTATGGAGAACATAGAGTGCCTTACACACGTGTAGTGGAAGTGCAAACTGGACTGCCTCTTTGGAGAGCAATTTGGCAAAGTCTAATGAAGTTAAAGAAGTGCATGCCCCGCATTCCAGCAGTTACACTGCAGACACACCCTAGAGAAACTCAAGTACACATGCACAAGGAAATAGTTAAGGAATGTTCATGGTACCACTATGGTAAAGAAAACCGGAAACAACCTGAATGGTCATAAAAACAAAACAGATAAATTGTTGTATAGTATCAGAATGGAATGTTAAATGACTTAGAAGTAACATGTGTTAACATGGCTACTAAAAAAAATAATGTGAGTTGAGTATGGTGGTGCACACCTGTTATCCCAGCACTCAGAAGGCTTAGGCAGGAGGGCCACAAGTTCAAGCCTACCCTGGGCTACACTGCTAGAGTCCGTCTCAAAATAATAATAACAATAATATTGAGTCAAAAAAGCAAATTACATAAAGATAGACACAATATGCCATTTATATACAGTTTTTAAACCATGGAAAGTCTCACTTATGCAGGGTCACTGCTACATTTATATGTAATGATAGCACAACACAAAAATGTACATGATAATGACAACTGAAAAATCCACACTGATGGTCACCTGGGGAGTGGGAGTAAAGAAACTAGGAGGAGGAATGCAACTCTTTGTAATACCTTTTCCAGTATTTTTAATCTAAATAAAGTAAATCTAAAGTTAATCTACATAAGTCTAAATAATCTAAACTAAAATTAATCTAAATAAGCATGGAGATGATACCTGAGAGAGCAGAGCAGTGGACAGTAGGTGATGGTTACATCAGTGTTTGCTATATACTCTGTATTTATCTATGCCATGAACAAAATTTTAAGTTAGACCCAAACAATACATAATTTTAGACTTGAGAGAATTCCAACATTTATACTTTACTACATTTCCTATTTTCAGCAATTAACTCATTGCTTAATGTTTATTATATATAAGTAAACAAACACATACTACAAAGTAGAACAATATATCCTTAAAAAAATATAGCTCTGGATAATGGGTATGATTTTCTAATCTTTGTTTAATAGAAACTCACTTCAGACATCCAAATTGGAAAAGAAGTAAATTGCCTCTATTCATAGGTTATATGATCTTATGTAGAAAACCCCAAAGATTATACACACACACACTGTAAAACTAGGGGAGCCTAGTGTGTTGGCATATACTTTTAAACCCAGCCACTCAGGAAGTGGAAATAGGATGATCATGGTCCAAGGCCAAACTGTGCAAAGCACTAGATTCTCTGTAAAAAACAAACTAAAAGCAAAAGGACTGTGTGTGTGGCTCAAGTAGCAGAGTGCTTGTCTAGCAAATGCAAGGCCCTGAGTTCAATCCCTAGTAACACAAACGTGCACACACACACACACACACACATGCACACACTCATGCACACGCACACACACTCACGCACAACCCTTAAAACTAGTTGGCAAAATCAGCAAAGAAGCAGGATACAAAGTCAACACACAAACATCAATTGCATTCTATACACTAACAATGAGCTATTTGAAGAGCAAGTTACAGAGACAATTCCACTTATAACAGCAATAGGATTAAAGAATAAAATATGTATGGAAAACTTAAACAAGGAGATGAAAGATTTATACAAAGAAAACCACAAAATACTACTGAAAGAAATGAAAAAAGACACAAATAACAAATAATTATAAAAGAAAAATGAAAAAAAAAAAAACAAATAATCCACATTCATGGATTGGAAGACATAATGTTGTCAAGATGTTAATTCTATTCAAAGCAACTAATGAAATTCCTATTAAATTATCAATGTCTTTTTTTGTAGAAATTGAAAAATCTATCCTAAAATTCATATAGAACTCAAGAGACCTTTAATATTCAAAACAATCTTCCAAAAGAAGAGCAAAGCTAGAATTTAATCCCTTAAATTCAAAGCTACAGTAAGCTTTCACTTTTGCTGGCATAAAGGCAGACATGTAGACAAATGAAATAGAATAAACAGCCCAGTAATCAACTTTTGAGTATATGGTCAAAGAATTTTTGTAAGGGTGCTAAGACTATTCCATGGGGAAAGGATACCATAGGATTAGGAAGTGATCCTAGGGAAACTGAATATCCTCATGTAAGAGAATAAAGTTGGACCACAACTAATATCATATACAAAAATTTAAAAAACCATGAGATCTGAAATTATAAAACCCTTAGAAGAAAACATAGGGTAAAAGCTTTACAGAGTTGAATTTAGCAATGATTTCTTGGATATGATGCCAAACCATAGGCACCAAAATTTAAAAAACAGACAAAGTAGACTTCATGAAAATTTTTAAATATTGTGCATCAAAAAACAGTGCCAGAATGGGGGTGTGGTTCAAGTGGTAAAGTGCCTGCCTAGCAAGCTTGAGGCCCTGAGTTCAAAACCCCAGTATTGCCCCAAAACTACCAACAGAGTAAAAGGGTAATTTACACAATGGGAAAAAATACTTGTAAATCAGCTCGCTTGAGAGATTAATATTGAGAACACACAGAGAACTACAACTCAACAACAGAAAAACAACCTGATTCAAAAGTGGGCAAAGGATTTGAACAGACGTTTCTCCGAAGAAGGTATACCTATGGCCAGTAAGCACAAATTGGAAAGATGCTCATTATCACTAATCCTTAGGGAAACGAAAATCAAAACTCAATTAGATATGCTACCACCTCACACTCATTAGAACGGGCAGTAAAATACACAAATAAAATGCAAAAAGTAGAAATAAATACTGACAGGTGTAGAGAAATCAGAACCCTTGTACACTATTGGTAAGAATGTAAAATGGTACAGCTACTATGAAAAACAGCATGGTGTTCCTAAAAAACTTAAAAATGAAATTACCATGTGATCTAGCAACTCCAGTTCTGGGTGTACATATAAAACAATTGAAAATAGAGTCTAGAAGACATATTTGTACACCTTTGTTCAGAGCACTATTATTCAATGCAGAAACAACCCAATGGATGAACGGATAAATTTTATTCAGTCTTCAAAAGGAAAATCTGATACATAGAACAGCACGGATGAACATTGAGGGCATCATGCTTAGTGAGATAATCCAGGCATAAAAGACAAATACGATATTTACATTTACATGATACACTTAGAGTAGTCAAAATCACTAAAATCAAGGTGTCATAGGTCGTGTTCCTTTCTGAGGCTGTAGAGAAGATGGCTCCTGCTCATTTGGATCATTGGATGAATTCAGTTCCTCACAGTTGTACAGCAAAGGTTCCTTTGCTTGATGACTGTTCATGAGGGCCATTCTCAGTTTCTAGAGGTCCTTGCACACCCTGGCTTGTGACCCCTCTTTACCTTCACTGTAGCAGGTCCATCTCACATCACATCTCGGCCCTCCTCTTCCACTTTTAAGGAGTCAGATGATTAGATTGGGCCTGTCCTAATAATTCAAAATAATCTCCCCATTGCAAGGTCCTTACCCTTGATCTCATCTGTCAAATTCCTTTGCCAGTAAAGGAATGCACTCACAGGTTCCAGGGCTTAGGGTGTGACCATCTTGGGATCATTATGCAGTTATGAAAAACGATAAGGTACTCTGGGTACAGGAGAAATATCCAAGTTATTACCACTATTTGAAGAAAACAAAAGCAAAGTGCAGAAAAGTGCAATCCTCTTTTAGTTTAAAAAAGAAAAGAACATAAATGCAATTATATGTATAATTTCTCCGCAAAGGGAATTTATAGGAAATTATTGACAAGAGTAGTATATGAGAAAGAATGCTCAGCATTTCTTTCATTTTTCATATTCTGTGGTTTGAGTTTTCCAGCCTTAAAAATGTTTTGTGGGCTAGCAGCCTGGTTCAAATGGTAGAGTGCCACCTGGCAAATGCAAGGCCCTTAGATCAAACCCCAGTATGACAAAAAATGTTTTGTAAGGATGGGTATATAGCTCAGTAGAGGAGTGCCTGTATAGTATGCACAAGGCCCAGGGTTTGGTCCTCAGCACCGTAAAAAATAAATAAATAAATAAAACTCAAGAATTGTTTAGCTGGGCATGGTAGCACACGCCTGCAATCCAAAGCACTCAGGAGACTCAGGCAGAAAGATCTAAGTTCAAGGCCAGTATGAGCCACATAACGAAGCCCTGTGTCAAAAATGATAACAAAAATATTTTGCCTATTTTTAAGATAATTGTTTATTTATATTTAATAATATCATAAGATTTTTCTGGATGGCATGATTAAGTCTAATTGTCTGTCTTGTAGAACCCTATGTCAAAAGAAAAGCAGCATATTAAAGAATGTGTATACATATGGGTATGTATGTATTTAATTCATGTTTGGATATACACATATGTGCATATCTATGTATACACATGTATCTATGTGTACAGACATGTATGTATATCTAACATACATATATACTGGGGAGGGGTTTGGAAGGTAGAGCTGATTGACTCTGTCAGCACCTGATGGTGCCTGCTGCCTTGACTGGCCATGAGCTCCTGTCCTATTTGGGACACCTCCCAAACTCACTTAATTGCAACCCTGCACAGGAAAATTGTTGCCATGTACCAAGACTGTCTAACAATGGCAAAAAGCCCAAGGAAGAACACACCAAAGGGAGGCAGTCAAAAGGAACCTCATTCCTCACCCACATCTTCCCTGACTGAGGAACTGGCCCCAATCTGTACCTGATGCCTGGTGCGAGGAGTCTGACTACAAGATGAACCTTCAGTCCAGATCCTCTCCTTGACCTCTTCACACAGTCTCTGGATCTGATCCAGGACACTGCATAAAAAGAAGCAGAGGCAGCAGTTCCATGGCCTCCTGCGCCAGTCATCATTGGGAAGTGTAAAATCCATGCCTGAAAACCCCAGTGCCATTTGAAGGGACCCTCAGCAGCTGCTGGGCATTTCCATGACTCCAATTCTACACTCTGGTTGTGACACCTACATTGATTATTCCAAAATGCAGATATTAGGTGAATCTCCACTCTGCTCCCTCATATCAAATACTGCCACCCTCCCAGCTGGAGGAGCAGCCTGGTGTCACTGCTCATAGGCCTGCTTACCTGGCCTGTGTGTGGCACTTATATAAAATCAGGATATCAAATCTGTATCTCCCACCTCAGATGAGTCCCAGAGGAATTTCTATTTTGGCTTTTTATGTTCCTCTTGTTTTCAATGCCTGGGGGAACAGACAGGCCTGAGATCTCTTACTTTTGAGCCAGAACATCTAAGAGGGACTGGCAGAGTGCCACACAGGATTAGAGGAGGCCAGAGATACCAAAGAGATGATGGACAGACCCCTGTGTCCATCTTCAGGGAGACTGAGACGGTGCTGGTATAAAATATTCAGGAAGGGGACAGAGGCAGAGGTTTGGTCTCCAAGCAGTACCCTGCCTCTGGTCTATTGATCTCCCTTCCAGACTCCTGACATCAGGAAGGAGGTTCTAATAGGGAGGAAAAGCCAGGTGCACACAAGTGTCACCAGCCCCTTGAGTCCTACAATGTGCCTGAGGGAATCTGTGAGTTCAGACAGGAACTTCACAGATGGGCAGTCATGCTTCTGTTCTGTAGTCATGGGAAAGACCACTGTGGGCTCTGATAGAGTCCACAACCCAAATTCTATCTGTTAACCAATCAAGCGTTACACACAAAGTGTCCCTGAGACTACCAGGCAATTGGATTCTTGACCTTCAGTTCCACTTTACCACCGCTAGTCATAGCAAGTTGATCTGATATATGAATACATAAGGAAGAATGAGAAGAAACATGAGAATATTATTCAAGGTAAATAAGATTTTGCAAAGCTAGACAAACTAGATGGGATCCTGCCACTCAATACTTTTTCTACTTTGGCTCATTTTAATTATTCTTCTTTTTCTCACTTGCTTTAAAAAAACCTCAGTAGAGGCTTTTGAGGACAAAGGATATTCCAGATGCACAATGGAAAAGATAAAAGATAAAAGAATTCTGTGGCTAACCACCAAATCAGGTCTGGTGACTGGGAAGAGAACATTTTCATGGAAAGTTGGGTGTTCCAGCCACATTTGACAACCATCCTAAGACTTCTCTAGAACCTCCTAAGAACAAAACACCAGAAGAGAAAGGGAAACCCCAGAAGGCAGAACATGGGGGGAGTTGGATCAACAGTACATCTTGGATTCATTGGTAATTTCCTAAGCCGAGGGGAGCCAGGCCTCTTGAGTGATTGATAAGGTGGATATTTGGAAGATAAATGAAAAGGTTCAGGAGCTTACAGCACTTCCATCAAGGTTGGGTCACAGTTGAGCTGATCCTGTTCTCCTCCATGAAATTAGACCTTCTCTGCCTCCAGGAGGCTGTGAGGGGACTTTGAATAATATGTCCCAACACAATGGGCACTGCAGGCCACGCTTCTTCCCATCAAGGCCAAAGACTTGACCTGTGACTTTACAACTTTTCCAAGATAGCTGGCACTCCTTGATGCTTTTCACACAGTTCCTTATGGCTTGATACCCAGTGTTTATGTAATAATTATCTCACCCACCACACAAAGCAGAGAGCAAGGCAGAAATAGGATGTCTCTGGTTTGTTTCCAACTGAAATAATGCTTATAGGTTTAGGAAAATTAAAATCCACTTTTTCCACAATCCACCAGTGACAGCCACAGGAAGTTAGCAGGACTGTGATGTTCATAGCTCACATGTGCAGCCAGGAATTCCTGTTTGGAGAACAAACCTCAAAAGCAAACATGGAGTCTAAGTCCTGGACTGAACTCACTTGAATTTCAACAAACACCCATTTCAACCCAACACATGTCCCCCTCTAGGGATAATGTCACTGTCCCTGAGCAGGGCATTAGCTCTTAGGCAGTCAGGACTTGCAACTCCAACATCCCACCTTCCAATCACTTCTCTACCACCCTCTATTCATGCCCACTGCCAGTAGTCTTTGTGCTCAGATGCTCTTGTGAGCCAGGAACCAGGAGAAACACAGACACATGCTGGTCAAAGTCGGTGACAAAGGGATTACACACTGTGATTCTTGTAGGGTTTGGGGGCTGTGGAGGGGATCATTTGCACATAACCTACCATGTATCAGGCATGGTGTGGATATTGGGAATATAGCTCTGCTCACAGATGAAGAGACACCCACAGCCCAGTGTGACTAGAGCCATGATCCAAGAAATGCAGAATACGCTAGGACAACAATGGACACCAGACCTAGCAGAGGAGGTAGGTCCTAAAGGAACTTCTAAACTGAGACTCAAAGGGTTCAAAAATGGCTCTGCCAAACAGAAGAGATAGTGGGAGAGGCAGACTAATTCTAAAAGAAGGACCAATATGTCCAAAGGCCCAGAAGCTGGAAAGGCTCTGTCTTGCTCAAAGAACTAAAATAAGTTATTACAGCTGGCATGAAGCATGTAGGGGACATGGTCTCCCAGCCATGACAGGATGAGAGCAGGGAGCTGACCCATGGCCTCTGCTGGGGTAGCAGGTCTACCACAGCTTGGATGAGATCCAGAGATCTCTGAGAACAGCCTCCTTGTGATGTGCCAGTGGACTCAGAGGTGTCTCAGGCTGTCTGCCTGGTACTGCATCCCACAATGAGAACAGCAAATCTGGTCAATGGCAAGGAAGTTTGGAATCAGGGATAAAACAGAATGACATTAGCTCTAGAAAATTTGGTTCAGGCAAATTAATAGACACAGAAGCTAAAGGAGCAAGGAGGAAGAGGCATGGAGATTTACTGTTTTGTGGGCACAAAGTTTCTGTTTAGGATGATGAAAACATCTGGAAATAGTGGTATGGTCACACACCAATGTGAATGTACATCATGCCATTAAATTCTACACTTAAAAATGCCCATCTCAGCTAAGCATGGTGGCATGCACCTGTAGTCCCAGCTATTTAGGAGGTTGAGGCAGGGGAATCACTTGAGCCCACAAGTTTGACACCAGCATGGGCAGCATGGTAAGAGTCCCTCACAAGAAATATATCTAAAAAGGAAAGTTTTATGTTACATTATTTTACCATAATTTTTAATTGGACAAAGCAGGGGGGTGCTAGTCCTTCCAGGCCTTGGATAATAACCAATGAACTAGACATCAATCAGAATTAAAGGTTCATGTCCAGTAGCTAGCACAGAGTAGATGCCCAATACATAAAAGTGATTATTCTTATAGTTGTTATTTAATCTGTGGCTTTTCTTGTGTCACCTAGGTTATAAATAAATGTATTTGGTATTAATGTTCCCTAAGTACTGACAGAGAGTTTCTATTAGATTTATGTATTGTTAATTATCTGAATAATCATTGTAGAACTCTTCATCATGAATTCAAGTTCAGCTTCTCTTTCCATTGCTTATTCCCATCTCCCACAATAAACAGTTTACCATTCAATTATTTTCATTGCAACCACTGTGACCACTGTACTTAAAATTCAACCAGGCTTCTAATTTTAAGAATCTTTTTTTGTGTATATAGTGCCAACAAATGACAAGTGTTCAGGGCTTAACATCTGTTCGCAACAATACATGGTTTTAAATTTAAGAACTAAAAACACATATAAAGGCAATTATGATCAGTTTTTGCACTGAGATTCATGTCTGTGCATCAGCAACTTGTTCAGTGACAGCAGTAGTTCTGATAGATGGGGCCTGAATGCAATGTTTGGACACCCCACTGCCAAAGGACTTACTTTTGACTGACATAGAAGACACAGCTATGAACTTATGGCAGAAAGGGATGCGAATGGAGCTGAAGGTGATTTTACTTCAAGTTGGGAGCTGATAAAACAACTGAGACAACAGTGGAATCATCAAGTGTGTAGAAGGAAAGTAATAATTTGTTTAGCCTCAATCAGATGCTAACTACACATAAGTTGGTAAACTGTGGAGGGAAATAAGTACAAAATGCTAGAAATGTATTATGAAGGATTATGAAGCTTCCAATTAGGACTTTTAATATTTGTAGCTAGCTAGGACAGAGCTTTCCTTAACATCCCAGCCTCCCATTGAGCCTTCTAGAACTTCAGCTCTAAACTGAGCAGCTCTTCCCCATCAACCACCTCTACTCAAGAACCGTTTTGCTTTCTTCACCTGGAATAAAACCTGGCTTTCCATGGAGGTCACTTCCCCACAGCCCTTGGGATGGCACATGGAGTCCCTGTGCTCTGCTCTTACATCATCACTTCCTCAACTCCAACCTCCTCCTGACTGTGTCACCTGAGGACCAGCAACTCATTCACCTAAGATTCGGACACCTAGCTCCCACCTTCCCTTCCACCTTCCCTTCGGATAGCCATCTTACATTCTGAACTTCACTTCCTTCATCAGTGCACTGTAGTGCATTCTGATGGCACTCCCCTTCAACATAGTTATTTCAATCATCATAGTCTCTGCTAGGCAACAGTCACTGACCTACCATTTATCTCCAGTCCTTTGTCTCTTTTCTTTTTTCTTAATCCATCAGCAAAGTATAGGCACATAAAGAGACCAAAGAAATATATTTGTCCTTTTCCTCACTTAACTTGAATGCTTTTATTATTTCATCAGTAAATATAACGTTGGCTTTGACTTGACATGTTTGTGTACATGGTTTTTAAGAAATCATGTCAAAGCATAGAGGGATGGTGAGGGAAGACATCATGCTAAGGAAGTAAGGAGGAGAGTCAAGTGACTTTCTGGAAAGAACATTCCAAGTAGGAATAGTAAATCCAAAGGCCTTCAGGCAGCAGTGTGCTAGGCAACTTTAAAAAACAATGAGGAGACCAACACAACAGAAACAGCAAACAAATGGGAAGCAGAGGCATGGAGCAGGCTGGCAGGAGGAAGTACAAAGCCACAGGGGGACTAATGGGAAAGAAAGCCATAAGAGGGTTTTGAGCAGAGAGTAGTAACATGACCAGACTTGCATTTTGAAAGGCCTGTTACCCCTGCAGGGTTCAGAATAAGCTACAGGGTGGGGCCAAGGCAGAAGAAGGGACACTGGGTAGGAAGCTATGACAATAATCCAAATAAGACATGGGCAGGGTAGCAGAAGTGTGAGAAATGGTAAGATCGATCCTGAAGAATAACATCTAAATATAAAATGTATATTTTTAACAGAACCAACTAGACAATTAGAAATAGAGAAATAGATATATCAACAGATAATAGATCAATAAATAGAATAAGGTAGTTGGATACTCACATCTGAAAAGACACCACAACTTATTGTTGAGTGAAAAGCACATCATAGAGCAGTATGTATGTATGAGCCTATTTAAACTAACAAAGTTATACTGTTATATATGCAGAGGAAGTGATCTGGGATGATATGCACCCCACTGCTAATGGCAAGTTTCTCTGAGGAACAGGATCAGCAGGGGTAGAGAGAAATGTCAACTTCTACTTTATATCCATTTCTTGGTTTAAAAAGCCATAAGTATATACTGCTTATTACTCATGGTAAATGGGACATCCACAAGAAGTGTTTGAGCCTGCCTAGATGACCCCTTCATGGGTAATTCACTCAAAGAAGCCAAACATCAATGGCATGTGGAAGCTTAAGATACCCTCCAGCCTTGGGCCTCCTTATCAAGCTTGCCAGAATCCCCTCACCTCTTTGAGCTCCAGCAAGGGTGACAATGCCTGCTCCATTGGAGGGCTGTAGCATCATCTCCCTTCCTCCTCCCCAACAAGGATGCCAATGATGTCTGGGAGATGAGGCTGTTCCTAAAGCTCAATGTGCCTTGGGAATCCAGGTCCCCGGAAGGCAGGATGACTGCTGGGCTAGCAATGATTCCAGCACTACCCCACCAAAAAAGAATAACAGTCTTCTTTAGAGAAAAAGACAGAGATGATTTCCTCAGGCCCTCTGGGGAAAGGTAAGAAGTAATGCAGAAATACTCCCTTCTGCCAGAAAGAGAGCTTATGACTCCCCAAAATCCCAAGTCAAGGTCAGAAGCTCCTAGTGATTTATGATTTTCCTCTCTTGACTTCCAAGAAGGCATGGGGAAAGGAAAAGGAAAGCTGAATGCTATTTATCTGAAATCACTAATATGTTTTGAGAAGCTATAAAATGTGCAAGCTCTTGCCAAAAGATGTCAAGAAAGAACTTTGACCTCTATTTTGGCCAGAAAGGATCTGTTCCCTTCCTAATGCAGATATATGGGTTTTTGTCTCACATCTACCCAGTCAGATGCACAGCACATTCTTAACTGTTTTGAAATGATTAAGAATGGAGCCATAAATCTATGCTTTGACATGACATGGTGATTTGACCCCCCAGCCATATCGTAATGCATTATTACAATGCTTCCCAAATCTATTGAAAAAAATTTCCAGAGCTATTTACTTATTAATAGCTGTCCACACGATGAGGATCATTTTTGAGTAATTATAATAGTATGCCACATTATTTTGTGATGAGAACATAATCATGTCCATTAAAATTATAAGTACAGTTTTTAACCTTAGCCAGAAATAAATGAGGTTAAGTCTAAGGGCAACACCTACAGGTATCTCCTTCAAAAGCTTTTCTTTTTTTCCAAAGCTTACTTTCTAAAGCAGAAAAGACCCCCTGAAAGCAGAGGGTGCTGAGGAAGTGCCAGAGGGAAGGCCCTTAGGACCTCCACTGCTTCATACCTCCCACTCTGCAGCATCAGCCTGCTGCTTGTGGTCTCCTCTCCATCCTCCCCCTTGCCACCCACCCACCCTCCTGCATGAGCCCTTAACTCTCTAAGCCACAGGCCTGCCATAAGCCTGTCTCCTGGGCCTGACTTCCTTTGACCAGCTGTGAGCTTGCAGGGCCTGTGACACTATGCAGAGGCCATTAAGAAGTGGAGAAAGATGCAGAGGGCTTGCTTGAGGAACAAGACAGGGTAGGGGATTGGGGCTCTTATGGTGTGGACATATTGCAGGGAGGGTATGGGAAGGTACCTCACTGCCTTCCCAATGAAAAGCTCTCCACTTGGCGGCTCCTGTCAGAACTGAGTATATTGAGAGGTCCCAAAAACATGTGACAGTTTCATACCAAAAAATTACTAATTGCTGCTGAGAAAACAGGTTACTGTAGAAGTCTGAAATCAGACCCCTATCTCTCACCCTGTAAAAAAATCAATTCAAAATGGATCAAAGAACTTAATGTAGTATCTAAAACTTTGAAACTACTACAGGAAAACACGCAGTGAAAATACTGGAAGATGTAGGCAATTGTTTTATGAATTGCCCAGGAAATAAGAACAAAAATTGAGGCTGGATGCAGTAGCTCAAGCCTCTAATCCTAACTACCTGGAGGTGGAGATCAGGAGGATTGTAGTTTGAAGCCATTCTGGGCAAAAAGTTTGCAAGACCCCATTTCAACCAATGGCTGTGTATGGTGGCACACTCCTGTCATCTCAGCCACATAGGGAAGCACAAATAGGAAAATCAAGCTCCAGGGTGGCCCAGGCACACAGCAAGTCTCTATCTCAAAAATAACCAACACAAAAGAGCAGTCTGAGTGGCTCAAGTGGTAACACATTTCCCTAGCAATTAAGCGTGAGGCCCTGAATTCAACCCCTGTATGACAAAAAGAAAAAGAATTGACAAATGGGATCACATCAAATTAAAAAGCTTCTCACAATCAAGAGATAACCCACAGAACAGGGGAAGATCTTTGCCAGCTCATCAATAGATAAAGGAGTAAGATCCAGAATATACAGGGAGCTCAAAAAACAAATTAAAACCCCAAAAGAACAAATAATCCAATTAATAAATAGGCAAACAGATTGAACATATCGTTCTTAGAAGTACAAATGGCTAATAAAAGCATGAAGAAATGCTCAATATCCTTAGCCAGAAAGGAAATGCAAATCAAAACTACACTGACATTGCATGTCACCCCAGTCAGAAAACAAACAGCTGGAGGCATGGCTCAAGCAGTAGAGCACCTGCCTACCAAGCATGAAGGTCTGAGTTCAAATCTCAGTACTGCCCCCAAAATGTGGCAAGGATGTGGAGACAAAGGAACCCTCATACACTGTGGTTGGGAATGTAAACTAATGCAACCACTACAGAAATAAAAGTTCACCAAAAACCTAAAAATACATATGTCTTATGACCCTAGTATACCACTCCTGAGTGTAAATCAATATACAAGAGAGATACCTGTACACCCATGTTTATTCATGCGCTGTTCACAATAGCCAAACTGTAAAATTATCCTGCGTGCCCAACAACCAATGAATGGATAAAGAAAATGTGACATTGGAGGCCAGGGACTCGTGCCTGTAATCCTAACTCCTTGGGAGGCTGAGATAAGGAGGATCACAGTTTCAGGCCAGCCTAGGCAAATAGTTCACAAGAGCCCATCTCAGGAGCTAAATGGACTCAAGGTGAGGAGTAAGAAGTAGTGTGCCTGTTTTGGAAACCCTGAATTCAAATTCAAGTCCCACCCACCCCCCAAAAAAAAGGAAAAAGAAAGATAAGAATAGAAAATGTGGTATATATACATAATGGAAAATTATTCAGTCATACAGAAGAATGAAATTATTCATTTGTAGGAAAACGGATAGAACTAGAGATCACTATGTTGAGCTAGCGATGCCAAGCTCAAAAATCCAAATATCACATATTTTCACTCATACGTAGAATCTAGACCTAAGATGATGATGATGAGACTTGAGTGTAAAAGAAGAACTGGGCGGGGGGGGCGTAGTGGAAGAGGAAGAGCAAAAGAAGAGGATACTGGGGTAGGTTAAAAAAACCAATTACTCATTATTGCCAGACATGGTGGCCTGTGCCTGGTACTCAGGAGGCAAATATGGGAAGATCACAGTTAGACGTCAGCTCAGACAAATTTAGGGCAACCCTAAAGTAAAATACAAACACAAGACTGTGGGTTACTCAAGTGGTAGAGCACTTGCCTAGCTGTGCAAGGCTCTGGGAAGGGAGGAAGTGAGAGGGGAAAAGAGAGAGATACGAAGGGAGTGAAGGAGACAGAAATTACCCAGTGTTTATTCGAAATTCTAATTTAACTGGGCATCCTGCATTCTTTCTGGTAACCCTAAGGAAAAATGAGGGAAAGTAGAGCAGGTGTCACCTTCCAAGTACCTCCCCAGAGCCTCCCTCAGTACTAAGGCATGGTCTAACGCACAGCCACCCCCTCCTCAGCAGGCATGGCTTAGGTACTCTAGGCCCAAACTCAGAGCTCTCCAGGTCCAGAAGCTCAACCTTTCCTAGAAAGAGGTCTTTTTGCTCAACCCTTTCCCTAAGACCTCTGTCTGTCCA
The DNA here is from genome assembly GCF_047511655.1 of Castor canadensis. NCBI lineage: Eukaryota > Metazoa > Chordata > Mammalia > Rodentia > Castoridae > Castor > Castor canadensis. The sequence goes on along the minus strand of NC_133401.1, from coordinate 62,973,817 downwards.
GTCCTGCATCCTAATGATTCACCTCCTGCTCTAGTGGTCATCTTCTTCCCCTACCCTCATATTCCTGCCATCTCATATCTGCCATCAGAATACACCTTACCCCAAGGTCACAGCATGGGAGGAAGAAGCTCAACAGGGGATGGCCTTATACTGGTTACCACAAACTCCAAAAATCTCCTTGGTGCTGCAGGTAGCTGGTAGTGAGTGAGTGATGTGGGCAGTGACTCCAGCAAATGCTTGTGACCCATCTCTTCCTTCTCCCTGCCCCCATGAGTCTTCCCAGGAAAGGAGGCTTCCAGCAGCTTCTCACCCATGCCACAGATTCATTCAGTCAACAAATACATCTTGTACGCCACTATGTGTCAGGGACTATTCTAAATACCAGAAAGAAAAAGAACAAAGACCCTGTCCCCTAGCATTTACTCAGGAGCAATATAGAAATGCCGAAACTCAGGAGCAAAACATCACAAACTGGAAGCCAGACATTCATCACCTGTCTAAAAAATGTAACAAGGGCCGTGTGTTGGTGGCTCATGCCTGTAATCCTAGCTATTCGGGATCAGAAGTCAAGAGGATTGTGGTTTGAAGCCAGCCTAGGCAAATAGTTGTGAGATCCAATCTTGAATATAATCAACACAAAAAAGGGCTAGGCAGTAGAGCACCTGCCTACCAATGGTGAGGCCCCAAGTCCAAACCTAGGTAGCATAATAAAACTAACTAATTAAAAATGTAACAGTGACATGCAGTGGAAACATTAGATTATTCAATGAAAAACACAGGGGAGCTAAAAGAATGAGTCCAACAATAATAAAACAAGCCAGATGTGGTGGTGATACCTGTAATCCAAGGACTCAGGAGGCTAAGGTATGAGGATGAGGAGTTTGAAGCCAGCCTGGACTACGTAGCAACACCCAGTCAGTAGGAGTAGTAGTCATAGTAATAACAGAACATTAATAACTACATCTGAGGCTGCTCTTTAAGGAAAACCAGTATTGAAATTGTCAAATAACTAGCAAGCATCAACAAAAAAGACAAAATTTAAATAATAAAAAATGAAATAGATACTAGGGAGACTTAAAAATTGTAAGACATGCTGCTGGATTTTTTTTTTTTTTGCAAAGACATAGATGATTTTCTATGGAAAAATACAGATTATCAAAATTGACCTTCCAAGAATATTTTTTGTTGGTCCTGGGGTTTGAACTCAGGGCTTCACACTTCCTAAGCAAGTGCTCTGCTACTTGACCTAACCTGCCAGCCCTTTTTTGCATTGGGTATTTTCAAGACAGGTTCTCCCAAACTATTTGCCCAGAATGGCTTCCAGCTGTGATCCTCCTGATCTCTGCCTTGCAGGTAGTTAGGATAAGTCACCAATACCTGGCAGCACCCCAAGAATTTTTAAAACCAACAGTCAGGGGAATGTTAAAAAAGTTACCAAATGTTAATCCCACAAAAGGCCTCAGATCCAGATGTTAGATTTAACTTTCAAGAAACTGCTGGTTTTTCTCATACAAATTGTTCTTTCACAAGAAAAAAAAAAAACAATATAATTGACATCATCAAATTATCATAACTGTGACACTAAAACCTGACAGAAGTAGTGGGCAAAAAAACCTATGAATCCTTTTCATTTATGAAAATAAGTATAATGATCCTAAATAAAATGCCAGCAATACAATTCAACAGACTATTAAAAGAATAATATGTAATGATAAAATTGGGTTTATCTCAAAATTGCAAAAGGGGTTAGAATTGGGAGATTATGCATATACCCTCTCCTATCAGGGCAGCAATTCTTTAAGTAATAAACAAGGTTACAGTCTTGTTAAATTAAATATCCATTTCCCATAAAAATTCTAAAGTCTGTAAATAGAACATTACTTGCTGAACATAATAAAGTATTGCTCACTCTGTATGGATCTTGAATGTCCCCCACAGCCTACATGTTAAATGCCTGGTTCCCAGCTTGGTGCTATAGGGAGGTGAGAGAACTTGCAAATGTTTAGCTAGAATAACCATTTTGGAAACAATTTGGCAATATAGATCAAGAATGTAAAAATATTCACACACACACACACACATACACAGAGTCAATACCCCTTTTGACAGTTACTATTGCTTTCCCAAGAGCTACTCTTTCCTACTAACAGACCCTAAGTTCTAGGAAGCAATGTCCCCAAGCCAGATCTAAGGGAACCAGGATAATCCTGTTAGTTTCTGCCAGCAATGGGTCTTGGTGTGGTCATTTGACTTTGACCATGTACAAGAAAGTTTTTTGGAGAGTTTACTGCCTGGAAAGAGAGCTCTTCAAAAGAAAGCCCTTTTACTCCTATCCCTTTCTTTTTTCTTGGGATTCTACCAAAAAAGGATGGAATTCTTGACATTATGACAGCCATTTGGGGCCATGAGAGGACATATTACCAATATACTGAAAGATAGAAAGCACCTGAGCTTTTGATGTCACTGAGCCATTGTTCCTGTACTATCTTTCCTCTAAATTTACATCTCAACACATAGTAGGCATTCATCATTCATGGATGCCAGGCATCTTCTGATCTCTAGTTTCACATGAGACCTATATTACCCTACACTACATATGTAAAAGTCTGACATTTTTATTGCTAGAGTGGGACGTGTATCCCAGGCTGCCAATCATCCCCAGCCACGTGGAATGAGAATTCAGAAAGGAGAAGTGAAACAGCAGCCACATGCCAGGCAACCATGTGCAAAGAACCCCGTCTTCGCGTGGTACACTGTTGGTTGTCCTGTTAGACTGTCGCAGAACTTCTGAGACTGCTTCCTGGGTCATTCATGCCACACAGCAGCCAGTAGTGGTGTCACTAGAAAGTCCCACAATGGGATGGAGCACTGATGCTAGCTGCCTTTTTTCTGGCTACATATCTAAGCCTGTTCTCTGCACCACCACCCCATGCTCCAAAGCTCCTGACTAGCTTGTAAAAAGATGTCTTTCTACATAAACACCTGCAGTGGATTCTCTCATCTGCAAATAAAAACCCTAACCTATAATTCCACCTCTAGCAATCTATTCCAAAGAAAATAATCCAAAACTCAGAGAGCCTCACACATACAGATGACTACTGCTATATTATCTGCAATAGTGTACAAAAGTTAAAATGTGTCCCTCAGTGAGATACCTAATTAGTCATTTTTAACAAAGCTGCTTAAGGTCTCCATTATAAAATGTTTGTAACAACATAGGAACTAGCTCAGAAAATAGTGCAGAATCATATACTATCTGACCAGAGCCAGAGTAACAGCAGTGGGAGTCCCAGAAGCATTCACATTGGGTAAAGCAGTTGTTATCCCTCATGTGGTAAACAACTTCAGGATTTCTCCCCGGCCCATGAAGTCACCTGGTCACCCCTGAAAATTCTCCTTCTCACAGCCACAAGGTTGGGTCACAGCAGCCATGTTTCCACCTCGTGAGCCAACCTCACTGGCCATGACTGACAGGGCCTGTTATCTGAGAAGACTACCTGGGGTCGTTGAGACCCTTCTCCAGGTATCTGAACTGAACCTATTCATGTCCTTGGGTGACTGGCCATGGGGGTTGTGTAGGAGTTCAGATGGTATGCAGTGACCATCTTTCTTCTTGGGGCTACAGGAGCATGAGCAGAGAAAGCTGGCATGGCTGAAAAGAAAATGGGGAGGATGAAGGAGTGAAAAGGGAGAAGGAAGAACAGAGGAAGAAAGGGAGGGTGAAAACCATCAACTTTCCAGATTTAGCCTATTCTTCAGTGAAGCTTCCATCTTATTTTGGAGTTCTGAAAGAAACTCCTATGTCTTTATAATAATTTTTTGCCACTGACTAGTTTCTGTTACTCAAGGGTGGCCTGTTCCACTGTTTCTAAAGTGGAACCCTCTGGATGCCATGAGCAATCTGAGGGCACCTCGCCTCAGCATCCCTGTCTTGTTTTCTCCCACTTGCAGCTTTACCTCCCAGGCACCACTGCTGGCACCTCCCCCTGCACAGCCAAGTCACAGTTCTCCTGGCAAATTTGAACAACTCAGCTTAGTGAGAGTGAGTCTCTGGCTCCCTTCACTGGGTTGGTCAGGATCAGGATGGTGAAGAAGAGGTGAAGGATGACCTGAAAGGCTCCCGCGTAAGAATGCAGAATGCACTTGCCTTTAAAGTAAAGAAGACAAAAATTTTGGATCTGGGAGTTGCTTTAAAGATCTGAGGCAGATGAATGACGGAAGAAGAAAGCCAGCCCAGAGATGTGTATTTTGAAGAGAAAACCAAAATGTGACAGTTACTAGAAAATCCGGGCATCAAGGAGAGAAATGGGTAGAAGAGGACATTTAGGAAGTTTGTTGAAGAATTCCCCGCTGCAGTCCCCTAAGGAAGCCTTTAGTGAAGCTGTTCATTATCCTTGCTGAGGCTTCTGGAGCCATAAGCATTTCTTTTGGATGTTTAGTTGCATTGAGATTTTCTTACTGACAAAAGGTCCAAAGACTGGGGGTGTGGCTCAGCTGGTAGAATGCCTGCCTTGCAAGAACAAAACCCTGAGTTCAAACCCCAACACTTCCAAAACAAAACAAAACAAAAAACTCAGAAGGTCTAGTTTTGTTCTGATTATAGAGGGTGAAAATGAGGAAAGCCCTACTCAGAGAATTAGGGATGAAATCTGGCATAAAGTCCCAAAAACAAGAGCAAAGTTGCTCACAGTCTGCATTTTCTGATGAGTGCTGCTGGTGGCTGCACATGCAGTCAACTTCATGGGGTGCAGAATGAGCTGCAGGATGCAGAAAGACCTGGGTGTCCTTCCTCACCATTTGCAATGGAATCACTCCATGAATCCTGCTGGAAATGTAATCCAATTAAGGTGTTGAGTTGACTGCTGATCACCATGATTAAAACCTTTGCTGATACAGAAAATCCAGAGCCTCAAAAGGGCAAGACCCAGTAGCCCCAATCCCACCTGACCAGCAGCTGACAGCCAATGACTCTTTTTCCACATTCTCGGGGCCCCTGTGACCAGAGAGAACAAGAACTTCCCATCTGAGCACCTGCTCATGACACCTCTAGAGGGAACTGAAACTCAGAAGCACCAAGCAATTCTTTCTTCTTTCTGAGGCTCATTTTCACCTAAAGAGACTGGCTTTCAATGTGGCCTTCCAGGTCTGCTGAGAAATGAGAATGAGCTGTCAGAGAAAGAACTGTCTGGAAGCTCATGTCTGCACATGTAAGTGAGTTATTACACTCCCATAAGAGTCAGGAATATGGTCCTATAAAGAAATATCTTTCTATCATGTATCCCTATACCATTACTCAGAATCCTTTAAGTGCCTCTCTCCTCCCTCTTCCTCTCTCAATAGCTTGATCATTAATGACTTGATCATTTAGAAAGTCCTATGATGTTTATATAAAAAGATGACTGACTTATTATAAAGACTTTCCTACACACAGTCTAACAAACTTATCTGCAGTCTCTTACACATCATGTCCCAACCTGCCACCCTGCTCCCCCAAAATGACAGAGGGAGCCCACCATGGCACTGACAGTTCTAATTAGAGAGACAGACTTGATTAGCATAGTCACAGCAATGAGAATCCAGTGAAGTCTGGAAAAGCTCCAGACGTGTCTGGGCAAAACACAAAGACTTAGGGACGAGAAACATGCTGCCTGTGTGCTCACCAGAAGAGGTGATGCCTCCACAGGCCTTGGCCAATGCTTGTGTTGGGATAAACCCCTTCAGTCATCCTTACTCCATTCTCCAACAACCCACCACATAATTATGCCTCTGCTGTAATCACTCATTCCACCCAGTTGTCTATCTATCCATTCAACTGACCATTCATCTTCCTGTCATCAATTCATTTACATTCATCATTCTCCATATCTAACCATCCTTTCATCTACCCATCTTTCCACCCAACTATGAATCTGTTTGCTTCTCTCAGCTCCATCCAACCATCTATTCATTCAGTTACACTGTCTTTAGTCTGTTTCACATATATACTCAAAGAAGCATCCCACCATCCATCCATCCAACCAACTTGTGTATAGGATCTATTCAGGGTTCCGTGGCTACAGAAACAAGTCTCTCCCAATCCAGAAAGCCTCTCTGTCAAGTAGAGAGGAGATGTTTGTGGATAAGCCCCTGTAGGAACCTCCTCTGTAGAACCACTCACGTTCTCTGTCTGGGATCTGCAAGCTGCACTTTTTTGGCTGCTCCAATGCCAGCCCCATCACTACCTGGTCAGGACAGTTACCTAACAAGCTCAGAAAGCAGAATAGGACAGCATGTGGGCCTGCCTTGAGTTTCCCACCAGCATCTCACAGTAGCTGCAACTCAAGTGCCCGGACCAGGCAGGAGCGGCGTTGCTGCCCTTCAGCTTCTAAACTTGCATTGTTCAGGAGAAGTACAAGGTGAGTACATGAACTTCAATTTTCTTGTAGCTATGTTTTAAACAGGAAAGAGAAACAGGTGAAATTAATTTCAATGTATTTTACTTAATCTAATATATCTAAAATATTTTAATATGTACTCAGTGTAAATAATAAGATAGTTTACATTTTCTTGTTAGATACCTCAAAGACCATTGTGTGTTCTGTTCTTAGAGCATCTCTTAATTCAGTCTTGTCACATTTCAAGTTCCTGATAACCCATGTGGTGAGTAGTTACCATACTGCTAGGCTACCATATTGGCTAGTACAGTTCTAGACTTTATGCCATTATTTTAAGGCCAGATCAAAACATGAAGCCTCCCTAATCATCTGGGTCCTTGCCAAGTTGACACTTGCTACAGATTTATTTGGCAGCTAGTCAGAGGAAGAGCTGGGGCACTGTGACTGGAAGGACAGAAAGTAAAAGGCACTGAATATGATACTCACAACCCCCCTCCACTGTGTTGAGGAGTTAAGGCCAGCCCTAAACTTTCCAATTCTCTTAGCAAAACTGTGGGGTTGTTAAACTGGCCTCCTCCAAACACAGTCTAGCCACAGTCTTTGGTTCCTGATGGGTCCTCTGGGAAGGCTGCCCCATCTTAGAAGCCCCAAGAAGTAATTTCTGTGATCATCTGCGGAGGGCAATGTTCAGTCACTGTGGTCTGCTCCACCACCATGCCTGTGCAGAGCTATACCAGCTCTTTGCAGAGATAGGCTGCAGGACACTATTCAGCCAGCCAGTTTCATAACCAGCCTGATTGCTGCTCACATCAAATCTGATCTCTTCATGACTTGCAGCTAAGGCTAGAAAAATAGAGAGCTACTGGTACAGATGCTGCTCAACTCTGGGAACTTAGAACTCCCAGGACGTGGGTTTCTAGTAATGAAGAAATTGAGGCACAAAGGGGATGAATGATTTACACAAAGCTACATAGTTATCAGTAAAAGTGATGCTGTAGACTAGATCCTGGACACTTGCTGCCCATGCTGATGCCTTTGCCCTTTCAGCCTTTCTCACAAGTAGGCCCTCTAGAGAGAAGGCTGGACCAGGGAGAGGGGACTCAGAGAGCTTCCTCCAAGAACCCAGAGCCATTCCACCCTTAAAGCCAGACTCAAGAGGAGGAGGAGCCCATACCAAGTAAACATTCAAGACCCCTGGTCATCTGGTCCTTTCTCTCTCTTATCCTCTCCCCTCATGAGTACATCCTGGAGACCCCAGCCTCATGATGCCTTCAACAAGCTCTAGGAGTTCACACCTCTACACCTTTGTTCATTATGCAAATTCTTCCTGGACTGTTCTCCCCCACCTCCCTTCCCTTCCATGACTGGAAAAGTCCTTCTAACCTACAAGGCTCAGGCAGTTCCCAGCTCACTGAAGCCATCCCTGACAGCACCAGGCTGAAGGCTCACTCACTCACCCTCTGTCCTACAAGAGCATGTTTGATGGTCCACCTGTCCTCCATGCTTCCTAAAGGGCACATGGGACCTACTAACGCCATAGTGCCCAAAAGGCACATAACAGTGACTTAGTAAATGCTTATTAGATAACCAGGTGAGAGCTTATGGTGTACTAATAGCCTGCATCACCACTCTTGAACTCAGCCTTCTTCTATTTCTCTGGAACCCCATGGGTATGGGAAACTCAGCCAGCACCAGCTCCCACAATTGGTGCAGCCACACATGGGAAATCCCTGCACTCATTTGTACCAGGAGGTCCCTCCTCAAGCAACTCTCCACTCTGACCAATTTCCTTTTCTAAACCTCTGTCCCTTTTGCCGCAGACCCCTAGCATTCCCCACCCTTCACCCATACACTCCAAAGTGATAGCCCCTGGATCTGCACAGGGGATTTCAAATGTCCCAGGTAATTTAGTGTGCTCAAGAAAATATTGAGAGATTACTTATCTGTGTTCTCTAGAAACTGAAGGCTACAGTAGATCTTGTGATTATATTCCCCCACTGAGAGTCAGAAATAATCCTGAAGGTGACAAGCTAAATCACCACTTTGTAAGTTACTAAAACAAAACTAATATACAGAGAAGTGTTTTCTCTGCCATTTTATAGCAATTTTACCATTAAACTGTCTTTGATTGCAATTCATAACAATGAATAAAGCAAAAGGGAAAGGATATCTTCAGCCTAGATGAAGATTTTATTCTGAGTACGAACAGTTTTCCCCATAAGCAAAAATACCAGGCAACATTTCCAAAGTAGAATAGCCACATCCCACCAAGAATGACAAGTGGGAGTGACTGAGGTCACATTGCATAATCAGACTGCTTCATCATACCCCCTCCCCAAAGAAAGCCACCAAGTACTCTGGACTGGTGCTAAGGCCTGGATGTCTATCCCCTTTTTCTTCCTCACCCCAAAAACTCAGCCCATGGCCTCTCAATTAATAAACTCAGTTTATCCTTCAGAGGATCAGCTCCAACATGCCTTCCCATGGAAGTAAATCTTCCCTTCCAGCCCCCACCCCAGTTCATAATATCTTTCCTAGGTGGCTAATAAATGTCTGTTTCCACTATAACCTTTGCTCCATGATGATAGGGACCAAGTGCCTATTTTGCTTATCATTCACCTTCACTGAAAAAAAAGTATTGTAAAAATAGTGAATAAAGATAAGTCCAGTGTTCTAACACCACAAGTCATATATCTTTTCTCAAAGGAAGCACATGTTCTCCACATGCTCAGCTAAGAAGTCAGCCCTCAAAGACCCAAGACAGACCTTTGACAACATCTATGTCTTGCTTGAGCAAAAGTATAGGAGGATTATGATGGTTAATTGTAGATGTCAATGTGACTAAGTTAAGGGTGGCACAGACAAATGGTCAAGCATTATTTATAGGGATATCTGTGAGGGTGTGTTTTAAGGAAATTGGCATTTGAACCAGTAGACTAAGGAAGATCTTCCCTCACCAGCAAGGACAGGCACTGCCCAATCAACTGAACATCTGAAGAGGTCAAAAGGCAGAGGAAAGACAAGTTTGCTCCTTCTCTTTCTCTTCTTCTCCTTCTCCTCTTCCTTCTCCCCTTCCCACTTCCCCTTCCTGCCCTTGGACATCAGGACTCCAGGTTCTCTGGCCTGGCACCAGTGGCCCCTGGGTTCTCAGGCCTTTGGCCTCTGACTGACTCAAAGCATCAGCTTCCCTGTTTCTGAGGCTTTTGGACTTGGATGGAGCCGTGCTACCAGCTTCCATGTCTCTCCAGCTTGAAGATGGCCTACTGGGGGATTCCTAAGCCTCCATAATCATCTGGGCCAATTCCCCTAATAAATCTTCTCTGAGGCCAGACATAGATACAGTTATAGATCAACCTCTGATTTTTGTCTCTCTGGAAAACCCTGACCTATACAAGGGCTCAGGGTCACTTGTCCATATACTTGGGGAAATACATCCCAGTGCTCTCTGAAGCATACCTTTCAGGATCCTCTGAGGAACCTGTGACATGAGGACAATAAGCATTGGTCTTCTCCCTAGGAAATTTGGGATCCACTACACCAGAAGCACTACCAGAACCATCCACAGCAATGCCACCCTCCTTTGTCTGTTCCCAACCTATATGGCGCCCTCATCATGCAGGCCCCTCAACATCCTTCAAAGAAAAACATCCTCCCCAAAAAATCTGCAGGAAAAACCACATGTATGGAGAGATGTTTCAGATGGGGCTCACAACTGGACAAGCCTCTCAGGTTTCCATCTGCTGAGACATTGGGCCATCTCCTAATCTCCCAGTGTTCTAAGGAAAAGGGACAGGCATAACAAACATGACCCAGAAACAAAGCAAGCCCAGCTTTGTTTCCAGTGATCAAAACTAAGTGTGAGGGAAGAGAGGGATTAAAAAAGAAAACCTAAGAGCCACTCTCATGCAATCACTGCATTGCAGTAGGCCCCAAAGCCAGGCCACAAGATCCTCCTCCACACAACTGAATCACATGTGAAAAGAAAGGTACATTTTTTCCAATTCTGTTTGAGCTCAAGACCACAAGGGGGAACACGAAGTTACCCTAGAAAATTTCTGCAGGGAGAGTTAACAGTATCCTTCAACCAGAAGGAGAGCTATCAGCAGGGCTCACAGAACCCAGAACAAGAGGAGAGGACACACCTGCAGTCACCCCCACATCCCTGACTCAGCCTGCTCATGGATCTACACAGGAATCACTGAAGATGTAGAGAGGTGTTGCTGGGACCCACATCCTGACTGGGCTGAGAATCAGAGAAACACATGTAAATATGTGCCAGCCAGGATTGAGGTTAGATCCTCCAGTTACTTTTTCAAAAATCTGTGAAATCCAATAGCCAAGTTATGGAAACAGCCAAGATGTCCCAGCACTGACGAATGGATTAAGAAAATGTGGTATCTATACACAATGGAATTTTATGCAGCCATGAAGAAGAACGAAATGTTATCATTCGCTGGTAAATGGATGGAATTGGAGAACATCATTCTGAGTGAGGTTAGCCTGGCTCAAAAGACCAAAAATCGTATGTTCTCCCTCATATGTGGACATTAGATCAAGGGCAAACACAACAAGGGGATTGGACTATGAGCACATGATAAAAGCGAGAGCACACAAGGGAGGGGTGAGGATAGGTAAGACACCTAAAAAACTAGCTAGCATTTGTTGCCCTTAACGCAGAGAAACTAAAGCAGATACCTTAAAGCAACTGAGGCCAATAGGAAAAGGGGACCAGGAACTAGAGAAAAGGTTAGATCAAAAAGAATTAACCTAGAAGGTAACACCCACACACAGGAAATCAATGTGAGTCAATGCCCTGTATAGCTATCCTTATCTCAACCAGCAAAACCCCTTGTTCCTTCCTATTATTGCTTATACTCTCTCTACAACAAAATTAGAGATAAGGGCAAAATAGTTTCTGCTGGGTATTGAGGGGGGGAGCGGGAGGGGGCGGAGTGGGTGGTAAGGGAGGGGGTGGGGGCAGGGGGGAGAAATGAACCAAGCCTTGTATGCACACATGAATAATAAAAGAAAAATGAAAAAAAATAAATAAAAAAAAAAAAAAAAAAAAAATCTGTGAAATCAAAATGGTCCCCAGAGTCGCAGACCTTCCAAATCTAAGTCCAAGGAGACAGGTGTATGGATCATTAGTAAATTGCTGAGAAAAGCATAAGTCAGGAGAATAGTAAACATAAATCAGACAAAAGAGGCTGTGGCCCCATTAGTAATGAGGAGGCTTGGACCCAGGCCAATACCACTTAAGTCTCATGGCTACTTACATCATAATGTGGGAGTGGCGGAAGGGAGAAGGCATAAACTCCAGTGTCTGGGCTCCTAACAGGCTCACCTCAAACCCTCCACCTTAGGACTTTACACTTAAGAAGGCAGAAAGTGAGTCATGTCCACAGCAGGTCAATGTGGGATGAATGGTGTGCTCTGTGCTCTGACATTCCAGCCAGGCCAGGTAGGAGAGGAGCACAAGACAGAATTCCTCCACCCTACACAGAGATGGAGGCTCTGAGAGATTCAAAATGAGGTGACAAGGATGGGCTCAACCACCTGTCTTTCCCACTGCCCAGGAGCAGGAGCCAACCCTTCCTCAAGTCCTCCCCACATGGACGAGGCACCGCAGAGGGCACTATGACCAGTCCTTCTTTCCCTTGCCCCTCAGGAAGATTGGACATAGGACCACTCTCCAAAGTCCCTCCATTCCTGCCAAAAGGCCTGGTCTTGATCATCCCCCAGGGCCAGAGCTCCAGGCTGGGCTGCAGTCAACACAACAGGAAAGGTCACGCCATCTTCTAGTCGCTCAGGGGAGTCGGAAGGACACTGGGTCCTAGGCAGCGTGTCCCGTGGTCCCAGAGCTCCCCACCTGAGCCCTGCTCTGGGGCTCTTATAATGGCAGACAACCTTTGTGATGATCAAAGGAAGGCCAATGCTAAGTTCTGCTCCTGCCCCTTACGTCATGCTGTGCTATCTTTGGAGCCTTCCGGTAAAGGCCATTTTCTTTCCCATTTGCCTTACAGAAAAGGTGAGGTCACTCATTGTCAGGGACCAGGGAAAGACCTTCATCACTGCCATTGTGAGTAAGGGTAAACCTTCTGGAGAAATCTCACCTCCAAACTTATTTTATAGCAGAATGTTAGAAAATAGAGAGGTTGTTTGAACAAGTATGAGGGTCTGAGCCCACCTGGCCCTGCTGTCACCCCATATAAAATGTGAGTTTTTCCTAAAGCAGATCCCCTCTGACTCTACTCATAGCACACAGGACCCCCATTTAGCCACCTGGACATAACCCTGGCCAATGTCCTCTTCCCCTCGATCATCAGGTAGCCTCCTCGCTATAGCATCACTGTGTCCCACAGCTAGTCACCTACTCACATTGGCTCCTCACCACCTCCTCATGCCAGCCTGGTCCCTCCTAATTCTTCCCATGAACAGTCAGGCACATCCATAGTACAAAGACCACACTACTGTGTCCTAGCTCTGAAACTTACTATTACTTACCAACATGCTTAGAAAAATATCAAGGCCCTTAGTCCAGGTACAAATGAAAACCTTTTGCCTCACTATCAAAAAATACAACCATTCTGAGCCTCAAGGATTCCTCCTCAAGTATTTCAAACCTCCATTTGGATGCTGCTTTTATGAATGACCTACCTTCTGTTCCATAAGAGGCACTAGTCATCCACGCGGGTCTAGGCCAGGCCCTGCAGCCACAGGCGGCCCATGAGCCATGCTTTCCCAACTGAATTACCCAGCCCTTTATGATTCTGCACTCAGGCAGTAGTGACCCCAGCAAAGTTGCCCAGGACCAAGGCACTGCCACTTGGTTCCCAGCTCTCTCCACACACACTCCCCTGTGCCCAGGTAAGGTGCTTCCTCCTTCCCCCTGGATCATGAGCCCAGATTCCTCCTTGCTTTATAACCCTCCAGGGACCTCTGGCCATTCTCTGTCTTAAACTTTCTACCCTGTGCTGTTTGTTGCTCCCTGCACTGCAGCCTGTGGTCAAGCTGTCCTCAGCTCCTCAGCAAACTGTCTCTCCATTCACCATGCATCCTTTACTTATCAGTTCTTCTGGGAGCCCCATGGTTCTCTGCTCCATTGTTGTTAATTATCTACTTACCTGTAAGCCCCACTAGACTAAGACCTGCAGGAAGTCAGCTATGGACTCTGTTAACTCTGTCTCTTGATGCCAGTGCACAGCCCCATAGCTGCTCAAAGAATGTTTATAAAAGGCAAACAAGCCAACAAATAACTTAGCCTTCCCATTTGTGGTAACCATCAGGTCCCCTCTAACAGTTGCCATGGTATTTGGGCCAGGGAATCCTCAGGTCCTGGCAAAGTCTTCCTGCAGCCCATGGTGGGGGCAGGAGTGGCCATGATAGCCAGGGCAGGTTGTCGGGACCAATTTATTTTGTAGACTCGTATTAACAGAAAGCAATTTCATTAACAAAAATTGTTGCTTGATGAGTTACCTCCAATTTAGGACTTCTTTCTAACATGTCCTTAAAAGCCATGTGGAGCAGGCTGAAGAGCTGAATGGGATTTAATGGAAAGTGCTTAACAATGGTGTCTCACTGGGAACACTGGAGAGCCCAAGGCCTTTTCTTGGACTGTGAACACTTCTCAATGCTACAGAGCCACCCTCTGGTTTGAGGAAGGGGTAGACAGGGTGCATACTTGAAGCTAGGTTGGAGGCTGCGGGCTCCATTAGAAAAAGGAACTGCACTGAGAAAATGCTGACAAAGGAGAAAGACACAAGGAGGACACACTCATAGACTTACCTATCCAGTGAAGCCAAGGAAATGAGATGCACACAGCAGTTAGTTGAAGACAGGCACTCAAAGAAGGTAAGCTCTACACACCAGTGACAAGTTCTATAGCCCACATAACCTGTGGGGCCAGTGCAAGCTGGATGTGGTATTCAAAGAGACACAAAGTCCTACAGCGAAAATCCCCCATTTTCCTTAACCTTGCTAAGGCCTCTCTCTTCCTACTCCTCACAGCTGGACTCAACCTTCCCACCTCCTGTCCACAGCCACCCTCACCCTATGCTGTTTATCATGTGATTCAACAGTCTCAGGTATTTTTCCTTTACCCACTGCCCAGGTAGACTCTCTATCCCCCTGGACAAAAGCATGGGCACCACCTAAAACCTGTTAGAAATGAAAATTTTAGACACATCTGTGTGAGCCCAGGAACCAGGCTAGGAGCCCAGGCCAGCTTGATTCCTGCCTCTCTGGTTCTGGCTTTCCTACCCATTCTCCTGATTCAACATTACAATAACATGAAAAACAAGCTGGTCCAGATAGAATTTGCAGAAGGTTTCCATTGCCTGAGGCAATCGTCTATAAAGGGAAAGGAGAAGGCCTGGCAACCCATGTACACCATGAAATCTTGTCTGATTCCCATCACCCAGCCCTGGGCTCTGCATGCTGAGACTAGGGATTGAGAGTAGACTGGGCATCAGGAAGCATCCTCTAATCCAGGGATTCTGATGCTGTTCCTCATACCCTGCAGTAGCTGAGCTAAATTCAGACACAAACAGCTGCTTCCTGGGAGTGTCTGTGCACAGCCAGAGACCCCTGCCCTGTGCAGACATCAGTGTCTTGGCCTGCCCTTTGCTGGGGCTAATGGGATCACACCTGAGTCAAGAAGAACAGCGAGACCTGGGCACCAGGAGGGACAGGTTCATAGCATTGCAGGGGCAGGAAGCAACACTCTCTCTGACCCAGTGACTAAAGACCATGCCACACTGGAGAAGGGTGGAGCGTCTGTGTTTGCCCTTCAACATTGTTCTTCTAGAGCCTGGGTCCTGGCCTGGGAAGGACAAGAAGGAAGGTTTCTCTGCAGCCCTGGAAGCTGCGATCACTAGGACTCCTTATGCCTGGAGCAGCCACTCTGCTTTTCAAAGAGTAAGTCACATGACTAGGGTTAGTACTTCCATCAACACCTTCTACCTCCACCATCTCCCGTGATGACAGGACTGGTGCTACCCCAATCTACAGATGGAAACCGAGGATCCTGAGGTTCCCCATCAAAATGCCCTATGTGACCAGCAACACCTGGGCACTTGTGAGAAATGTACACTCTCAGGCTCTACTCAGACCTGCTGAGTCAGACATGCACTTTAACAAGATTCTGGCCACTGTGAGAAGCACTTGGCTGAGTGACTACCCCAGGCCTGAGTGCAGTCCAAGATTCTTTTTCTTTAACCCAGTGATGCTACAATTTGGGTGGTCAAGTCCACAGTTAGTGGCAAAAGCGCACATTTTCTAGCTCAAGGCCTCTGTTAAGCCACACCTGTTTGCCTTAACTACTCTGAAGGAAAGGAGGTGGCTTTCTCTATTCTCCAAACTTCTAGGGTTCCTCATGAAGTCTGAACTGTGTGCTGACTCTGATCTGCAGACCAACCATCAAGGCAAAGGAAGGGCAATGGCGCCCCCGCGTGGCAACATCAACACTACACCTCCCAAAGATTAAATCAGAACTGGCTCCAGGGGGAATACTGAATTCTTGGGGAATGAATGCCACTCCAAATACAGTAAATCTTCTCACCCAAGGTTTCACATTTCACAGTTTCAATAACTCACAGTCAGCCATAGTTTGAAAATGCTAAATGGAAAATTCTAGAAATAAGCAATTGATGAATTTTAAATTGCACACCATTCTGAGTAGGGTGGTGAATCTTATGCTGTCCTGCCCAGGAAGTGACATCCCTTTGTCCATTGTATGCATGCTGTATTCACTACCTGTCTGTAAAGCAGTAGCCATCAAGGTTGTAAGATGGATGCAGTGTTGTTACTCTCTTACTGTTCCTAACTTGTATGCTAAATTTTATCACAGCTATGTATGCACAGGAAAAAAGCATAGTATCTACAGGGTTTTGTACTATCCATGGTTTCTAGCAACCACTGGGTCTTAGAAGGCATTCCCCACAGAGGAGAAACTAGTATAATAATGCTATATTCAGGGTGAATTTATGGAAAGCAAGTCTCGATCTAAGCACACAATTTTCTAGTAGGGTAACAATGTTATTGAAAAAAGTTGGCATGAGGATTCTTGGCTCAGCCATCCACCATCTTTGTGACGTTCACCTGCTCTGGCCCTTTCCTTATCTAGAAAGTGAAGGATTGGATAATATAATTTCAACAAGAGTTGTAACATTCTTCATTGAAAACATTGCATTTCTGTATTCAAGTATTTTTTTTTTCAATTACATGTGACTGTTTATTTTAAATGATTTACCAATGATTTAACAGGCTTTGCTTCACTTTCATCTCAAACAGCTAGAAATCAACACACTTGTCATATCTTATTTTAACCACTGTGTATGCTATTTTGATAACATTTTTCTTTATTAATATCAGAACCAAATATATTGACCAAAACGTATAGATTTAAATTAGCTTCTTGGTAGCCATATGACAGATTCTTGGGATTTATCTGATATTAGATGATATTTCAGGCCTATTACCAGCTATATGCATGACAGGCAAAATACACCACTCTAGACCTGCTTTCTTCTCTACAGATTAAAGACCTAGATTAGATGATAACTAATGTTTTATCTGTCTATACAATTCCATGATGATACTCCTCCTCATCACTTTCATTTACTTTTAATTCATTTGCTACTTTTCTACCTATAGACCATAATTTTCCATATCCAAGAATGGAAATTCATTAAAAAATAGACACAAACAAAAATATTCTTATTCCAATATATCTGCATTAACAGATAAGAAAGCTTTCACTTGAGTTTCCATTTAATTCTACCTCTTTATTTAAAATCAGTGATAAAGTCACACTTATAAAATAAAAGCATTTAAGAACACAAAAGATACATTTTGATGACAAAAAAAATATGCAATGATCATAAAATCTACCGTACACTTTGCCAAGGTGAATAGAATGAAAGACAATATGAAAATGTCAATCTTCAAATGCATCCCTAACAAAGGCTCCTAAATAGTAAGGCCATCACTGAAGAATATATATTTCTACAAATCTGGATATAGTGTCAAAAAATTAGGGGTGAGGAGGCAGATAAGATTAAAACTGATCCTAGGTTTAACATGAAAATATGTGGGTGCCAGGAATTCAAGATTAAACTTAATTCATAACAAAATGAATACTTATAACAAATGACAAAGGTATGGAACTATTTTCTTAGAAACAAAATGGTCATATCTTAATAATAGTTTAATGGTCGCATAGAAAAATTGTAGACATCCACATTATGCCTCCCACCCTGGCCACAGGTGTAAAACAAACACCTTCCATGAAATTATCTTTCACATTACTAAAATATCCTCAATTATTTGGGAAATTTTTATGTTTAGACTATTCCAAACAATTGCTTTGTATGTGTGAAATTATTAGAACTGAGATATCTGAAA
Organism: Castor canadensis; assembly: GCF_047511655.1. NCBI lineage: Eukaryota > Metazoa > Chordata > Mammalia > Rodentia > Castoridae > Castor > Castor canadensis. Next base: position 62,956,040 of record NC_133401.1, on the reverse strand, counting down.
CAATATTTGAATCTTCAAGAGACAAAAATCCCTCTCACTATACAATGATTAAAGGAGTTTCCTTAAGCAAACCTGAGCAACTACTGTAATGGTAATGCTGGTGGGAATAAGTGATACTTTAAAAATATATAATCCATCTAACACTAAGCAGCAAGTATGTTACATTGTACACTTTCTTAACAAGGAATGACTGTTTTCCGGCCTTACTAAGGAAGGATAAAACTAATAGTGGCATTTACTACCTGTTTTATTACTGAGAAGCTACATAGCGTAAGTATGTAATAGTAAGCAAAAAATGAAAACCGTCATAATTTTACCAAAGAAACAGAAAAAGAGGAAGAAGTTAAATGAGCATAGTGTCGGTCCCAAAGATTGCACTATGACTCTGAACCAGATTTCAATACAAAGGAATCTACATACAGTTTCAGTGATTACCTATGTATCTAGAAAGATCCAAAGCAAATGTAGGCAAGCTCAGCCCTACCTTGTCAAAGATAAATATTCAGATAGAGCAGAAGTCCCATTTGCTAAAGTGCATCAGCTGATCATATCGCTTTGGCCCTGCTACTTAGAGCTATCCAAGCAAGTGGTGGTCATTTGCGCTTATCCATTCACTCACTGTCTGTGGTCAGAGACAGAAAGGACAATGGACTTCTTTTTAAATCAAATACTTTCTACAGTGAACTATAGAAAAAAAACAGCCCTAAATACACTAACTTTTGAGTTCTAGAGAGTTAAGACAGTCTCATGATTTTTAAATACTGAAAATGTAAAGGGTCCATACAAATTAGGAGTTGTATTAAGTATATTATACTTTTCTACTTTAATATTTGCTTGCTGTGCTCTTAAAATCTCTATGAGAGAAGCAGGTATTTTCCCCATATCTTTTGGCAATAAATTCAACAGCAAAAGTTGCAGGGTTGTAAAATTTCATGAAATCTGTGTGTTTTAAAGCTAAATTATTCAATTTTTTGTATTATTATTGCACTCATATATTGCCCGGAATATATCTACAGCAACTCAGCAATAGTGATGGCAACAAAAAATAAGGTAAATAAGCCTACAAAGCATTTGATTTCCTTATTAGATAATAAAGTTCTCATAAAGGAAATACAAAGAACTGCAGTTCAAATCAGATTGTATTTGCTTAACAATTTTTTAAACCTTATACAAAATTAAATCTAACCTTTACCACTACAAATCTGTAAGGAACCAGAAAGGGACTTACTGTACACAAAGTCTTAACTATTGCTGCATTCCACTTTGAAATCACTCTGAGTTAAAACAGTGTTTTCCCAATAGTTAAAGAAAAATAGATTTTAAAAAAGAGATTCTTTTTAATCACTAAATACATCATTTTTGTTACTAATGGAAACAGGTTATACTTTTTTCTACTATAATTCACTCTGATGAAAGAAATAATTCTCTCTTTTAATTCCTAGTAAACGCTACATTTTCAAGACTAAAGGAACTATCAGTAGGCATCCTTTCTTCTTGATTTAAATTATTTGTCTCTAAAATACGTCAAGTAAGCTTTTAAAGATTCAGGGAGGGGCAGCTTCATGATTTTCTCCCTCAGTAAGTTTTGAGGAGGCTCGTCTGACTTCAAGGCTTCACTGTGATCTTTCTCTTCCTCTTCTTTGCTATCTTCTTCCATTTTTTCATCCTCCTCACTGTCTAGGGGCTGAGGAATAAGCTGGTTACCCACAAATACGTAAGTGTTAATTCTCTGTTTAACTCTCTTTCTTCTTCTCTTGGGTGGCGCCCGTTGAGGAATCCCCTTGGCCTGCATCTCATCATTTATGAAATTTCTAAGTGTGCGTCGAATGTAGATTCGAGCCAAGTCCTGTAGATTCCTGACAGCACACGGGGGGAGTCCCACAGAATCTGGTTTCCCATTATCATTCTTACTTGGCTGTACAAGTGGAGCAAATGAAACAGCAAGGATATTTTTACTCTCCCAAGTGTTTTGTCCAGTTCGCATAATCTGTGTTAACTGATCCTCTATAGGCATAACCAGTAGCCTCCAACTTTTAGTAAGATTTTCATGTAGTTTTCATGGTCTTTCTGGACTCCAGCACCACAATAAATTCGATCATACTGATGGCTGTCAGACGCTATCTGGAGGCAATTACCAACCACAAATGCAGGTTCACAGAACTCAAATCTTAGCAGTAGTTTTCTTTACAGCTGCATGTTGCAATGTCTTCATCTTGAGACGTACAGATGATTTCGTTCACAGCAGGGACCTTGCCAACTTGCCCATATAATTCTTTTGATAAGCTGCTAGGAGATCAGGGTGACCTAGCCTTGCCCTGTAGCTTCCCTCTTAGACGGATAGTCTAGGTCTAGGAGCTGATTATCAAAGCTATCACTATTTTTGATGAAGCTCTCCAGCTTTTCCTTGGCATATTCCACCACATCTGAATGAAGCTCAATTCCATGATTTATTCCAAAAGGACCTGTGGCGCGGCGGTCGGTCCGGCCCGCCTCAGCGACGCGGGGGCCAGGCACTAGGACTCGGCTAGCTCCGCCTGTATTCAAGTATTTTGAGTGTATTCTCCATTACAGACTGCAGGAGGCAGTTGGAAACTAGGTGGTTTATCCTTCAGTTATCTGATATAAAAGAGACCAGGGCAGAAATAGTCACAGAGGAAAGGCCCTTCACCCAACCAGGGCTTCCCTGACCACTGCATGCCCCTCCCCTAATTTTCCAAGTCCTATCCTATGCAGTTTCCTCATTCAGGTCCTAGAAACATCCACTGGCAAGACTGCACCAGTCTTTTCTGGCACATCTGATGCAGCTTGTCCTCAGAATACTTAGCTGGGATTTACATCCTGGAGGCTGAGCCACTGAGATGGCCTTCCAAGTGATCCTGGCTTTCTTTCCCAAATATTAGCCAAATCAAAAGAGTAGACTAGTATTTTAAAGTAGGTTGTTTAAGTGCATGTAGGAAAAAACAATGTGAGACCTGCAATGTGGTGGGTGAAGCCCTGCTAATTTGTGATAAGAAAAGCAATTTAAATATCTTCTTTCCTCCATTGATCCAGGACTCCAAATCTAACAGGCCACCTGTTCCTTGAAGGCTGTAAAGCATGGGCACAACTAGTGGAAAGGGTCCAAGACAAACACCTTTTACATTCTCTTATTTTCTCTGTGTTATGCTGGAGCCTTGTAAATTCCAGAGAGCTTGGAAACAAATGTCCCACTATCCTCCCTGCCATTCCAGCAGGTCCAAAACCAGACTGGCCATGTCAGGATTGGACTGCCACTTGCCTGTGGATTTTGGGCAAATGTAGAAAATTTCTCAGTCCCAGAGTTTGAACTCAGTGACCATACTAGGTAGGTAAGCACTTTATCACTTGAGTCATGCTGCCAGCCCTTTTTTGTTTTAGTTTTTGGATAGGGTCTTGTGTTCAGACTGTATGCTCCTATCTACAGTGTCCCTTATAGCTGGGATTATAAGGTACATGCCATTTTGACCACCTTATTTGTAAGATAGGATCTGACTAACTTTTTCTCCAGGTGGATGAGATTTCTGATCTCTGATCCCGATTCCAAGCAGCTGGGATTAAAGGTGTGAGCCACTGCTCCTCTTTATTTTTTTTAAAATGTCATCTGGAGTATACCTTGTTTCCCCAGACAAAAACCCTCCTTCCAGATATGTTTTCTCATTTTGCCTCATGATGCTTAAATAGAAGACCTTAGCCAAAAATATAAATTCGCCTTCTGTCAGTGGTGCTTGAAAGGGCATTAGTGTCCAGTAGCCATATGTAAGAGTTCTTCTTTAAATCCTCTTGGCTTTAGTAATTTTTGTGAGGTCCAGCACAGGTGATTCCATCTGAATTTTTTTTAACAACTACTCTTCTTTTCTAAGAAGTTTTTCTCCAAACCATCTTCAGTTTTCTCTGAAGACTCCACCAATTAACCACAAGGTTAATGAATTATATAGTTTAAAAGGACATGCAAAAACAAGTCAATGAAATACAAGAGAATATGGATGAACAGTTAAATGAATTGAAAGAGAAGGCAAAGAAACAATTAAACCAACTCAAAAAGGATACAAATAAATATCTGAATGAAATCAAGGAAGATACAAAAAAAAAACAACCCAGATAAATGAAATCAGGAAGATAGTACAAGGCATGAAAGGGGAATTTAATGAAGATATAGAAAGTCACAAAGAAAACCCAAATAGAAACTCTGGAAATAAAAAGCTCCTTAAGTCAAATAAAAATTACAGTTAAAAGCCATTCCATCAGACTGGAACAAGTGGGAGACAGATTTAAGGATCTGGAGACAAACTAGATAAAAGATTAACACATAGAAAAAAACAATGAAGCAATATGAACAGAATATGCAAGAATTCTGCATCTTCATTATAAGAACAAACCTAGAAATCATGGGTATTGAAGAAGAGCTGTACAGGAGACATATTTAGGAAAATAATAGCAGAAAAATCCCCAAATCCCCAAAACAAGATGTCCATCCAGGTAGAGGAGGCCTCTAGGACAACAAGGAGGCATAACCAAAGTAGAACCTCTTCATGGCACATTATAGTTAAGCAATAAGTATAGAGAATAAGGAAAGAATATTGAAAGCTGAGAAGGAGAATTGTCAAATCACCTATAAAGGTAAATCCATCAGAATAAGAGATTTTCAATAGATACCTTAAAATCATGGAGGGCATAGAATGACTTCTTTCCAATATAGAAATAAAATAATTTCAAACCTAGTTTACTCTATCAGGCACAGTTATCACAAAATTGAAGGAGAAATTAAAAAAAACTTTTGATGATAAATAGAAACTAAGGCAACTGATGCTAAACCAGCACTCCAGAAGATAATCCAAGGAATCTTAGACACAGAAAATGAAGGATAAACATCACCATAAAAGTATAGGAACAAACTTCAATTGCTTATCTTGGATAAGCTGAATGTTAATGGTCTCAAGTACCCCAGCTAAAGACATTGATGCTCTTGCTGGATTAAAAAAACAAGACCCAAAGATTTGTTGCCTTCAAGAAGTGCATCTAACTGACAAAAATAAACATTGGCATGGGTAAAGAGGTAGAAAAAGATTTTCCAAACAAATGGACTCTAAAAATAGGCACGAGTACCTATACTTACATCTGATAAAGTAGACTTCAAACATAAATTAGTCAGAAGAAATAAAGATGAACACTCCATACTAATAAAAGGAACAATACATCAAGAGGTAATTGTTAATTTATATTACAGTTAGACCCAATGTTGGTGTAATGAGCTTCCTTAAACAAATAGCACCGGACTTAAAAGCACAGATAGACCCCAACACAATGATAGTGGAAGACTTCAATACCACATTATCACCAGCAGACAGGTCATCCAGACAAAAGTCAATAAAGAAACATCAGAATTCAGTGACACGATAGGTCAAACAGACTTAACAGACATCTACAGAGTATGTCATCTACAAGAAGCATAATATACATTTTTCTCAGCAATCCATGGAACTCTGTTCAAAACAGATCATATTTTAGAATACAACCAAGTATTAACAAATATAAAAAAATTGGAATAACTTGCTGTATCCTGTCAGACCACAAAAGAATAAAACTAGAACTTGACAACAAAAGAAACTACAGAAAATATTCAAACACATGGAGACTGAACAACATTTTGCTAAACAGCCAGTCACTGAAGAAATAAGGCAAGAAATAAAAGTTCTTGAGATCAAACGAAATGAAAACACAACCTACCAGAACCTATGGGATATAGCACAGGCAGAACAAAGGGTAATGCTTATAGCTATGAGTGTCTAGACTAAAAATACAGAGAGATCTCAAATAAATGACCTAGTGCTGCATATCAAACTCTCAGAAACACAAGAGAGCTAAAACCAAAATTGGCACAAGGAAGAACATAATAAAAATAATAGAGGTGAAAAAAAGACGAGACTATATAATCAACAAAACAAAAGGTTGGTTCCTTGAAAAGATAAATAAGATTGATAAACCCTCAACCAATCTGAGTAGGAGGAGGAAGGAAAAGATCCAAATTAATAAAATTAGAGATGATAACAGGAATGTCACAACAAATACCAGTGAAATACACAGGATCATTAGGCAATATTTGAAAACCTGTATTTAAATTAATTGGAATCTCTAGAATAAAGAGATAAATTTCTAGATACATTTAATCAACCAAAATTGAGCCAAGAGGAAGTATATGACCTAAGCAGATTTATAACAAGTAATGAAATTGAATCAGTAGTAGTGTCTCCCAAAAAAGTAAGACCAGGACCTGATGTATTCACTGCTGAATTCTACCAGACCATTAAAGAAGAACTAATACCAACACTCCTCAAGCTTTTCCATGAACTAGAAAGGGAAGGAACACTACCAAACTCATTCTATGAAGCCAAACTGGACAAGGACCCAATGAAAAAAGAGAATTATAGAATGTGTATAATGAATATTGATGCAAAAATTGTCAATAAAATACTGGCAAACTAAATTCAGCAGCATGTTAAAGAGGTAAAACACTATCATCAAGTCAGTTTGATTCCAAGGATTCAGGGATGGTTCAATGAATATGCAAATCAATAAATGTAATACAGTATATACACAGAAGGACAAAAATCATATGATTATCTTTCTAGATGCAGAAAGGTCTCCTATAGCCAACATGACACTAAACGGAGGAGAAAACCCATTTCATCTAAAGTCAGGAATGAGACAATGGTATTTATCCCCCCACACACTATTATTCAACATAGTTTTGGAATTCCTAGTCAGAACAATAAGACAGGAAGAAGAAATAAAAGGAATTCAAGTAGGGAAAGAAGAGTCAAATTACTTCTATTTTCAGGTGATATGATCACCTAAAAGACCCTTTAAATGACACCAAAAAGATCCCAGACATCATAAATACTTTCAGGAGAGAGGATACACTGTCTATATACAAAAATCAGTAGCTATCCTATATAGCAACAATGAACAGAGAAAGAATTAAGGAAAATAATCCCATTTACAATAGATTAAAAAAACACAAAATACATAGGAATAAATTTACTCAAGGATGTGAAAGACATTGATTATAAATTACTGAAGAAAGAAATTGAAGACCTCAGAAGATGGAAAGATTTCTCAGGCTAACTGATCAGCAGAATATCACGAAAATGGCTATACTACCAAAACAATTTACATATTTAATGTAATCCCCATTAAAATTTCAGTGACTTCCCACATTGAAATTGAAAAATCAGCCCTAAAGTTCACACAGAAGTTCAAATAGCCAAGGCAATACTGAGCAAAAAGAGCAATGCTGGAGGTATTATAATAGTCAACTTCAAATGATACTATAGAGCCATAGCAATGAAAATAGCAGGCTTTCCAGTGTCAGTGACTTACACCTGTAATCCTAGTTACTTGAGTACTTGAGAATAGGTAGATTGAGGCCAGCCTAGCAAAAAAGTTCATGAGACTCCCATCTCAAAAATAACTAGACTAAAATGGCTGGAGGTGTGGCTCAAGTGGTAGTGTTTGTTTTGTGATTACAAAGCCCTGAGATCAAACCACCAAATCAAACCAGCATGATACTGGCATAAAAACAGACACAAAGCCCAATGGAACAGAAAGACCAGACATGTAAATTCATGTAGCTTCAGCCATGTGTTTGTTGACAAATGAGCCCAAAACCTATATTGGAGAAAAGAGCCTCTTTACCAAATGGTACTGGAAAAATGGGTATCTTCATGTAGACAACTGAAATGGATCCCTTTTACCCTGTGCCAATATCAATTCAAAGTTGATCAAAAACTTAATATAAGGCCTGAAACTTTGAAACAACTGCAGGAAAGAGTAGGGAATACACTGGAACTTACAGTCAAAGGCAATAACTTCCTAAAAGGAACTCCAATGGTTCAGCAATTGAGAGAAAGGATGAGCAAATGGGATTGCATTAATTATATACATTGCACATGACAAAGGCCATGTGTTTCTCTCATATGTGTTAGACAAATCCAAAGGATAAATGTATACACAAAATGAAACATGATCATATACAAATTTATATGTTTATATATATTATATATATATGCTTATAATATTGGAACTACTCTGTGAAACTTGGGTAGTATAGAAAGGAAAAGAGAAGGAGAGAGAGCTAACAATATTGAAACCCATTGCATCTGTGTAGGTAGATGACATACGATAGGTACTGAAAGCCACTGAATAAAAGAGGGAGAAGGGAAAAGGTAAAGGAGAATAATAGAGGGGATAAGGTGATCAAAGTTTAGTATATTCACAACTGAGATACATTGAGAATTTGAACACTGAGTTTGGAATTAAAAATGAAGGATGAGTGTAAAATACGTCCTGTGGTGGGACTTATGGGAGAAAGGAGTTTCCTCCGAAATGAAGGAGTGTAAATATGGTTGATGTGGTTGTATACATATATGAAATAGAACAATGAAATATTTTGTAATTGTTTTAGGTGGGTGGGGAGGTTGATGAGGAGACAAGATGGTGGGGACAAACCTACCCAATGTTTAATATAAGGCTATTCAGAAATGTCATGATGTCATGATGAATCTCCCCTGTATAATTAATTTATGCTAATAATAATGAAAAAGTTAATTAAAAAGAAAAAGAAAATATAGTATATACATATACAATGGAATATTGTTCATCTATAAAGAAGAATTGAAGATCATCATCTTAAGAGAAGTAATTCCAGTTCAGAGAGGCAAGGTCATATGTTTTCTCTCCTATGTGGAAGATAGATCTAAAATGAAAACATATGCACAAAAACCGAGTGCCGTTAACTCACGCCTATAATCCTAGCTACTCAGGAGGCAAAGATCAGAAGGACCATAGTTTGAAGTTAGCCTAGGCAAATAGCTTGTGAGACCCTATCTCAAAAAAAAACCCATGACAAAAAAGGGCTGGTGAAGTAGCTCCAGGTATAGGCCCTGAGTGTGAGTTCCAGTACTGCAAACAAAAATGTATGCACAAATATAAACATGATCATACACACACAGGCACACACTGTCCATAGATACAGATGTAACTATGGATATAGATACATATAGACATATTTCCAATACTGGGACTATTTGAGGAGACAAAGGGAGGAGGGAAAGGAGAGAGAATGATTGAAAGTAAATAATATGGAAATATATCACATATGTGTAGGAACAACATGCAACAAAATGTACTGAAAGCTGTTCAACAATACCACATAGTGGGGAAAGAGTAAGGACAGGTAATAGAGGGAGTTAGACTCATAAAAGTACCATAAATCCACAGGTAAAATATCAAGGCAAACCCTTTCGCATGATGAACATATACATAAACACTGAAGGATAGGAATATAAAACAGGTCTTGTTAGAGGGAGGGAGCTAGTGGGAAGAGGAGGGGAAATGAAGAGGGTAAAGAAGGGTGAATACGGTCCAAGTATTTCCTTATATGTGCATAAAGATGGAACACTGAAACCAGTCAAGTTCATTTTAAGAAGGGGGCAGGGAGAAGAGGGAGAATAATGGTAAGGATGAACCTAACCTAGGTACATAGTACTCATACGTGGAAATGTCACCACAAAACCCCCTGTACTACTATTATATACTAATAATAGGGCTAAAACAAGACAAATATGTGCAGGCCACGTTTCAAGTTGCAAGACTGCCCAATAGCAGGGTTTTTTCCCTGAATGTTACTGATTATAGACAGCAGAAGTGACTATTTTTATATGTCAATGGTTTAGATGCCATGCATTTTGAATTAAAAAGAGAATTATTTGGCCATTTTACACACTTTCAATTTTATAAATATTTGCATAATATTTAGATAAAATATAGACACACAGTTCAAAATCCTTCTGGATTACAAATACATTGGACACAAATTGTATTAGAATTACTTATCAGTTGTTTGTTTTGCCACACAGCTTATAAGTGGTCATTTAAAGACTTTTAGGCTCACACCTACAATCCTAGCTACTTGGGACATTGAAAAGGGAGTATTGTGTTCAAGGCCAGCTTGATCAAATAGTCTGAGAGACCCTATCTCCAAAATAACCAGAGAAAAATTAATGGGAATTCTGGCTCAAGCAGCAGAGAGCCTGCTTTTCAAGTTTGAAACCCCGAGTTCAAACCCCAATCCTACCAGAAAAAAAAAAAAGACTTTTATGTGAACATACTTAAATGAACTCTGCTTCAGTTAAAGTTTAGTTTCCTAAGTAGTCAAAATCTTGACAAGATCAACAGAAAACACATGTAATTATCTTGATAAAATACAAAACCTTCCTTTAAGCCTGTTTCTCCCAAATGTTACTAGGAGTAGATCAGTATTGAAATATCCTTGTCATTAGAAACATAGAGAATTGGGTTTTAGTTTTACATCAGTACACTAAATTTCAACCTGAGATTTGAACTTTTGAATTTTTAAAGTATAGCCAACCTAACTATACATAGAAACCTTTGATTAAACTTCATCTTGTATATTTTGGCCATCAACTCGTACTTTACATAACTTCCCATGGTTTCTGTTTTCTTGTCTTAGCCCTCTGCTTTCATTTTGGAACAATTCTTCAGGACAAGGACTTCTTTACAAAATTCTTTTTCATACAAGAGTATCACCATATGTTTGATATTCTTTCCTATTTGCTGATTTCTGTCTCTTCTTTCTAATTTGAAGTTTGAAGTAATTTTTATCAAATTTTGACTTTAAAAAAATTGTTTCTTTTCCTCCTATAATAAAACACTCTTAGTAGCCTTGTATTTCAATGAAACCCAAGAAGAAAAGCAATCTTAAACTGTTTCTATATACAATAAAAACTACTAGAACTGCAGCTGGCGGCGCATTTCAAGTGGTAGCATACCTACCTAGCAAACTGAAGGCCTTGAGTTCAACCCCCAGTACTGCTAAATAAATAAATACAAAAAATAAATAGGAAGATAAATAAAAACAACCTATTAGAACTGATAGGCAGGTTCAGGAAGATTACAGAACACAATATCAACATAGAAAAGTCAAGTGGATTTCTATACACTAGCTTCTAAAAAATTTTTTTATTCATTTATTCACATGTGCATACATTGTTTGGGCCATTTCTCCCCCCTGCCCCCCACCTCCTCCCCCACCCCCCCGCTTCCATGCAGAACCTGTTCTGCCCTTATCCTAATTTTGTTGAAAAGAAGACATAAGCAGTAACAAGAAAGACAAAGCATTTTTGCTAGTTGAGATAAGGATAGCTATACAGAGATTCCTAGCATTGCTTCCATGTACGAATGTGTTACAACCCAAGTTGACTCATCTCTACCTGAGCTCTTCACTAGCTCCTGATCCCCTTCCCATATTGACCTCTGTCGCTTTAAGGTTTCTGTATTAGTTCCTTATACACCAGCTTAACACTACCTTAAATAACTAAGAAAACAAGGAAAGGGCATATTCACTTAGGGAACACTTATAGTACATAACAATAATACAGTCTTATAAATGTAAGTGAATTTCAGTGAAACACGGGAAACTACAAACATTTTTGAAAGAAATTAAGCCCTAAATAATGGAACTTGTTCCATGTTCATGGACCATGAATGTTGTTGGGATGGTAATACAGTCATCAACACAGTGTGGCACTGACTTGAGGATAAGGCAGATGAACATGAGGATAAGACAATCAAATAGAGAGTCCATACATAAATCCATACACTTAGGGCCAATTGATTTTGTTTTCAATCGTTTGATTATGGTAAAGTACATGCAACATGAATTTGCCATGGGGGTATGTCTGGTGGAATCTGAACCCAGGACCTTGTGCATGCTAGGTAAGTGCACTACCACTTGAGTTATGACCACAGTCGTTTTTGCTTTAGCTGTTTTTCTAATAGGGTCTCACATTTATGCTTGGGCTGGCCTGGACTGTGATCCTTCTATTTATACTTCTTGTGTAGCTGGGATAACAGGTGCATGCCACCAAATCCAGGTTCAATTGGTTGGGATGGGGTTCTCGAGAACTTTTTGCCCAGGATGGCCTTGAACAGCAATCCTCCCGCCTACTGAGTTGGTAGAATTGCAGGTCTGTGCCACCAGCCTAGCTCCATCTTCACCGTTTCTGAGAGTACAGTTCAGCGGCATTAAATTCACTCATGAACCACTTAATAACAGGCAGTTCTGAGAAATTTGTCACTAAGTGATTTGTATCATTGTGCAAATAGGTTTAACCCATATCAAAGATTTTCTCTGGAAAGCAATTTCCCTCCTTAATCTGTCTTGAGTTTGGAAATGTTCTTTAATGGCCATTCCATCAGCCCTCACGGAAACACCACTCATTTTCATATAGTGGTTCTTGAATTTTTTAAACCACTCAGAGCTAGGCCAATTATTTGACATGGCATCTGACTAACAACCTTAGTAGGGGATTTTGTATGCTTACAAACAAAGCATCATATTAAATAAAACACAAGAGAAAATGATGCAATAAAAGAGACACAGTAGCCAGCCATGGGTGATTCGTTCCTGGAATCCTAGTTACTTGGGACACTAAGATCAGGAGGACCATGGTTCAAGACCAGCCTGGGCAAATAATAAAACCCCATCTTCCAAATAACAACGAACATAATGATCAAGCAGTAGAGTACCCGAATTGAAGCCCTGACTTCACACCCCAGATCTTCCAAAAAGATAGAGAGAGGGGGGACTCAGTAAACACATGTATGAAGCTGCTGCCAGTGTACCACAGCTACTCTCCTACAGTAAACTTTTTATAAGTACACTCTAACATAACAATAAATACAACACTATAAAGACATACACCAGGAATATAGTCATTTGTCATTGTCCCGTATTATGTACTATACCTAGCTGTACATGCTACTCTTTTAAATGATTGCAGAATGCTCTTTGTAGCTGCATCAAGGGAGCATTGCATTTGCACAGCACCCTTAGGATGTCTGCCACAGCACTAGGCAATGGAAAAATTTTAGCTCTATTATAATCTTGGGTCCACTATATTGCAAGTGCTTCGTGTTGGCAGAAATATTTCTGTGAGGCCCATCACCATACATTCATAATGTGCATCCATCTCCACAACTGTTGTTTTGTTTTTGCTTTCGCATTTGCATTTGCATATTTATTTGGTGGGACTAGCATTTGAACTCAGGGTTTTGAGCATGCAGAGCAAGTGCTCTACCACTTAGGCACACCTTCACTCCATTTCCCTCTGGTTATTTTGGAGATGGGGTCTCACAAACTATTTGTGCAGGCTGGCCAGGATCCACAATCCTCCTGATCTCAGTTTCCCAAGTAGCTAAGATCAATGCTTTTTTTGTAAACTTTTTTTTTTCTCAGTGGTCAGGGCCAAATCCAGGATCTTGCACAGAATAGGCAAAGAGCTATACCATTGAGGTAGCCCACAGAAAAATAAAACTGATACTTTGTACACAGAGACAACAACTCACCATTCTCCTCTCCCAACCTCTGTGGAACCAGCATTTCCCTTTTTTTTTTCTTAAATCAGTGGTGGCAATGGAACTCAGAGCTTTGTATATGTTCAGTTAGCCCTTTACCACCCACAGTGGTACATACCCAGCTACAGCTATCATTCTTTCTGCCTTTATGATTTACAATAAAACATTTACTGTCTTAATTCCTCTAAAGTATCTGAGGTTCCTTATGCTAAGACCTTTGGGTCTCTATCTCAGAATTGGGCCTGGTAGGAGAGATGCCATGTGTCTGGCCTGATTCCCTGAAGCAAAGATTTCCCTGACATTCAGGATGATCCCTGCAGCACTCATCCTGCAAGACCTGAGGTTCTGAGGAGTCTCTTAATTGGATCCCCAAAATGGGCCAAGCCCTACAGTCCTTAAAACAAGCCCTTACTATTGCCCCACTGTCACCCTCCCTGACTTGAGCAAACTCTTTTCCATATATGTACATGAGAGAATGGTGATTGCCTTGGGAGTACTCGGGACCCATCGGTCACTCTGTAGCATATCTATAGTTCAAGTATGGTCCCATTCTTCAGTACATTGTTCCAGTAGTTATTTTTGTAGAAAAGCCTTCTAAATTGTTCCTGGGGCACAAGGTGATACTGCTGACCTCCATCAAGTAACAGTTATCTTAAGCACAAAGACCTACCATGGGATATTTGATAGTTGTAGTCAAAAGAATGAAAGTCTCTTTTGAGGGATATCAGACCTCCAGATTCAGCCTCTGCAAACTCTAAATCCTGCTAGATTACTATCTGACCCAAACACTTATCCCATACTTGGACACAATTGTCTGGTGGTTATTGTTTCAACTTGTATAGCCCAGGGTGACCCCGAGGACACTCCCTTCCTCTATAGTGATACCACCTTTTCACTGATAGCAGCAAGTATATGATTGGCAGGAGACAGGTTTCTGGTTATGCAGTTGTCAGCCTCTCAGAGGCCATTGAGTATAGCCTCTTGCCTGGTAGCTCTACTTTAGCCCAAAAGGCAGAGCTATTTGCGTTCACTCAAGCTCTTCAATTAGAGGCAAATGAAACAGTCAGTATATCCATTGACCCTGCCTGTGCCTGCAATGTAGTGCATGCACACTCAACCATCTGGAAGGAAAGGTGCCTTTTAACAGCCCAAAGCATCCTAATGAAACACGTCCCTGAGATCATAAACCTACCAGACACCTTCAAACTCCCAATGCAGGTAGTTGTAATTCATTGTCAAGCCCACCAGAAAGCCACAGGCGAGGTATCTGGGGGAAACAATCAGGTTGACAAACAAGCCAAGGAGGCATCCAGACTACCTCTGCAGGCAGCTTTACTCCCTTCTCCCTTTCTACCCTCTCTCCAATGTAACTCTAGGGAAACTGAGGCAGCCATGGCTAAAACATTCCCAGATACCCTGAGGGTTAGTTACAGGAAGCAGACCATCATCTCCTCCTGCCTGGATCCTCCCAATGGAAGGTTTTGTCAGGTTGTCATCAGTCTACCCTTCTTGGAGCCAATACCTGTGCTATGCTTGGGAAGAATGCTACTTCTGGGTTAATGGATCAAGACAAGTACAAACTAATATTCATAAACTAACCTGCCAAGCCTCTAAACTTAGAGAAGAAGCCACCCAAGGATGTCTCTGAAGGGAAAATCCTAGACAGGGTTATTCCATGGTTTCTCCCCTTCTTGGGACCTCTTGTATCTATTTTATTCCTTTTTGTCATTGGTGAGGGCCTTACTAATCTTCTAACCAGATTTATTTCTTCTTGCCTCTAGGCCAGAAAGTTACAAATGATGCTACAATATGAGTTCCATCCTGTACTGCCTGACCCTTCAATACCTCTAAGTACCCTGGACTAGGCTTCCAAATAAGACCACGACATGTTCCCATAGACTGCACCATCACCTTCTGTCAGAACAACAAATACATCTCTACCACCCTTCCCAGCTCAAAGCAGTTAAGAGAGGATAAGAAATTCTCCCTACTAAAATTAGGATTGGTTCTGTTGTTCTGTCACGGTAGGATGTAGAGAAGGCTCCCATTTTAAGGAAACATGGCAACAAAGGAATACTAAGGAACAGATGGAAGGTTGGGGGTGGATCATGCCCACTGGGGGACCCAAATGGAACACAGAAGTAAAAGCCAAGCTTACAGAGATGTTTTCCCTTGCATTAAATTCAAACCATGATCTTAGGAATTGGTAACCAATCAGTAAGGTGTACAAAAAGGGAGACAGTCAAAAGTGACCTGACCAGAGGTATAAAATCTATTCTCACCCCTCTACCTGCAAGCTATTCTCCTTTGTGTAGCTGCCACCATCATTTCCCCTTTTAATGGTGACCTAATAAATCTTTGTTTTCTCCTCCTTTCTCTGTCTTGGTAAATTCTTTCACCAACTCAAGAATCACAAATCCCTGACAGTAAGGAGTCAATGCTTTTCAGTAAAACCGTGTAAGAACCTCTTACAGAAGTATGCTCTAAGATAACAATAAGTACAATATAGTGAACACATAAACCAGTAATATAGTCTTTTGTCATTGTCATGTATTATGTACTGGATATAACTACTACACTTTCACATGACTAGAGCACAGTTTGTTTATGATAGCATCAAGTGAGTAATGCATTGGCACTCCACCCTTAGGATGACTGCTACATCACTTGGTAATAGGAAATTTTCAGCTCCACTATGGGTCCACTATGGCATAAATGGTCTGTGTTGGCAGGCACATTGCTGTGAAGCCTGTGACTATACATTCATAATGTGCAACCATCACCACCGTCCAGCTCCACAACTCTTTTTTAAAAACTTTTTTCCTCAGTGGTTGAAACCAAATCCAGGGCCTTTTGCATGCTAGGCCAGAACTCTACCACTGAGCTAGGCTCATAGCCAAGAAAAACTGAAACTTTATATTCATTAAACGATAACTCCCTATTCTCTTCTCCCTATCTCTCTGGCAACCACCATTCCTGTTTCAATTGGTGGTGCAGAGGGAACCCAGGGCTGTGTGCGTAATCAACTAGCTCTACTACTGTGCTACATTATCAGCCACAACCTTTAGGATTTTCACTATCCTGAGTACCTTATGTAAGTGGACTTCTGTCCACAGTCCCAGATTCATAGCAGGGAAGGTGTGGCCAGGGTCACCATTTATGACTCAAACTCCACAGTCCCTATCCAATAGTAGACCTGGATGGTCTACCATTGGGCAGACCCTGCCCTGCCCAGACCTATTGAACATAAGCACATGGGCTCTTTTGGAGGGACCACACAGCTTGGGACACTATCTTGGATGAGGGAATTTTGGATGCTGGATCTCTTCCCACAGTTCATGGCTCTCACTGCTCTCCTCCCCACCACCAGTCCCACTGCTGTTCACTGGCAGGTAAAGAGAACTGGCAACCTGACTGACAGGTGGGAAAGGGATGCAGGCTGGAGCAGTCAGACTATGTTGATGCCAGGAAGCAACATGGAGGATGCAGAGGAAGGTACTTGTGTCCAGACCTTCTGCACACCAATCACAGGACTTGAAATATGGAAGTCAGCAGCAGCACACTCTAGGTGCTGATTTCAAACCTCAAGGGCACTGCTTAAGGTTATTCCCAGGCATACTTCACATTCTGGTTCCAAGTGAGACTATCCTAGTAGAGTTACCTGTTTCTCTTCTGTCTGACATGACAGCACTCCCTATTTCCCTTCTGAGATTTTTTTTTTGGCAGTACTGGGATTTGAACTCAGTGCTTACCACTTGAGCCACTCCAACAGCATAATTTCCTTTCTCTGCCTTTTCTCCTTTGCACTGATAAACACTTTGCTTGCTAAATGACTGAATCTTTTTTGTCACCACCTGGAATACAAGCTATCTGAAGACAAGTGCTATGCTTTGCTCACTGCTGCAGTTCAAACAATCTGGGCTCACAGAGGGATCATGTACTCAGGCACAGTAGGCCCGGTGCTGAGGGCCTCTGAGTCTTGAGGCTAATGACAATCTATTTCCATTTTGATTTGTCTTATCAAATCATTACTCTATAATAATGAACCCATTCTAGGTTATAGTCATCCTTACTATAAACAGTCACAAAATATATGAGTCAAAGAAAAAATAGTCTCTGAGGTTCCCCCATGGATTTGGAAGGGATTTATCCTCTCTAGGCAAATTCAGGTGATCTTGCAGCTCACCACCCCATTCTGCAAAGGATGCGTTGGAAGGCCATCTTGATGGCAGATGATACTTGACTGGAAACCCATGGGGAGAGACCCAAGGTAATTTGCCATTACAGGGAAAGATGGTTTGCACACCTCGCTCCTGCTCTGGACAGAGGCCTTAAGTAGGATTGATGGGCACACAGTAGCTTGAAAGTCCTCCACTCACATGTTCCATGACAAGGTAGATACAGTTCACTGTTTTGATGACCTGCAACAGCTTGATGATGTTGGGGTGGTGCAGTGTCTTCAGTAAAGATATTTCGGATGCAATGAGGAAGTGTTTCTCTCCCTTCTCCTGTATTTTCACCACCACCTGGGTCCCAGTGAGGCAGTGGTAGGCAAGTTTCCTGCAGCCAAAACTGCCTTTGCCTATGGTCCTCAGGACCAAATAGAGCCTTGGGGATCTCATCAGAGGATCTGGAATTGAGAGGGTGCTGTGCTGATAGCCCCTGACCCCACTCACAACACAATGTTTGTGGCACTGTTATTAAATTTAAAAAAAATTTAAAAACCAAAAAGAAAAAGATAAAAATAACCAAGAGTAAAACAAAAAACAGTGCTACCTGAGTAAAACGAAAATGTAACATAAAAAGAAACAATAAAAGAAAAAATCAAATAAAAATGAAAAATATAAGTAAAAATAGAAAACAAAAAACAAAGACCAAAAGCCAAAGGAAGTCAACCAAGCTTTGTAGTAGTCCAGCGGGTCACCAACCAAGAGCTTCCTGCACTGTATGGACAAAAATCCAGCCCAGGCCAACTCCTTATATACCTTGATCTGTTTTTCCTTTTGGTTCTAGGGTTGAACTCAGGGCCTTCTGGTTGTTAGGCAGGCACTCTACCACTTCAGCTTTGGTGCCATTTTTTTGCTTTCCTGAGTGGGTTGAACTCCCAGCACTCTCAGCCTGAAAGAGCTGACTGCTGACAGCTGGGCGGGGCTCCCCTATGGAGTGTTGGCTCTGTCTGCCAACAGTCTCAGTTATTGTTCAAAAAGGGTTGTCTTTTTTGCCTGGACTGGCTGGACGTTGATACTCCTATTTATGTCTCCAACACAGCTGGGACCACAGTCGTGCCCCATCAGGCTCTGCTTGTTAAGTGAGATGGGGTGTCAACATCATTTTACTGGGGCTGGCCTTGACCCCAGAACCTCTGAATCTATGCCTCTTGCGAAGCTGGGATTATAGAACTGTACCACCACACAAGGCTTCTTTTACTAATTCTTGACATGGATACTCAGCTTACTATGTTTAGCCTTTTCCTTTCTTAAATATATTAACAAAATATTTTTTTCTTCAATGACGTACGTCTCTCGAGTCATCATTGTAGCTAATTCTCACAAATTTTCTTACATGATGTTCTACTGCCCTTCGCTTTTTTTTTTTGGGTGGTGCTGGAGAAGACACCCAAGGCCTCGAGTATACTAAGCAAGTGCTATACCTCCCAACTCAAATTTCCAAATATTTTGTAATTTATTTTCATCATGAATTCTTTAGACACACTAAAGAATATAATTTGTTTTGTCTATCTCTTTGCATTGACCTGTAATTTTATGAAAACAGTATGACAAGTATTCAAACTTGCTTCATGTTCTGGTTCAGGTGTGACCCAAGTTTTTCTGTAAAGGGCCAGGTAGAAAATGTTTTGTACTTTGTACCGTCTGTTGCACCCATTCAACTCTGGTAGCCTGTGGTGAGTACAGCTACAGACAGCACGAAACAAGTGAGTACTGCATTTATCTTGTGATTTCTAACATGTTTATACTTGCTAAATTCATTCATGTACTGGCTTGGCTGCTTTTGCAAAGATTTTAAATTTCAAATAGCTTAACAAGATAGAAATAAGACAGCTGTGGTCATCTCTCCCTACAACAGGGGCCGAGTCTCCTTTCTAATTGCTGTCATCCTCCATGCATAGCTTGCAGTACAAGATGATGCTCTAGCTCCTGCCATGGCATCTAAATACCAGCCAAGTACAAGAGGAAGAGGAGGGAATTTCCTCTCTTACTTCAGTCACTCAGCCAGTCCTTTTTGTATTGCTTAGTTTTGAGATGGGGATCTTGCTTTATGTCTGGCCCAGACCAGCTCCCCATCAGCCTCAGAGGCTTTCATTACAGTCCAACGGGAAAAACTCAATGACGTGCAACATGTGCTGGATGGCTGGTTGTCCAGAAAAGCTTGGTCCTGCCAGCTATGTCAAGAGATCCTGGGTTTTCAGGCCCAGCCAAAACATTTTACAAGACAGCCTTGCCAGCCTGACCGCTGGACCTGTCCCCAGGGCCTCCAAGATGGATGTCAGCTAGAGCACCCACCTCCCAAGAGAGGAAGGATCCAGGATAAATTTGTTTTGAGCCTTGTCTCCCAAGGGTGGAATAACATGTTGGGTAAGTAGAGGCTGAGTAGACGATACCCTGACGCAATAATAATAATTCTCAGTCAGGTCCCTGGATGAGCAGTCTAACCTGGTAACTCGCTAGAAATACAAATTCTCAGACCTCACCCCAGAAACCTCAGTCAAAAACTCCAAAGGTCTGGCCCAGAATCTGTAACCTTAAAAAAGAAAGATTACCAGTCACTGTATGTAAGCTTTTAATTAACTTTATTGGAAAGTGAAATTCATGAGTTAGCACAGATCAAACGATTGTCTGCATGAGTTACAAATGAGTCCCTTTTTTTATTTTTACAGGAATAAAACTGTGCAAATTACAAACTGTAATAAGGAAGACAAACCTTGTCTCTAACATTTCAGAGAAGCAAGATTTTTACATAGCACATTGAACATCAACAGGTATTTTAATTTGAGAACAAGAATTTAATGTTGTAATATTATACACTACTTTACAAAATTCAAATTTCTATGTAAGGATTGTATTTGTAATAGTTAATAAAATCTTGAAATCACATTTGGTGGTCCCCTACATAATAGTTGTTATACATCCTTGGTTAGAAGAAATAAGTCTTTTAGTCTAATTATTGCAGAACAGTCTATCAGTCTCAAGACAATGAAAATATATGCAAATTTAAAAAATGGTAGATATATTTTGATTTGAAAAACACAGTGTTTCAGAGGTGCATGTTTGATTCTTTGCGGTGGTCCTTTGTTTGCTATAGTTTGTTGAGATTACAGTGAAAACATCTTGATCATCACATTTAAGTCACAAACCTAAATAGAAAAGGAAGGCAGGACAAGTTCCCAGGAATTCTGCATTGTTATGATTTCCTTAACAATACTAAGTCCAATTTCTTCATTTTCACTTGCTGTATATGCAAGAGGAATTCATAATATGACAAAGCAGATTCTTCTACCATGTCTTGAAGGACATGTGCTTTCATTGGACTCTCATCCCTTACGAGTAAAATGGTAAAATTTAATGGCAACAAAAACAGTGGATCTGGGACTGGAGGTATGGCTCCAGCAATAGAGTGCCTGCCTAGCCAACGTGAAGACATGAGTTCAAACCTCAATACTGCCCCCAAAAATAAAGAAAAAAGGAAAAAAAAAAAAAAGAAACTACTACGGATCTGTCATAGATTTTTGACCTACTGCATTAACTATAATATTTATCATACAAATGGCTACTTCTGGAGGTTTTCTCTAAGAACATTTGCTTGATTATGTACACTTTATGTTGTTTAAGGGCAAGTGTATACTGGAATTAGGAGAAACTGTGAAGGTTTTTAGTAACAAATTTATTAAAAGCTTAGTAACTCCAATAATTGCTAAAAGCACAATTCTGTACTGTTTATTGAACATAATTCTCTTTTCTTCTATATTCACATAACTTGCTTAAGCATTACATCACATATATGATTCAAAATAGATCCTTGCAAGACCAAACAAAGTAAGTTACAAATGAAAAACCTGACTTACCTTATTATATAAAGTACTGGGAAAAATGGTCTCTGCTCTCTAAGCCATGAGATAAAAACTACTGTTCTGGCAGACTCTGGTGCATCAAGTTCTGGATGGTCTGTCTGTTAAACAAAACCAACAATATCCAATTAGCTCTAAGTATGAGTCTACAATATGTAGAATAATTTTACTGTGCTTGTGAATCAATCACCTGGTGGTTTTGTTGGTCCAGACAGTGAAGACTTTAAGCTTGGAGGTCATTTCTTCTCAGTTGCAAAAACTCAACTCTGCCATTGTTACACTGAAGTGGCCATAGACAATACGTAAGTGAATAGGCATGGCTGTGTTCCAATAAAACCAAATTACAAAACAGGTGGCAGGCCTCCTTGATCTAGGAGAACGTCCTAACTCTTCTCTGCATTTTTATGACATTTTATTTCCTCATTACTTAAAATACCTGCTGAGTCCCGTAATTTTGCTCACGGCCTAGAAGCCAGTGCTTATCCTAGCTAGAATATCGACACACCAGTCTTTTTAAATAGTTGAATCCCCTAATGATTCCATGAATGTAAACATAGAACCTATCACTTAAAACCTGCCAATATAGAAAAGTAATGAAATAAAACACATATTCCAAAGGTGGCTACAAACTAGCAAGAGGGATTGAAAAATAAAAACACTAAGAAAGATTGTCTATTATTGGTTTTAACTTTAAAATTCAAAACTATCCAAATGCTACAGATTCCTCATGGGTTAAATTATTAGTCCATAAGCAAGAAAATTTTTACAAGACTATTTTTAGCAACTTATCCAAGACCACATGGCTAGTAATACACATAGGTCCATTATTCCTTTCTTAAGTAACCAATATTAATCCAACTGACAGTAACCACCTGTCATTTGCTAGGTTAAATGAGGGTGGCAAGTAGTTCAGTTCTTACTCCAAAATAGCAATTTAAAAGACCCTGCCGAAGACCGGAGGTATCGCTTAAGAGGTACAGTGCCTGCCCTGAATTGTTCAAACCCCAGCCATACCAAAAAAAAAGAAAAGAAAAAAAAGACTTCGTCAAGCACTTGCCTGGCAAGTGAGAGGTCCTGGATTCAACCTCCTGTCCTCACCCCACCCCTCAAAGAAAATGGTTCTGTCATTGATGCTGAGGGCTCCTTGAGGAAGTGAGGAGGTGATTAAAGCTGCTAGACACAGGTAGGAGGAGAGTCACAGGGAAGAACAAAAGCAAGTAAAGGACTGTTACCTCCAAGAGTTTGGGCCTTACTCACTGAGGCCAATCACAGTTATTCATAATATGAAGAAGATGAAGTTAAAACAAAGCTGCTTAAATCCCAAGAGATCCAAATTAACTTCTGATCCTAACTATTATTTCAAAAGCAAATGCAACACATATGATGTTGTACAGTGAACAAATGATATCAGTGAAGTCCAAATAACATCTGGAATTTAGTTAATAACAGTATAGCAATCAACTTGAGTTTAGCGGATTATACAAAAGTATCATGGATTTGTAGTTTCATTTTACTTTATTTTGATGTATACATTTTGAGACATGGTCTCACTATGTAGTCCAGGACGGCCTTAACCTCACCATCCTCCTACCTTGGCCACGCTGTCCACCTCTTTTTTTTGACATGGGGTCTCCCTGTGTTGCCTAGGCTGGTCTCAAGCTTGTGACTCAGGTGATCCTCTTACCTCAGCTTCCCTAGTAGATGCGACAAAAGGTGTGTGCCATCATACACATTAGGGTAAAATGGGTGAGGGTGTGTGAAAACTATCTGTGCTGTATTTGTAACTGATCTTTAAATCTAAAATTCCAAATGAGGAGGCGGAGAGGTAGCAGGGAAAGAAATGAGAATCTCTTTCAAACATCAAGCACAAATCTTCCCTTTGGCTCTAATTGGACCTGGTTGCTTGACTTGGGCCATGTATACATCCTGAGAGGAGCAAAAGCAGCCTAAACTGGTAACAAATTATAAATGGATATATTTATAGGGCTAAGTGATATGATAACAGTATGCAATGTGGAATGACTGAATTGAGCTAATAAGACAATCCATCACCTCAAATGCTCATTTATTCCTGCTGTGTAACTGACACTGTACCCTTGACCAATATTTCCCCATTGCTCCCTCCACCAGTCTCTCTATCCTCAATCACCATTCTGTTCTCTGCTTCTATGTGTTCACTTTTGAAACTTCTAGTTATAAGTGAGAAAATGCAGTATATGGTGGCTTTTTATGTTAGCAACACAATATATAATTCTTTTGGAAAACTATCATTTGAGTGGCTGAAAACATCTCTGTACACATAGTGAGCATCTCTCATGCACAGGGCACGTGCAAAATCAGTTACTTGTAACTTTCTTTGACTATACACCCCTCGAGGTTCAAAGAAGAGGTAAGGTCCCTGTCCTTACCACGTTCAACTGGCATAGAGACAGAAGCAAAGTTTAGGGAATCACAGGGTAAAAGTTTGGGCTTTTGACATTTTCACCATGCTGTTTTCTGGTTTTGTTTTCTTACCTGTTTAAGGAGAGCCAACACAAAAAGTGGGAAAAGCTGCAAAGACAAAGGGACCATGAGCCCAGGCTGCTGGTTACTGAGGACTGAAGAGCGGTAAGCTGCCAGAGAGTCGATGAGGACATTCACGAGAGCATCCCAGGCGTCATTCAGACTGGCAGTGACAGACCTGTCCACAGCTAATGGAGGGGAGGGTGGGACAAAAAAGGCACAAGGCAGTTTAGCAACTCCACTGGTAAGGATAGGAAAAATAATTTTAAAAATCGTGATGTCTCTTTCCAATTTACTCCACACACAATGAGCGAAAACACACAGCACAAAAAGCATACTCTAGAGAATGCAACCAACCTCTGTTCAAATGGCCTTCTGCCAGTTCCTAGCTATGTGACAATTTGGTAAGTGACTTAAGCTTCCTGTCCTCAGTTTCCTCATTTCAAAAATGGGAAAATTACATTCCATTGACTCTTAAGATTTTAGTCCACCATGTTATTTGTATGACACTGAGAAAGTTTTTCTAAGAAACATTCTGGAATTCAATATATTTTACTGTCATACAGTTTTATTTATAGTTACAGACTTAACAGTTATTGAAGCAGATTTTCACCTGTTACCCCACTCTGTTTATATGTATTTCTGCATACCCCAAAAAATTTGAATAGTAAAAACAGCGCAACTCTTTTGAAGACTTTTCAACTGGCAACTTCCTGAATCCATGTACTATGAAAAATATATTCAACGAAGGTATGTTACCTAGCCAACAGCAACTCCAAGGCTTCATCAGTTGAAGACATGCTCTGGTCTTAATGATGATAAAACATAAAAGTGTGCATATTGTGCTCAACCAAATATGGTAAAAGGATCCATACTTACAAAGCTACACTGAAGTTTTTAAAATCTATAAATACTGCCTGATAATTAGTTCTGTTGATACTAACAATGTTGACAATAATGACTATATAATCATCAAAAATATTTTTTTGGGGGTACTGGGAACTGAACCCAGGGTCTCACTTAAACTACACAACTATACACACAACCCTCCACCCCCCTTTTCTTTTTGTTTGGTTTTGATTTTTGAAATAGGGTCTTTTCTGGGCTGGCCTTGAACTTGAGATCTTCCTGCCTCTAGCTCCTAAGAAGCTGAGATTGCAGGTGTTCCACCACAACTGGATCAACACATATTACTTAAAAAATAAGGACAGTGACCCTCAAATTTCTTAGGAGACCATTTTCAAATTATTTTTCTTTTTCCTTATTATTTTATTTTATTTATTTATTTTTGGATGCTAAGGATGGAACCCAGCATTCTAGGCAAGTGTTCTACCACTTAACCCTTTTTGTTGGTTTCTGAAGGTAAGAGTCTTGCTATGTAGCCAAGCTCCTCAAAGAACATGTGATCCTCCTGCCTCAGTCTCCTGAGGCATCACCCAAGTAGCTAGGATTACAGGTGTGTACCACCACACACACCTACAAGTTTCTAACAACATATAAGAATACAGTACAGGGTGCTGGTGGCTCACACCTGTAATCCTAGCTACTTGGGAAGCTGAGATGAGGAGAATCAAGGGAGGCCAGCTCAGGCATATAGTTCACAAGACCCCATCTCCAAAATAACCACAGCAAAATGGACTGGAGGCGTAGCTCAAACGGCAGAGCTCCTGCTTTGTAAGCATGAAGTCCTTGGTTCAAACCACTGTCCCACCGAAAAAAAAAAAAAAAAAAAAAAGACTACACTAAGGCTCCATGCATGAAAGAAAATTTTCCCTACAGGAAACTCAGAAAATAGGTACCTATTTCTGTGAAAGGCATACTGGAATCTGAAGTAAATGGACTTTGTGAAATACTTCCCTGAGGGAAAAAGGATTTAAGACTCAAACTGACTAAACACTGCATTTGAAAACAGGACAAGAGAATCAAGACAGCAACTAGATCTGAGATGGAAGTAAATAGGTAAAGACCCCAATAAGTTTTCTCCCAGCCTGACAAGATTTGGGAAGGCTGTGAACATATGTGTGGTAGTAAACTGGTTTTAATCTCAAATTCCATGACTGCAAATCTAACGATCTTTATAGTGCCCTGTCACCTCTTACTATCCAAGCTGCTGTGCTCATAAAGCACTGTTATAAACAATACTACTAAGTACCGACATTAAACACTGGGTACCATGGTTATTTAAGTCCAAAGTACATGACTATAGAGACTGAAATTAGTTTAGTGGGGGATAAGACAACTGAGGGAAGGAAGCAGGAGTGGCACTAATTGCTTATGGGCATGATATTCATTTTGGGATGATAAAAATTTTCTAAAATCAGATTGTGATGGTAGCTGCATAACTCTGTACATAGACAAAAAACACATTGGTGCAGTCCTGTGATACATAATTCTATCTCAATAAAACTGTTTAAACAAGGAAAAAGGATTTTCTGTGGCTTATCTTTTCATTGACATAGCTACAAGCACCCAAATCGAAACCTATAAAGCTAATTACAAGACAAACTACGTGGATTTGCTTAATGGTTTTACTTGTAAAATATTTACAAGTGATACCAACTCTTATCCATACTGGCCAATAACCCTGAAATTGCCTGAACATCAACTTCTAGAAAGACTTCATTCAGAGTTGAAACTACTGGCAAACACAAAGCATGGACACGTATTCTTCTTTCACCTTTGGGGAAAACACATGATAGTAAGGACAGCTACATTCAAAAAAAGATTATGCTAAAGTCAGGTCTTTTCAATATAGAACCAAGTAGTGCCATACAGGCAGCAGAGATGGTATCAACACTCTAGAAGGTAACACACACGCACTCCCTGTATAGCTATCCTTATCTCAACCAGCAAAAACCCTTGTTCCTTCCTATTATTGCTTATACTCTCTCTACAACAAAATTAGAAATAAGGGCAAAATAGTTTCTGCTGGGTATTGAGGGGGTCGGGGGAGAGGGAGGGGGCGGAGTGGGTGGTAAGGGAGGGGGTGGGGGCAGGGGGGAGAAATGACCCAAGCCTTGTATGCACATATGAATAAAAAAATAAAAAAAAAAAAACCAAAACACTCTAGTCTGTGACAACAATAAATTTTTATTACCATTTTTTTAGTATAAAACTTTTTACTTCAATAATTTCTAAAGAGGTAACAGGGATTATATTTCAATGGTGAAAGTATGCTAACATTTTCTTCCTTCTCTCTTTCCCTCCCCACTTCTTTCCTTTTCTTTCTTTTTTGAGATAAGGACTCACTATGTAGCCCAGGCTGACCCAGCTGCTTGAGTATTGAAATTAAGATATCTGCCACCACACTTGCCAATATGCTAGTGTGTTTTACAGCCTGTCTTAAAGTTTAGGAAATTTTTATTTTATTTATAGTACTGGATGGAGTTTGAACTCAGGGCCTCAACACTTGCTATGCAGAAGCTCTGTCAGCTGAGCCATGCCCCCAGCTCTAATGTAATTCTTTTTACACACAGGAAAAAAATTAAAAGAAATAAATTAATATTCACAAAGCCTTTTCTTTGGTAATTGCCTACAACAACAATAAATAAATCAAAGAAATAAAATGAAAACTTTTAGAATCATCAAATATCTCTCTCTTTCTCTTTCCCTCACTCTCTCTGCTGGGGATTGAACCCAGGACCATATGCATGGGAAGCTCACCTGGGATGTGAATAAACAAACTGGGCACAGCAGGAAAGTACTCAGGAATAAAAAGAAGCAAACCACTAACGATGCGGCATGTGGATGCATCTCAAATACACTACCTTAAGTAACGGAAGTCAGACTCAAAAGTGTACACACTACAGGTTAAGAGAACTTCGAATCCTAACCACTAGACCACGAGGGAACATTCACATCACAGGCTGAGCAACTTGAACCCTAATAATGAAAATCTGAAATGCTCCAAATCCTGAAACCTTTCGAGCACTAATATGACGACAGTAGAAAACCCCACTCCTTACACGTGAGGGTAGGTGTCAGTCAAAATGAAGGCACACTAAAATATTGTATAAAATGACCTTTCAGCTATTTGTGTAAGGTGTATATGAAACACAAGTGAGCTTTATGTTAAGACCTGATCCCATTCCCAAGATATCTCATGACATACACGCAAATATTCAAATATTTGGAAAAAGTCCATAATTGAAAACTCTTCTAGTGCCCAGTCTTCTTTTGTTTTGGCAAATAAAACATGATGTCTAGTCAAGTGTCTTACGCCTGTAATTCTAGTTACTCAGTAAGCAGAGATCAAGACGACTGAGGTTCAAAGACATCTGTGGGCAAATAGTTCAACAGACCTTATCTCAAAAATACCGAACACTAAAAAAGGGCTGGTGGAGTGGCACCTGAGTAAGAAGAGGGAGATAGCATGGCAGACTGAGGGCGAATCAGGCCCAGGATGGTTCTGAATTTATGGGGAGAGAGGGGGAGGTCTGTGCCTGTGTCTCCTACAGGTCCCATGGGACCAGATCCTGATGGGTATCCATACCTGCTACACGGTCCTCATGATGTTGCATGAGAGCGTTTCTTGCAGACTTGTGTGTTTGGGGTTTTTTTTTTTTTTCTTTTTTTTCTTTTTGGCAGGGAACTCAGGGACTTATGCATGCAAAGTGGGCTCAGTGGCAACTGAGCCACACCCCCAGCTGGGGAAAGCATTTCTGGGGTGTTCCTTCAGTAGTTAGTGCCCTCTAAGGGACCCTGCCCACCCTAACTGACACCTAGTCTAGTGGGAGGTTTTAATGTCTGCTTTGTGCTCTGGCTTTAATATTCATTTCCCTGGTGTTTGGCAGGTTGATCATTCTCGTATGTTATGTCCTCTTGTGCATTTTCATTAATTTGAATTTATTCCTCTATGGCAATTATAGTGCCTTATGTCTCCCATTCCCACCCCCCCTCCCAAAAAAAGTCAAATGTAATTGTGTGCTCCACCTTTTTGACTTGGAATTAAGGCTAAAGTATATGCTTACCTTGTACGGGAAAACTTTTAAAGGGATGTCAGAAGCCACAGAATGGGACCTAGTGGACTATGTTTCTCTTTTTACATGTTTTAATACTTCATCTTTTTCCCCCTGTGGTGCTGGGGATTGAACCCAGGGCCTCAGACATGCTAAACATGCCGTCTACATACAGCTGTATCCATCCCTGCCTATACTCCTCTCTCTCCCTCTCTCTCTCTCTCTCTCTCCTATCAATGACTTCTAATGAAATTAATTGATCATAAAAGAAGAAAACTAAGCCAGTTAACCACACAGTTTTCAGTTAGGCACTCTATAGAGAAGCTCAAGCCTAGTTTATTGGCATTTTCCCAGGCTCTTCATACTCTCATTTCTTGGGGGGAGGGGAGGGTAACTGGGATTTGAACTCAGGGTTTTGCACTTGCTAGGCAAGCACTTGAGCCACACCCTCAGCCCAATTCTCAGGCTCTTTATGAAAAGTAAGGTAATACAAATAGTCTCTGATTCATCAAGTAGGAAAAGTCTTAAGCACTTTCAGGATACACATGTCCCCCTAATTAGCAGGCAGCCTCTAGAGAAATAAACATTTCTGAATTCTGCCAATCTTGAATGAATGAATAGAACCCAACAAATGTGCCCTTCAAAACATGAATACAGTAGGGCTTGGTGTGTAGCTTGGTGGTACAGCACATGCTTAGTTTCTATGAGGTCCTGGGTTCAATCTCCAGTATCACTCCTCCAAAAATATGGAACTAAAAAATATTAAAATAAATGAATTCAGTGAGGGCACATTATTAAAGTGAGGGGTAAGAGAGAACAAACATTAGATAGGCAAATAGTTTTTGTTGCTATTGTTGTTTGTTTTCGTGGTACTTGAGCTAGAACCCAGGGCCTCGTGCTTTCTTGGCAGGTCTCTACCATATAAGCCACTCCTCCAGACCTTTTTTGAATTGGGTATTTTTGAGATAGGGTCCATGAACAATTTTCTGGGGCTGGCTTTGAGCCATGATCCTCTTGATCTCTGCCTCCTTAGTAGCTAAGGTTTACAGGTGTGAGCCATCTGCAAACAGCGAGACAGGCAAATAGTTTGATAAATAGATTTCAAAATTCATTGGGTAGATTAATGGATCCCTTTTTTTTTTCCCCTGTAGTTTTCATGTAGTTTTTCAGCCTTAACAATGATTAGCTTAGCTGGGAGCCAGTGGTCCATGCCCGTAATCCTTAGCTACTCGGAAAGCTGAGATCAGGAGGATCAAGGTTTGAGGCCAGCCTAGGCAAATATTTCCTGAGACCCCCATCTCCAACACAACCAGAGCAAAATGGACTGGAGGTGTGGTTCCAGCATTAGAGGGCCTGCTCTGCAAGTGGGAAATCCTGAGATCAAACCCTAGACCTTCCCACAAAAAAGATTGCTTCACATCCCTTAAGAATCAAAAATATTTATACATGAATAAAAATTAGAACCAGGTTGATAATGTAGAAAAATGAAAAACCAAGAAGCAGACCAAAACTCTAAAGATGTCCTCCTTCTGGAGATGGATATAAGGATGAGAAAGCCACTGAGCTATGTACAAATAAAAATGGTTAGCAGGGCTGGAGGCTTGTGTAGAATGCTTAGCAAGCTCAAGGCCCTGAGTTCAATCGTACTTCAACTAAAGGGGGAATATTAGAGGATGGGGAGTAGCTCCGTGGTAGAGCGCTTGCCTAGCATGTGTAAAGCCTGTTCAATTACCAGCATGGCCAAAAACAAATGTTTTTTTAAAAAGACACTCAGAAGGTGAAGGTAGGAGAATCACAAGTTTGAGGCTAGCCTGTAAATAATGAGAACCTACCTCAAAAAAAACAGTAAATTAGTAAAAATTTTAAAAGAGTAAACTAACCAATTTTATGATTATTTGACCATGATTTAAAAAGTTGTTTAATTAAAACAAAACAAAAAAAAGGCCAGAGGCATGGATCTGGTGGCAGAGTGATTACCCTCTGAGCACAGCGTCCTGAGCTGAAACACCAGCACCCGAGGAAAAACGTTAAGTCAGGCATGGTGTGTGTGTCTGTAGTCCCAGCTACCTGGGAGGTGAGGCAAGTTCACGACCACTACCTCCCATCAAAAAAGAAAAAAAGACCTTCCACTACTACTGTAATTGTTCAATAAGTACAATAAATAATCCATCAGTAACACAGTCCGATATTCCTTGCAGCCATGGTCATTTGTTTTTAAAACTGAGATATTTCACATACTATAAAATTCACCATTGTAAAGTGTATAGTTCAGTATTTTTTAACATAGTCACAACAGTCTCTCTTTCTTTTTTATTTCCAGTACTGAGATTTGAATTCAAGGCTTTGTGCTTGCTAGGCAGGTGCTCTCACTTGAGCCACACCTCCAGCTAGTCTATTTTTGTGTTTCTTTTCACTTCTTAATTGCATATTCTGTAATTACATCTTATAAAGTTAGCAAAGCATCCCAGCAGTGTAAATCCTTTAAGATATAACTAGGTGAAAACATATATATCTATCGGCATAAAAAACATTTGCTTCTTTGTAGAAAAAAATAGTGTTCCCACCTTGGTGCACCAAATCCTCATAACTGCCTCAAAGCCAATCTTCCAAGTGAGGTACCTCTGTACTTCCTTCTGTAATTTCTGTACTTGGTCTGGATTGTGCTGATGATGGTAAGATGGATAGTAACAGATGCTACCTGCTGAGCACTGAGAAATACAACCTAGAAGACAACACGCTACTGATTATATGTTCATTTTTAACATTGTGATTTTGAGACAGTGTCTCACTTAACAGCTCAGGCTGGCCTTGAACTTGTGATTCTCCTGTCTCAGCCTGTAAGCACACAGCTCTTTTTTTTTCTTAAACTTATTTCTCTACTCATTTCTGTATGTCTTTCTATACTGCTTGTGTCAGCTGCTGTGGTGCTTATTGTGCATGCGTGAACGCAGAGCACTGTCTCACCAGCTGAGATCTGCCTTACTTAGAGGGCTAACAGCCCTTTTAATTTGATTTTTTCTCTTTTTTTCTAGTATATATTAATTACACAAAGGGGTTCTGTTATATTTCCATACATATATACAATGAACTTTGATCATCAACCCCACTATTACTCGATCTTATCTCCCTCCCCCGATTTTTAGACAATTTTTAACGGGTCTGATTATTCTATTTTCATACTCGGGTATGAAACACTTCATCATATTCACCCCCTTTCACTGTCTCCTTTCATCCTCCAGACTCCTGCTGGTTCCCAACCCCAAATGCTCCTCCTTCTGACAGTCCCACAAACTCCTTTCAAATGATGCTACTATTACCACACCAAAGTAACTGCAGGCATTTCACTCAGCTTTTCTCTAACTTCTCAAGGTCCTATCAAAAATAATAATCCATTCCTTTAGGTTTAGGCTGGGAAGAAAGTGGGGAACACTTGAGTCTAAGAATTTGAGACCAGCCTGGGCAACATAGCTAGACTCCATTTCACAAAACAAAACCTGACTGATTAAATCTCTCAAGGGAATAAATTCTTTTACATTGCCTCCTACTTACAATAACATCATATAAATGTCATTTCACTGTTCACTGAAGAAAAAAAATCATGATGAACTTACCCAGAGAAGCCAAATCAGAATACTGTCCACTGAGAAGGAATAAGTCAACAGCTACCTGCTGACCAGAACAGTCCAAGGCTAATTTCTTATAGAAGTCAGTGGATGGAGTCAGGTTTATTTCCTATGAATAATAAATAACAAAGATACATTTTTTAAAATCATTACCAAAAATGTAAAATACACATCTGTTTATGTATATTTTATTATAATATCGTTGATCTACCTCTACATGTGTTTCTTTGTTTTTGTTTTTTTCTTTTGCGGAAGTACTGAGGTTTACACTCAGGGCTTCACCCTTGCTAAGTAGGCATTCTACAACTCAAGAAACACACTCAGGCCTATGTATGTTAATAATTTTTTCTGGGGCAGTCTACTCAAACCTTTTGCATTTTTATACTATTTGATTTTTCATTAAGAAGCACACACTGTGCAGGTGTGGTGGCACATGCCTGTAGGCCCTGCAATTGGGAGGCTGAGGAAGGACAGTGAGTTCAAGGCCAGCCTGGACTACTTAATGAGACCCTGTCAGAACAGACTAAAAAAGAAGATGCATGTGGTGTGTAAGAATAAAAAATGGGACAGACCTGTTGAAACTATTCCAGGAACTGGGGTGGGGTGGGGGGAAGGGATAAAGGAGAATGATGGAGGCGGTGAATTCAAATATGATATATTGTAAGAATTTTTGTAATGTCACAATGTAATAATAATGTAATATGCAGTAGAACATTAGGCAGTCTGTCTCTAGGAGTGAAATCATTAGCAAAATAAGATACTGGTTTCTCTTTCATCTTTTGGGAAATGTATGTCTCTTGACATCATAAACACAAGTTGCTCAAAAGCAATTGCCAATATAGCAAGTTATGGCCACTGCTAACTGGTCATCCAGGTTCCACCTTGTTCCTAGCAGGTATATTTCCTTAGTTTCCCAGACTTTCTCATCAAAGCCAGGTTGGATTATAGTGGCTTGCTGAAGATATTAGAAACAAGGCATGGGGGCATCAGGTTAGGACAACTGTAATCAAATATGTCTACAGAAGAGTGAAACCCTTTACCGATTTCCTTATTACCCTCCTTCTCACAACTGAAAAATACATTAAAACAAACAAAAAAGCTCTGTCGCCAAAGGGACAAGGGCTCCAGCATAATTCATACAATAGACTTCATGATTTCCTAACCTTAGCAGATGACCTGTGGTTGGGTTCCTCTCTTGGCTTAAGAGCTCCCACACCAAGAGTTGGGAGTTGTGTTTGAAAGACAGACATTCAACCAGCAGTTGGGGATATCAGCCCAAAGGCAGCCTGAAGTGCAGGACCCAACACATTCTGGGTCTCCAGACTCTTGGTAAACATTTGTGGAAAAGTTTTTACTAAATCCTGGAAAAGCTTGTGAAATGAGGCAAGAAAATTCAAGAGTGTTACAATTAAAAATCTTTTTCACACCAAGTCAGTATCTAATTCAACAGACGAGACACTGAGTTATGATGATTGTCAGAGAATCTACAGACACTACAGTAAACGATGAAGTAGATGAAATGAAAAGAAAGCCATTTAAAATCAACATAAATCAGCAAGCAAGAGATCTTACTTACAGCTCTAGAACATGCAATAGCCAAGCAAGTCTGTAAGTTACAAATGTGTCCTAAAGAACTACCCTAGTGAAGAAACTTGATCTATTTTAACACCATGGAACATGCTTTCTCCATCGCCTCTTTATTCTTCATTAAGTTCCAAAGTCCCCTGTTGTAAAATCAAAGATATTTATTAACTTGCCTAGTAGTAACGTTACTACTAAGGAAAACAAAATGTAAAACAACTACCTCTTCAGGTTAGGATGTAAAATAAAGAGAATTAATGGTTAAAAAAAAGATACTTTGCATTATGGCACAATGACCACTACCAAGAGCAGAGCCCAAAGACTTGCTAGTGAAAACATCACCCTACAGCATATATGCATGTACAGGGTAGATAACATCCCCCTTCAGACACATTCTGCTCACCTCTCATTATATTATGTCATGGTAATCTCCAGGCAGATAATAAGTTTCTTTGAACTGACCCCAATGACACTCTGTGAATGAGAAAAGCAAAGGGCAGTGAGTTCAGCCTGGCTAACGTGCTTCCCCAGTGACCAGCAGTGACTCTCAGCAACCCTCCCACCTCCCACAAGGCTGTCTGAGTCTCTGCTTTAATTCTTTCAGGTGTAAAATGAGAAGTGGAATTGTGAAATCATATGGTAATTTTACAACTCAGAGGAACTACCACACTGTTTCCATAGCAGCTGCACCATTTCTATTCCTACCATCAATCCACAGGGGTTGCTATGTTGCCACACTTTGCCAACATGTGTTGTTTTCTATTTTTTAAAATCCTCCTGATGGATGTGAAGTTAACTCGTGGTGAGTTTTTCATATTGAAACTCATATTCTACTGCCTGTGCTTTTGGTGTCATCTTTAGGACATCATGAAGATTTTCTCCTATGTTTTATATTTTTAGCTCTTCAGTCCCATCTTTACTTCATTTTTAGTTAATTTTCTTTAAATGGTACAAGGTATGCATCCAGCTTCACTCTTTTGCATGTCTAGTTTCCACAATCATTTGTTGAAACAAGACAATCATTTCCCCCAAGAATGGTCTTGGCACTGCTGTCAAAAATCAACTGAACAATGTGAGGAAAAAAGCCAATCAACTGGTCATATGTATTAGGTTCATTTCTAAGTTTACTATACACCTTTGGGGTCTCCATGTACATCCTCAAATGCCGATATAGTTGTCTTTCCTTTTGTGGCACTGGGATTAAAACTCAGGGTCCCTCTTATTTTTTTTGGTGGCATTAGGGTTTGAACTCAGGGCCTTATGCTTGCTAGGCAGGTGCTCTACTGCACTCAAGGCTTTGTACTTTCGAGGAAGATCCTCTACTACCTGAGAAATTCCTCCAAGTCTTCTGGCACTGGTTACTTTGGAGATAGGGTCTGGATCTTTGCCCAGGCTGGTCTGGACTGCTATCATCCTATTTAGGGTTCCCACTGTGCTTGGATGACAGGTGTGTGCCACTGAGCCCAGCTATAGATTGAGATGTGGTCTGGCAAACTATTTGCCTGGGACAGCCTCCCAAGTAGCTAGGATTAAAAGCATGAACCACTGGTGCCAGGCTGAACACACAGTCTTGTATGTGCTCAGCAAGCATGCTACATCCCCAGCCCTCAACAAACTTAAGTGAATGAGAAGGAAAACGAAGGCTAAATTTAATAAACTAAGTATTAACTTGTTTTGTTTCCTATTTTCTAAAGAGAGAGATTGGACTGAAGGAATCTTACAACTCCAACAATCTAATAACTTTATAGTCAAGACTTTCCTTCACAGAATAAGCATATACCATACACTGCTAATTTACCAAGTGGTCATGAAATATTTCCAAAATGGAAAATTCCTGAGGCAGTTTAATAAATGTAAGTGTAAAACACATACCTTCAATGTCTGAAACTATTAGCACCTGCAGTTGGGAGAGGCTTCCTTGAAGACTGTAGAAATGAATTCTGCTGTCAAATGTTATGAAGCCAGTTCTTATCCTAGAGTTACCAAGAAACCTAAAAACAAATTCAGAGAATGTTTTGTTAAGTTTTCCCATATACATGCACATGAAATGTCTGCTAAGCTTACATCTAATTCAGTATTATGGAAAATAGCCCAACACAAATGAATCTTTAAGCCAGTCAATGTTCCCCTACCATGAAAACATATCCTCCCCAAGGGAAAACACTACACATAAGCCAAATAGTCAATGAAAGAGTAACAATACAGAAATTCAAAAACTATTACTTCTATATAACATAAGTTTTATGTAATTACTTAGGAAGTAGCATGTGAAAATATCAGAAATATGTACAAAACTTTGCAGGCAATTTGAAGTGATTTTTAAAGAATGGATCAGGAACTAGGGATGTAACTCAGTGAAAAAGCATTTGTCTGGCATGAGCAAGACCATGGGTTCAATTCCCAACACCATGAACAAAAACTATCATACACCATCTGTAAAACGAAACATAAATTTAGGTTGTGAATCTTTAAAAAAAGGTATATAAACCTTTTTATATTATTTAAAGTAATTCCTTAAGAACAAAGAAGACCAAAAGCACCTCCTTTAAAGAACACAAACGTGAAACCATAGTTGCTTAAAAGGGAAAAGAACTAGCTTTTCATCTTATTGATCATGCTTGGGTTGAATCAATGGGGTACTTCATTAACACACAGCCCCCCATGAACAATCTACAACATGAGAAATACAAGTGATGGCAGGAATAAGGATGTCTTATTCCCAAGGTGAGGGAGTCACTCCACTTGTGCTGAGATTAGGTCTACACATTCCTCCATATCATATAAGAGCACTGTACTTCCTTCCATTGAAAGGTCACGCTAGTTTTCATGAGTTACATTAAGAGTCCAAGCAACACTTAAAATAGTTATTTTAAGGACTTAAAGAGTTATATGTGTGCACACTATTTGAAACTTTATTCCAAAGTCTATGGTAAAATGATTTTTTGAGAAAACTAGGAACAAAAGAAATAAACTAGGTATTAAATGTGATGGAATTATTGCTATTTTTGCCTATTGTGATACTAGTATTGAAGTTAGGGTTAAAGTACTAAAGCATCTACAGGTAAAGTGATAATGATGGCTGGGCTTTGCTCTAAAATACTCAGGGCTGGGTGAAGTGTATGTAAAGAGGAAGAGTGAGATGAAACAAAACCAGCAAAATGCAGGGCACTGGTGGCTCATGTGTGTAATTCTAGACACTTGGGATGCTGACACCAGAAGGATCAAAGTTCAAGCCCAGCATGAGGAAATATTTCGGGAGACTCCATCTCCAAAATAACCAGAGCAAAATGCACTGGATGTCTGGCTCAAGAGGCACAGCATTTGCCTTACAATCTCAAAACCCTGGATGCAAAC
The DNA here is from genome assembly GCF_047511655.1 of Castor canadensis. NCBI lineage: Eukaryota > Metazoa > Chordata > Mammalia > Rodentia > Castoridae > Castor > Castor canadensis. The sequence goes on along the minus strand of NC_133401.1, from coordinate 62,918,487 downwards.
CCCAGTTACACCCCTCAATAAATCCCCCACCTCCCCTCCAAAAAAGCAGAATGCTGAAGATGGAGGTTAAGTACCTGAAGATTCATTACATTATTCTTCCTATTTACTACAGGTTTGAAACTGTTTATAAGAAAACCGAGGCCTTAGATATCATTGATTTAAGTGAACTTTTAGAACATAATTAAACAGCTTTGTTTGTACTTGCAAAGTCGTCATTCATTTTGCAAACAGTTTCACATTTAAGCTGAACTGAGACACTTACAAATCCAGATTGTTGCATAAACTCTGGCAAACTGATTTCAAGTATCCAGTTTCAACTGCATTGTGAGACACATCAATATGAAGAGGTACCCTGGAGGTTGTGGTGGTCCTAACTGAACAAAGAAAGAGAACCTCATTAAATACATTTAACAGGATTGAATTTAAACTTACTTTCTGGGTTCACAGACAGCAAAACCATAAAATAAGCATTATTTACAGACTGGGTGTAGGTAACATGTATAGTATCTTCCACTGTTTACAGAATTAAAAGAAAAATGAGTCTGCACCTGCCATAACTAAAAAGAGTATTTTTTTCTAGGACAGGAAATGTTGAAAATATGAGAAGGGTTCCTGGAGGTACCAGCAATGTTAGATTTCTTGACCTAGGTAGTACTAACAAAGGTGTTTCTTTATAATTATTTGATAACATACATATCTGAGCTTTATTATATTTACCATATGAACATTGTATTTCACAACTTAGGGAAAACATTTTTCTGAAAGTGACAAATCAAGTTGGCCCCAGATGGCTATTTAACTAAAACATTCCAGCCAAATTCCATAAAAATGTGAGATGCTAATTTCTAAACTTCTTTTACAAAGATTTGTTTTCAATTCAGCAAAAAGCAAGTACCACTTGCCAAATTCATAAAACCTGTAGCTCAAGAGGTAGTAAGCCAGAGGAGCTAGGGGGATGGCTCAAGTGGTAGAGCACCTGGCAAGTGGGGGGCCCTTATTCAAACCCCAGTACCACCAAAGAACAAAAAAAAAAGAGAAAGAGGTGAGCCCGGAAGAGGCAAAAGCCTTTGTAGCAAGGAACTCCCCAAATTTCAAAGCAAAGCAGCCGTTCAAAGCTACAGGATGAACAGAGCTCAGGAAGCCATTTCAACAGCATACATGCATGTGCTCTTCTGCCTTTAATTCCACAGAGAGACAGCCACACTGAAGAAAATCACAACCAACCTCTTAAGGGCCACAAAATGTTGTCTCCATTGCAACTTTGTTGTGAAAGAGACCGAGCCCTCATAAGTTCCTCAGCACCAGGAACTGCCTGCAGAGATGCCAGAAAATTACACTAACACACTAAACTCTTAAAGGTTGGCATTAAGTCTTATCTTCAAGACCCCTTTTCCCTGGAGGTAGTGATGGCACAGTGAAGGATAACCATATCAACAGGACTGGGTTTTATGCAAGTATTACCACTTACTTAGGTATTTGTTGAGTCATTCAGCCAACATTTGTCTTCACATTCATAAGTTGGGAATAACAGTGCTTCTCTCTGGATGACCTCTCTCTCAGTGTTATTTGTTATGATAAAAAATGTACATGCTCTCTGAAATGTAAAGGGCTAAACAATAGGTATAATTATTATCATTTTTGGGGGGCAAGGTCTCGCTAGAGTTCATAAGACTCTATCTCAAAAAATCCCATTACTAAAACGGGCTGGTGGAGTGCTTCAAGGTGTAAGCTCTGGTACCCCAGTACCACAAAAAAATAAAAAATTGTATTCGTCTTTCTCTATTTCTCAACTACTAATGAAATTTCCTTACAAAAAGACAGTAAGTTTTCAGTAGTCTAATCTTAACAAAACGTTCTTTGTTTTATGATATTCTTTCAACAAAGGCTAGAAAAATAGTTAATGCAAGAGATCTCTTCAACTACTAAGAAAGCCACATTCAACCAACCTCCCAATACCACCCACCACCCTTCTCTCTCCAGTCAGAAAATTACATACCTATTATATACACTTGTTTTACCCAAAGAACAGGTCTGGAATAAGTTCTAAATAAATTATTTCTAAAATTACTGGCTCTAACCTAAACCTGCATATCACTATACTCCTCCTACTGTATTTCTGTCTGATTAGTGTTCTGAACAATAAATTGGAAAAAAGTGCTCAAACTTAAAAAAATAAAATAAAATAAAATAAAATTACTGGCTCTAATAAACCATGAAATAAATGTAAAAAAATGGTCTCGAGATATTATCACTTGTTTTGCTTAAAACGGATGTAGGTATTTAGCTATAAACACAAGTGCATAGAAAAACTTACCAGTGACTGCTTTCTGAGTGGCAGAACTGATTATACGTATATACGCGTGAATCAGAGGGCTGCTTTTCTTCTGAGATGGGGTCTCTGTATGTTGTCACCATCTTCCTGTCTCAGCCTGCCTGGTAGCTGGGATTACAGGTTCTCTGTTTTCACTTCATAGCTTTACTGTCTGATTTCCTGACAATGTGAACAGAAATTATAAAATGACCCTAAACCATACCATCATGGGGTAGGTAACATAAGCTACACTTCTACCTTCTTTGGTCAAGAAAGCCACAAAAAGGGTTAGTACAGGTTCTGCATGAAGGACAGCTCACAACTCTACTGGAAGGAACCAGGGGCAACTGCTGAAAAAACACACCAAAGTTTTTTAACGCAATGATCATCACTTTGAAAAGGGAAACAATCTAGCCCTTCGACTACTGGAGCATGAGAATTTAGGAGACAAAAATTAAAGAGTAAAATGCATTCTAATTGCCAGGCAAAAAACTGTGTAGCTGAAATGCATTGGTGTTAAATGCTACTGTTTTCTTCCGGGATCATTCCCATTAAAATTTGCCTTTTTAAAAAGGTATTTACTTTCTCTTTAGACCTCATAGTGTAAAACCGAGACAATACCTCTAAATGTGGTTTGGAGATAGATGGCTAAGGAAACAGGATCAACCTATTTTTTTAATAAAACAGGGTCTGGCTATGTTGCCCAGGCTGGCCTAGAACTCGAGACCCTCCTGTCTCAGTCTCCCAAGGAAGAGACCACATTCTAAAATAGTGATGAATTAAAGTATTAAGGAAAATTTTGATATTACGTTAAAAGGCCTACCTCCTAGTTCTCACAAAACAACTATTACAGAGTTAAAGAGTATTTAAGGTTGATCATACAGATAAAACTTCTAGTCTTCCCATCAAAAATCAACAGGGACTGGAGACTTGGCTTAGTGGTAGAACACTTGCCATGAATGATTCTAACACCACTCGACACCTCACCGCCTCCACAAGAACTCAGTAAGTGCAATAAATCCTGTAAACTATCAAGGATTATATAATGCTCTATTTAAATTCTCAAATATTTCCAGTCATCCCCATAACAGTTCAACTCTCTTGGAACTGCACCGAAGCACTTATGATGTGACCCTTACAGAGTCTTCAATCTCATTTCCCCTCTGGTCTCTTTTTCCTGTTCATCCCCTGAGCTTCAGCCAGGATGGATTCCTTGCAATCCCTTAAATACACCGCGTTTCCCGACTGCAAGCCCGCACTCCCACGCTCACCTCCCCATCACTTCTGAGCGCTTCCCCATGCCCGGCGGGGACCGGCCCAGAAAAGGAAGACCTGGTTCTGGTTCTGGTCCTGGCTCTGGCGTGGGGGGCGGGCGCCTGGCTCCCCGGGGAGGACCGCGTTTCCCACGCGTGACCGCGGCCGCGGCCGCTCCAAGCCGGCAGCGCGGGCAGGGAACGCGCCGGGACGGGGCTCAGGAGGCGGGAGGCTGCGCTGGGGCGAACCGGGACCGAGCGCCGACCGCACACGTCCAGGCGGCGTCGCGGCCGGCAGGCGGGGCAGTCGAGAGCCCGCGGGGCCACCGCGCCTGCAAACGCCTCTCAGCTGGTCCCGGCCGCTTCCCCGCCCGCATCCTCCCGAGGCCCGCGCCCGCCTCCCGCAATCCCCGCCCCTCCACAGCTCACCTCCCCGGGCTCCGGGGTCCCCTGGGCCGGCCTCGGCCGCGACGCTGCGCAAACGCAAGGCTCCAGAACCGCGCCATCCGACAGCCGCCTGGCGTTCGTGCCCCGCCCGCGCGACTTCGGCCCGGTACCCGAGCCTCAGCCCCAGCCACAAAGGTACAGGAATGGCCCGGTCCGGGCTTCGGGGGTCGCGCAGCCGCTACGTCTCCTGGGAAATGTTGTCCACGCGAGTACCAAAGCCTTCTGGGACGTGTAGTTTCCCGCGCTTCACTGCCGAGAGCTGCGCCGATCATGATGTCTGTCAGCAAGGATCCTGAAGTGCTCCTGAGTTAGTCCCAGTCCCTCCTCAGCTGTGAAGCCCTGGGTTCCAGTCACTGAAGGTAGGTTGGCCAAGGCCAGTGTCATCGCTGTGCACTCGTGTGACTAACGGTGAGGTCAGCAGGTGGTGATCCAAGGTTCACTCACGTCCCCTGCAGTTATCATCAAAGGGCTGTTGAGCACCTACTAGGTGCAGGCATCATGGAAATCCGTTCTCAATAAGTTAACGGACAAAATGAACACCATTGCTCTAGGTGGAGTAGGTTTTAAAAGGCAGGGAGCAGACAAGAAGTCACAAGCATAATTACACGGCAAATATCAAAGAGGTAAAAGAAACGGTGCCAATAAGCAGAAAATTACCTACACGTTTTGATTAATTCCTTGTAACAGCCTGTTGAGTCCTACGTTATATTCACAGTCATCGTCACTCTCATTTTAACATAATAGAATACTGCAGATAGCATTTGTCACCTATCCTGTTTTGCGCCCACTGAAACATATGCCTTGGACATTGAAATTTGCTAGTTCTCTCAGTGTTTCCAGTAGTTTCAGTGTATTCACTGCATTGAATGTTTTTGTGGGTTTTGTTTTTTGGTTGTGTTTCTTGTTTGTTTGTTTTTTGCGGTGTTGGGGTTTGAACTCAGGGCCTACACCTTGAGCCACTCCACCAGCTCTTATTTTGTGAAGGGTTTTTTTCGAGATAGGGGCTCTTGAACTATTTGCCAGGGCTGGCTTTGAACCGTAAGCCTCCTGATCTCTGCCTCCTGACTTGCTAGTATTGCAGGTGTGAACCACTGGTGCCAGGCTGCATTTAATGTTTCAAAAGCAATTCACTAAAGCTCATTCAATACATTTTACCAAACCCTGTTTGCTAGTTATTTATATTATTTTAAGATTCTCTCTTGCACCATTAATATCCTTGCACCTATATTTTTGAAGATTATTTTCTTAAACTCTTTGAACTTGAATTGCTGGATCAAGGATTGGTAGAACTCTCACACATTTGAGTACACTACCAGATTTTCTTCCTGAAAGGTTTTACAATTTATATTGCCATGGGCGCTTGCTGACAATATGTGCCTTGTGCTCCCGCTCACTCTATGTTTTCTTTAAATATTTTTATTTAATAGAACAAGTTTTGTTTGAATGTGTAAATATAAGATTTGTGAAATTATAAAAATGTTATCTTGTTTTTATATATAATTTTAGTTACTTGAAAAATTAAATGTGCTATGTATTTCTTCATGATTTAGATACTTCTGATTTTTTATTACATATTATTTTTGTACTGGGGTACATTGTGACTTTTACAAAAGTTCTTACAATATAGCTGCTGTTTTATCACTTACCTAGGAACCAGGTTAACTTCCTATCATTGTAATAAAAACGATGGATAACTAGCTTATGAGAGAAAAGGTTTATCTTTAGGCCTCACAGATTTGGAGGTTCCTGTCTATGACCAACCGTCCCTATTGTTTTTGGGCCTGTGGCAAGGCAGTACAACGTGACAGGAGCTTGTGGTGGAAGAAGCTGCTCAGATTGTGATGGGATGCAAGAGAAGGAGATGGGGTTGGAATGTGTTGATCCTCTTCCCTATATTTATTCATGTATTTCATTAGATTTGGAAAGTTTTTGCCCATTATTTCTTCAAAATCTTTTTTTTCTTTTTGCCCTTTTTCTCTTTCTTTTCTTTTTGTAGTTGCTAAACTGTATAGGTTGATATGCTTGACAATATCCTAGAGGTCCCTTGTGCCCTGGTTTTTGTTGTTGTTGTTTTTGCCTTTTCCACTGATTTATTATGTTTGACACAGACCCAGATTCTACAACACCTCCCCACACCATATCTTCTCCAACACCAGCAACCCCTTCCTTCCATCCCCTTCCATACCTCCCCTCTGCCACTGTGCACCATTGGGGGAGGAAAACAAAATGAACTGGAGTTGGAGTGCCCGCAGCAAGCTCCTCAATAGGTCATCTGGTAGACTGAGGGGCTGGGAGTCCGTGGCGTTCAGCTGGGTGTTGGAAGACACAGCACAGCACAAGATGAGGGTGCTCTCAGGGACCTGGAGAACCTCATCCCATGGGCATTCTGTGCGTGGTGACCAGGTTGTCCATCCTGCCGCTCATCTATCACTGGCCATATGGGGAAAACTTGAGCCTGAGGACGATGTGATCCTTACTCCCCACCATGCGTGCCCAACCTCCAGTGATAGGCTGCAGCCAGTGCTGGCCATTGGCCAGACCAGAACACCCAGTCTCCCTGAGGTCTGTAGGACCGGCTCATGATCTGAGGCTCAGATGGGCACTCCAGGGTCTCCCAGGCTGTCCACAGGTCGCAGCCCCATAAACAGGCTTCCGGACCTCCATCCAGATGCTTAGGTCTTTGACCACAATGCTCTTGGTACCATTCAGGTGACCAGAGAGGTCCCTGACCATGCTGCCATCCCACAGGTCCCATATCCTGATGGTCCCATCGGTAAAGCCAGCCAAGGCCAACTTCTCATCCAGTTTGGTAGCCAGCGCCTGGCAGGAGAGACCCTCACAGGGCAGCTTCCTTCATATACAGGGAGGGCACCGACAGGTTCCACACGTTCACGCTGGCCCAGTTATGGCCTCCTGCCAACAGGGTCCTGTTGTCAGAGGTCTGCAGGCAGCTGTATGCCTGGCAGCAGGTGGCTATGGGGGAACCTGTCCTCAGCCACCTGGCAAACCAGGCTCCACACATTGACACTGGCCTTGCTGCAGATGAGGGCATGACATGTAAAACTGCTCATGGCGATGGCCAGCACGGTCTCTATATGTTTCAGCAAGCACATCTTTTGCAGCTTGTGTGGGACAGCAAACCTCTTGGACTACCAGGACAAGGTGTCTGGCCTATTCCATGGGTCTAACTGCAGATCCCTCAGGCTCCCAGGACAGAAGCTTCAGGAGTGAATGGGCACCGCCGGCTGGCTCCTGGCCACCTTGGGCCAGGTGTTACCTTCTTGGGAACCTCAAGCTGGGTCGACTCCACCAGGATGGGAGTCATGGCTTCAAAGTTGTCATCTTCCACACATGGCTCTGGTTTGGAGTCACACAGCTCAAGGTCCATGCTGTCCAGGTCCAGCACTGCCTCTGTCATTTTATGCTTCTATTCCTGATCGTAGACCCTGAAAAATGTCTGCCAGAGGTGATGGGTAAGGACATTGTGCCAAAACCGAGCCTTACAGTCCCCGACTGGTGGCAGGTCATCCACTTCTGGGGTCCACAGCAGCATGCTACATGACTCGTCCATGTAGTCTTTGATGCTGGACTCCAGCAGGGCCTTTGGGAGCTGGGGGGGGCGGGGCTCCCTGGCTCCCCACAGCCGTGCTGGGCTTCTCTCGGGTGAGACTGGACTACCTGGGGCTCCATGGACAGGGCCTGCAGGGGCTGATGGCAGCTCTCTGTCAGCTGGAAGAGTTTGCTGCTTGTGATGTTCTTGCAGGTGCTCCTGGGCCATCCTGAGCTGAAACAACAGAGATCACAGGTTGGGAGGGAGGCTAGTGAGTCTGGAAGAACCTCCCTAAGAGCCTTGTTTTTGCCCCACCAGCATCTATTCCCATTCTTCTAGCAATGGGGGCTCAGTTAGGGTTGTGGGGACCAGTCCCCAAACCCCTAGTTTATAAGGTTTGGGTGCAACCCACCATTCCCTCATTTCTAGTGGAGACACATGTCTCAGGCCTGGCCATTCGGAGTCCTAGTGATTGACACATGACCCAGGCCTGGCCAGCCTTCTAAAATAGACCATGAGGAAGAGGCCATCCTTTTGAGCACCTGGATCCAGCTGTGCCTGAAGCCAGTGTTTTACTTAGTTGAACATATTAACATTCCCTGTCTGCTTACATTAGTTTGAGTTGGATTCCAGTTGTCACATCTGAAGTATCCTTGAGCTACACAGAAATGAAGCAATCTGAGGGGCGAGAGTTCTGGATTTGGACACCCGGAGAGCCATGGTTGACCTTGGAGGTGTCTTCCTGGGAGTGTGGTGGGGCTTTTAAGACTAGCCAAGTCTTCATGTACTCGACAAAGGTTTGTTGAGGATTGTCCTAGTCCTTTGCTGCCACAACAGAATTCCTGACACTGGGTTATTTCTAAACAACAGAGATGTATTTGGCTCATGGTTCTAAAGACAGAAAACCCCAAAGCAAGGTGCTGGCATCTGGGAGGACCTTCCCGCTGCCTCACCCCCTGGCAGAAGACAGAGGGCAAGAGAGGCCTGAGCTTCCTTTTCTCTTTTCATAGGTACTGGGACCTTGTCCTTGCTAGGCAAGCACTCTATCACTTAAGCCCTTTTTGCTTAGCTTATTTTTCAGATAAGATGTCTCATTTATACCTGGGCCAGCCTGAACTGTGGTCCTCCTTTTAACACTTCCCTTGTAGCTGGGAACCACCACACCTAGCTTATTTGTTGAAATGGAGTCTCACTAACTTGGCTGGCCTTGAACCACAGGCCTCCCAACCTCCACTCCCAAGAAGGTGGTATTATAGGCGTGAGCCACTGTGTCCAGCTGAACTTGCTTTTATAAGAAATCCATTCTCTGGACAGCTAACCCATGCCTGAAATGAAATAATGACATCATCCATTCCTAAGAGCTGAGTCTTTGGGAACAAGTCATGTCTCCTTAGGAAACTGCCCCCCCCTCGACCCCCCGGCCCTTTCCTGACACTGTGGCACCAAGACTGAGCTTCCCACACATGAACTTTGGGACACACACAAACTGCAGCAAGCACCTCTGTGGTGCCAGGCTCTGTCCTATACCCTGGTTACAGCAATGAGCAAAACTCTCTGCCTGTCTAGAGTGCACGGTGCCGTGGCTCAGGAAATAGGAAGGAGCCGTGTTTCTTCTGTGACTATCATCACCCCCTTAATAGACAGATGTGGAAACAGAACCTCAAGAGGTGAAGCCACACAGCCAGCCAGTGACCGAGTGGAGGTCTGAATTCATCTCTTCACAATTTCCAAATCAGCTGTGCCTGCCACACAGGCTGCAGAGAGCAGCTCTCCAAGTGGAAGTGACTTCATGCTCCTCAAAGCAAGCTGCGACGTGATTGAAAGGGGACAACAAGACCGTTGCACATGGAGGCTGTGGAAAGACTCCGCCAGACACAAACGTGCTCACGGGCGAGGGCTGGTGTACAAGTCATAGACTCGTGCAAGAGACAGACACACAATGATGCATAAAAAAATTATTTAAACAAGAGCTGTGACTCAGGTGTTTCTGCTGGGACAAATAAAAATAACAGGAGAGAAAGATGGATTCGTCACCAGAACAGTTTCTGAGAACTGAATCCCCTACAGTCATCCTTCTTCTTCATTAGCTTCTGAAAGTTGGAAACCAATCTCCCTAGACATATTCCTGCCAGGGGTGCGGGATAAAGCCCGGGTGGGTGGGCGGGGATGGGAGGAAGGGGGAGATGCATGTCAAACAATGATTCTCTGTCCAGCACTGGGCTCCCCGGGGGCACGTGGATCTGTTGCACAGGTTGTTTACTGCTGGTTTCTCCTCTGGTTGGTCTTTGCCTGGGCTGTTCATTGGCACCATCTCTAAATCACAGTCATTTATTCATTTGCTTATTCGTTTATTTATTCAGTCATTCCAAGATAGGCAAAGTAACATGTTAAGACTCTGTGTGGACAAGAAAAAGCATATCCCAAGGGGCTAAGACCTGTGTGCCACAGGTCTATGTAGAGATTTAAAGAGAAGAGATGTCTCTCTTTTTTGTTTTTGTTACTTTTGCTAGTTCAGAGAGTGGCAAACTACAGTCTGTGGGCCATTGTTTTTATAAATAAAGTTTTACTGGAACATGGGCACACCCAGCATTTACCTACTTTGGCTGAATTAGCATGACAATGGCAGAACTGAGGTTGCTACAGAGACTATGAGCCACAGGTCAAAAATATTTACCTTTACAGAAGTTTCTTGACCGCTAATTTAGCTAATAAAAAAGGATTTGCAGTTGTAAGCTCCAGAGCTCACTCTAGGGTTCTTATTCATGGTTTTGGTAGCTCACAGAACCTCATGGATGGCCAGGGAGCCAGCCTAGAGGTCATTGTTAGGACCCGGAATCCTATTCCCCCGAGAGACAGAGAGCCAGGCGCGAATGCAATCAACAAAGCAGAGTTTATTGGACTGGCTAGCCAGGGTCGAGCTCCCACACGGACACGCAGGACCGGTTAGGAAAGCAAGACCCTGAGCCTCTTAGGGGGAAATCTTATATAGACTGCAGTGGCGTGCATATTTTTGTTATCAACATTAGACAAGCAGGCAGAGCACATCCTGCACGTACTTCACATCTTGCTCGTACCTCACATCTTGCTCGTATCTCACATCTTGCTCGTATCTCACATCTTGCATTCCTCACATTCTATATGCCCTAACTGAGCCCTGCCTCATTGCTTATCTTATCTACATGGGATGTTTGGTACTGGTTTCTCCAACAAGGGGGTTGGGGCCCGCTGAGACCTCCTATTCCTTTCATTCCCCCCTTTCTTATGGCCTAAATTGAGGAATCATCCTCGAGAGGATGAAGAGCCTGATATTGTTGGCGGAGGACCAGAAGTTGGATAGTATTAATTCGACTTTTGACAAAAGTCATAAGTCGGTTTAGAATCCAGGGTCCTATGGTAACAAGCAGTAGGATGATTATTATTGGCCCTGCCAGTGCAGATAAAAGGGTAGCCAACCATGGGGACTGGTTAAACCAAGACTCGAACCAGCTTTCCCCTGCCTCTTTTTCTCGTTTTCTTTGTTCCAGGCTCTTTCGGAGTTTAGACATGGAGTCACGAACAACTCCGGTATGGTCAGCGTAAAAACAACATTCTTCCCCTAGAGCAACGCATAGTCCCCCTTTTTGGAGGAACAACAAGTCCAGACCTCGTCGGTTTTGAAGTACTACCTCAGACAGAGAAGTGAGGGATTTTTCTAGGTGGCTAATGGAGGTTTCTATTCTCTCTATATCTTCGTCTATGGCTGCGCGCAGCGAAGACATCCCTTTATGTTGAGTAGCCAGGGAGGCTATGCCGGTCCCTGCCCCAGCCACCCCTAGGCTAAGTAGGGTAGCAATGGTTAGTGTAGAAATAGGCTCTCTCTTCTTTCTCTCACCTGTTCCTATATTCCAGTATGAATATAGACTTTCCTCCGAATGATAGAGGATGCGGGGCAGCACAACCACTATAACACAGAATTCTTTAGAGCTGTTAAACACCTTAGTTGATAGGCACGGGGTGAGTCCAGACCGCGAGCATAGCCACCACCCATTGTCCTTTGGAATTACCCATTTAATAGCATTTTCCCAGGTAGAACTGGCGTTAATAACAGTACATAAGTCCCGTCTGTTCTTTGGCACTTTTCCTAAGCAGGTTCCTTGGCCGTTTACCTGCTGTATGGTCAGACCTCTCTTACGGTCTCCCCAGGAACATTGAGTAGGGTTTTCCTCAGATGAGGTATCGTGAGTGGTGTTTAGCCCTATTGCCTCATAGAATGGGGGCCTCACATCATAACATAACCAACAGGAGTTAGTCATGTTAGGGTTGGTGTGGTTTAACGTCAGGAAGGCAGCACCCATTAGCCCCCAGAGGGGGTCTTTAGATGCGGTCATGAGACTGGGCCTCACCAGGGGAGGGCTGGTTTCTGATGGTCTTGGAGTTGTAACATTAGCCCGAGCTATGGTTGAGGGAAGGTGGTGAGTTGTGGAAGGTTGGGGAGATGGCTTTACATTGGGCGGCCTAAGTACCTTATTGGGGCCTACTGCTGTGGACGGTGGCCCTATGGGCTCAATTTTTAATCTGACCACTATGGTCGAGCCAGCATGTCCACCATATTTATAAAATACAAGTCCCCATACCTTACCTTGTATCCACCCAGGGGTGTCCTTCTTGCCAGTTTCAGTGAAAGTGACCTTGATTCTATCTAGATCCGTGGGCTGGCATTTATGGGTGGGTATTGGAATTCTGTGCCCCCTTAATATCCCATTTACAAAGGCAAATTTGACTAGGTCTGATTTTGATATCCCCCATTTCCATTCACTATCATTGGATGTGACACATGCCCATGACCTACAGAAGGAGTATTGTATCCCCCCACATTCCTGGTTCTTTTTGTGGCCGGGGCAGGCATAAAACCCATAACGTCGGGCTGACTCCGGGGCAGTAGACTTGTAGGCAGGATTGATGTCTCTGAAGCAGAACTGAAGCTCCGGCCACCAAGTTCCTATGGGGGCAGTGCGAGTAGTCTCGTTGAGGGTGGTATGAGTCTCCCCATCGGTGAGTATCCAGGTTTGCTTATAGGGCTGGTGAGGGTTGGTTTCTGCGAGGCTCCCGCTCTGGGCATTGAGCAAGATCAGAGCGATCAGCCACCCCATCCGTGGCTGCTCCTGAAGGCTCTGCATGTTTCCGGGGCCACAAAAGCTTTAGCTTTAATGGGTTGTCTGGGTGCCGCCGTACAGTCCACTCCTTGACCCCTTCTTGTTTTTGATGATTGGCTCGACGCACGTGGGAGTGGTGGATCCAAGGTCCGATGCCATCAACCTTGAGGGCGGTAGGGGTAGTAAACAGTACAACATAAGGTCCTTTCCATCTAGGCTCTAGGGTTTTGGACTGATGCCTTTTAACCCATACCATGTCACCCGGGACTATGCCATGTTCCGGAGCCGGGTCCCTCTTAACAGCGTGGTATGCTTGAATTAAGGGCCAAATCCGTTGTTGCACTTTAGCTAAAGCCTGCAACATGGTCAGGTAATTTGGGGCCAGATCACCTAGTTCTGGGCTTAAGGTCCTCTGAATGATGGGGGGTGGAGCCCCATACAGGATCTCAAAGGGAGTTAGCCCATGGACATAGGGGGAGTTCCGGACTCGGAAGATGGCCAAGGGAAGGAGCGTCACCCAATCACCGCCAGTCTCCAGAGCCAATTTGGCTAAAGTCTCCTTTAGTGTCCTATTCATCCTTTCTACTTGCCCTGAGCTCTGGGGGTTATATTCACAATGTAGCTTCCAATTGGCCCCCATAGTCTGGGCTAGTCCCTGCAGGACCTTACTAACAAAAGCCGGACCGTTATCTGACCCAATTGCCTCGGGCACCCCATATCTGGGTATGATTTCCTCTAGCAAAGCCTTTGCCACTACCTGACTCGTCTCCTTCTTTGTAGGAAAAGCCTCCACCCAGCCTGAAAAGGTATCTATGAATACCAGCAAATATTTGTACCCAAACTTTCCCGGTTTTACCTCAGTAAAATCCACTTCCCAACTTCTTCCCGGAGCCCTCCCCCGTTCCCGAGTACCTGTATGGTGCCCCTCCCTTCGTCCTGGTTTCATGATTGTGCAGCTGGCACAATCTTCCACAATTTGGCGGACTGCTATGGTCTGGTTCGGAAATCGGAGCTGCGCAGATGTCAACAAGTCTAGTAATTTTCTCCGCCCCAAATGGGTGGACTTATGTAAGTTAGCCAACAGGAATCGTCCGAGTTTTTCAGGCAGAATTAACTTGCCTTCCAAGTCGCTTTTCCATCCGTCTTCCCCTTCTCTAAAGGGGGAGTGGGCTCTCATCCAAGTGAAATCCTCTGTGGAGTATTCTGGTCGGGGGGGTAGCGGAGGGAGCTCTGGGACCGGCACGTCTATCGCCGCAACCGTGGAAGGTTGCCCTGTCTCCATGGGAGGACTCACCATTGCTACTCTCTTTGCTTCTTGATCTGCTCTGTTGTTACCGACAGCTTCCGGCGTCTTGGCAGACTGGTGGCCTGGGACATACATCACTGCCACTGCCTTCGGTTTTTCCACTGCCATTAATAGACGCTGGACTTCGGCTAGGTTCTTTAGATGTTTTCCTTCTGCTGTGCGGAATCCTCTTTCGCGATAGATGGCCCCGTGGACATGGATGGTACCGAAAGCATAGCGGCTATCGGTGTAGATATTGACTCGCTTTCCTTTTGCCCTCTCCAGGGCCTCTGCCAAGGCAATTAATTCCGCTTTTTGGGCTGATGTTCCGGGTGGGAGGGCGCTGCTCCATACCGTATTTCCTTCTTGGTCGACTACAGCTGCCCCTGCCCTTCGGGCTCCATCTTGGAAAAAACTGCTTCCATCCGTGTACCAGTTTAATTTGCAGCCGGACAGGGGGGTATCCTTTAGGTCAGCCCGTACCTGTGTAACAGCACGGCAATGGCCGCTATGATGCGGAGGCAGGGGGGCCATCCTGCCGCTACTGCGTCTAATTTCTTGGAAAAGTATGCCACTGGTCTCTTCCAGGGACCTAGCTGTTGGGTCAAGACTCCTTTGGCTACCCCCTTTTTCTCATCTAATTCCGTTAGCAGGTGTTCAGTAGCCTTGATGCACTCCTCTCGGGTTTCTGCCGCTAACAGTAAGTCATCAACATACTGTAATAGAGTGACTCGTGGGTGGCTCCGACGAAAAGGTTCCAGGTCCTGGCTCAGGGCCTCATTAAACAGGGTGGGAGAGTTTTTAAATCCTTGCGGCAGTCTGGTCCAAGTGAGCTGTCCGGATTGGCCCCCATCTTCTTGCCATTCGAAAGCAAATAGCGGCTGACTAATTTCTGACAATGGAATGCTGAAGAAAGCATCTTTCAAATCAAGGGTTGTATACCATACTTGCGAGGGGGGTAGGTGGCTGAGCAAGGTATAGGGATTTGGAACGGTGGGATGAATGTCCTCCGTCCGCTCGTTTACCTTTCGTAGGTCTTGCACAGGCCTATAGTCCCCGCTTCCCGGCTTTCGGACGGGGAGCAGAGGAGTATTCCAGGCAGACTGACAAGGTCGCAGTACTCCTTCCTTTATTAGCCTGTGGATATGAGGGGCTATGCCTCTTCGGGCCTCCTCAGGCATAGGATACTGTTTCACCCGAATGGGGAGAGCAGAAGCCTTCAATTGTATAACTACGGGCGGGAGGTGTTTGGCGAGGCCGGTTCCCGCAGTCTCCGCCCAGGCCGTGGGAAATCTTTTTACCCAATGAGTCATGTCCCCTCCTGGTTCCTGTTGACTCTCAAACAGACGATGCTCGTCAGCCAATGATAGGGACAAGACATGAATCGGGCTCCCTTCTCGATCAGTCACAATTATTCCATCTGGTTCAAAATGGATATGGGCCCCTATTTTGGTGAGTAGGTCCCGTCCGAGCAGGGGAGCGGGGCTCTCAGGGACGACCAAGAAGGAGTGTGTGACCTGGTGTTTTCCTAAGTTCACCTTTCTTTTGGTAGTCCATGTACATAACTGCGTACCGGTGGCCCCCTGAACAACACTTGTTCGTGCCTTGTTCAAAGGTCCATGTGCCTTGTTTAAAACCGAATATTGGGCGCCGGTATCCACCATGAACCCCATCGGCTTCCCCTCCACATGCATTGTTACCCAGGACTCGGGGAGGGGGTCTGAGCCCCGTCTCCTTCAGTCCTCTTCTCCGGCTAGTAGGACTCTGGCCTGCTCTACTGCTCGTTCCCTTTCCCTGTTTTCCCCCGGTCTCCTTCCAAACCCTCTTCTTCCCTTTAACTTAGGACATTCTCTCTTCCAATGCCCCGTTTCCTTACAGTAAAAACAGTGTTCCTTATCCGGGGTCCTGGCGTGGCCCCCTCCTCTGGGTTGGTCCCGGACACCCGCTAGGAAAATACGAGCCATTTCTCTCTGTTGCTTTCGGTTTTCCTTAGCCTGGAACTCCCGGTCCTCCTTTCTCAATTTCTCCTGGGCTTCCCTGTCTTCCTTTCTCTGTCTTTCCTCCCTTTCTTCTGGAGTTTCCCTAGCGGTAAAGACCTTTTCTGCTACCTGTAGCATTTCCCTTATAGTCATCTCCCCTAAGTTTTCCTGTTTATTGAGTTTTCTCCTAATGTCTGGGGCTGCCTGATTAATGAATGAGAGTACCACAGCAGACCGGTGGAGGTCCGCCTCAGGGTCAATCGGGGTGTACTGACGGTATGCCTCATAGAGGCGCTCTAAGAAACCGGCCGGGCTTTCGTTTTCCCCTTGAATGACTGCTTTTACTTTTGCAAAATTGGTGGGCCTTCTAGCGGCCGCTCGGAGACCGGCCATAAGAGTCTGGCGGTAGATCCGAAGACGCTCCCTACCTTCTGCGGTCCCGAAATCCCAATCAGGCCGGCGTAGGGGAAAAGCCTCGTCTATGGCCGGTTGGAGAGTTGTGGGTCTCCCATTATCCCCCAAGACATTCTTCCTCGCTTCGTTGAGGATGCGCTCTCGTTCCTCCGTCGTAAAAAGAGTATTGAGCAGCTGATGACAGTCATCCCAAGTGGGGCGGTGTGTATGCATGATGGACTCCAGGAGATCTATGAGACACTTGGGGTCTTCAGAAAAGGGCGGGTTCTGCGTCCTCCAGTTATATAGATCACTGGAGGAGAAGGGCCAGTACTGAAACTGTTGCCCTCCTCCCGGTCCCCCTTGGCCCACCATCCGGACTGGAAGTGTAGGGACAGTTTCCTCCCCCTGTGTTGATGAGGGGGGCCCGTCTTCCCCCTCCCTTTCCCGGATCCCTCGGGGGCGAAGTCTTCGACCCATTCCTCCTCCTGCTGCCAGTCCTGTTGAGGAGGATGAGGAAATTTCCTCCTCCGGGGCACTGGCTTGGCCAGGGGGAGTCACGTATGGAGGCGGCCGATCTTCCTCTGCCCCTGCGAGGGATGGGTAAAGGGGGGAACTCTCTGGTAAGACCGGAGATGGTGAAGGAGATGCCCTAATTTGAGGACCGGTCAAGGTGGGAAGAGGAAGTTTTTCCTCCTCCTTTATGACCAAGGCGGGCGTGACTGGGGTTTTAGCCCCGGGGGCCGAACTGGAGGGGTGGGTCAGAAAAACTGTTAACCAAGGGGGAGGGTTCCTCACCAGATCCTCCCAAACCAAAATGTAAGAAACTTGGTCTGGATGGCCTCGATTGTCTGGCTGAAAAATGACTGCTTTAACCTTAGTGATCAGGTCTAGGGAGAGGGAACCTTGAATGGGCCACCCGACTCCAAAGGTGGGCCACTCTGCAGAACAAAAGGTGTCGAACTTACCTTTCTTGATGACCAGACCCGCATTTAAGGCCCTTTCTTTAACTTCTGGAAAGTGAGAAAGGATCAGAGACTTTGGGGTTGTTTGTCCCTGTCCCATTGTGGAAGGAGACTCAAACACCAAGAGAGATAGAACAAAAAGGGTAAAGGCAACAATAATTCCACACACACACAACACTCTCCAGCACTCGCTCGGACCGGTCCTTCTCTCACACTGGTGCGCACCCCATTCAACCTCCTCACCGTCCAACTGGGATATCAGGCCGAAAGGCGTCCACTTGACGGGTGGTCGGTCGACTAGCTCAATTAGTTCTTCACCTGGCGCCAGGGTTCCTAAAATGCTCGAGCCCAAATGAGAGGAAAGCCTCTCCCAATAGGACCCTGTGGTCCTCCTTGCGAGATTCCCAGAATGAATCTCCCTGGGGATTGGCCGAATCCCCGCCGCGGCCCAAATGGAACACTCAAGTTCCTCCAAATGAGGGTCTGGGATCCCCTCCCAACGCCTAGGACTTGGGATCGCCCCTGCTTTCTCGCAGGCAGGTTCTGTCTCTCGAGAAAATGAAATCTCGGTGGGACCTCCAAATGTTAGGACCCGGAATCCTATTCCCCCGAGAGACAGAGAGCCAGGCGCGAATGCAATCAACAAAGCAGAGTTTATTGGACTGGCTAGCCAGGGTCGAGCTCCCACACGGACACGCAGGACCGGTTAGGAAAGCAAGACCCTGAGCCTCTTAGGGGGAAATCTTATATAGACTGCAGTGGCGTGCATATTTTTGTTATCAACATTAGACAAGCAGGCAGAGCACATCCTGCACGTACTTCACATCTTGCTCGTACCTCACATCTTGCTCGTATCTCACATCTTGCTCGTATCTCACATCTTGCATTCCTCACATTCTATATGCCCTAACTGAGCCCTGCCTCATTGCTTATCTTATCTACATGGGATGTTTGGTACTGGTTTCTCCAACAAGGGGGTTGGGGCCCGCTGAGACCTCCTATTCCTTTCAGTCATGCCACCAGGGGCCAGGCCCAAACTTTCTGTGGGAGGGAAGGCCCCCCAGGGGACCCCTCAGCAGCCCCACTGAGCACACCAACTGGATACCAGAGCCTGTGCTGTCACTGTCCCCAAAGGTCACATCTCTGCCATCTCTTTGGTCAGGTAGACATAATGCAGACCCTATGGCCCCTCCATTCCACTTTAGTAGACTACACAGTGCTCACTGTGCACAGGGACATGGGCACAGGGAGGCTCTTTAAGGATGTAGGAGCAATGGTGCCCAGCACCAGGCGTGGGCAGTAGAACTCGGTCTTTTGTTTAAGGACACAATGGGAGCTTTGCTGCTCACATAATGGTCCACGGTGAGGGTGCCCATAGCAGTCCTCCAGGCAGGCACTGAAGCCCAGGCCAAGGGCAGTTCTGACACCTTCAACCCATGGTGTCAAGGTCATTCTGGAGGCTGACTTCCCAATTAGCTCGGAGGGAAAGGATTGGGTTCAGGGCCAGAAGGCCAGGCACATCTCCTCAGCTGGCATCCAGGAGCTAAACCTCCACTGAGTGGCTCCACCCACCTGCAAAGAAAGCTGGGAAATGTAGTCCATTCTTGTGCCTGGAACCCAGGAGGCTCACCAGGGGAGCCAAGAACTTCCAGTGGCCAGGACCAGGGGACCAAGTAAGAAGTCATGTTTACTAAGAGCACAAGGGATGATCTGAGGAGGAAAAGTAAGGCAGCACAGGATCCCTAACTGCACCTTCACAACACTACGTCTTTATCTCTTGATGTATTTTGCATGATGTCTACTTGGATACACACATCCAAACACATAGCAGATGGATAGAAGGAACATACTTTCAATACACTGAGTGAGTGTGTGTGGAGGGGGGGAGGAGAGGGAAGTTGGAGTAGTAGAGATGTGTGCTGAAGGCAAAAAAGAAGTCAAACTAGAAGAAAGTCAAAGCCATTGTTCAGTGCTGCTGACGTGGTGTGTGATGGCCTGGAAGCATGGTCAACTGACTGCCATGTATGATGTCCAAATTTAAAGAGGAGGAGAAGCAATGTAGTAAAGAATAAAAGTCATACGCATCTGTTGTAGAAAATGTGGGAAATGTAAAAACTATAATGAACTAAACAAATACACATAATCCCAGTCCCCAGCTGCAACTGCTATTGTTATTTTTGTGTATTTCCTTACTGTCTCTTTTGCAAAAAGCATCACACTCTACTGTAGTTTGCTTATTAGAAATACAAACTATTATGTACACTCTATATTCTGCTCTTTGTTCCCCGTTTTTCTATTTATCATGAAGTATGTTCCTTATTCCATGAAATCTTTGAGCAGACTTTCCAGCGGCTAAATGATTTTCCACGTTTGGATTTAACTATTGCCTTATTCATGAGAATGTAGGTTCTCTCAGACATGGGACTGTTCTGAATGATGTGGCAACAAACAGTCATCATGCGGTAACATCTTCACGTGGCAAGGCCTCAGCATGTGACTCTCTCTATAGCTTAGATCAGATCGCCAGAGTGAACTGGGTCAAAGGGAATGAATGGGGGTGTGTGTGCGCATTAATTTTTTTTTTTTTTGTAGCACCGGGCCTTGAACTCAGGGCCTTCACCTTGAGTCACTCCACCAGCCCTATTTTTGTGAAAGGTATTTTGAGATAGGGTCTCACAAACTATTTGCCTGGGCTGGCTTTGAACCATGATCTTGTTGATCTCAGCCTCTCAAGTAACTAGGATTACAGGTATGAGCCATCGGAGGAGTGGAGATAGGTGCTAAAGGCAAAAATGTCCCCAGAATTGTGCATCCAAAGCCCAGACCCCTCCCAACCCGAGAGGAAGCCTTCTTTTCCTGATGGCTTAGCCATGCATGTGTGCACTCCACAGCATTACAGTTTAATATGCTCTGCTTCTGAGCTCTGTGCAAATGGAATCACACCCAACATGCTCTTTTACATCTGGCTTTCTCAGAAAACATTGTTTTCAAAATCTGTTTTCAAGCCTGGTGCTGGTGGCTCATGCCTATAATCCTAGATACTCAGGAAGCCAGAGGTCAGGAGGATGGATGTGGTTTGAAGCCAGCCCAGGCAAATAATTTGCGAGACCCTATCTTGACAAACCTTTCACAAAAATAGGGCTGTTGGAGTGGCTCAAGGTGAAGGCCCTGAGTTCAAGCCCCAGTACCACGACCAAAAAAAAAAAAAATCCTTTTTTCAAAATCCTTCCACATTGTCACATAGTTCTTTCTCTGCTGTCTTGGCTGTCTGTCTCTTTCTCTGTCTCTTTATTTCTCTCCAGGGTCTCACTATGTAGCCTAGGCTGGCCTCAAACTCATGATCCTCCTCCTGCCTCCCCGGTGCTGGGATCACAGGTGTGGGTTATGATGCTAGCAGTCCATTTGCTTTTGTCTTTTCTGAATCCACCTGTTTCCTGCCCTTCACTTTCATGTTTCTGAGGCCTGACTTTGAGAGTTGGGAGGAATTCCTTTTTATTTTTTCAAGCATTTGGGGGCTACAAGACCTTATGCCCTCACCCTCCTTCCTCAGAGCCTGGCTGAGCAGTCTCCTTAACATCCCGACTTAGAGGAGGAAACTGAGGCTCAGGGCTTTGAAGGAAACAGCCAGGACTGTGAGATTTGCCCTCTGTCCTTTTCATGCAGGAAACAAGGTCATGAGAAAGCTCCTTCTTAAAGGAGCGGAGGAAACTCAATGAACACCTGCAAATACCTGTGTAACACCTGTCCGGTGTCAGCTGCCTGCCCCAGCTGTGAACGCCGGCGTGACCCTGGGACTCATCCTTGTTCCTTTCTGTCTGTCTCTCTGGCCCAATCCTACGACTTTATCACCTCTGTCCTACAGTGTCGCATATCTCCGGGCCCATTGCCCCCCCAGATCTTGGCACTGTGTATGCCATCACCCACTTAGCATCTCCCCTTGGGTATTTTTTTTCTTCATATGTGCATACAATGTTTGGGTCATTTCTCCCCCTTTCCCCCCTCCCCGCCCCTTAACCCCCGCCCCCTCTCTCTCCCCCAAACCCCCTTGAAACCCGGCAGAAACTCTTTTGCCCTTATTTCTAATTTTGTTGTAGAGAGAGTATAAGCCATAACAGGAAGGGACAAGGGTTTTTGCTGGTTGAGATAAGGATAGCTATACAGGGAGTTGACTCACATTGATTTCCTGTGCGTGGGTGTTACCTTCTAGGTTAATTCTTCTTGATCTAACCTTTTCTCTAGTTCCTGGTCCCCTTTTCCTATTGGCCTCAGTTGCTTTAAGGTATCTGCTTTAGTTTCTCTGCGTTAAGGGCAACAAATGCTAGCTAATTTTTTAGGTGCCTTACCTATCCTCACCCCTCCCTTGTGTGCTCTCGCTTTTATCATGTGCTCAAAGTCCAATCCCATTGTTGTGTTTGCCCTTGATCTAATGTCCACATATGAGGGAAAACATACGATTTTTGGTCTTTTGGGCCAGGCTAACCTCACTCAGAATGATGTTCTCCAGTTCCATCCATTTACCAGCGAATGATAACATTTCATTCTTCTTCATGGCTGCATAGAATTCCATTGTGTATAGATACCACATTTTCTTAATCCATTCGTCAGTGCTGGGGCATCTTGGCTGTTTCCATAACTTGGCTATTGTGAATAGTGCTGCAATAAACATGGATGTGCAGGTGCCTCTGGAGTAACAGTCTTTTGGGTGTATCCCCAAGAGTGGTATTGCTGGATCATATGGTAGGTCAATGTTTAGCTTTTCAAGTAGCCTCCAAATTTTTTTCCAGAGTGGTTGTACTAGTTTACATTCCCACCAACAGTGTAAGAGGGTTCCTTTTTCCCCGCATCCTCGCCAACACCTGTTGTTGGTGGTGTTGCTGATGATGGCTATTTTAACAGGGGTGAGGTGGAATCTTAGCATGGTTTTAATTTGCATTTCCTTTATTGCTAGAGATGGTGAGCATTTTTTCATGTGTTTTCTGGCCATTTGAATTTCTTCTTTTGAGAACGTTCTGTTTAGTTCACTTGCCCATTTCTTTATTGGTTCATTAGTTTTGGGAGAATTTAGTTTTTTAAGTTCCCTGTATATTCTGGTTATCAGTCCTTTGTCTGATGTATAGTTGGCAAATATTTTCTCCCACTCTGTGGGTGGTCTCTTCAGTTTAGAGACCATTTCTTTTGTTGAGCAGAAGCTTTTCAGTTTTCTGAAGTCCCATTTATCTATGCTATCTCTTAGTTGCTGTGCTGCTAGGGTTTCATTGAGAAAGTTCTTACCAATACCTACTAACTCCAGAGTATTTCCTACTCTTTCCTGTATCAACTTTAGAGTTTGGGGTCTGATATTAAGATCCTTGATCCATTTTGAGTTAATATTGGTATAGGGTGATATACATGGATCTAGTTTCAGTTTTTATGCCAGTACCATGCTGTTTTTATTGTTATTGCTTTGTAATATAGTTTGAAGTCAGGTATTGTGATACCTCCTGCATTGTTCTTTTGACTGAGTATTGCCTTGGCTATTCATGGCCTCTTGTGTTTCCATATAAATTTAACAGTAGATTTTTCAATCTCTTTAATGAATGTCATTGGAATTTTGATGGGAATTGCATTAAACATGTAAATTACTTTTGGGAGTATAGACATTTTTACTATGTTGATTCTACCAATCCATGAGCATGGGAGATCTCTCCATTTTCTATAGTCTTCTCAATCTCTTTCTTCAGAAGTTTATAGTTTTCCTTATAGAGGTCATTCACATCCTTTGTTAGGTTTACACCTAGGTATTTGATTTTTTTGAGGCTATTGTAAATGAAATTGTTTTCATATATTCTTTCATTATTAGTGTATAGAAATGCTAATGATTTTTCTATATTGATTTTATACCCTGCTACTTTGCTATAGCTATTGATGGTGTCTAGGAGCTTTTGAGTAGAGTTTTTTGGGTCTTTAAGGTATAGGATCATGTCATCTACAAATAGGATATTTTGACAATTTCTTTACCTATTTGTATTCCTTTTATTCCTTCTTCTTGCCTAATTGCTCTGGCTAGGAATTCCAGTACTGTGTTGAATAGGAGTGGAGATAGTGGGCATCCTTGTCTGGTTCCTGATTTTAGAAGGAATGGTTTCAGTTTTTCTCCACTAAGTATAATGCTGGCTGTAGGTTTTCATATATAGCTTTTATAATGTTGAGGTACTTTCCTTGTATTCCTAGTTTTCTTAGAGCTTTTATCATGAAATGCTGTTGGATCTTATCAAAGGCTTTTTCTGCATCTACTGAGATGATCAAGTGGTGTTTGTCTTTGCTTCTGTTCATGTGGTTTATTACATTTATTGATTTTCATATCTTGACACCCCTGCATTCCTGGGATGAAGCCTACTTGGTCGTGGTGAATGATCTTTTTGAATTGTAGTTGAATTCGGTTTGCCATTATTTTATTGAGGATTTTTGAGTCAATGTTCATTAAGGATATTGGCCTATAGTTCTCCTTTTTGGAGGTGTCTTTGCCTAGTTTTGGGATAAGTGTAATACTGGCTTCATAAAATGTGCTTGGCAATGTGAGTCAATGCCCTGTATAGCTATCCTTATCTCAACCAGCAAAACCCCTTGTTCCTTCCTATTATTGCTTATACTCTCTCTACAACAAAATTAGAGATAAGGGCAAAATAGTTTCTGCTGGGTATTGGAGGGGGGGAGCGGGAGGGGGTGGAGTGGGTGGTAAGGGAGGGGGTGGGGGCAGGGGGGAGAAATGAACCAAGCCTTGTATGCACATATGAATAATAAAAGAAAAATGAAAAAAAAATAAAAATAAAAAAATAAAATGTTCAAAGACACACAACAAAAAAAATAAAATAAAATAAAATAAAATGTGCTTGGTTTCATAAAATAGTTTTGCTGGGTAGAGTATCCTGGGGTTGAAATTATTTTCATTCAGTGTCTGGAAGATCTTGCCCCACGCTCTTCTGGCTTTTAATGTTTCTGTTGAGAAGTCTGCTGTGATTTTGATGGGTTTACCTTTGTATGTTATTTGTTTTTTCTCTCTTACAGCCTTCAATTTTCTTTCTCTAGTTTCTGTACTTGGTTTAATGATGATATGCCGTGGGGTAGTTCTATTTTGATCTGGTCTGTTTGGTGTTCTGGAGGCCACTTGCATCTGTTTCGGAATATCTTTCTATAGATTTGGGAAATTTTCTGTTATTATTTTGTTGAATATATTATTCATTCCCTTTGCTTGCACCTCTTCTCCTTCTTCAATGCCCATGATTCTCAGGTTTGGTTTTTTGATGGAGTCGGTGAGTTCTTGCATTTTCTTTTCACAGGTCTTGAGTTGTTTTACTAATAGTTCTTCAGTTTTTCCTTTAATTACCATTTCATCTTCAAGTTCTGAGATTCTGTCTTCTGTTTGTTGTATTCTGCTGGATTGGCCTTCCATTTTGTTTCCCCTTAGGTATTTAAGTTGATCTCTAACCTAGCCAAAGCCAAACTCCCATCTTCTCCACCAAAGCAGCCCCTCCCATGGTCCTCCAAATCTGGCTAATGCCAATCCTCTCATTCCAGTGGTTCAGGCCCCACCTTGACTCATATTTAACTCTCTTTCCTCCCCAGGTTTTCAGCAAATTCTGCTGACTCTATCCTTAGAACATGTCCATCTGTCCATTCATCCATCTATCTATCCATCCACTCACTCACCTATCCACCTGTCCATCCATCATCCATCTGTCCATCCATGCATGCATTCATCCACTTATTCATTCATCCAGCCATTCATTCATTATTCGTTCAGCTAATATTCATGTGCCTGGCACATCTCCAGCTTGAGGGACACAAGGTTTCCACAGTCCACTGGCATCCCTCAGGAGGTGAGAGGTGACATGGCATGGACTTAGAGTTGGACATCAAGGTGGCGATATTCCGGCCAGAGAGATGTGCTCAGAAGTGATGTGTGTCCCCCATCAGTCCTCTTACTCCCTCAGATCCCTCTGGGATACTCCTCCTCTCCCTTCCCATTCCTAGTGACAATGGTACTATAGGATGAACCAACTTTTAATAAATGACCTGAGCACTCACCATGCACCAGGCACTGCTGGGACATGACATCAAATCCCCACCATGGCTCTTGTGGTAGATCTTGTTTCCATTGCCTGTTTTGCAAATGAGAAAGCAGCTGGGAAGAAACTGAGCAAGCTTGCTGGATTAGTTAAGGTGTAGATGAGCTCTTAGGTCAAGTCCTAAGTAATAATGATTTAAAAAATGGAAGTTTATTTTTAATTCATGTCAGTGCAGACATAAACAACCTAAGGTAAGTTCCCTCCAGCTGTGGTTACACCATCCTCATTCTCACCATGGGGCCACACACCGACAGCAGGAGAAAGAGCAAGGCAAAGGAGGGCCTGGTCCTTAGGGGACCAAATCTGGAAGTTTCACACATCACTTCTGAGCACACCTCTCTGGCCGGAATATCGCCACCTTGATGTCCAACTCTAAGTCCATGCCATGCCACCTGTCACCTCCTGAGGGATGCCAGTGGACTGTGGAAACTTTGTGTCCCTCAAGCTGGAGCTGTGCCAGGCACATGAATATTAGCTGAATGAATAATGAATGAATGGCTGGATGAATGAATAAGTGGATGAATGCATGGATGGATGGACAGACGGATGATGGATGGACAGGTGGATAGGTGAGTGAGTGGATGGGTGGATAGATGGATGAATGGACAGATGGACATGTTCTAAGGATGGAGTCAGCAGAATTTGCTGAAAACCTGGGGAGGAAAGAGAGTTAAATATGAGTCAAGGTGGGACCTGAACCACTGGAATGAGAGGATTGGCATTAGCCAGATTTGGAGGACCATGGGAGGGGCTGCTTTGAGCCACTTCAGGCTCTGAACCAAGGGAGTCGCCTCTGATTCTGCCAGCCTCTCTGTCTGAGTCACTAAGGCTGAGGGTAACAGTGACCTTGGCAGAGGCCTTCGGCTGCCTCCAACCAACTCTGGTTTTCCAGGCTAAGCTTCTGCAGGCCTTAGTGAAGTCCAAAGGATGGGGTTTATTAATTATTTGATTACATTCTTTCTTCCTCTGCTCTGCCCCCAATGTGTCAAAGGGCAGGGAGCTGATCTGTGGTGCCTCCTGTGTGTCCCACTAGTGCACAGTGGGTCCTCACTGTATAGTCCTAAGTGGCGTAAGGAACACGCTGTCCATCTAATTTGCCCTCCCTGTCCCTGATGGAGAGGGCCATTTTCCTGGTGGTTGCTTGATCATTTCTGCAGTCTCAGTGCCTGTGGAATGGCCCAGTGCAGAGTAGGTGCTGTGGCAAACAAGGACCCCCCCCCACACACCTTCCCCAGGCCTTTTCACCTTTAAGAGCCCTGAGTTGTTCTGGCCGCCAAGTCCCAGCTCTCAGTCAGGAACTATCCAGGGCCACTACATGACCCAGTTCTGACCTGCTGGGGGCTTCTGGTAAGAGACAGGCACAGAGCAGAGTCCCCTTTGTGCTTTTCTTTCCTGCCATGAAGCTGCTGTGGGAGGAGGTGATGTTGACCTTTCAGCAGCCATCTTTTGACTCTGGAGCTCCAAACTTTGGGAGAGAAAGCCACCATGATGAAGAGAGCAGGACAGTGCTACCTTTGTTCATCACTGAGTTCTGAACCAGCCTCCTCTGGAACTATTCCCACATAAGCAATAGCCTCGTGTTTTAAGCATCAGTAGCCCATTCTTTCTCCTGCTTGCAGCCCAATGCGTTCTAATGGATTCAGCACCCAGTGCATGAGCTGAATAGATGAAAGCACTTGCTGTGTGCCCCATGCACTTTCCTGTGTTCATTCAGGAGTCTTGCAAGGAAGGTCCAGGTATTATTTCAGGTCACAGTCAGGTGTGGTGGTGCATGCCTGCAATCTAGCACTGGGGAGGCTGAGGCAGGAGGATCCCGAGTGTGAGGCTAGCCTGGGCTGCATTGCAACACCCTGTCTCAAAAAGCCAAAAAACAGACGAACCCCCTCCCCCACAAAAGCAACATAAAGCATACAGACAACAGAAGATACAGACACACACATTCACACACACACACAAAATGAGGCATGAGTGCTCAAGTCTTTTATTAAAAGTTGGGTCATCTTACAGTACCATTGTCACTAGGAATGGGGAGGGATAGGAGGAGTATCCCAGAGGGGTCTGAGGGAGTAAGAGGACTGACTGATGGGGACGGGATGGGCTCCACCACAACTGCTGAAATGTTCAGGCAGTGCGAGTCAATTCTGAGGCAAAGCATGGGATTTGTGCGTGAATTTGGAGGTAACTTTCCTTGGTCCTGGGCATTTATTGAATCCCTTCTGTACCCCAGCTGTCAGTAACAGACACTTTTCAGGGGTTCTTTGGCAATGTTGGGAGATATCTTGTGTTCTCACAACTGGGGAGGAGGGGTGCTCCTGGCATCTCGTGGGCACCACACGCTGCTATGGCTTGCAATGATGCCCTCTCCCAACTAAGAGTTATCTGACCCCAAACGTCTATATCCTGGGTTAGAGAAACCCTGCTGTACATCAACTTGCTTTCTTAAGACTCACATTTTACAAATTAGACAACTGAGGCTCAGAGAGGGGAATTGCCTTGGCCAGGGTCGCCCAGCCGGTTAGATTTGGAGCTGGGATATGAATGGAAGCCTGTTTCATTCCCCACCCACTAACTCCCAGTTGTGGGAGATAGGATTAATTTCAAGTTCTGGCAAATGCGGCTCAGAGAGGTGTTGTGACCAGTCTAGGGTCACACAGCAGAGCTCTTCCAGTGACCTTTATTATCCTGTGAGACACTCAGGAAAAGGCCAGCCCCCTTTTAGAGTGAGTCCACTCCCCACATCCAGTGATCACTAACTCACATCCCGTTATTCTCTGCCCAGGACAGCTTCCCTCACTTATACCTGTGCCCCAGGTCAAATGCCACCTCACCCAAGATCCCAAAGAAACAGGGATCTGGGGTGGAGGGGGCAGGGCCACCCCACTCCCTCCCTGCTTTTAGGGACTTGTAGTGTTTCCCCTGAGGACACTGGGAGAAGGATTCTAAGGTCTGGAAAGGAGATAAGTAAGCAGTAATGTTCCTGGCCCAATGTTGATTATAGTCTAAAAGGGGCATTTAACTGACTCAGGGAATCTTCTGCAGAGACTGTGGGGCAGGTCAGGGACTCACTGGCACACTGAGAAGAGTATGACCAGAAGGCCATGTGACAGGAGGTGTGAACCCCTCATCTCACATCCAGGTGGTGGCAGTGACTGAGGAACTCTCCCATCCCAGTTGTCCCTGGTCTTACTCAGCTGCCTTTTTCTAGATTATGGAACTTGAGCCTTCTCCTCTACTTCTGGGAGATGGCTCTCTGTGACTACCCCACCTGATTGGAGGCTCCGTGACTGCCCCACTGACTGGGGACTGTGAGACTGCCCCACATGGATCAGACAAGCTTTAGCAAGGGCTGTGGTAGGTCAGATGACCGCTTCCACCTGCCTGCCACCCATGGAGACCCTTGCCAGAGCATCTCCCACCACAGGGTCCCTCAGATATGGGCACCCACCCATCCCCAAAACAGCCTGCTTCCTTTTGCACTATCTGACTTACCTTCTGCAACCATTATACAGTCCTGGCTAGGACAGCATGGGCCATCACCCCATCAATAATGAGGGCAAAAATTGCAAGTTTGGAAGGGATCACATGGCTACAGACCTATTACTAGCGTCCTCTCATTTCTCACTGCTCTGTGGTCTGGGCAAGGTACCTGGGGTCCTGGGCAGCATAGTCTGTCTTCTTACCCTCTGGGCTGGAACATGGTCCTATTTCACAAATGCAGGTTTTGTGGTCCCCCCCACCCCATAGAGAGAGTACCATAGTTCCTTTATAGGCTGTTCACCAGAGGGTTTGTCTCTGTCCTGCAGATCCCAAATGAATCAGCTTGCACAGGGGCTAAAGAAGAGAGAAAGGGGCTAGTATTCATATTGGAAGTCAAGGACATGAGTTTTTCCTGTTGGGAATTTTAAAGGCTAGCTCAGGTCTCTGTTGGGATGGGGTCTCTATAGATCTGCATTCTCTGTTCTTTGTTTTCTAAATATTCTCTGCCTCATTTTTATTCTCATCAGAAGATTAGGAAGGAGGTGAAAGAACATGGATTCTAGTTTGGAACAGACCTAACTGATCCTCCGCTTGTTCTGAATATGCGTATTTGGAGTTGGTTGGGTGACAAACAATATTGAGAACCAACTGACACATGATGGAGTAGACAGTACCAAGAAACCTAGTACCTAGAAACCTAGGTACCAAGTACCTAGACAGTGGTCTAGGTTAGACTCAGTCTGAGTATTTGAAATTAGGATTCTCAATCTCCTTGTTCTTTGTCACGACCAGAACACAGCTTCCTGGTCTCCATCTGAATTTCTGATGCAAAATACCATTTTGTCAGACATTTATCATTACATCTGGGGCTGCAGTTTGGTAGTGTCAGGTCTCTTTTGAGCAGAGCCTGGCAATTTTGTGATAAAAAATCTCTCATGCTGTAAAGGTCAGAGTTAGGAAGCCACATGCATATGAGTGTTCCCGTTCTGATGCTGTGAGCTTTACCTGTCTCTGGAATAAAATACAGCAAAGATGTGAGGATGGCTTTCCCGGCTGGGGAGCATGAACCATGTCGCTCAGAGGCTTATGGGCAGTGTGCTCAGCCTTGGTCTCTGGAAGAGCTGTGAGGACACAATCCAGAAGCTTTGACCTTTTCTTCTGCTAGTCTTCAGGTACCGTAGCAAGGCGTCCGTTTCTTGGTGTGGTAGTCAGAGCCCTACCACCCCAGTTCACCCGATGAGGAAAGAGGGGGGTAGAGAAATGAGCACACTTTTCCCTCAGATTTGGGTATTGAACCCAGGGCCTCCTGCATGCTGGGCAGGCACTCACCACTTGACGTAGCCCCCAGCCTTTTTGCGTGTATTTTGTTCTCAGAGCTGCCTGGACCTGGAGATCCTTCTGCCTCTGCCTCCTTAGTAGATGTGACTACAGATAGATATTGACAGCCCAGCAGAAACCTCTTTTCTCCAGCATTTGTGTCTCTTTTTCGTCCATAGGGCTTAGGTTATCATGAGCCTTTCTACCAACATCTGCCACATCATCTTTATCTGCCCCCAGAATGGGTGATAAAGTTGTTGCTTCCAGAAATGAGTCAGAAGAAGATTCTTTCAGAGGCCGTGATGGTTAATCTTGATGGCCAAGTTGATTGGGTTGAGAAGTGCCTAGCAGACTGATAAATCACACTTCTGGATGTGTCCAGGAGGGCGTTTCCAGAGAGGATTAGCTAAGGAGGAAAAACCCACCCTGCATGCTGGCAGCACCATCCCAGAAGCAAGGGAGGCAGCCAGTGATTGCAGGCATTCTCTCTGCTTCCTGGCCACAATTAAGTGAGCTGCTGTGCTCTGCCATGCCCTCTGTGCCATGATGGACTGAAACCTCTGAAACCAACAGTCAAAATTAACCTTCCCTCCAATAAGTTGTTTCTATCAGGTGTTTGTCACAGCGGTGAACACATGACTAACACAGTAACCATGGCACATCCTGGGTTGATTTTCCTCCATTCTGTCACCTCAGGTCCAAGACCATTCCAGGCTTCACAAGTGAGCTCTGTATGTCAACCATCTGAAGTCATCATAATGACTGCTGTAGTGTTGTCCCTCCGTATCAGTCTTTCAGAAGGCTTTCGGGAGCCTCTGCAGATATCACAATCTCCAGATGCTCAAATCCCTTAGATAAAATGGCATAGGATTTGCATATAAACTGCAGCCACCTCCTGCATGCTTTAAATCTCTCTAGTTTACTTGTGAATCCTAATGCAAGGTAAATCTATGTAAATAGTTGTTTGACTCAAATTCTCAGTGAATAATGACAACAAAAAGGTCTGTGTGTTGAGTACAGATACTTTTTTTTTCCTCTTTGAATATTTTCCATTTGTGGGTGGTGTTTCTGTGATTTGGGACCACAGCACAGAGGGACAACTGTTTGGGCAGCCTTTCCCATTGTATTGCCACAGACGACTGCAACCCATGTCTCTTGTGGTTCTTTCTGACTGTAATGATTTCTCAGTCTTTGCTTTCTTTTTTATGCTCTTCACTCTTTTGAAGAATCATGGTCAGGTATGACCTTGTATTTGGGGTTCTCTGACTTTTTATGATTATACAATTAGTATGACTTTGGGAGAATAATTACACAGAGGTAATGTATCCCCATCAAATCATATAAGAGATGCGTGGTATCAGTGTTATGTATATGGATGATATTAACCTTTATCACCTGGTTAAGTTAATATTTACTTTGAAGATTATGGCTGTTTTTCTATTGTCTTTGGCTTCAAAACACTAATCCAGGTGTCTCTGATGGGCAGAGGAGAGTATTAAGCTTCACATTCAGGTCGGGGGGAGGGGCAGAGAGGATCTACAAGGCACTACTTGGACATCTTCTGCAGAGAAAGTCAACTCCTTCTCTCCTATTTCTCTCCTTATTCAAATACTTGTTTTCATTGTACGGATTTAGTTATATTTTTTCTACTTTAAGTTATTATCCAATGCAGGTTGAATATCTATTATTTAAATCGTTGGCATCAGAGGGGTTCCAGATTTCAGATGTTGGAATGTTTACAATATTTAATGAGACCCCTTCGAGATGGGACTGAAGAATCAACACAAAATTAATTTATGCTTCAAGCACAGCTTATACATGTGGTCTGAAGGCAATTTTCATCTTTTTTCTCTTTGTTTTTTCTACTTACCAGGCCGAAGCTATGTAGTCTCAAACTTCAAATTTTCAAATCTCAGGCTGTCCAGTGCTAGGATTACAGGCCTGCTCCACCATGCCCAGCTGTTAAGGTAATTTTATACACTATTTGTAGTGCATTTCTGTCTTGAGTGCAGCTTGTCTCATAAGATTACCTGTGGAATTTTCCACTGGCACTTGCCAATATTGCAGATTTTGGATTTCCTGATCATGGATGTTCAACCTGTAGGTAGATATTAATTTGCTTCTGGCATTGGATTAGCTCTCACCTTTGAGAGCTCATTCAGGTTGAATAGTGTGTGTTTTTAGCATGCCCCACTCATTTTCTTCCTGCTTGCCTTCCTTCCTTCCTTCCTTCTTTTTTACCTATCATTTCTTTACAATTTATTTGGTTCTCTCTGTCTCCCTTCCCCCCACCAGCACTCCCTTAGAAACTACAGTAGAATGTGCCCCAGGTCTGTTTTTCATGAGCCCAAACAGTCATTTTTCACTGCAGCACAATATACATAAACTTCATTATACATAAACTTTGGATTTATTAGGACACAGAGTTCATTGAGCAGATAAAGCCAGCTTTCATTGTACACAAGGCAAAAGGTCAGTGCCCAGAGAAATCTTCTAAAGGCCCATTGACATTTTAGTTTGTAACCTGAAGCACCAGAAGGCAAAATTTCAGAAGAAAAAATACAAACTCTTAGAGGGTTGCCATGAGCAGTAAATGGCAGGAGGGGTCTCCTCAGCTCATGAGAGACATTCTGGGATATCTTGTTGCACAGCAGCCTCATCTTGGAATGGAGGTGGTTTCATGAAATTTCAATGGCCATGATACGGGTGGTCCCTCTTCCCTCTGGAGAGAACAGCATCTGGGGAACTGTGCAGGGATGAGACATGACCGTCCCTTTCAGGATTCCCTGAGCAGAAGTCAAACTCTTCTCCCCAAGTTGTTTCAGTTGGTATCTAAAGGGTTGACCTCCAATGGCACATTAGTAGTAGATTGAAATTGCCCATGGGAAGGAGGGTGAGGTGCCCCCTGCAGTCCTGGCACAGGCCTGCCCTCTGCTAACTCTGGGTCTGGAAGACGAATCACAAGACATAGCCCTGGTTATCTGGCTGTCCCAGTGGGGACTCTGCTAGTCTGGCACAGTGTCTGTTTCTGTGGGGAGAGGGCACTAGAGACCTGCAAGGTGCTGTGTCCTAATGACCAGTTCATGTCCTGTGAGTGCTTCACATAGAGACCCATAACCAGGGTGATTCTGAGACCATGGAGGCATCTTTCGCATCGCCTGAACCTGGCACTGAGATGAGGGTGGCCCAGGAGAAAGGATGCAGGAGCTAGGAAGGATGCAGGGTAAGGAGTCGCTTAGCAGAATGAGGTAGAAGATGTGAGGCTTGTGTGGAATTGGCCAGCCCATAACCACTCACACTGTGCCCAGGACAAGCAGACAGAGGCTTTTCAGCTCTGCTCCCACCCTGCTGCTGACCTTGTAGGGGTTTCTTTTCCCTCTCAGGTAGGCCTTTGTGCATGATGCATATGGCTTCCAAGATGAATTTGGGGTCATGGGGATGGAAAGTTGTTTTCCCTTTGGCTCTGAACCTTTTAATATGTTCATTGATTTCCTTCTATTCTTCTCTGTCTCTCTCTCCCTCTACACATTCACCTTTTCACTGAGGTTTCAGGGAAAAACAGATTCCCAATGGAACCTCTGCCCTGGCCAGGTGAGGCCCTGCATGGCTATAATCCCAGCTATTCAGAACACTAAGGTATGAAATCTCTTTGGTTTAGAAGTTGAGCCCAGTGTGGGCAACAGAGAATTTCCACCAAACACACCAGCAAGCAAACACATGCCTATCCCTCAAACCCTCGCTGTTTCTATTCAATCTCCCTGTGTCCTTAGGTCCCAAATTCAGTGGCTCTTTCCACATCTAGATCATCTGTCAGTTCTCCAGTTCCCCAGATTCTACATTTCACTACTAAGTTTTGGTGTCTAGGAAGTCACTTCCCTGTTTCCCATGCAGGGAAGGAAAATAGAATTTCTTTTCCTAAACCACATGGGTTCTTAGCTGGGACAGATTCCTATTAACGAAAGGCCAACCAAGAGGAGAAAAACACCAAGTTTGAAAAGT
This sequence comes from Castor canadensis, assembly GCF_047511655.1. Classification (NCBI taxonomy): domain Eukaryota; kingdom Metazoa; phylum Chordata; class Mammalia; order Rodentia; family Castoridae; genus Castor; species Castor canadensis. Next base: position 62,884,274 of record NC_133401.1, on the reverse strand, counting down.
TGTTCCATATCTATCACACAGGAAGGAAACAACTCTCCCAGGCTAGTAACCAACTCCCAAAGCTGTGCGTTGGGCTTCTGTTTTCTACTGTATTTTAACAAAGAGCAATGACTCTTAGAGTGCTGAGACAAAGATTAAGAAATTTCCACTTCCAGTGTGGGAAAACTGTGAGAAGGTGGCAATGTCTGCTCCAGATTGCTCTGGTTTCTGCTTTGCCAGCTTAGGCTGATTAGTGCCTTCTCCAGGAAGGAAGAATTTCAGCTCTAGCTAAAGGGGAAGGAGAGAAAGACAGAAAGTTCTTATGTGTATGTTGATCTTTGTCTTGCCATCAGGGAAACTCCAGCTTCTTAACTGTCTCAGGTCAACACTCCTCAATACTTGAGAGAGAAATCTTTTAGTTTCCTTCTTGCCTTACCCTTGCCTCACGTCAGCAGTGATTCCTCCATACCTGATTATATAGTAAATCCCAACTTCACTGGGCTTTGTAGGGGATGATGTGTGCACACATAAGCTATGGTTCATTCTCCAAGAAGTGTGTAATGTAATGAGGGGATGCGCTATGGATAAAGATATGCATAACACAAGAAGGAAGACTATGAGGAGAACAAAATACTCATATTATTTAGTCCATGTTAGTATATCTCATATACTTTCACAGAACTGCTGCTACGATAATACTGAAGAGATAAGAATATATGATGTATCATATGTAGTCTTGTTCCCATAGGCACCAAGATAAGTTATCATGGGGGTTCACACGCTGCAGAAGTCCTGTGAGGTGTGTGCTGTACAGATCTGTGGGCTATAAACAGTCAAGGAGTTGATACAAATGCACAATTCTTAGGGTTTTATAGATTCCTGGAAGTCTTGTAGCAGAGTGAGCAAAGAGAGAGGGAGAGAATTCAGAGAGAGCTGTGTTGGGAGAGCTGAGCATTGAAGTTGGTGAAAAAAAAAAAGCGTGAGGACAGCTTGAGGCCACATGGTGTTAGGCTTTCTACTTGAAGGGAAGAATATTTGGGAATATTGTGGCCTTTTCCATGTTTTCTATGAGACTTGGTTGACAGATACAATCAGTGTGTTAGGAGGATTAAAGGAGTCTGTGTTTAGGGTAGAGATGTACAGAGAGAGGAAGGAGTTGAGAGTACAGGACTGAGACACCTCCTGCCATAATGCTGAAGGTGGAATGGAGGTCAGAATTAGCAAGTAGCCAGATGAAGTCAGGAAGCAGTTGATGGGTACAATGAGGACCTGTCACATAGGAGAGTTGAGGAGATTGAGAAAGGAGAGTACTACCAGGCAAGAAGGCCAGTGGCACAAGGGCTGCTGAGGACTGGCGATCCAAGTGAGCACTGTCTGGATGTCAGGACAGAAGAGGTGACCTTGTTGAGACTTACTCTTCACATGTAGAAGAGGAAAGAAGCTTGGTGTCCTGATCACTTGGTCCTCTAGAGTGAACTGACTCAGGACTCAGAATCGGGAGTCCTGGGTTCCAATTGGAATCCTGCTGTTAATTATGACGTTATGTCCCCAAGGTGCTATAGCAACTGTAAATGCTTAAGATTTAGGGGAATCTCTGCTTCCTGCAGCTTATATGAAATTCATGGGACGTCATAGATCCAGGTAAAGAACAGCTACCATCCAAAGGATCCGGTTCCCCATGCCTGACAAGTTCACATGCTGAGTAACAGAACACCAGAAGGTTAGTTGGGCACAATGGACAGGCAATGGGTAGTGTTCTGAGCTGTGAGATGTAGAGGGAGACGTACGCCTGGGGCAGAGCAAGAATGACCTGACATGGCAGTGAACAACCCTCTGAGGGTAGGACCTTTCTGTACCCCAGCGGCTAATGGTTTATATCCCAGGGCTAGAGAACCTGTGTGTCTGTCACCGTGAACACTGTGGCAATTCCTTATTGAGATCATGGGGCAGATAAACCTGAGGAGTGTCAGCTCTGAAGCCCTCTGAAATTCTCATATCACTGTCATGGACATTTTCTTAGGGGGTGGTAGGCCCTTCTAAAGACAGTGTACACGTGGTATGTCTGATCCTCAGTTGTTGTTATCTCTATAGTCTGTCAGAAAGCCCTTTATATAGAAAAACAAATTACTGGTTAAGGAGATATAAGCACCTGTTAGTCTCAAAAATGAAATGAAGAATCCTGCACCACTACCCATGCCAGTAATCCAGCTACTCAGGAGATAGAAATCCGGAAGATCGCAATTTGAAGCTACCTGGGTAAAAAAGTTCAAGAGACCCTATTTCAGCCATGAAAGGATAGACATAGTGGCACACATCTTCTCCAGCTACTTTGGAAGTATAAATTGGGGATTTCTTCCCAAGACAGCTGTGGCATAAACGTGAGACCCTTTCTCCAAAATACCCAAAGCAAAAAGTGCTTAGAGTGTGGCTCAGGTGGTAGAGCACCTGCCTAGCGTGCACAGGGCCCTGAGTTCAAACCCCAGTACCAAGTTATGTGCATGATAAAGCATGATTGTGATCACGTGACACTAATTACAGGAATGGTCACGAATGAGATTTGCACCTATCTGGGCCTCACTTGCTCTTTTTACAAAGAAGAAATGTCGGGTATCCAGGAGCCCTCTCAGCTGTAGACTTCTGTTCTGAGATGTGAGGGTCACCTTCCTTTGGGCTCCTGTCATGTCAGTATTCCCCAGATGCAGAAGAAGTGATCAATCAAAGGTATCTTAAGGTGACAGTGGCCACCCTGTCTTGCACTGAGCAGGAGGATGAAGGCCGCATAAAGACACCTAGGATTGCCCCATAGAAGAGGGAAAAAACAGTGAGGTGGGAACCACATGTGGACAGGGCTTCCGTATCCCACAGACGGGTGGCAGCTTCAGTACAATGGAGAAGATGTGGGCATTAGAAACAATGACGCACGTAAATGGTGTCATAAATGTCACTCCACCCACGGTGAAGACCATCAGCTCATTGACAAAACTGTCTAAAGAAGAGAGCTTTAGAATTGGGTGGGGGTCACACAGGAAGTGATGTACAAATTGTGGGAATAAAGGTAGTTTGAAGTAGGAAAACAGTATATAATAACCCACAATATGGCCACCAGAAGGACACAGAGTCTGGGCCTCATGATCGTGGTGTAGTAGAGTGGACAACACATGGCAATATGGCAGTCGTAGACCATGACATTCAGGAGAAATCCGTCCATGTTAATGAAAGTGGTGAAGAAGTAGATCTGGGTCACACAGCCCATGTAAGAGATGGACTTGCTGCCTACTATGTGATTTACCAGCATCTTGGAGACAGTGACTGATGAAATGTAGATGGTGACACTGGAGAGGTTGGCCAGGAATAGGTACGTGGGCATCACTGCTGTTTGTCAAGATGATGATGTTCCCATTGACCATAATGAGGTACAGCCCCAAGAAAGCCCAAAGAGAATGTCCTCCTGCTCTGCCTTTCCAGAGAGTGTGAGGAGGAGAACTCTGTGTCTCTAGTCTGTCCCCATCCATGTCTATTGGGAAGAAACTGTCATCATACAGTAAGATCACATGCCAGCAGTTGAGCAGAAACTTCTTAAATAGTTTCAAAGAGATCACACGTAGGTTGAGATTATCTGGATTGCTTTATTGTATAGCTCCATAGAAAAATCCTGGTTAATTTTAATAGGGTTTCTTATAAATGGCTGTAGTTTTATTACCTCTACTCTTAATTGCAGAGCATGTAGGTATTTTCTTGTATTCCTTCTTCTTCCTCTTGTGAAACAGATATGAACTCTCCACCACTTGAGCCATTCCCCAGCATATTTTTTGCTTTAGTTTGTTTTCCAGATAGGGTCTTGTGCTTTTTCCCAGCAGCCTTGGACAGTGCCACCCTTACTTCTGCCTCCTTAGCAGCTGGGAATGAAAGGTGTTTACAAACACCACTGCCACGCCTGACCTCGTATAGGTCCTTTCTTGTACAATATGTAACTTAATCTAATATTTGCAGCTTAACATGTCACTTAATTCACAAGGAAACTGATATTGCACAGCTACATGATTTATCCAAATTCACAGAGACATTAAAAGTTAGATTTACAAGTAAAATTAGGTTCCTTTTTCTTTTTGCTATATTTTAATTAAGTCTCATTAGTTGAAAATTAACCAAGGGCAAATGCTGTATCAAGAGCCATACTATAACTTGATGATTTTTGGCTGTGATTTTTCTATTTTCTTAGAATTTGGAACATTTGGGAGGAGCTTTGATAGATCTTCCAGGTAGTGTGTCCTCAACACATTATCTGCCATTAAGAGGGCTTCCCATTTTGCTAGGTGTAGTGGCGCACCCCTGTAATCCTTGCTGTTTAGGAGATGGAGATTAGGAGGATTGCAGTTTGAGATCAGCCCAGGCAAAAAGTTAGATAAGGCCCCCATCTCAACCAACAGGCTGGACATGGTGCTTCATATCTCCACCCCAGCAGTGCAGAAGGCTCACATGGAGGCAGCCCCTCGCATTTATCTGAAAAATAACTAAGGCAAAAATTGCTGGGGTCATGGCTCAAGTGTAGAGCGCCTGCTCAGCTAGTATAAAGCCCTGAGTTCAAATTACAGTACTACAAACCAAACCCAAACAAAAGGCCTTCACATTAGCTCACAGCTCTTGGTCTGCTGGTCAGAGGTACTGGCCAGTGACTATGGGCAGCCCCCTCTTGCTGCCATCAGAAGACGAAAGGCAGATACCTGTTTGCTATCTGTTTGTCTTCTACGCTTTTATTTCTCAGTTCTTTTACAATGTCATTTTTTGGTATTTAGTTGGTTTTCCTACTAAATACCAATTCCGTTTTCATTCCAGTGTCTTCTCTTTTATTTAAAGTTAGTTTATTAGTGGTTATCTTGAAAATGACAATTAATATCCTAAACCTAGTTTGAAAAGGCCAACTTAAGGTTCATTAGAATATACTGTCTTTGAGCACACATAGTTACTTTGTTGTTATCACAGAATACACACTTATTACTGTGTGCCAATTGTTACACGTTTATGAGTATTATTTTGTGAACTGCCTTTTAAATCGTACCGAGAGAAAGGAACGGTTACACTGAGCACGAGAATGCTAATCTCCTGTAGAGTTCCCCTCACCAGGGGTCTTTCTACTCTCTGTGCCTAGAGAGTTACTGCCCAGGGTCCTTGCATTGTAGCCTGAAGGATCCCTCCTGGCATTTCTTGTAGGGCAGATCTGTTTGTAATGGACTCCTGCTTTTGTTTATCTGGAAAGTCTTAATTTTTCTTTTATTATTGAAGGATAGTTTTCCAGGTATAACATATTTGGTTAACAACTTTTTCTTTGAAAACTTGCAATGTGTCAGTCCTTTTGTTGTGGCACCCGTGGTTTCTGGAGAAAGATAAGGTTGGTAATGTTACTGCGAATCTTCTGCATGCAGTGAATCGCTTCCGTCTTGTTGCTTTCAGAATTTTCTCCTCTTGTTGGGTTTTAATTTTCTTGCTAGGCAGGTGGTCTGCCACTTGAGCCACCCCTCCACCCTCATCCGGGTTTTGACATGCTGACTGTGCTACGTCTTGTGAATCTCTTTGGCTCTGTACTGCTTGACGTTTATTGAGTGCCTTGGGTATACATTCATGTCCTTATGAGCAGATTTTAGATGCTTCATCCGTTGTTCCTTCAAATATTCTGTCTGCCCCTTTCTCTCTTCTCTCTCTGAGATTCCTCTGATGCAAACATTGGTATGCATGACAGTGTCCCAGAGATTCCTCAGGACATACTCCTTTGTCACTTTTTTCTGTCTGCTCTTCAGACTGAATGGCTTCAATTTTCCCATCTTCTAGTTCTCTGATGCTTTCTTTCATCTACTCAAATCTGCTATTGAACCTTTATGGTGAATTGTTTATTTCAGGTATTGTGTTTCTCGCCTTCTTAATTTCTGTTTGATTTCTTTCTATAGTTTGCATTGGTTTGATTTTCTCATTCTGCACTCATCGTTACAGATTTTCTTTTTTTTTTTAATTTGGTAGTACTGGGATTTGAACTCAGGAACTCACTCTTACTAGGTAGGCTCTCTACCACTTGAGCCACACTTCTGGCCTTTTTTGCAGTGTTTATTTTTGAGATGCCTGAGGCCGGTCTAGACCATGATATTCCTATTTGTGCTTCCCTGCCTATCTGGGTTGAGAGGTGCAGGCCACTGTGCCCAGCCATTGGTAACCTAGGAACTTGCGAACTTTGTGCCTGGGCTCGCCTGGAACAGCCTCTCAAGTAGCTGTGCTCCTAGGCATGAGCCACCATGCCAGCTTCTTTAGTTCTTTCTGCATGTTGTCTTTTTTCTTTGTTATTTGGTTCATGTGGCAAAGATGTAGCATTTTTCATTGTAAAGAAAGCATGTTCCTTCATTTGCCTGTAGTATAGAATCCCTTGTGTAGTATTTGGAATATTAAGTGGCTGACAGTTTGGGAAAGTCCTTGCAAGTGTGCAGGCCCAGCATGGCAGTGTGGGGATGACAGTGACTCTGGGAAGCAAGAGAGTTACCACAAGAGCTGCTGGAGGTGCTCTTTGGAGGGCTTATGGTGGAGAAAGAGGAAGAGAAATGTGCCATGGATTTGCCAGATTCCGACAGACTAAACACAAGTGTAGTGGCCAGTGCTCCTGAAGAGTATATGTGGAATGACACTGGCTTTTGAAGGTTGTCAGTTACTCTCTGTCTTGTCAGTTACTACCTGTCTGAGTAGTAACTCACAAGTTACTACTACCTGGCTGTGAAATTTTAGTGTAGTAGAGGCTATTTGTACTCAGTGATTCTGAAAATACAAAACCACGCATGAGCCAAGCAACATCAGGTGTGTTAAGGGAAAATTGAATTGGAAATTGAGACAGAAGAAACTATGGTCTCTCTCTCTCTCTCTCTCTCTGTCTCTCTGTCTCTCTCTCTGTGTCTCATCTGTGTCAGATGCCAACTCTAATCCTGAAGGTTTTGTCTGTGACTTGTCTGTTTTCTCAGAATTTGAACATTCATGGGCTTTAATAGGCCTGCCTGGTGGTTTGTCCTCAGCACTTTCTCTGTCATTAAGATGTGGTCACCAGAGCTCACAGCTCTTGGTGTGCTCACCTGAGCTGCTGTCAGTGGTTATGTGCAGTGTCCCCTCTCCTTAGTGCCATCAAAAGAGGAATGGCAGAGGCCTATGGTAGCAGAATATTTTTTCATGTGATGAAAGGGATTTGCAAATTGATAAAGAGCAATTTCATGTGGTTTACAAAAAGTATTCCAGGACTAAAAAATCACCAGAGGTGTGGGTGTGTGGTGGTCAAGTAAAACACTGTGGACTGTAGGGTCCCTGGGAGAGGTCATTGGTCAAGTGGGAAGGAAAGGAGATGTGATCAGTGGGAGATCAGTGGCCTGAAGAAAAGGAAGCAGAAAGACCAGCTGCTGCTATGGGAGGTGGCCTGACTGCCTGGCAGAGAATATCGTAGCAGTTACTTTTGGGGGGTGGATTGCATATAGGATGTACATATTATGGAGACAGCGAGGAATCTACCAGAGTGAGAGTTAAATGAATGAAATTGAAGAGAAGTGCTGAGATTTGAATTCAGTTTTTATCTGGATTCACTCCCATTGTCAAAGTAGAGCAGGTCAAGAAGGAAGGTAGACATTGCTCCTGAGGAAACACAGTAAATGTGGACCGTATATGTTGAAGGCTTTGGCAGGCACTGGGGGGTATGTAGTCTCACAAGCAGAGTTCATTGACTGTAGATGAGAATACTATGGTCTTCAGGACAGACAGTTTCACAGCAGAAGCAGGGGAAAGAGGTGTGATAGGGATGTCGGGGGCCTGTGCTCTCGGGGGTTGTAACTGCTACAAAGGCCCTGTGCTGAGAATGGCCACAGTCTCCTCCTAGAGCATTTGCATTGAGAGGTGGGCTGGCTAGGAGGGGCATTTGGTGGATGAAATATCACTGTTCCACAGTTTAACCTCAAGACATTGAGCTTCTGAAGCAAACCACTGAATTGTGGTAGGGAATGCAGTTGGTCTGATTAGATTTTCATCAGGCAATCTGTGAAATAGAATTCAGCTTTCCCTGCAGCTTCCTGAGGAAGAGAGTACTTCTAGCACAACTGTGACAATGACATTAGCTCATATAACTGAAATCAGTTGATGTCTGCTCTCATGCATTGATCCGTGGTCAGTCATGCTAGGGTGTCAGCGTGTTTCCACATCTGACATAACTGCTTCCCTGAGTGTTTGGGTCCCTGCACCATGAAAAAAGGCTGAGGACTCCAGTGCAGCCAGCATCCCTCTTGGGGCTCAGGCTGGCACCAAGTAGCTGAGATCTGCATCACCTTTATTATGTGATCGTGGATCACTTTCGGAGGACACGGAGTCAACTAGCAACAAGTGGACATGAGGGACACAGTAGCATGTCTGACAGAGGAGAGTCTGTGTTGGGTTTGCAGGAAGTGGGGCTCTTGGTTCTGAGCTCTCCCAGGCTTCTGAACAGACTCCAGCCACTGGTCATAGCACTGCTAAACCTAGTTATCCTCTCCTCTTTCCACTGCCCACTTTCCTGTTTCCATCCTGGAGATGGACTGTTCTGTTCCCAGTGCACAGCTCATCTGTTCAATGGGCATGAGAATCTGTCTATTGTTGGAGGAAATCGTCTCTCATTTGCTCTCCCAGCCCCACTTACCTGGATGCTGTCTGCTGTTGGGCACTGTCACAGAATTCCTATATCGGCTGGTTCCCTTCTGGACCTGGGTGATGGGAAATTCACAGCTAGGCTGAGAAGGGAACGGCCTTTTCTCCTGGAGCAGAACATTACGGATGGGACACGTGGCTGTCTCTGGTCAAGCATGGATGACTGGGAACTAACAAATAGATCCCTTTCCTGGAGACTGGGGCAGCCATGAGGACTGCTGCCTAGTTGTGGCCCCTGGGGTTAGTTCCCTTGAGGTCTCTTTAAGAACACATTCTGTTTATTGTTTGTGTTCTGTCTTAATATAGAAAACAGCAATGTGAGAATCTTACTTTGGATCTAAATAGTTGTTCCACAATCTTGCAGCTTTTTATTCATATAAGCATTTAAAATGATAAATTTCCTCCAGACATTCTACAGATTTGGGTATCATTTATTTTTGTTATCACTTAATTAAAATATTTAATCATTTGCCTCATTGTTTGATGTATGTTAAGTTGTAACATTTGGAAAAATTGTCTAGTTATGTTATTTTCTCTGGCTTTAATTAGAACATATGAATGTCATGAAGTAATGGGTTTTATTGGGTCATTTTCCTGCGTGCATACAAAATACTTTCATCATACTCAACCCTCTATTACTGCCTCTTATCCCCTCTCCTACACCTTGTCCCCTTTCACATCTCTAAGATTCCCTATTACTTTCACGCTCTTTTTCCTTAAATTCCACGAGAGAAAACATTCAATGACTTGTTTTTCTTGTTTCTCTTAACATGATGAAATCTCATTGTCTTGCAAATAATATCATTTCATTCCTCTTGGCCAAATAAACCTCCATTGTGTCGATTCACCACATTTTTACAGCGCTCATCCACTGACAGGCACCTATGGGTTCTGTCACTTGGCAGTTGTGCAGTGCTGGGTTGACATGGCTGTGCTGATGTCTCTATGAAAGCTCACTTTGTTCTGTGGTATCTTCTCCCAAGGACTGAGGCAGGGGCATCACCCTGAGTCCAAAGTTAGCCTGGCCTAAATAATGAGACACCGCCTCAAAATATCAAAAAATGTAAACTTCAACTACTCCCCCCAATAAGTTTATAAAGGAAGAACTAGGTTACTTACTGGGTAAGGTAGGAGTTTAATACTTTTTAATTGCATACATATTAAAAACTAAATAATAAAAGCAGGGGGTGGGAAAGGAAAATAGAAGCAAGATATAAAAGAGGTGAAAAGTATATGGTGGGAAGGCATTCAATTAGTAGGAACAGAGAACACAGTAAGATATGTGCAGAGAAAGATAAAATAGTAAAGATCATAGAAACACATTTTTGATAATAGCTGCAAAAAAAAATAAAAAAGAAACAAAAATCCATAGTTCTTCCTTATTGGGGAGGTTGGTACAAGATTTCCCTGCTCCTTGGAACAGTTGTTTTTTTCTTTGAAGGTCAAACAGGCTAGGCCAGTGGGGGTTGTCTAGTTTGGGGATTTAAGTCAATGGCAGACCGCTCATCCAGCAACTGCACAGTCCGGAGCCAGATCTCCTACCCAGCAGGTGCACAGAAAATGCTACTTGCAAGCTGGGCGAACAGCAAGCAGCTGCTCCCCTCCTGACTCCCGGCAACCTGTGGCTCCCAACCTCCCAGTTCTCTCCAGGCTAGTTCCTCACTCGTGTTGACTCCAGGCTCGCTCCCCACTTGATTGATGGAAATTACCGAGTCAGTCATGCTCCTGCTGACTCCTACTGTGCTCTCCACTTGACTGTCATGATTGCCACTGGGGCTTGTCACCACTCTGCCTTGACTCACGCCAGATTGCATCCAGATCCCAACGAGGCAGCACCTTGGCAGTGCTCACTGTCCATGCTCACTCCCCAGGCAGCAGCCCTGGCTTTGGCTTGCGGGATTCCCATGTCACTCAGGTTGTGCCCACTCCCAGTCTGTTCCCCACTGCACTCCTGGCGGGTCCCATGCACCTGAGGCGGTCCCGTACTGGCACTTTCTCAGCATGGCACCTCTGTCTTGGAGTTTGTGGTCTCTACCCACATGGTTTTGTGTCTGAATTTCAGTCCCAGTCTCAACTAGTTTTATGGATCCACACACATTCTCCCAAGTGATTTTTTGTTTAGTTACTGGGGAGGGGAAGCTTTTGGGGATTAGAGATACAAAACTAGAGCTTCTTCTGCTCTTCCCTGGAATGTTCTTAAGGCCTCTCTTTAGCACTCTATTTGAGGGTCCTTTCTACTTTTAGAAATCTAAAGTTCAGTGTTCCCAGACTTCTGTTCTATCCCTATCTGCTGTTTACTACTGCCTTCCTGTGCCTTTCATACCACGGCCTTTCCAAGGAGATGCAGGGCCATGGAGGGCATCTTTACCTCCTGGCCCTGTTCCTATAGCAATTCTTATACGGCAGATATGCTTGTAATGAATTCCTTCAGCCTCTGATTATCTGAAAATGGCTGTTTTTTCATTTGTTATTAAAGGATGATGATGGATGCACAGTTGGTCATTACATAAAAATAAGTAGCATTTCTATACACAAATAATGAACAGGCTGAGAAAGAAATGAGGAAAATAATACCATTCATAAGAGCTTCAGAAATATTTTTTGTTTCATTTATTTATTTGGAAACAAGGTCTCCGTGTGTAACCCAAGCTGGCCATAAACTCTCAAGCCTCCTGTCAGTTTCCCATGTGCTGGATTTACAAGTGTGTCCTACCATGCCTGGCTATATAGTACAATTTTAACCCGGGTGCTGCTGCTGGCTCATGCTGGCAATCCCAAGAGCTGAAATGGGGAAGGGGGAAGTGGTGTGAGGTCTCCCCGGGTTAAGACTTAAGGAGACCCCCGCCATCTCCAAACTAACCAGAACAAAATGGACTGGACATGTGCCTCAAGCAATAGAGTACTTGCTTTGCTAGTGTGAAGCTCTGAGTTCAAATCCTGACCCTGACAGATAGATGATTGATACGTAGGTAGAGAGATAGATAGGTAGATACTGTTAAGTAAATTTTTATAGAGAAACCCTAAGGCAAAAGTTCCTGGGACTGAGGAAAGTCCTATGTGTTAGATCCCAGTAGTGTGGCTAGTGGGCAGGTGGTGAACAATGCTATATAGATGGGAGTTAAAGCAGAGACAAAGTTTTTTATTTACTTTCCAAGAGAGAAAAGGACCAGACACCATTGGCTTCATGAGGTAATTTGAGTGAGTCCTTAAATGTTTTTGTAAGGAGGCAGTTGTAGAAACAGGTAGGGGGAGTGGGTCAGGCAGTTGTTTGTCCCTTTCACAGATGGTGAGGTTGCATCCCTGATTAGATCAGCACATTGGCCGGGTTTGGCTTGGTCCAGAGATAGGTCTTCAAAGTTTTTGAGTACTGTCGTTTGTCAGACTAGAACAGAAAAGAGTTTGAAAAGGATAAGCAAGGTTTTGTGGGAATCTACACAGAATCGGGTCTAGATGCAAAAGGGAGTTATTTAGACTAATTTTTGGGCTTTACAGTTCCCTCCATCAGACATGGAAGAGATGATTCTTTGGAAGATGACAAGGGGCAACCCCCGCCCCCACCCACTCTAGGGTTGTTGAGGATGTGAGGTCCATCTTCTATACATGCTTCATGCTGAGAAGGTGTACAGACTTGTCCCTGAGGAGTCAAGGGGTCATTTTGGACTGGGTGCTTGTGGTTCACACCTATAATCCTAGTTACTCAGGAGGCAGAGATCAGGAGGATCACAGTTCGAAGCCAGCCCAAGCAACTAGTTCTTGAGACCCTATCTTGAAAAAAATCCATGACAGACACAGCTGGGTGGAGTGGCTCAAGGTGTACATCCTGAGTTCAAACCCCAGTATGAAAAAAGGGGAATCACTTTGGGGTATGGGTTGAAAATGAATAGCCAGGTTGGGTATTTGAGTCTTGGGGTTGTGCAAGTTTTTCATGAATAAGGTTTTGTGGTGCTGAAGAAAAGATATCACAAAGCAGAGAAGGCATGGGCCAAAAATGAGCAAAGAAAGGATGGCAGCCAGAGGGCCAAGAAAAGTGGTGAGCATTTATACGTAGACCAGACATTGAGCTTCCAGGAAAAGCAGTCCATACCCCAATTTTTAATTTTTATTGGTCATTCCAAACAGGTATAATTACTTGGTTAATAGTAATAGGAATTATTCCTGATTCATTTATGTAGAAACAGCATTTCCTGGTTAGATGGAAATTGTGAACATGAGTTGAGGGTTTCTCCCCCTTCTCTCTCACCAGGACATCTTCCTTATCCCTTTCCTCTCCAGTGACAAAAGGATACAGAAGAAAGAAGCAAGAAGAAAATCATGTTGTGAAAACTCTAAATTTGGTGAGTGGGGCATTACTGGGGTTTGAACTCATGAGGAATGTTGCCATTACTCACTGAATTTCCTGATTAATAAAAACTCATCAATCTCACGTGATTTGTAACCCAGGTCACACATGGCTGCCAGGATTGTAGGGTTCAAGTGTTTAGGCAGTGTGTCAGTAGGACTCAGTGACTTTTCCTCACCTTGGCTGAGGCACAGGTTCCCCATGATGTTCTCCAGGGCAGTCTTCTCGCTAGGCCTGAGGGTGAGTAATTGAATGATGATGTCTTGCAGTTCCACAGAGAGGTAAGATGGTATGCCATACCTTGGGTGCAGGACCTGCTGCTGCAGCTGCAAAAATGTCTTCCCTTTAAATGGGAAGGCAGCTGTGACCATGTAGTCCAGGGGGACACTCAGGCCATTGTATTTGTGGTACAGGAAGAGTTTGGTGGCATGGACTGAAAAAACAGCACACAACTCTATCAGAATCTGAAGCTAAAGCCAAAGTCGCTCTTCTCGATGTATCCTTGGGCATGCAGCAGGATGTTAGATTTCACGTGTGTGTGTGTATCATGCCTTTTTTGTGGCAGTATTTGATGGCACACACAATCTGCTTGTATACTCCATGGGCCTCATTCTCATGCAGGCAGTTGGTCTGTTGGATATACTGCAGGAGCTCTGCCCTACTACTGTGTTCCATGATGATGTAGCCCTGGTCCACTGTTTCCATCACTGGAACCGTTTAGTCATGCTCGGGTGGTACAGAGTCTGTTGATGATCACGTTTGGGTGCTGTAGAGACTGCTGAGAATGAAAGGGGCTTCCTCTGATAATGGTGAAACAAGAGGCATAAACTGCCCTCCCAGCTCTCCTGAGAACTGATAAAAAGCATTTTCATGGCCTGGGGACATGGCTCAAGTGGCAGAATGCCTGCCAGTCTAGCTTAAAACCCTGTGTTCCCTAGAACTGCAAGAAAGAAAACAGTATTTCACTTCTCATAACTGCTTCAGATGTGGGCAGACCTCTTTGTTTCTATATGGATTGAGCCTGACATGTTGCAGCTATCTTCAGTGGTAACCGCCATGATGGCTCTAAAGAAAAACCTGTCACATTTTCCTCCACAGATAAATTCATTAGAGCAGTGTGTGGAGCTTTTGAACTAGACCTTGGTGCCTGGATGTTCCTGACTCTTTGATACTAGCTTAGAATTCTTCAGATACACTCTGGCTTGGATAAACTCACTTTCTCCTAACATTTCTCATCCGACCTAACCCATGGGGATCCACTTTGTCTTCCTGCTGCCCCAAATCACACTCCCATCACTAAGTCCCCAAGAAACTGTACTCTGTCCTATTCTGTATGTGTCTGTTTCTCTTTCTTCAGTCTCAATGATGCCTTTGGGATGGTTCTCATGCACTGGGGCTGAACCGTTTAGTTTCATTTAAACATATTTATTATGACTATTTTTCTTTTATAAATATTAAATATACATGTATGGATGCATATGTAAATTACAGAACATGATGACATGAGCCTTTATACACCTACATGTAGCATAAGAAGTAGAGGGCAGGACTAGGGATGTAGCTCAGTGGTAGAGCCCTTGACGAGCTTGCATGAAGTCCTGGGTCAATCCCCAGTGTAAGGGGTCTCTAGGCGTTGGGTCCCTAAAGGAAATTCCATGCTGGGAGTGAAAACAACCACAAGAACCCTGGCACCAGAAGAAAGACTGCCTCCCAGTTCTGGTAACTGGGACCTAAGCTAAATGAGCACATGTGTACTTCCTGAACTTTGCTTCATCTTCTGTAAGTTATGACTTTTTTTTTTTTTTTGTAAACTGTGACCTTTTCTGTAAGGTTGTGTCCTTGTTATGGGCAAGGCAGACATGGATTAAGAAGTTCTCAGTCTCCAGTTTTCACCTGATCTGTAAATAAATCCATTTTCTGCTCTTATACATATTATGTTGTTCTCTCTTAATGTAGGTGGGTGTTCCAACCCAGAGCCAGGCCCTATTGCTGGGGGAATGGGAAGCTCTGGTTATAGAATTTGGCAAACCTTGCAGGGATGGAATTGAGGCAGGAAATTTAGCGAAAGTACCCAAACCAGGTCATGGGGGACATGAAGCCTCCCTGGAGCTAGCCTTATGGGGCAACAGGTGATCTATCTCTACCCAGAATGACTCCAAAATGCCCCTTTTGAAAAAGCATTTTCATCTGGACCGAACCCTAATTAGAGCCCATGTAATTCACATGTATGGTCAATCAACAAAAGCCACTCCTAAGTACCACTCAAATCTCTTCCCTTTTCTTATCCCCTGCAGTGTATAAAAACCCATCCCAACCAAGGGGTGCTACAGGTGCTGCTGGTAACCCCTGTCACTTACAGCCTGATACTCCCCCCTTTCTTGGGGAGTGTACACTCTTGCTCTCAATAAAACACTGTTACTGTTTTGCTATCTGTATGTCACCATCTAATTCTTTGCTTGGATGCCAAGTACCTGAGATCTTCTCTACCAGGGTCTTCTGAACCCACCCACCAGTAACCATTTTTGGTGAATCAGCCAGGAGGTAAGCCCCTACACAAAATCCCACCTCTGTTCCCCACTTTACTGAGCCAGTGTACTTTCACTTCCACTTTCCTTATTTATCTGGAACACCTGGCACATGTCTATCACTATATACCACCAAGCACACCTGATTCAGGTTGGACGCCCAAAGCAGAGGCCTCCACCCAGGGGTCAGACTGGTGGACACTGGACACGGCCATTGGAGGAGCCAAAAATATCAGCATGTTGATGCCCATCCACTGCCAAAGACGTCTGGCCATGTTTTGGAGGAAAGTTGGGGTCATTCTCATTCCCCTCTACCATCTCAGGACCATAGAGGGTGCCCTAAGGGCTCATGGAGTCCCAGCCTCCTTACCTCCTAAGGGTTGTGTTTCTTCTCTCTCTTCTCCTTTATTCTTTCTTCAGATCAAAATGGGGAGAAGTACATGTATCCCAACAGATTCTCCACTTGGCTGTATCCTTAAACATCAGGATCATCTCGATCCTGGTAATCTGAAAAAGAAACACATTGTCTCCTACTGGAATGTAGCCTGGCCCAATACCAACTGGGGAGTCAAGTAAAGTGGCCCAAGATGGGAGCTGAAGTTATAATCCCATTTTACACTTAGATTTGTTTTGTAAGAGAAAAGGCATATGGTGATAACTATCGTATGCCAAAGCTTTTATGGCCTTGTGTCAAGACCCTTCCCTCTGTAGGTCGACCTCCAGCCCCCAAAGGAGGAAAGCAAATAATGAGGATGTGGACATCCTTGATCCCCTGCTACAGGGAGCGACGCCTGGCTCCCGGGGGACACCTCTCTCCTTACTATAATCCTCCCTGTGCACCCCAACCTCTGATGAGCCCCCCACACTCCTGAGACCCCTATATACTCGAAGTGAAACACTTTCCTTGGAGGCTTCCCAAGCCTTGTTCCCGCTGGGAGAGATGGAGGGGCTGGAGGGGCCGGTTTGGGTATAAGTGCCTTTTTCTGTAGCTGATATCCAACAGTGCAAAGAAAAACGTAGGAGATATTCTGAGGACCCTGATAAATTTGCAGAAGGGTTTCACACCCTATCCTTATCTTTCCATCTGTCCTGGAGAAATATCAGTTCCTTTTGGCCAGCTGTTTCACCCTCACAGAAAAAGAAAGAATACTTATTGCTGATTGTAGGGAGACAGATGTGACCCTTGGGATTGTCAGCTATGGACTGATACTGTCCCTGAAAATGAGCCTAACTGTGACTACCAACACTCTGGGGATGGGGGCAGAGGTGAAGGAAAGCTAACATGGTGGAGGCAACCCTCATGGGCATGAAATCAGGAATGCTAAACCCATTAATTATGATGAGGTTAGAGGAATTACTCAGGTAGAAGTCCCGTATCATCTTAGGACAGGCTGCAGGAAGCCTTTAGAAAATATATCAGTGTCAATCCCTGCTCTAGAGAGGGGCCACTCCCTCTAGGCCACCATTTTATTACTCAGTCCACCCCAGACTTCAGGTGGAAGCTTCAGAAGGTACAACTTGAACCTCAGACTAATAAAATCCATTTGCTGGACACTGCTTTTCTGATCTATAATAACTGTAACCTGGAAAAGAAAAAGAAAAGACAGAGTAAGGAAAGGAAGCAGGACAAAGTTATGGCTGCCATGTCTCATGATTGGGAATGCCCTCCCTTGCAAGGCACCCTAACGTGAGAGAGGAGGCAATCCCAAAGTCAACCTATTACTAATGCAAGAATCCTCGGCATTTTGCCATGGATTGCCTGGTGCCCCCCACCCCCACCCCGAGCCCTTGTCAAAACTGCTCTGAAAGAAGAGTTTTGGCACTGGAGGGTTGACTGTCCCCACTCTCAGAGAAGGACCCAGGCAGTTAAGACTCTGGCTGCACTGGCAGAAGCAGAGCAGAACTGAGGGTGCCAGAAGTGCCCTCAGCAGCCCCCGCCTAAGATCAGCACATGGGTAAGTAAATTCACTTCCTATTGGATATGGGACAACTTACTCTGTTCTTCCTACCTATGTGGGAAAGCCTTTCTCCCTGATGATGTAATGAAGGTTGATGGGAAAAAATAGGGTTAGAAATTCCACCCACCTCTTGCCTTATTATTTTGAGATCCAAGTCTTCATGTACAGATTTCTTGGAATTTCTTTTTTCTGCAGTACTTGGGTTTGAACTCAGGGCCTCATGCTTTCTAGGCAGGTGCTCTATCACTTCAGCCACTCCACCAACATGCATAGATTTCTTAGAGTCCCTGGATGTCATGGTTTACTCTTGGGACAGGATATAATAGGAAAACTGAGCATGGTGCTGCTAATGGGACTAGAGAAACAGATGATGCCTGTAGAACCCATAAAAAGGGCCTCACTGAGGCCCTGTTCCTAAGAACTCCCAATTTGGAAAAACCTTGTATGGTATTCTGCCACCAAAAGGGTACTAACTGTAGGGTACTAACTCAGAACCTAGGGATGGAACCTTGTCCAGTTGCCTATCATTCTTTTTTTATTCATTTATTCATATGTGCATACATTGTTTGGGTCATGTCTCCCCGCCCCCACCCCTCCCTCTCCCTCATTCTAAGAGGTTGGAAGGAGTTGCCCTGGGTTTGCCACGATGTCTGAGGGCAATACTTGCCATTACCTTCCTAGTACAGGAGGCCACTACTCTGGGTCAGCAGCTAGAAGTTCTTACCTTACCACCCATTAGGTAAGAGCCACCTTGGAACTAAAAAGTCACTTGGGGATGTCCAGGGAGAGATTAACTAAATACCAAGCCAACCTTCTAGAGTTCCCAGAAGTGAAGATAAACATCCTAAATCCTGCATCTTTGCTGCCCTGTGAGCTAATGACTGAGCATACTTGTAAGCATGTGATCATACAAACTTATGCACAGAAACCAGACCTATCAGATAAGCCACTCCTTGAAACCGAGGCTGAATGGTTTACTGATGGAATTAGTTTTCTGCTAAATGAGGAGAGAAAGGCAGGGTATACAGTGGTGAGCCAAGAGAAATCATTGAACCTCAGCCTTTGCCAGCTGACTGGTTCTTCAGCCCAAAAAGTAAAACTGATAGTCTTCACTACAGCCTTAACTTTGGGGAAAGAAAAACAGACTTAACATCTATACTGCTTCAAAATATGCCTTCCTGAATGTTCCTCAATATATTAAAGGCTATATATGACAAACCCATACCACCATTATATACTAAATGGAGAACAACTGAAACCATTCCTGCTGAAGTCAGAACGAGATAGGATGCCCTCTCTCCCCACTCTTACTCAATAGTTTTGGAATTCTGATTATATAGGCATAGGCAACAACTTCCTAAATAGAATTCTAATGGCTTAGCAACTAAGAGAAAAATAAATGAATTAAAAAGCTTCTGCAGAGCAAAAGAAATAGTCACTAGACTCAAGAAATCAGGGAAATAATCCCATTTGCAATAACCTGAAAAACTCTAATGAAGTACCTTGGAATCAGTTAAAAAAGGAAACCAAAGACCTTGTCAAGGGAAACTATAAACCACTGAAGAGAGAAATCGAAGAAGACATCAGAAGATAGAACGCTCTCCCATGCTCATGGATTGGCAGAATCAACCTTGTGAAAATGGCTATACTCCAAAAGCAATCTACATGTTCAATGCAATCCCTATCAAAATTCCAATGACATTCTTCAGAGTAGAAAAATCGATCCTAAAATACATATGGATTTGTTGATTCCATTGTTAATGCCCTTGCTGTTTGTACTAAAATGGAAAAAATGAATGTTCTCCAATCTCTAGACTCCAAGTTTGTTTCCCTGGTAAACTCTTGCTGTTTGTGTTCGCTGAGTCTCATTCTTTTGTTTCCTTGTCCCTTGTGAACACTAGTGAGTTTGAGGCCTCTTGTGAGTTTTCAAGGGTTCTTTAGTATTTATATATTTTTAGGAGTCAATATTGGGGTTTGAATTAGGGCCTTGCACTTGCCAGCCAGGGACCCTAGCACTTGAGCCATGCCCCCAGCACTATTTGCTGTTTTTGAATAGTCTTGCTTTAGTTGTGGGCAGTACTGTTGGTTTGAACTCAGTGCTTTGGGCTTGTTAAGCAGGTGGTCTCCTGCTTCAGCCTCAACTCCAGGGGGTCTTACATTTTTGCCCATGCTGTCCCCTGGGTCCTTCTGTTTATGCTACCTTCTTAGCTGGGATGAGAGGCACAAGCCTTATTTGCGTAGAGAAATAATTTAATGCCTTTCAGAAGAACCGAACGGGAGCTTTGGTAATAGTCCATATTCCATAAGGGCGTCTACTGTGCCAACCCACGGAACAAGTGCTTCTCTCTTGTCCTATCCATCCATGCACTAGTTTTTGTGGATTTCTGGCTGGATGTCACACACAAAAGCCAAGAGGTGACCCACGACTTTATCCTTATTCTGCCAGAAGTAGTTCTGGAGGATGGTCATCTTCTCCTGGGTCACCATCTCCACCTTAGTGCTGCAACTGCCAGAGGATCCCAGGGCCACAACTTCCTGGCCTTGAGCTCTTTCTCCCCCTGCAGGCAGTACTGGTCAGTTTCAGCCTGTCTTCTTTAGCCTGCTTCAGCCTCTGGCTCTTTCACTTGTGGCCCTCGCACACCTTCTCAGCTGTCCACTTCTCAGCCTGCAGCAGCTGCTGGATCCCTTCCCACTGACTGGATGTGGCTCCAGAGACCCGGGGACAGGTAAGAGGTCTGAGGCAGTGCAGTGGCCACTCAGGTCAGCTGCCATGCCCAGCATTTCATTGGTTTAAATGGGGTCTCACTGACTTTTGCCTAGGCTGTCCTCAAACTGCAAACCTCTCCTATATCCACCTCCTGAGTAGCTAGGATTACAGATGTGAGCCACTGTGCCAGTACTGTACTTAAAAATCTACTGCTATAAAAATTTTAATTCAATACTTCCACGTTTGGTTCAGCCGTATAACCAACTGGCCTCAGCTTGTTTCAGTTTCTCATAACTATAAGACGGATTTAACTGGCTGAATGTAGATGTGATAAATTTACATTACCATACTGCTTTGTCTTACACTAAGTTTCAAATACAGCAATACTGAATTTTTGTTTTCTTTGAAAAACAAAAATTACTAATGGTAAAACAATTGACTTATAGTATTTACTACACTGTCTACAGTCTTCAAGTTCATGGATAATGTAAGAGTAACTGTTAAAAAGTGAAGTAAGGCTGGGCATGGTGGCGAGTGCTATAATCCCAGCACTCAAAGGCTGAGGCAGGAAAATCACAGTAACAGGCCACCCTGAGCTACATATCAAGTTCCAGGGTAGCCTACGCTATGAGATCATGTCCCAGAAAATCAAAAAAAAAGAAATAGAAATGTGATAAATATTTCATCTGAGCCATTGGTAAGTAAGTTTAAATACTAAAACGTTTGCTAAGTATGAGTTCAAGTCTTCGTGCCCACGGACTAGGGGAAGAGGGAAAGAAAAGAGTAAGAGGCGAGTAATATCGAAATACAACAAATCTGTGCAGGAACAAGACACAATGAAATGCACTGAAAACTTTGGAACAACATGGGGTAGGGAGAAAGGGTAAGGAAGAGTAATAGAGGGGGTTAGGCTGATCAAAGTACAATATATTTACAGGTAAAATACCAAGGCAAAACTCCATTGAGACTGGGTGCCGGTGGCCCACGCCTGGAATCCTACCAAGTCAGGAGGCAGAGATCAGGAGGATCGCCATTCAAAGCCAGTCTGGGGAAATAGTTTGTGAGACGCTATCTTGAAAACACGCATCACAGAAAATGGGCTGGTGGAGTGGCTCAAGGTGTAGGCCACTGAGTTCAAATCCCAAGACCACACACACGCACACACACACACAAACTCCACTGAACAATGGACACTTAAACAATGAAGGACAGGACTATAAAACAGATCGTGTTAAGGGGAGGGCATGAGTGGGAGGGGGAAGGTGAAATGAAGAGGGTAGAGGAGGGAGAATATGGTTGATGTATTTTCTATACATGAATAAATATGGAACGTTAAAACCTGTCAGAGTCATTTCAAGAAGAGGAGAGAGAGGAGCGAGAACAATGGAGGGGATGAACCAAACTGATATGCATATATCGACACGTCACAACAGAACCCCCGTGCAACTATTAGATACTAATAAAAACATTTAAAAAGCAGAGTCAGGTGTAGTGATGCACACCTGTAATTCCATGGTACTACAAACCAGAAAAAAAGAAAGGAAAGAAAATAGAAGGCTTAGAAGTCCATGTAAGCCCCTCCCCAGGTGTCCTCACCCTCCAACACCGCACTGAGTTTTTTATGATTCCTGTGCTATTCATATTTATACATGTGTGTGTACGCGCCCACATCTGTTGGTATTGATGATGCTTAGTTTTGCTTGTGGTGGAACTTTATAGGAAGGTATTTTGGGGTTTTTCTCTGATTTGTCTTTTTTGGCACTCAACATCATGTTGGGAAGACTCATTTCTGTTCACGCCAGTAGTTCATGAGCACTGCACACGGCAGGTCATTGCATATGCAATTTACTAATCACTGTCCCAGTGGGTTTTTGGCTGTTTCCAGGAATTTTGGTTTTCTTTTTCCTAAATTACAAAGTAACTTTGGGGTTCCTTACCCCTGTTCCTTGAGCATAGCTCTAGGGTATACACTGAGAAGCAGAGCACTGAAAGGAAGAGAATAAACTTGGTTACCATTTGTCACAGCAGCTGAGGAATTTACACCCCAGTGAACAATGCTGAGACCCAGTTGAATCACAGGACAATGATTTTTGATTTTCATGTTGGAGACAGAACCCAGGGCCTTCTCACGCTGAGCCCACGCTCTGCCACTGAGTACATCCCTAGTCCTAATTTGACTTTCTTTCCTGAGAAAGGTTTTGCCATACAGAATAGACTGGTCTTTAACTCTCCATCCTCCTGCCTCCACTTCCTGAGTGCTGGCATTACAGGCTTCCACCACCACATCCAGCCTTGCTCATTTCAAATTTGTGTTTATCTCATGAGAATGAACTAGTTTGTAATTATGCATTTTTGTTTTGTTTTGGGATAGGATCTTGCTATAAAACTGGCCTCAAATTCCTGGTCTTTCTGCCTCATCCTGCCAAGTGCTGGAATTACAGATGTACACCACCAGACCCTATTATAATTATGCCTTTAATTTGCATTTTTAATGATTATGAAGTTAACAATGAGTTTTTCAGGTTATTGGACTATTTCCTCTTCTGGGAAATAAACTGTCTGTTCATATTAACAGGGATAAGTTTTGTCGTTTAGAAGCAAGTATATTCTAGACTCTGTTCTTCACTAGTTATATGTGTGGCACACAATTCCGTTCTCAGTTTGTAGCCTTTTTCCTTGCACTGTGGTTGTGTGTTTACCTTAACAATGTTTATTCTACAGAATTTCTAGCATGTGAGTAGGTTGACTTAAGATGATAGACTCCAGTGTAGCAGCACCCATCATCACTTCACTACAACAAAACCCATGACTCATTCTGACCCTTCCACCACGCCCTCACCTATTCTTTCCTCCCATGCTTGGTTTTCTTTTTTTTTTTTTTTTTTGCAGTCCTGGGACTTGAACTCAGGGCCTACACCTTGAGCCATGAGCCAGCCTTTTTTGCGATGGGTTTTTTGAGGAAGGGTCTTGAGCACTATTTGCCCAGGCTGGGTTTGAACCATGAGTCTCCTGATCTGTGCCTCCTGAGTAGCTAGGATTACAGGTGTGAGCCCCCGGTGCCTGGCGGTTTTCTTTAACTTTTTGATACAAAGTCTTCCTATGTTGCTCAGTCTGCCCTCCAACTCCTGGGCTCAAGCCATCTTCCTGCCTCAGCTTTGTCTCCCAAGTCACTAGAACTATACATGTCCAGCTCTCATGTTTTTTTTTAAACTGTAAACATCATGTTTTCATATGTAAATATTTGAAAGGATATGCCTCCTGTCTGGATGCCTTCCTTACCTCCCATGGGCACAAACACCCCATGCCAGCTGCCCAACCTCCAAAAGGCCCTCCTGTCCCTCTGCGGCTCCAACGCTGGTGCTGGAGAACCATCCCATGGGAGCCTTCATACCCTGCCCCTCCCACTGTGGGCCTCATGGTTCTCACCTCCACCTCCAATGTGGTGACCTTACCTTACTTCTTCACACCTAACTTTTCAGGACAGACGCTTCTTCATTTATGATGGGGTTGTCTTGATAAACCCAATGCAAGGTGAAAATATGTGAGTCAAAAATGCATTTAAACACCATAGCCTACCTTACACATGATCAAAACATATTTGCCTACAGTTGGGGAATTACTAACAGAGAATAAACTACTGAGTTTTTTGGAAGTTACTGGGATTTGAACTTAGGGCCTCACATTTGCTAGGCATGTGCTTTACCACTTGAGCCACTCAATTACTCCTTTTGTTGTGTGTTGGGTGTTTGTTAGATAGGGTCTTGCTTTTTGCCTGGGCTGGCCTCAAACTTGGATCCTCCTGATCTCTGAGTACCTAGGTTTGCAGGCGTTAGCCACTGGTGCTGGGCAAAAGTAATGACTTTTTGTGTAACTTACTGTGTAACTTAATGATGGGATGTGAAAATACAAAACAATTTCCAGTTAAATGCTAGCAACACAGCATACTGGAGAGTATGAGATGCTGCCCTCTGGATCCTGGTGCTGACTAGGAGCTGTGGCTCATTGTGGCTGCCTAGCATTAGAGAGAAGCTCTCTAATTTTCCACATTCCAGGAAAAGATCCCAATTCAAAATGCCAAGTGTGTTTTCCACTGAATGTACATTGCTTTGGCACCATTTTAAACCTGGAAAATCATCAGCTGAATATTGTAAGTTGGCAACTGTTTGTCATGAATTGTTCTCTGCCACCTGGAATGGATGGACAACCCTGCTGCTACATGCAATGTTTCCCAGTTCTGGAATACACAGAAGGATTCTTCACTCACAGGTCTGGCCCCTCAGTCAGATGGCTAGGACACCTGGGCGCTGGCTAGACATCTCTCTTCCTCTTGACACAGCCAGTTTAAACTTCCTCACAGTGTGATGGTCTCAGGTCCAAACTCCTGGGCTTCCACATGTCAGGTCAGACTACTCACTTCTATTATGGCAAATAAAGAGATGGTAATGTTTATTAAGGGCAGAGAAAGATTTATTACTCAGCCTGGGTAGTACTGTGGAAATGGAATTTATTACTCAGCCAGGGATATACCATAGGAATAGGCAAAGTAAGCACTCATCCCATTGTTAGCCATCTTTGGGGTACAGACATGCATTTTGGCTTTAAATAGCTACAGAGTTGGGCAGGGTTTGAAAGGTATGCACAGATAAACAGTCACACTTACAGGTGTTGATCTGGTTGGATGTTGTCTCAGTCCTTGCTCTTAAAGGGTCCTGGAGAAGTTGTTACTGCCGCCAACACTTGAGGGGAGCAATCTGGTGCCCAAAAAGTGCTTACTCCTGCTCCACAGTGCAGCCTCATTGTTATGGGTATCTGTCCTCATTTGGAAAGGTGGTCTGTGCTCCAAGGCTCCACTGTCATTAGGGATCGTTTCAGTCCCTTCTCACAAAGATGCTACTGATCATTCCCATCCTTCCTTGATTCCAAGGTGACTGCAGGAGAGAATAACTCAGAGCAAAGGATAACAGGTACAAAACTGAATCAGAGATGCTAAGTCTTTCTCCTTTGTTCAGTTAATTTGTGTACCCAAGGAAGGAGTCAGTGCTTTTCAGCAAAAGCAAATGCTTTCACATTGCTTAAATTGTCCCCTTTGTTTGAACATTCCTCAATGTTGAGGGAACTAGAAGACCAAACCTACAAATTATGGCATATTCCTATGCCTTTATAGGAAACACACTTAAGAACATAATAGCAGAAAACTTCCAAAATATCAAGAACAAGATGCCCATCCAGGCACAGGAGGTCTCTAGAACAATAAGCTGACACAACCACTGAATGTCAGGGTTGTGGGGAAAGGGGAAGGGAGGGTAATAGAGCGGTTAGACAGATAAAAGTATTATAATTTACAGGTAAAATGCCAAGGTAAAACCCTTTTGAACAATGAACATACACTTAAACACTGAAGGACAGGCATGCAAAACAGGTGATGTTAGGGAGAGGGCACTAGTGGAAGGGGAAAGGGCAAATGAAGAGGATAAAGCAGGGTGAATATGGTCCATGAATTTCCTGTATGTGCATGAAGATGGAACACCAAAACAGGGTGAATTCAGTTTAAGAAGCCAGGAGGTGGTAGAGGGACAATAATGGTAAGGATGAACCTAACAGAGTACAAACTACTCATATGTGGAAATGTCACCACAAAATCTCCTGTATCACTTTACAAACTAACAAAATTGTTAAATCAAGACATACATGTGCAGGCCAGATTTCAAGTAGCAAGATTGCCCAAACATCAGGGTCTTTTTGTGTTGTTT
The DNA here is from genome assembly GCF_047511655.1 of Castor canadensis. Classification (NCBI taxonomy): domain Eukaryota; kingdom Metazoa; phylum Chordata; class Mammalia; order Rodentia; family Castoridae; genus Castor; species Castor canadensis. Next base: position 62,858,334 of record NC_133401.1, on the reverse strand, counting down.
TTTTGGTTTTTGGGTTTTTTTTTCCTGAATGTTACCTTTACAAATGGCAGGATGGACAAAAGTTTTATTGACCATTTTTGTATGTGGAAGGTTTAGATGTCATGCACTTGAAATAAAGAGAGCATGAGCTGGTCATTTCACATGTACACATTCACACTTTTCATTTTGAAAATGTTTGCATAATGGTTAGATAAAATTGAGACACGCACCTCTACATATTTCCAATTGCACGCGTATGAGACCAACCAGAGCAAACAGTCCAGAAAACCCCATCTCCAAATTAAGCAGAGCAAAATAAGCTGGAGGTTTCTCTAAGCAGTAGAGAGCCTGCTTTGCAAGCTCAAAACTCTGAGCTTAAACCCCACTCCCACCAAAAAAAATTTTTAAAAGAAAAAAAGACTTTTACATGAACAGATACTTAAGTGAACTCTGCTTCAGTTAAAGTTTAGCTTCCTAAGTAGTCAAAAGCTTCACAAGATCAACAGGAAACACATGTGATTGTCTTGAGACAACACAAAACCTTCCTTTAAGCCAGTTTCTTGCAATCGTTACTAAGAATAGATCAATATTGAAAAGCCTTGTCATTACAGACTTAGAGAATCAGGTTTTTGTTTTACATCAGTATGCTAGATTTGAACCTCAGAAAATTCTTTAGGCGACTTTTAAATTATAGCCAACTAAATCACACATATAAACCTTTGATAAGCTTCCTCTTGTACACAGTTTGACGATCTACTTGTGTATACTTTACATAACTTTCCACACCTCCTGTTTTCTTGACTTAGCCCTCTGTTTTCATTTTGGAACAATTCTTTAGGACAAAAGTTACTTTACAAAATTCTTTCCATCCAAAAGCACTGAGATATGTCTGGTATTTTTTTTCCTATTTGCTAATTTCTGTCTCTTTTTTTGTAATTTGAAGTATGAAATAATTTTTATAAATTTTTTAACTGACACAAAGTTGTTTCTTTTCCCCATCAAATAAAGCACTCTTAGTAGCCTTACATTTCAATAAAACCCAGGAAGAGAGGCAATATTAAACAACTTCTCGATACAATAGCAATTTACAAATATGCATTTGTTAATAGATCTAATTATAGATGAGAGTTGAATGCAAATAAATAAATACAGTTAGATAGATAAATAAAAACAACCTAGTAGTACTTGATAGGCAGCAGGTTCAGCAAGATTACAGAACACAATATCAATACAGAAAAATCAGGTGGATTTCTATACACTAGCTTAGTAGTCCAAAAATAACTAAGAAGACAGGGAAAGGGCATAGTCACATAGGGACACTTACAGTACACACCAATAATACAGTTTTAGAAATTTAAGTCCATCTCAGTGAAAGACTAAAACTACAAACATTTTTGAAAGAAATTAAGCTCTAAAAATAACAGAACCTTCTTCCATGTTCATGAACCATTAATTCTGTTAAGATGGCAATGCTCATCCTGTGACGGATTCAATGTAATCTTCCTCAAAATCCCATCTAACTTATTTGCAGGATTTGAAAAGCCAATTTTGAGATTCATATAGAAATTCAAGGAACCCAGAAAAGTCACCATCTTTACTGAGAAGTACAAAGATAGAAGACTCACACTTACTGATTTCCAAACTAAGTTCAATACATTAAGGGAAATCGCTCAAGGCCCAACCAAAAATCTAGCCCTCTTTCATTCCAGGATCAGAGGGGACGTGCACAAGCACACCACCCTAGACCCTGAGACACTGGAGGGTCTACCAGTTCTTCCCACGTTTTATCAGGCAATCCTCACCAGACAGACAAACTCCAAAATCTTCAACAGAGCCTCCCAAACTCACTTCTCAACCTAAGTAAAAATGGCTTCAAGGCCTTCAGATCTTCAACGAAGGAGGTACCAAGGGCTGAAAAGAGGTGACAGGCTGATTGTCTGTGGCAACTGCCAACTCCCTTTCACTCCAGGGAGCCCTCAGGCTCTGTACACTAGCCCTAGCCTTACTTGAGCTAATTCCAGGCAACCACAGGTTCTATCATAATTCAACTTAGACTGCTATAATAATGGCCAGCCTGGACATTTCAGTTCCAACTGCCAAAATCCATGTCCCCCACCAGATTCATGTCCATGCTTCAAACAGGAGTGCCACTGGAAATGGGACTGACTTCCTTTCCTTTTCCATGAGGAGAGGTCATTCCAAGCCCAGGAATCCCATGAACAGCCTATTCTTTGTGATTGGCAGATGCCTCTGACCCAGTTCCTGGACTATGAGGCATCAACAGATGGGGGAGACCTGTAACTCAATTGATGTGGTCCAGGGGCTCAACAGGCTCCTGTGTTCTCTACCTCTATCTCCTGTGAAGCCCTGAATGTGGCAGGAAATAAAATTATTTTTCTGATAGAGATGGCAGCTTCATAGTCTGTCCTAGTTACTGTTCCAGGACTCACTGTTCAATCCCTGATCCTCCTCACAGAAACAGATGGACAGCCCCAACAGGGTTGCTTCCTTGCTGCTTGTTTGCTCACTGGAGACCACTGTTTTCACTCATTATTCCCTGGCACTGCCTAAATTCCCCTGTCCTGCTCTTGATAGACATATCTAATCCTAGCTAGGACCAGCTTTGTGTCTAAAACACATGTAGCACTGGGTCCACCTTTTTTATGGTAATGGGCATTGAACTCAGTGTCTTACACTTGCTATGCAATGCTCTACCATTTGAGCTACAACCCCAGTCGGTAGTGTCCACTCTTGACTGGCATTTCTGGCCCCATAACCACAAGTCACCCTGACCTTTGACCCTTTGTAACTTCACTAAATTCCCACTGAGGTCTGGGACACTATTCTCCCTGGACGTCTGTTTTCTTGACTCTAGTCAAATATTTCTGATAGACTTCAACCTCTCCCTCAAGTGCCCCTCAAATCTTCTAAAGCCAGAGGCCCAAAGAGGACTCTGGCTAAATTTTTATCAGCTGGCCTAAAACCCCCTTGCAATTTCCCCTGCAACAGCCCCATCCTGGCAGTAAAAAAAAACCAAACCAAAACAAAACAAAATAAAATAAAAAAAAAAAACGCAACAGTTGGCTCTTAAAGGATGGTACAAGATCTCAGGTCCCCAATGAGGCAGTTCTCCCCCCACCCTAATTGCCCCTAACCCATATACCCTACTAAGTCAAATCCCCACAGGGTCCCTGGTTACAGTCCTAAATTTAAAAGAAGACTTCTTTTGCATCCCTGTACACCAAGATTCCCCATTCTTGCTTCTCTCTCTCTCTCTCTCTCTCTCTCTCTCTCTCTCTCTCTCTCTCTCTTTCTCATAAACTCTTACAGTATGTAGATGATCTGCTCCTGTGTAGCCCCCCTCAAACATACCACACAACGTAATTTACCACATAACAAGGGATATAGGGTCACCCCTTCCAAGGGCCAAACATCAGTTTCACAAGTCACTAACCTGGGTCTCACCATTACCTGGGTGAGTAGCCATTGTTCATTGCAAGTGCCAGCACAGATCACAGATATCATCTCCCTTAACAACTCTCTGGCAGATGCCTAGTCAAGGCTGCCACCCGGGGAAATTCATCACCTGACACTCCTGGAAGGATTGCCCTTTAACCCATGCTCTTCTCACCTTCCCCAACTTTGACCCCCCAACACAAGGACTGAACATACCACTCTCACCCGGGCTCTGGAATACCTAGTTCTTTCACATCTCCATAATCTCTTTCACTCAGGGTACAAGGCCTCACTAAATCTGTTTCAAGCTCAACTAACTCAGCCACTTAGTCTTACTTTATCTGCTCCCGGGTGTCCCCCCGCCCCAGGCAAGTGTTAGGCCCCACCCTTCCCCACACACCAGGCACAAGGCAGTCTGCCAGGACTACTCTATGGCTGTCCTTCTGTCCTTCACCACATACCCCACACTTCTACCTCACTTCTCACAGAGGACATCTGGCTCACTCTCCACCTTTCCTGACAACAATGTAGACAATATGCTTGTTGAAAGCTTCACTTTGTAAACCTTCCTCTGACCTTCCAGCTCAGTCTCCAGCCATAAAGCCAAGGGATGAAGTCTGTATCTCCAATTCCTCAACACCACTAAAGCCAAAATGGCAAGGGCCACACCAGGTGATTTTGACTATGCCCACCATGGCCCAGGTTAATGGGCAACCACATTGGATTGACCAAACTCCACTAAAGGTACAACCCAGTCAGAACCCGAAAAAAGGTGAGAGCTCCCATATACCAACATCGCTCCCCACTTAAATATTCCTCTCTCCCCACAGGACCCACTTCACTCCACCTTACCAGGATCACTGACATCCTGACTCATCCATGCCTCTAACTATAGCCCATTTTGAGTCCTTTCTATACTATCTTGCAGAGGGCTATGCTGCCATCCCTATTCAGTCCCACACGTGCCTCACAGGCCTCCTCTTCCTCCAGTAACTATGGCACCAGGACTTTTCTCCAACCCAGATTTCCTACTTCACCTTCTGCTCCCACCACTTAGAGACACTCAGTGACCTCACTCAATTCTGCCTTACTCCAAATCAGGGTTTTACCCAACAATCTGATACCAACCTCTCACAGGGGCCATGCTGCCTGCTCTTTCCCAGTGTGGGAAATGGAAAAGCCCCACTGGTGCCAGACCAAAACATTCTCCTTGGGGCGGGGGATTGGCGGACTGGATCAAGGGGCAGTGGGCCTGCCTAGCAAGCATGAGGTCCTGAGTTCAAACCCCAGTACCGCCAAAAAAAAAAAAAAAAACATTCTCCAAGGTGGCTACTTTGACCTACAATTTCTGTCTGTCTGCACCAGGCTTCCTTTCCCTGTGTGGAACATTTTCCTGTCTTTGTTTACCTGCCAACTTCTCAGGCACCTGTACCCTTGGACACCAGATTCTGGATGTGGCTACACTACAAAATAACCAAACAATTCAGGTTCCCCACTAAGCTTCCCTGACCTTGGGAGCCTGAGTCCAAAGAGCCATACAACTCATTCAATCCTTGTTGGCCTGGGACTCTCAGGCTCCCTGGGGACTGGGATAGCGGGAATAACCTCTTCCTCACTAAACTTTCAACAATCATCAAGAACTTTCTCCGTCACCTTAGAAGAGCTAGCCCAGACCCTCCAAACTCAAATTGATTCCTAGCAGGGGTGGTCCTCCTAAACTAGGGAATTCTTTTCTTTTCTTTTCTTTTTTTGTTATGGGGCTTGCTAGGCATGCACTCTATCTTTGAACCACACCCCTGGGACTATCATATTGCACTTTTTGGCAGCATTGGTGTTTGAACTCAGGGCCTCATGCTTGCTAGGCAGGTGCTCTTACTTCTTGAGCCACTCCCCCAGCCCACTGGTGAACCCTTGACCTCCTAACTGCTAATGATGGGGGAGGGTGTCTCTGTTTATAAGTTCAAAGCTGTGGGGTTGGCAGAGTGGCTCAAGTGGTAAGAGTGCCTGCCTAGCAAGTGTGAAGGCCCTGAGTTCAAACCCCAGTGCTGCCAAAAAAAAAAAAATAATAATAAAAAAAAAAGATAAATGCTGTTTCTATGTCAACCAGTCTTCGTTCATTCACAATGCTCTTAAAAATCCCAGGAAAGCGCTTCTGATCTCCCATAACATTCCTAAAAATCCCAGGAAAGTGCTTCTGGTCTCCCATAACATGTGACAGTCAACTGGGGACAGTGGTCTGCCTGAGTTAAGTGGATGCCACACGTGGCACCCCCATTGGGAACTGTTATTTTTTCCTCATTCTGCTGACAGTGGAACTCGTATCTTTAAATTCCTTTCTCACTTTGTTTTCCAAAGGCTCCGTGCTTTGGTCCACACTACTACCCAAAAACAGTTCAACTCAATCCTGTTCCTCCAGATGGCCTGCTACAGATGCCTAAAACAAAAAGTCCCTGCCAGTACCCTCTACCTTTCAGAGACCTCAACTCCCTAACCTAGCAAGAAGCAGTTAACAGACTATTGTGGTCCCTTCTCCCAAACTATATATAGCACAAGGCAGGGATGTAGGGATGTTAAAGTGAGCATAAGGGCAGCCTTGCTGCGACCAGATGCCATTTCATATGCCGTGTGGATGGCTAACTGAAGCACCTCACCTAGCCCCAAAGAGTGACAGACATCTGCCCTTAGCCATTGTCACCAGGAACACGGGATGGTTAAACACACAAGTGACCTAATCACAACTTATCTTCCTTAGCTGCCTAGCCAAAGACTTTTCCTGCTAGCCATCTTCCTGGTACTTTTCCAACAAACTCCTTTATCTAACCCCAGTCTCTAAATGGCTGTGGACTCTAGCTGGAGTCCACAGTCCTCCACATATTCTTTCCCAAATAAAACCTGTGCTGACATTGAGCGGTCCCCTCACCTATCTCTCCCTGTGTTTCTCAGTTAATGAGGAATTTGATGGACTGTGAAGGGATCCATGGTCTGGTGACATGTGAGCAGACATCAAAGAGATCATATGATCACACGTCTTTTCTTGGAGGGCATGCGTAGGGACGTGATTAAACATACTGACTTCTATAAATTAAGAGAAACCACTCAAGGCACCATCAAAAGCATTTCCCTCTTTCTTTCCAGGGTAGGAGGGCAATGCACAAATACTCTATCCTAAGGACTGAGATACTGGAGAATCTAGCAATTCTTGTCATACATTTTATCAGGCAATTCTCACCAGACATTAGACAAAAACTCCAAAATCTGTGACAGGGCCCCCCAAACTTCCTTCTCAACCCAGCTAAAAATGGCCTTCAAGCCCTTCAAAAGGAGGCATTTACAAATGAAAAGTGGTGACATGCTGATTGTATGGCCATGGCCACTGCCAACTGCATTTCACTGCAGGGTGGCCTCAGGCTGTGGACACTAGCCCCAGCCTTACTTGACCTAATCCCAGGATACCACAGGCTCCCCCATGGTCCTCATTCACCTACTATAATTGTGGCCAGCCTAGATATTTCAGTTCCAATGGCCAAAATCCGTGTCTCCCACCTGGCTTATGTCCAGACTTCAAACAGGAGTGCCACTCAAAGTGGGACTGCCCTTCCCTTGCCCACAGGAGAGGTCATTTGAAGCCCAGGATCCTCATGAACAGCTTATGCGGGGTGACTGGCAGATGCGTGGTCACTTGGACTATGAGGAATAAACAGCTGGGGGAGACCTACAGCTCGACTGATGGGGCCCAGGGGTTATACAGGCTCCCGTGTTCTCCATCTCCATGGAGTACTCCCATTTAACCCTGAATGTGGCAGGAAATAAAATTACTTTTCTGATGGAGATGGGGGATCCATAGTCTTCCCTAGTTACCATCCCTGGACCTCCTTAACAGTCCCCAATCCTCCTCACAGGAATAGATGGACAGGCCCAATAATGTTCCTTACTCCCCTGCTTGTCAGCTCTCTAGAGACCTCTGTCTTTACTCATTCTTTCCTGGTACTGCCTAATGCCTCTGTCTTATTCAAGCTAGGACCAGCCTTAGTGTCCAGAACACAGGTAACACTAGGTTCAGTCTTTTTGTTTGTTTTAGTACTGGTCTTTGTACTCAGTGTCTTGCACTTGGTATACAGGCACTCTATCATGCATCAGTTGACAGTGTCTACTCTTGACATTGATCCTTTCTAACTTCACCAAATTCCCGCTGAGGTCTGGAACCCCACGCTCTGTGGACATTCTCTTTCTCCAACTCAAGTCTGAAAGACTTCAGCTTTTTCACCAATTGACCCAATATCCCCTCAAACCTGAGGGCCAAAGAGGACTCTAGCTCCTCATTCCTAAATTTTGATTGGCTGACCTAAAACCTCCTGGAAATTTCCCCTGCAATACTCCCTACTGGCAGTTAAAAACCAGATGGCTCTTACAGGATGGAACCAGAACTCAGGGCCATCAGCAAGGGAGTTTTCCCTCTCCCCCATTGTTCCTTATACATGTAGCCTAGTAACTCAAATCCCCACAGGGCTTCCTAGTGTATAGTCCTAGAATCAAAAGATGCCTCCTTTTGCATCCCTGTGCACCAAGATTCCCAATTCCTTTCATCTTTGAGTGGAGAGACAACCAATACTCAGATTGCCCAGCAGTTAACCTAGACAGTCCTACCCCCACATCTCTCCTTCTGCAATACATCAATATAGGTCTAACAAAAAAACCCTGGAATTCAATAGCCAGGAGTCTGAGGCTCACACCTGTAATCCTAGCTACTCAGGAGGCAGAGATCAGGAGGATCCTAGTTCAAAGCCAGCCCAGGCAAAAAAGTTCATGAGACCCTATCTCGAAAAACCCTTCACAAAAATAGGGCTAAAGGAGAGGCTCAAGGTGAAGACCCTGAGTTCAAGCCCCAGTACCACCAAAAAAAGAGAAAGAAAAGAAGAAGAAGAAGAAGAAGAAGGAGGAGGAGGAGAAGGAAGACTAAGGAGGAAGAAGAAGAGGGGAGAGGGAGGGAGAGGCGAAGGATTAGGATTAGGAGGAGGAGGAGGAGGGGGTGGGGGAGAGGGAGAAGAAGCAGCAGCAGCAGAAGCAGCAGCAGCAGCAGCTGAGATTTAAATACCATCTGGGGAGTACAGACACTGGATTCACGAGAGTACATAGTTTCACCTGCTAAGGATTAAATTTCCTTTTAAGAATAAGGTTTTCTTAAACAAGGAGCCTCTACACTGAGCCCCCAAATGGGCCGAGCCCTTTCTGTCTTAAAGCAAGCCCTTACCACTGCCCCTGGCTTGGGAAAACTCTTCCACATATGTCCATGAGGACAGGTGACTGCCTTGGAGTCCATGGCGCCCGCCAATCACCACGCAGCACACTCTGTCAAGGATGCGCCCATTTCTCAGGGCCTTGGCCTCAGTAGCTCAGGCGTCTAAACTGACCCTGAGGCGAGGGATGACAGTGCTGAACTCCATCAAGTAACAGGCATTTGAAACTCGAAGGCCTGCCATGGGCTATGCGACAGCCATTTTCAGAAGTACCAAGGTCTCTTTCTAGGCACCTCAGACCTCCAGTTGCAGTCTGGTCAAACTCTGAATCCTGCTACGTTACTAGCAGACCAAACACTGACCCCACACTCCAACACTCTTACCTGGAAGTCATTGCTCTGATCTACACATCCAGGTGGGAACCTCCAGGATGCTCCATCACTGACCCTGATACCACCTGCTCACTGATGGCAGCAGGTTTATGATTGGCAGGAAACAGGTTTCTGCTTATGCAGTTGTCAAAGACTGTCACAGGCCACTGCGTCTAGCCCTTGCCCAGTAGCTCTACTTCACTCCAAAAGGCAGAGCTATTTGCCTTCACTTGAGCTCTTCAATTAGAGGGAAAGAAAACAGTCGATATAAACTGACCTTGCGTATGCCTCAGAAAGGACACACACACACACTCAATCATCTGGAATAAAATGGACTTTTAACAGCCTAAAACTCTCCACTGAAACATGTCCCTGGAATCATAATCTTACCAGAGGCCATCAAACTACAAATGTGGGTAGCCATAATTCATTGCCAAGACCACAAGAAAGCCATGACCAGGTATCTCTGGATAACAATCTGCCTGCTAAATAAGTTGAGGAGGCAGCAACCTTACTCCCTCATCCCTTTCTACCCTCTCTCAAGTATAACTCTAGGGAAATTGAGGAGGCCAGTTGGAAGCACCAGACCATCACCTGCTCCTTCCTGGATCTTCCCAATGGAAGATTTTATCAGTCTACCTTTCTTGAAGCCAATACCTTGAGTGGTCCAAGGGGGAATGTATGGTGTACTTGTACAATACAGTAAACAAACCAGGAATGTAGTCATTTGTCATTGTGACATATTATGTACTGTACATAACTATTTGCTACACTTTTACATGATTAGAGCACACTGTTTATGACAGCATCAAGGGAGTAGTGCATTTGCACTCCACCCTTAGGATGACTGCCATGTCATCAGACAAGAGAAATTTTCAGCTCAATTGTGATCTATGGGTCTATTATGGTGGAAGAGGTCTGTGTTGGCAGACACATTGCTGTAAGGCCTATGACCACACATTCATAACGTGCAAACATCACCACCATCCATCTCCACAACTCTTTTTTAAAGCATTTTGCCCCTCAGTGGTTGGTACAAAACCAGAGCCTTTTGCAGGCTAGGCCAGGACTCCCCACTGAGCTAGGCTGGTAGCCAAGGAAAACTGAAACTGTCCATTCAGCAGTTACTCCCTGTTCTCTCTAGTAGCCATTCCTGCTGTCCTCAGTTGGTGGTGCAGAGGGAGCCCAGGATCTGCACATGCTCAGCTCCTGTTCTGCTGCTGCACTGCATTCTCACCCACGACCTCTAGGATTTCCACCACCCCGAGTACCTGTGTGTGTGGACTTCTGTCCACATTTGTAGATTGGTGGCGGGGAAAGTTTGGCCAGAGTCACCACTATGACTCAAACTCCAGCGTCCCCATCCAGAAGTAGGAACCTCCGCCCTGCTCTGCCCAGGCCTGTTGAGCATGAGCACATGGGGTCCTTAGGAGGGACCAACCGAATGAGGGCATTTCGGATGCTGCATCCCTCCTCTATGTGCGTGGCTCTCACCGCTCTCCTCCCAGGACAACAGTCCCCCTGCTGTTCACTAGGAGGTGAAGAGAACCGGCATCCTGACTGACAGGTGGAAAGGGATGCAAGCTGGAGTGGGTCCAGACTATGTTGATGCCAGGAAGCAATTGGAGGATGCAGAGGAAGGCGCTTGTTTTCAGACCTTTGGCACACGGATCAGAGGATTGGAAATACGGACGTTCAGCAGCAGCACTTTCGGTGCCTATTTCAAACCTTGAGGGCACTTGAAAAAGTACATGCCTGGTCTATTCCCAGGCTTTCCTCACATTTTGGTTCCAGGTGATTTTCCTAGTGGAGACCTCCATGTCCCATGAGGAGAGGCCCTGGCCATTGGCCATTCCGTGGAAAGACGGTTTCATTCCTCACTCCTGCGCTGGACAGAGGCCTTTGCTGGGCTTGCTGGGCTCACAGCAGCTTGAAAGTCCTGCTTGAATCCTTCCTGCAGCTGGCTGAGGATATACCTGGTCCAACCCCCACACTATGGTGAAAGGATCCACCGCACACAGGGTCCTCTGGCTCTCTGTTGTTAACTGTGCCTTTCTCAGCTGTCTGTAGCTTTCACTGAAGCCACTTAGTTGTGGAAGTGAGGGTGTCACTTTTGGCCCCGCACACAACAACACAGTCTTAAAACAGAGTTCACAATCCTCCTCCTCACCCTCTTCCAGCCTTGAATATTCCCGCTGGAAGGCACTGTGGCCACATCGTGGGGCTGCCCGCTGGTGAAGGCGTGTTCATCTGAGGACATTCCCTTAGAGGACATGCCACTCTCTACCTCCCCAGGGGGCGGAGCAGCCGCAGGACCAGGCTGGGGGACGATGCTTGTGGTAGAGACATTCCTTGGCAGGATGCAGAGGGGAACATTAGGCAGGCCGGCTGTTCCTCTGCCCCTGTGCCCTGTCTTGTCATCGGAGGACAACGTGAAGGTCTGAAGAAGGCCAGGTGCACTGGCTCTCCTCCTTGGGGGGGGAGCAAAGGTGGAAGGGTCTGCAGGGGATGGGGTGGGCACAATCTCTGGGCGCACCTGGGGCTTAATTCGGGCTCTGAATGTAACCTCCTGGCACATTTGATCTCTCAACATGAGGTAGGTGGCCATCGCCTCATCAAATCGTCTCTGCAGTAGAGACTGGCGAATGTCATCTGGGTTGTAACCCAGGTCACGCATGGCCACCACGATTGCAGGGTCCGGGTGTTTGGGCAGACGCTCCACAGCTGGACTAGGTGACCCTTCCTCCCCTTGCCTTAGCCAAGGGTGCCCCACGACGTGGTCTACAGTGGGCCTCTCACTAGGGTTTTTCGTGAGCATCTGAACTATGACATTTCTCAAGCCCATAGAAAGGTATCTGGGTATGTCATACCTTAATTCCAGGACTGCCCGCCGCACCTGCATAACAGTCTCCCCTCTAAAGGGCAAGGCTCCCGTCACCATACAGTAGAGGACGATGCCCAGGCTCCAGACGTCCACCTTTCGGCCATCATAGGGTAGGCGCAGGAATACTTCAGGTGCCCGGTGTGTAAAGGCACCACACCAATCTGTGAGCGCCTCTCCAATGGAGTACCTGGTGCCAAGGCCAAAGTCGATGACTTTCACGTTGCCTTCAGTATCAAGCAGGATGTTGTCAGCTTTCAGGTCTCTGTGCACAATGCCTCTGTCGTGACAGTATTTGACTGCACACAGGATCTGCTTGAAAATGCCACGGGCCTTCTCCTCACACAGGCGCAGGGTGTCTCTGATATGCTGCCGGAGCTGCCCTCCGCTCACGTACTCCATGACCAGGTAGACATGGTCCACTGTTTCGATCACCTGAAACAGTCTGATGATGTTAGGGTGGTCCAGTGTCTTCAGTATAGAGACTTCATTCGCAAGGTAGGAGCTATTCTCCCACTTCTGCTGTAGTTTTACTGCAACCTGGGTTCTTGTGAGGTGGTGGTAGGCAAGTTTCACATAGCCAAAGTAGCCTTCGCCTATGGTCCTCAGGAGCCAATACTGAGCCTTCAGGATCTCATCAGGGGACCTGGCACTGAGAGAGCGCTGTGCTGTCAGCCACTCATACCTCTCATCATAGAATGATCGTGGCATCTTTACCAAATTTTAGAAAAGAAACAAATTAAAAAGCCCCCCCCCAAAAAAAATAACCAATAATAAAGACAAAAAACAATGCTACCTGAGAAAAAAAGGAAACGTAACAGAAAGAGAATCAAAAGAAAAAAATAAAGATATCAAATCAAAAGGTAAATAAAAATGAAAAATATTAGCAAAAACAGGGCGCAAAAACAAAGACCAAAAAGCAAAATCCCAAAATCCGTCAACCAAGCTTTGTAGTAGTCCAGCAGGTCACCAACCAAGAGCCTCCTGCGCTGTATGGACAAAAATCCAGCCCAGGCAAATTCCTTATATACCTGCTGGATGGCAGTTGGCCTTACTAACAATGGCCCCTCGGTGATGTCAGAGAACAAGTGAACCAATCACAGCTAGGCACAAGCCACGGGTCTTATCTCATTGGTCCAAATACCATTACAACTTTTTTTTTAAAAAATTCAAAAAATAACCTACTCCAACAGTTTCTTCCTTGATGGGTCATGGAGTCTGGTATTTCTCCCTGTGAAGCTAAAGCCAGTGGATGCTTCAATGGCCTCTTCAGTTGGAATATGAAACTCTGTGATAAAATTTGGCTTTTAAAGACCTCATCCTATCTACACTCAAGGTATTCAATTCCTTTGTCTTTAAACCTGGAGTGACTGATGTCAAACTAATCCTTTGGTAGCAGTTCTCAAACTTCCACTGTCACAAAAAGAAGTGTTCCCTAAAGCACCATGGAGCACTTTTAACATCTGTTGTGGGGGTGGGGGGTGGAGAGAGCCCACTTCACCATAATTTCCCTCATCAGATTTTGTATCAGAAGCCTTGGAACCCAGAAGACAGTGCGTTGGTATTTTCAAAGTGATGAAGGATAAAACCATCTGCTAAGAATTATAGCAGAGAAAAAGTGCTACAGCCCATTTGTGCTGCTGTTACAAAATGCCTTAGAGAGGGTTATGTGTAATTAACAGAAATTTATTTCTCACAGTTGTGCAGGTCGGCAAGTGCTTGGTTAAACTTCCCGGGAACTTCAGTGTGCCAAAGTGCTTGTTTTTGCTTTCTTACTTTGACTGTTACCCTGTTACTATTTCCTCACAAGGTGGAAGGGTAGAGACAGTCTTTGAAAGAAAACAATGTAGCAGACACACTTGCATCCCCCATCCAGATGCAACAGATGAGATTTTATTTTACTTGCTTCAGATCTCTTGTTGTTGCTGCTGCTGTTGTTCTCCTCCTCCCCTTCCTCCTCCAATTCCTTGTCCTCTTCCTCTTCTTGGGGTGTGGGGAGAGATCTTGGGCAGAGTCTCAGTGTGTAGTCCCAGCTGCCTTGAATGCTTGATCCTCCTTCCTGAGCCTCTGAAGTGCTAGGATTACAGGTGTGCCAACTCCCCCACCTTCTTCTTTTCAATTTTTTTTGGGTGGGGGAGGGAAATAAGCCACACACCTGCCTAAAGCCCTGGGTCCCATCTACCCTCCTGGATATTGTCATTTTTGGCTTTTGTTCTGTTTTGACCTTGCAATACTTGGGATTTAACCCAGGGTGCTTCCCACATGCTAGGCAAGTGCTCTACCACAGAGCTACATCCTCCTTGGATATAATTCTTAAGTCATTCCGTCTTTCCCATGTGTTTATCGACCTTTCCATCCAGTCAGCTCACTGAATTCTTCTTAGGTTAGTGTACCTGCAGACACCCTTGACTTCCATGCAGTCATATGACCCTGCACATAAAAGTACAATTTCTCCTCCATTGTAGTTTTTATCCTTTCATTTATTTTTTTCGTCTTACCATGATGTCCAAGACATCTGGTACAAGGTAGAATGTTACCAGTGATAGGAAGCAGAGTTCTCTCCTGTCTGACCTTAATAGAAATGTCTCAAATATTTCACCAGTAAGGATACCGTTTGCTATAGGTATTTGATAGATAACCTTTATCAGGGTTCAGGAAGTATCCTTCAATTCTGAGTTGAAGTTTTTATAAGGAGCAGGGAGAAGGATCAGAAGAAAAAAACAGTAGGCCTGAGTTCTGATAAAGTAGCAGGGAGATAGGGATGGCTTAGTAGAGAGGTAAAACCTGAGGAATCTGAGCGTGGAGAGGGTCACATAACACTGGGGAGGGGGAAAGTCACGTAGCAGTGGGGTAAAGTAGCCTATGGAACTGCATATAACCATATATGGATTAGACTTTGCTTTTTCCTTCTGTAACCTGCTTGCAAGGATATATAAGGTGAGACCCCTTTGTTCTAGGGGCTCAGCCTTTGGACAGGAGTTCGCTGGGTCTGTGCCAGCACAATAAAACTGCTTCCTGCTAAACTGCCTCAGTGTCCCATATCTCAGCTTGAGATTCCCACAACAATATTAAAATTTTATTAAATGCTAGCCAGACACTGGTGGTTTATAAGCCTGTGATCCTAGCTACTTAGGAGGCTAAGATCAGGAGGATCATAGTTCAAGGCTAGCCTGTGCAAATAGTTTGGGAGATCCCATCCCCAAAATAATCAGAGCAAAGTGGACTGGAGGTGAGATGTAGCTCGAGTTGTAGAGTGCCAGCTTTGCAAATGCAAAGTACTGAGTCCAATCCCAGTGCCAACAACAAAAAAAATTATCACTTTTTGTGTTGGCATCTATTGAGATGTTTGAGGTTTCTTCTTCATTGTTAGGTTGATAGATTACATTGAATTTTACTTAGCCAGAGTTGGTTTTTATGGTCACAGCACACTTGGCTGTTCCAGTAGCAGCGCCCCTCCTCCATGAATCCCTATCCCTGCGTCCTTACCTATTCATCACCCCTCCCACATTGATCCAGTAAGTTGTTCTGGTCAAGATCTGTTGTGATTTGGCCAATGAGACATTACAAAGGTGACACAAGCAGAGGTTTGAAAAGCACTTGTGCACTGGGCTTGCCCTGTTTTGCTGCTTACTGGGAAACCTTGTGCCACAGGAGAAGGCTGAGGTGACCTGACACAGATGTGACTCAGCTGACAGCCAGCTCCACGGCCAGACATGTGAGGGAGGCCGTGCCATCAGATGGCTGTCGCTGCCCGAGGACTCAGGTGAGACCAGCAGAGCTGTCCAGGTGTGCCTGCCTGCGCTGCCAACCACAGAATCACAAGCACAAATAGGTGCTGTTTTCAGATAGTTTTTTGGGGGTGACTTGTTAGACAGCAATAGATAACTGATACAGGGGACATAGAACTATTTGGTTTGTCTGTAATTTTCTCTCTCCCACAAAAGTTCTAGCTGTATTAATAACCTTTTCCCACATGAGGGGCCAAGTCTCCTTTCTAATTGCTGTCATCTTCCATACACAGCTTGTGGTACAAGATGATGCTCTAGCTCCTGCCACTGCATCTAAACACCAGCCAAGCAGAAGAGGAAGAGGAGGGAATTTCCTCTCCTACTTCAGTCACTCAGCCTGTCCTTTTCATATTGGTTATTCTTGAGATGGGGTCTTGCTTTACATCTGGCCTAGACCAGCTCCCCACTAGCCTCAGAGGCTTTCACTATAGTCCAAAAGGAAAAACTCAACAAGGCGCAGCATATGCTGGGCAGTTGGTTACCCAGAAAAACTTGGTCCTGCCAGCTATGCCAAGAGATCCTAGGTTTTCAAGCCCAGCCAAAACATTTGACAAGACAGCCTTGCCAGCCAGACCTCTGGACCTGTCCCCAGGGCCTCCAAAATGGATGCCAGCTAGAGCACCCACTTCCCAGGAGAGGGAGGGTCCAGGATAAATTTGTTTTGAATCTTGTCTCCCAAGGGTGGAATAACCTAACCCACTGGGGGAGGTGGAGGCTGTGCAGACAATACCCTGAGGCAATAATTCTCAGTCAGGTCCCTGGACCAGCAGCCTAACCTGGGAACTTGCTAGAAATGCAAATTCTCAGATCTCACCAAAAACCTTAATCAGAAACTCCAAAGGTCTGCCCAGCAGACCTTAAAACCTTGTAAAAAGGCCTATATCCAAGCACAAGAAAAAAGAAAGATTGCCAGTTGCTGTATGTAAGCTTTTAATTAACTTTACTGGAAAGTCAAATTCATGAGTTAGTACAGATCAAAAGATTGTTTGCATGGGTTACAAATGAGTCTTTTTTTTTTTTAACAGGAATGAAACAGTGCAAATTATAAATTGTAAAAAGGAAGAAAAACCTTGTTGGTAAAATTCCAGAGAAGCAAGATTTTACACAGCATATTGAAGATCGATAGATATTTTAATTTGAGAACAAGAATTTAATGTTATAGAATTATACACTACTTTATAAAATTAAAATTTCTATGTAAGGGTTATATTAGTAATAGTTAACAAAATCTTGACATCACATTTGGTGGTCTCCTACATAATAGCTGTTGTGTATCCTTGATTAGAAGAAATAAGTCTTTGTCTAATTATTGCAAAACAGTCTATCATTCTCATTGTTCTTAAAGACAATGAAAATACATGCAAATTTAAAAAATGGTAGAAATATTTTGATTTTAAAAATATAGCATTTCAGAGGTCCGTGTTTGATTTCTCTGTGGTGGTCCTTTGTTTGCTATAGTTTGCTGAGATCACAGTGAAAACATCTCAATCACCACATTTAAGTCACAAACTTAAATGGAAGACAAAGGTAGGACAAGTTCCCAGGAATTCTGCATTGCTGTGATTTCCTTAACAATACTAAGTCCGATTTCTTCATTTTCACTTGCTATATATGCAATAAGAATTCCTAATATGACAAGGCAGATTCTGTTCTGTCTTCTACCATGTTTTGAAGGAACTGTGCATTCACTGGACTCTCATCCCTCACAAGTAAAATGTAATTTTATTGTTGGATAAAATGTAAAGGTAAGAGTGGATCTAGGACTGGAGGTGTGGCTCAAGTAATAGAGTGCCTGCCCAGCAAGCCTGAAGCCCTGAGTTCAAACTTCAGTACTGCCAAAAAAAAGAAACAGCAGACTTGTCACAGATTTTTGACCTACTGTGATAACCCATTATATTTATTACACAAATGGCTACTTCTAGAGGTTTTCTCTGAGAACATTTGGTTAATTGTGTGAACTTTGTGTTGTTTAAGGGAAAGTGTAGAGTGGAATTGGAACAAACTGTGAAGTTTTTTTGTAACAAGTAATTCCAATAATTGTTTATAAAGCACAAATTAGTACTATCTACTGAAAATAATTATTTTTCTTCTTCTTTTCTATATTCACATAATTTGCATAAGTATTAGTTTGCATATATCTGATTCAAAACAGGTTCTTGTCAAGACCAAACAAAGTATGTCACAAATGAAAAACTTGACTTACCTTATTACATAAAGTACTGAGAAAAATGGTCTCTGCTCTCTATGCCATGAGAGAAAAGCTATTGTTCTGGCCGACTCTGGTGTATCAAATTCTGTCTGTTAGACAAAACCAACAGTATCCAATCAGCTTTAAGTTACGTGTCTATTATAAGGACTATAACACTCCTCAAATTTTACCATGCTTATGAATCAATTGCCTGGTGGTTTTGTTGGTCCAGATAGTGAATACTTTTCTTGGAGTTCATTTTATCTCAGTTGTAAATTCTCAACTCTGCCACTGTTACATTAAAGTGGCCATAGACGATATGTAAGTGAATGGGCACACCTGTGTTCCAATAAAACCTGAATTACAAAATAGGTGGCAGGCCTCCATGATCTAAGAGAATGTCCTAACTCTTCTCTACATTTTTATGACCTTAGAATAAATGGATTTATTCAGGTGGTTATTAACAAACATGACATTTTATTTCCTCATTACTTAAAATACCTGCTCACTGAGTCCAGTAATTTTGTTCAAGGTCTGAAAACCAGGTCTTATAATCCAACTGACAGTGACCAGGGTGTCAATTATCCTAGCTAGAATCTTGACACATCAGTCTTTTTAAATAGCTGAAATGCCTAATGACTCCACCAATGTAGACATAGAACCCATCACTTAAAACATGCCAATATGGAAAAGTGATGAAATAAAACACATATTCCAAAGGTGGCTACAAACTGGTAAGAGGGATTGAAAAATAAAAATACTAAGAAAGATTGTCTATTATTGATTTGAACTTTAGAATTCAAAACTATCCAAATGCTATAGGTTCCTCAGGGACTATTTCAACTATTCTTTCATAAGCAAGAACATTCTTACTTTACAAGACTATTTGTAGTGACTTGGCCAAGACCACATGGCTAGTGATACACAAAGGTCTATTATTCCTATCTTAAGTAACCAATATTAATCCAACTGACAGTGACCACCTGTCATTTGCTAAATTAAACCAGAATTTCAAGTAGTTTAGTTCTTACTTCAAAACAGCACTTTCAAAGACCCTGCCAAAGACTGGAGGTAACATTCAAGTGGTAGAGTGCCTGCTTTATAAGCATAAAGCTCTGAATTCAAACCCGTCCTACCGAAAAAAACAAAAAAAAAGACGCTGCTAAGCACCTGCCTGGCAAATGACAGGTCTTCAATACAATCCTCTGTCCCTACTCCACCCCCAAAGAAAAGAGGGAGGGGAGGAGAGGAGAGAAGAGGAAAGGAAAGGCCCTTCCAAAGACTGAAAAATCACTTACCAAGAACAAAACAACACCAGAATGGGGTTGTAGCTCAGTGGTAGACTCCTTCCCTACAATGTGTAAGGCATAGCACCAGTCTCACAGAAAAAAAAAGAAAAACAGAAACAGAGAGAGAAAGAAAGACAGAGAGAGAGACTCACAACACTAATATCATTTGTAGTAAACTCTTTTTTTGGTCATTAACTAAATTCATTGCTTTCTCCTCCAAATAGAACACTGTCTTAAACATAGACAAGTCAATGCGAAGTCACACGAAGAATGCCATTCTCTCTTTTTTTGACAGTACTGGGGGATTTCAACTCAGACCTCACCCTTGCTAGGCAGGCACTCTACCATTTAAGCCACACTGCCAGTTCTTTTTTGTATTGGGTATTTTCAAAATAAGTTCTCTGGAACTATTTGCCCAGGCTGGCTGCAAATTGTGATCCTCCTGATCACTGCCTCCTGAGTAGCTAGAATCATAGGCGTAAGCCAATGACAACTGGCTTAAGAATGTCATTCTTAGATTAGGAGGTGAGGTAGGAGCATTGTGGGTTCCAGCCCAGCCTGGCCATACATGATGACACTGTCTCAAAGAAAACAGGGAAAAAAGAAAGTCATTAAAATATAATATCAACTAGCATGGTGGCAAGCCCATGTAGTCCCAGGTACTTGGGAGGCTGACATAGAAGGACCATTTAAGCCCATGAGGTCATAGACCAGTAAACACAGCAAGATCCAGTATGGAAACACACACACACGCACACACACACACACACACACACACACACACACACACACACACACAAAACGAAATGTTTTCTTTTTGGGAGAAATTTGGAGTGTTGATTTCTGATTTCAAAATGTGATAGTCATGTTTTTGCCTCACTTGACATGTCCTTTAAGTCTATAGTCACTGAAGTAAAAGTCTTACCATAGTCTGTGGAATTGATGCATAGTTTGGAACTCCTACCACTTGGTGGAGAAAACTCTGCACAGTTTTTCCCAACACAAAGCATCAGTGCCTGTGAATAGGAGTAAAATTATCTTAGAGGATGCCTCATAGGAAGTGTTGGCACCACACCTCTGGGAGTATTTTGAAAGGTCAGAAGGATGCGTGTATTTACAGAGATTGTACAGTTCATAACAGGACTAAAAACAACTAGTATTTACCACAGTGACACCTGGCATGGAAAAAGGCAGTGGTGGGAGAAAATGGCTGACACAAATACATGTAGAGCAAAGAGTACAAATCTATTCAAGAAGAGAGATACCATGGGGAAGGAAACCTAATGCTAAAAAGGAACAGTGGTACAGTGAGGGGGTCAGGAAGTCAAACTACTCACAGAGCCTGAATCCAGGAGGAAAGCGCCATCTCTGCTCAGTTTCTCCGTGGAGAGCTGAAGAACAGGGGGCTGAGGGATGATTCTGTCATTGATGCTGAGGGCTCCCCGAGGAAGTGAGGAGGTGATCACAGCTGCTAGACACAGGTAGGAGAGTCACAGGGAAGAAAAAAAGCAAGTAAAGGAGTGTTACCTCCAAGAGTTTGGGCCTTACTCACTTAGGCCAATCACAGTTATTCATAATATGAAGAAGATGAAGCTAAAACAAAGCTGCTTAAATCCCAAGAAATCCAAATTAACTTCTGATCCTAACTATTATTTCAAAAGCAAATGCAATCCTATGTAACACTATATAATGCTGTAGAGTGAACAAATGATGTCAGTGAGGTCCAAATAACATCTGGAATTAGTTAATAGTAGTACAGCAATCGATTTGAATTTACTGGATTTCACAAGAGTATCATGCTTTTGTAATTTACTTTATGTTGATGTATTTATTTGAGATAGGCTCTCACTATGCAGTCCAGGACGGCCTGAACCTCACCATCCTCCTCCCTTGGCACCACGCCAGCTGAAAACATTTTAAAATTTTCTATTCTTTCTTTGTTTTGACACAGGGCTGCCTGTGTTGCCTAGGCTGGTCTCAAGCCTGTGGGCTCAGATGATCCTCTCGCCTCACTTTCCAAGGAGGTGGACGATGGAGTGGACCAAACCTGTGGGCTCAGGTGATCCTCTCGCCTCACTTCCCAAGGAGATGGACGATGGTGTGAACCATCACACACATCCGAGTAAAATGATGGGGGTGAGAACTTTCTGCATTGTATTTGTAACTGACCTGTAAATCTAAATTCCAAATGAGGGGAGAAGAGGAGGAAGGGAGAGAGAATGACGTGTTAACACTGTTTCTCTCAGAAAGTATTAGGAGTGCTTTACTTGTCTCTCATTTTTTTTAGTGGTGCTGAACTGAGGGCATCCTACTTGCTAAGCTGGCTCTCCACTACCCAGCCACATCTGCAGCCTCCTCTCTTCCTGATAGTTACGATATTATAGACACAAAATCAACAACATTAAAATTCCATGTCAACTTGCTATGCTGCTATTTTTTAATGGGAGGAAAAAAGTAAGACTGAACCAGGTATGGTGGCATGGGCCTGTACTCCTAGCACTCAGGGGGTGAGGAGGATTTAGAGTTCAAGGCCAGCCTGGGATGCACAGTTAGACCTTGTCTCAAAAAAAAAAAAAAAAAAAAAGAGAGAGAGAGAGAGGGAAATTTAAGTTTAGTTAATTGAACTTATCAAATAAGTAAGATTATTTTGTAATACAAATTAATAATGTTAAGAACAATTTTCATTTGTAAAAAAATTACCTCCTGTTTCTCCTTTACGTGATGGTTAATCTTACCTGTCAACTCTTTAAATTTTTTAACCATGGTTAAATGCCATGAAGTAGGCAGCAATGTCTTCACCATGTGGGTGTTGTCAGGGCCGAGGGCCCTTCCATCCTTGTCAAGGGAGTGCTAACCTCTCCTGTCATACAACACCTTAAATGTCACCTTGACTGGATTGAGAAGCACACAGGAGACCAGAGAACACACCTCTGGGGCGTCTGAGATGGTGTTTGCAGAGACGATTACATCATGAGCTCTCTGGATGGATTAAAACTCCTCAATTGATTCATAGTTTGATGCCATTACTGGGGGGAGGTGAAGGTGGGAGGTGGGGCCTGGTTGGAGGAAGAAGGTCCCTGGGGTGTCCTTGAAGGGAATATCTTGCCCTGGCTGGTTCCTGTGTTCCTTTTCTCTGCTCCTGGCTGCATGATGGGAACTGCTCTGATCCACAACACCTCCCCACCATGATGGACTGACACCTCTGAAACGGTGAGGTAGAATAAATCTTTCTTCCCTTAGGTGATTTTTGTCAGATATTTTGTCAAAGATGATAAAAATAATGAATACAAAAGATATCTTAAATTTTTAAAAAATTTTGAAAGATTTTAACCAAAACATTACTCCCTATCTCTACATATACTAACTTGAGCACAACTGTAAATAGATGATGATTTAACATTTTTATGCTTTAACTTTAATAAATATGGCAATAAATAATATGACTTTAATAAATTTCCTATCAAAAGCAAAATATTACAACTCAGATAAATATTTTCCCTTTACTTCAAAGACAGCATTACATTGAACATGGACCTAGGGTACTCAGATGTCATTTCACTCTTACCATACATCTTCCAGATCAATTTGTTTAAATAAATAGGCTGCTCTGGTCAACTTGACATTTTCTTTATTTCTTACATCTGTTCTAGAGACTTGACTTAGGAAACTAAATAAAGGTACTATTTTCAGGAGCTTCCCTGAACCAGTATCTCTCTACATATAACTAGCAAAAAGATAAAAATATAAAGCTTTAGATAACAAACAAACCTCTTCTCAATTCAGCACTGGAATGAGTATGATTACGCTTAGAAAACATCTAGAAAAAGCCACTAAAAAAAGGAATCCATCTTTCCTCATCTGAGAGATTGTCAATTCTGTACAAACTGGGATGAGTTGTGAGCATAAGGTGAACCAAGGGCTGGGTTTGCACTTGACACAGCAAAATGTGTTCTTCTAGATACACGTTTGTCCAGTCTGGAATGATTTCTGTAATGAAAAACAAACCCCGTGCCCACCAAAAGAAGACATTTAAAAAGTACAGAATTTTGTAAATGTCAGACAGAATTTTCAAATTTACTATGAATTATTGTTTCAAAAAATATTCTAAGAAGTCATATACGTGTATTAACTTGTGTCTACAGTGTCACCTAAAAGTCTGGAGCAGTTAATGAACTGACCATGGCAAAGCTATCTTATATGTTTCCTCATCATAAAATAGGTCTACTATCTACCATGACATAGTGACAGTGATGTAACAATCTAAGCAGTATCACAGGAAGGACGTCAGTACGTAGCAGATGACAAAGGCACACATGACGGGCTATGGTATCCACTAAGTGTTCTACCAATGCTGCATGATAATGAGTGGTGGCGGTCTCTGTTTCTCCCACACTTAGAGAAACTAATCAAGATACCAAAGCTTGCAAATCAATGATGAAAAGTAGTAATACAAATGATGACTACTAAGTACAAAAGAGTTCATAAGCAAGAGTGACATTTAAATAGTGTATTAGCTTCATGGAGAATGATGAAGTTTTGAGGTAAAGGTTTCCAGGGGACGGAAAGGGGTAAAAGAGGCAGAGGAAACAGGAATGAGATAGGACTAAAGCAAGGGCACCGGCTAAATAAAAGACTACGAGGAACCCTGGGGGAAGCGCAATTTATGAGGGACAAGAGAGCACTGCTCATGTGTCATACTGACACACCTTCACGTGTCCTGGCGGTGCCCATGCTGGGTCACTGTCCTCAGAACCAGCTGGGCTTCTGATGCCCATGAGCACCTGCACTTGTGCAGCCGCCTACTTCCCAGGGCTGCAGCGCATCAGTGCTATGGGGACAGGACCTGGGCACTGAACTTCCTGTGTCCTGTTACACACTCTCTGCCTGACGAAACCAACTCTCTTCCTTTCTCTGTTTTTGCTTTTCCTTCCTTTTTTATGTCCTTCCTTCTTTTTCTTTCTTTCTTCCTAGTACTGGCGTTTGAACTCAGGGTCTTACCCTTGCTAAGCAGGTGCTTTACCACTTGAGCTACACCACCGGTCCTTTTGCACTATTCTGCCCCAGCTGGCCTTGGCAGCAATCCTCCTAAATATGCCTCATGCATAGCTGGGATCACAGGGGTGCACAATCATGCCCAGCTTGTGTGTTAAGAAGGGATCTCACCAACTTTTTCCCAGCTAGCCTCAAATCTTGATCTTCCTGATATCTGCCTCTGCCTTTTATTATAGGCATGCACCACCATGACTCAGCCTACCAAACTAAACTTTCTCTGGTCCTATCTGTGACCTTTCTTATAAAATCCAGTTTTAGCAAGAACCCCCACCCTCAATATCTGATCACTCTCTACAACTCATCAGGTTCATCATTCTCCATCATCCCCCAGCTGATGTCTAATTACCCTGGACTATCTTCATAAGAATCTTGTTAGCAAGAAGCCCCTTTACTCTTTTTTTTTTTCTGTTCCTTTGAGACAGTGTCTCAATAGGTATCCCAGGCTGGTCTTGAACTCACAATCATCCTGCCTCAGCAGACCAAATGCTGGCATCACACGGGTGTGCCAATAGTCCTTGGTAATCTTGATGGTACCTATTAGTAATTTTCTATCCATCAACCCCACCTTACTCTTTCTAAAATTCCCAACTACCCATGAGGCATTCAGAGCTGCATGTAGTCTCCTACTGTGCTTCCAACAAGTGTCATTGAATGAAAAAACAAAAAGCTGTATGATTTTTGAAATTAGTATGTGGACAGTCACTAAGAAGGAGGCAAGTACTACGGGAAATGAAAGAAGCAAAGCTCCAAGTACACATTAAAAATATTTAATGAGTGTCTATTATGTTTGTTTTGGATTTTTGTTTATTGTTTTGGCAGTACTGTGGTTTGAACTTAGGCCTTTGCACTCTAACACTTGAGCCACATCCCCAGCTATTATGCAGGGAACTGTTTAGGTGCTGGAACAAAGTAGTGAATGAAAAAGATAAAAGCCCTATGGTTATGTCAGACTGCATTCTATACAAGGAGAAGAAAATAATAAATAAGCAAAATACCTGGTCAGTAATATGTGCTTCAGAAAAAACCTAGAATGGAAGAGTCAGACATGTCAGGGTGTTGTAGGGAAGGGAAGGATGAAGCGGTGCATGTTAAATAGAAATAGACAGAAAACCTGAGAAGGAAGACAGATATGAGAAAAAAATCAAAACAATGACAAAAAAAACCCTGAAGTAGAGGGAGAAGCTCTACTTCTGTGTACTTATATTCCAAAATGGAAATATGTACCTTGAAACTAGAGCCTTTCCTATGAGGGGAGAGCAGGTTGCCCACAGCATCTAAAAGAGATTACACACACCAGGCAAGCAGATCTTGGAAATTCAGAAAAACACAGAAATAAACAAGATCTAAAGCAGCCCTGATCAGTACTTTTGATAAAAAGCACTATTATCAAGAGCTTGTAGATAAAATGCTATGAGAAGATTACTTGAAGTCTGTAAGCTTGGACATTAAATGCTAGACACTGGATAAATAAGCCTATTCCATGATTCCAGAGTTCTCTATGTTTTTAGGAGGTGAGGTAGAGACACAGAGCAGTTAGGGAAACATGTAAATTACATGCCTGTAATCCCAGTGCTTAGGAGGTATATAGCATGACCCTGTCTCAAAACAAAAGAACCAAATGAAAAACGCTATGAACAAAGCTAAAACTAAACTGAGGCTCCATGAAAGAAAATTTTCCCTATAGGAAACTCAGAAAAGGGGTATCTATTTCTGTGAAAGGCACATCGAAATGTGAAAGAAATCAATCTTATGAAAGGCTTCCCTGAGGGAGAAAGGATGTAAGAACCAAACTGATGTTAAACTCTGCATTTGAAAACGGGACAAGAGAATCAAAATGACAACTAGATCTGAGATGGAAGTAAATAGTTAAAGACCCAAATAAGTTTTCTCCTAGCACACAAGATTTGGGAAGGCTGTGAACATGTGTGTGGTAGTAAACTAGTTTTTAATCTCAAATTTCATGACTACAGGTCTAACAATCTTTATAGTGCCCTGCCACCTCTTACTATCCAAGCTACTGTGCTCATAAAGCACTGTTATAAACAATCCTACTAAGTACCGACATTAAACACTGGGTAGCATGGTTATTAAGTCCAAAGCAGATGAGTACAGAGACTGAAATCAGTTTACTGGGGACAAGGCAAGCGAGAGAAGGAGGCAGGAGTGCCGCTAATTGCTTATGGGCAGAAGATAAAAGTGCTCTAAACTCAGACTGCGATGATGGCTGCACAACTCTGTAGATAGACTAAAAACAATGGAATGGTACAATTAAAATGGTGCAGTCCTGTGACAATAATTCTATCTCAGTAGCGCTGTTTAAACAAGCAAAAAGTATTATCTGTGGCAGATCTTTTTATTGACATAGCTATAAGCACCCAAATTGAAACCTATAAAGCTAATCATTTACAAGAAAACAAAATATGTGAATTTGCTTAATGGTTTTACTTGTAAAATATTTACAAGTGATATCCACTCTTACCCATATTGGCCAATAACCCTGAAATTGCTTGAACATCAGCTTCCAGAAAGACTTCATTCAGAGTTGAAACTACTGGCAAACACAAAGTACGGATAGTATTCTTCTTTCACCTTTGGGGAAAACACATGATAGTAAGGACAGCTACATTCAAAAAAGATTATGCTAGAGTCAGGTCTTTTCACTATAGAACCAAGTAGTGTCATATAGGAAGCAGAGATGCTATCAACACTCTAGTCTGTGACAACAATAAAGTTTTTTTTTATTATTATTTTTTGAGTATAAAACTCTTTATTTACAGTATTACTAAACAGATAACAGGGAGCATATTTAAATGATAATATCCTAGCATTTTCTTCCTTCTCCACTTCTTTCTCTATATCCCCCCCACCACCCCGCTTTCTTTTTTTGAGAGGAGGACTCACTATGTAGCCCAGGCTGGCCCAGCCATATGAGTGTTGGAATTACAGGTATCTGTCAGCACACCTGCCAATATGCTAGTGTGCTTTGTGGCCTTTTTTAAGTTCAGAAAATTTTTATTTTATTTATTTTATTTGCAGTACTGGAGTCTGAACTCAGGGCTTCACACTTGCTACCCAAGACCTCTACCAATTGAGCAATGCTCCTAGCTTTAATTTTACTCTTTTTAAACACAGAAAAAAAAAATTAAAGGAAATAGATTAGTAGTTACAATGCCCTTTCTTTGCTAGTTACCTACAACAACTATCAGTAATTCAAAGTAAAAATGAAAACTTTTAAGAATCATCAAATTATCTCTCTCCTCTCTCTCTCTCTCTGTCTCTCTTCTCTCTCTCTCTGTCTCTCTGTCTGTCTGTCTCTCTCTTTCTCTCTCTCTGTTTCTCTGCTGGGGATTGAACCCAGGACCTTCTGCATGGTAAGCTCATCTGGGATGTGAATAAACAAACTGGACACAGCAAGAAACTACTCAGGAATAAAAAGGAGTAAATCACTAAGATGCAGCATGTGGATGAATCTCAAAATGCTAAGTAAAGGAAGCCAGACTCAAAAGTCTACACACTACAGGTTGAGCAACCTGAACCCAAATATCCAAACTCTGAAATCTTTCAAGCACCACAAGTGGAAAATCCCGCTCCTTAGACATGAGGGTAGGGTAGCGGTCAAAATGAAGGCACACTAAAATATTGTATAAAATGATCTTTGGCTATGTCTGTAAGATGTATAGGAAACACAAGTGAACTTTATGTTAAGATCTGATCCCATCCCCAAGATATCTCATAATGTACATGCAAATAATCAAATATTTGAAAAAAATCCAAAATTGAAAAAATTCTTCCAGTGCCCAGTCTTGTTTTGTTCTGTCAAGTAAGACATAAATGTCTAGATGGGCACCGGTGTCTCACATCTGTAATCCTAGCTACTCAGGAGGCAGAGATCAGGAGGATTGAGTTTCAAGGCCAGCCCAGGGAAAATGAAAAACGAGACCCTATCTCAAAATACTCAGCAGAAAAAAGGGTTAGCAGAGCGGCTCAAGTGGTAGAGTTTAGCCTGCCTAGCAAGTGTGAAGCCTAGAATTCAAACCCCAGTGCCACCAAAAAAAAAAGTAAATTGAACATGCCTCAGAATAAAACACAAATTAGGTGTTAATTAGGAATGAACAAGTCCCACCCTTAAGAACTGCTGTCTGTCTCCAGCACAAGTCCTTTCAAAACGTCCACTGGACGAGGTCTTTCCCTGGCTACTCCATCTTAAAATAGCAACTCGAGCACTTCCTATACCCTTACCTGCTCTGCTTTTCTCCTTAACTATTACACTGTTTATCCTGTTTATTATCTGACTCACTAATAGAACTAAAATCTATGCAATAATTTTTTTTTTTTTTTGAGACAGGGTCTCGCTGTGTTGCCCAGGCTGTTCTAGCACTCCTGGGCTCAAGTGATCCTCTTGCCTCAGGCTCCCCAGCACTGGAATACAGGCCAGAGCACAGCTCAATAAAGGGATTTTTAAACTGATGCACAGAATGTCTGCTACAAAACAGACTCTCAATGAGTATTTATGGCTGAGTATGGTGGCCCATGAGTATAATGCCAGGACTTGGGAGGTTGAAGCAGGAGGAACATGAGTTCGAGGCCAGCCTGGGCTATACAGTAAGATCCTGACTCCAAAGAAAAGAATGTGTGAATAAAATGTAAAATGGTCTAGGAAAATAAACACCATGGCTTTACCAAAAATAACAACAAAGCTCTTATGATCAGGAACACTCTTTTGGCTGAACAGGCATTCCTAATTACTCCAAAGAGTCTCTCATACTCAGAAGAAGACATTCTACATGAACAAACGTACCTTTACTACAATACTGTGCTGAACGTTAACACAGTAGAGCTTATGTTGTGGTTTTTGTGACAATAAAGCAAACAAAAACTTACCTTTGCTTGATGTATACAAGAGTGCTGACTGAAAAGAACCCAACTGCATGTCAGGAAGACTCTTTTCCGCTGACATCTGTACTGTATACCTGGCATCTGGGTTGACATTGGGCAGAGACAGGAAGTCTGTGGAGCAGACAAAGAAGTTCCCATGGAAAGTGTGAATGGTGAGAACTAGGCGAGAACAAATTTTAAAATGACTTTATATGCCTGCCTCTGGATATTTACACTTTATCCTAGTCACTTATGAGATACTAAAAATAGGTAGATAATAGAGAGGATTTAGTGAGATTGAGGGGGATAGGTGTCTTCTTAAATAAAGGTGAGGATACAACCTTCAAAACGCTTTCTGGGAGGGACAATTTGGCTCTACATATTAACATTATTTGAACTTTAGCAATCTCTTATCTAAGAATTTATGCTATAGATATACTCATTCAAGTGCACATTTCTTTGTGCAAAAACATTTTAAACAGATTTGTCACAGCAAAAAATTTTAAAAATCACCATCACTGGTTATCAGTAGTAAAATAACTAAATTGTGATTTGTTCCTTTTAGTGAAATTAGGTAGACATTAAACAGAATGGGATAGGTTTATATAAACTAAAATGAAGGGATCTTTAAAGTTTATTAAGTGAGCATGTCATTTATGCAAATACACCATCTATGTACTTTCCATGCAGTTGTACCTAAGCCAAAAGCAGAAAATCCTGTTATGCACCAAAGTGGTTACAGTAAATACATAAGGATGTAATTGTGTGTACAATCAAGCTGATATGGAAGGAATTTAGCATTACCAATAGGTATATATGCAAATATATACATGCATAATGCATGTATAAAATATTTGTATTTTAAAGAAAAACAGATGCATATATTGTGAAATAAAAACTAACTTTAAAACAAGAAAGATACAGTTCTGCACATACAAAAACAGATGTCCATGATGTGGTTTAAAAACATGTGAGCATCTCATGGAGCACAGCAGAGCGGGAGCCAGCATGCAGAAGCCTGGTGACTTGCCAGATTCACACTGCCCCAAGCTCCCTTGCCAGCATCTACAGCAGGGAACATCATCTGCAGCTAGAGAAACACTTCAAGGTGGATGGGTACCCTGACTATAAGACCAGGTGGCCCTGGCTACCAGGCTCAACCTGAAGGAGTATGATGTGCAGGTGTGGTTCCAAATGTATTTGATCCTTAAGGACTGTGAGGAACTCTTTTTTTCTGGGGGGGGGGGGGGCGCAAGGGGGAGTCCTGGAGTTTGAACTCAGAATTTTGCACTTGCAAAGCAGGCACTCTAATGCTTGAGGCACACCTCTAGTCCATTTTGTTCTGCTAATTTTGAAGATAGGGTCTCACAAGGTATTTGCCCAGGCTGGCCTCAAACCTTGATCCTCCTGAACTCAATCACTCAAGTAGCTAAGGCTTATAGGTGTGAACCACCACTGCCCCAGCTAAGTTCATTGTTAAGGCAGGAAAATGACATAAAACCAGCAGAAAAAAAAAAAAAAGCTAGGCCCCAGTGGTTCATACTTATAATCCTAGCTACTCAGGAGACCAAGATCAGGAGGATCATGGTTTGAAGTCAGCCTGGGCAAATAGTTTGTGGGACCCTATCTTAAAAAAAACCTATCACAAAAAGGGGGGGAGGTGGGCTGGTGGAGTGGCTCAAGGTGTAGGCCCTGAGTTCAAACCCCAGTACAGAAAAACAAAAAAACAAAAAAAAAAAAAAGAAAAGAAAAAAATCCTGGACCCATTGTTTGGTTTTCCGGAGATTACAACAACAGCTACGACCACTGAAAATAAAGTGCCAAAAGCAGAACATTTTACAAACCCCGCCCCACCCCCTTGCCCTGCCATTCCTGGCTCTCCATTATAACCAGCATTTGGAAGTGACTTGATCACAAAGCACTGCTCCTTTCATCTTTTCAGTCTGGACAGCTTCTTCTACCACAGCCTGAAGTCTGATCCCGATTTCTGGTCAGACACTGTGAAGTCCAGGGAGCTCCCCTCAGCCCTAGAGGCCTTCCAGAGACTTTCTATCTCTGCATTGGCACCTGGGTACAAAGAGGGAGGTAGCATGGCAGATTGAGGGCAGATCAGGCCCAGGATGGTTCTGAATATTTGAGGGGGGGAGGGTCTGTGCCTATGGCTCTTGCAGGTCCCATGGAGCCAGATCCCTGTGGGTACTTTTGGATCTGTGAATACACCATTTCCCCAAACCTGCTAGACAGTTCTCATGGATATGGTAGGAGAGCAATTCTTGCAGATTATTTTTTTTTTTCTTTTTGGGAGGGAACCCAGGATCTTATGTATGCAAGGCAGGCTCAGTAGTAACTGAGCCACACCCCTAGGTGGGGAAAGCATTTCTGGGGGATTCCTTCAGTACTTGGTGCCCACAGGCTCTAAATGGCCCTGCCCACCCTTACTCACACTTGGCTAGTGGGAGGTTTTAATGTCTGCTTTGTGCCCTGTCCTGGCTTTAATATTAATTTCCCTGGTGTTTGGCAGGTTGGTCATTCACATATGTTATGTCCTCTTATGTTTCATTCATTTGAATTTATTCCTCTACGACAACTGAAGTGCCTTATTATTTCTTCCCCACCCCCATAAAAAAGCCCCGTGATTGTGAGAGTCATCTTTTTGACCTGGAATTAAGGCTAAAGTATGTGCTTACCTTGTACGGGAAAACTTTTAAAGGGATGTCAGAAGCCAAAGAATGGGACCTAGTGGACTATGTTTCTCTTTTTATATGTTTTAATACTTCATCTTTTTCCCCCTGTGGTGCTGGGGATTGAACCCAGGGCCTCAGACATGCTAAACATGCCGTCTACATACAGCTGTACCCACCCCATCTCCTATCAATGATTTCTAATGAAATTAATTGATCATAAAAGAAAAAACTAAGCCAGTTAACCACACAGTTTTCAGTTAGGCACTCTGTAGAGAAGCTCAAGCCTAGTTTGTTGGCATTTTCCCAGGCTCTTCCTACCCTTACCTTTTTTTAGGGGGCTGGGGGTAGGGGCATGGGGAACACTGAGATTTGAACTCAGGGCCTTGTACTTGCTAGGCAGGCACTGAACCATTCCTCATCCCAGTTCCCAGTCTCTTTATGAAAAGTAAGATAATAAAAATAACCTCTGATTCATCAAGTAGAGAAAGTCTTAAGCATGTTTAGTATGAACACTTTCCCTAATTAGCAGTCAGTATCTGGAGAAATAAACATTTTTTAATTCTGCCAATCTTATATATTAATTTTTAACGTTCTGTTTTGAGACTGTGTCTTACTTCATAGCTCAGGCTAGTCTCAAACTTCTGATTCTCCTGCCTCAGCCTGCAGGCACACAGTTCTTTTTTTTTAAAAAAAAAATTATTTCTCAATGCATTTCTGTATGTCTTCATATACTGCCTTGTGCTAGCTGCTCTGGTGCTTATTATGAGTTTATAAGCACAGACCACTGTCTCACCAGTTGAGATCTGCCTTACTTAGAGTACTAACATCAGACCTTTTAATTTCATTTTCTCCTCTTTTCTACCAGCATATATTAATTACACAAGGGGTTTTGTTATGATATTTCCATACACGCATATAATGAGCTCTGATCAGAGTCAACCCCACTATTACTCGTTCTTATCTTCCTCCCCCCATTTTTAAACAATTTTTAACGGGTCTGACAACTCTACTTTCATACTTGGGTACAAAATACTTACTCACCCCTCTCATCCTCCAGACTCCTGCTGGTTCCCAACCCCAAATGCTCCTCCTTCTGACACTCCCACAAACTCCTTTTAAATGATGCTACTATTACCACACCAAAGTAACTGCAGGCATTTCACTCAGCTTTTCTCTAACTTCTCAAGGTCCTGTCAAAAAGAATAATCCATTAGTGGTATAGAAACTTCTCTATTTCTCTCCTACTAAATTAGCATAGCCCACTATAAGATTTATTACTGGTTAAACTGATCAGCAGGAGGCTATTGTGCACACCTGCAGCCCCCAGCTGCTTAGAAGGCTGGGGGGAAGGGGAAATTGAGACCAGCCTGGGCATTATTCAAGGGAATAAATGCTCTTACGTTGCCTTCTACTTAGAATAACGTCATATGTCATTTCACCATTCACTGAAGAAAACAATCATGAAGAACTTACCCGGAGAAGCCAAATCAGAATACTGTCCACTGAGAAGGAATAAGTCAACAGCTACCTGCTGACCAGAACAGTCCAAGGCTAATTTCTTGTAGAAGTCAATGGATGGAGTCAGGTGTATTTTCTATGAATGATAAATAACAAAGATACATCAAAAAATCATTATCAAAAATGTAAATACATCTGCATATATGTATAATTATAACATCTTTGACCCACCTCCATATGTGTGGTTTTTTTTTTTTGGGGGGGGGCAATACTGGAGTTTATATTCAAGGTTTCACCCTTGCTACATAAGCCTTCTATCACTTGAGAAACACGCCCAGGCCTACATAGATTAATAACAATTATCTCTGGGGTATTCTACTCAAACCTTGTACATTTTTATACTACTTGATTTTTCATTAAAAAACGGACTAGACAGGTGTGGTGGCCAAGCCTACAGGCCCAGCAACTGGGAGGCTGAGGAAGGAGGACAACAAGTTCAAGGCCAGCCTGAGTTACTTAATGAGACCCTGTCTCAACAGACTAAAAACGAAGATGCATGTGTGCTGCTTTTTAAAATGGAAAAATGAGACCTGTTGACACATTGTAGGAATGGGGGGAGGGGAGATAAAAGAGAAAAAGGGAGGGGAGAATTCCACTATGACATATTGTAAGAGCTTTTGTAAATGTCCCAATGTTACCCCAGTACAACAATAAAAAAAATAAATTAAAAAAATGTGCTGCTAAAGAATTTTCTTTGAACTTTTTAGGGCTAGGGATATAGTTCAATGTAGAAGCAAGACCTAGCATGAATGAGGGTTTGAGTTTGATCCCCAGCAGTACTGAAAAATTTTTAAAAGAAAAGTAAAAGAGACAAAGAAAAGAATTTTCTCTGAGTGACTTTTCCTGTCAAAAAGTAAACATCACTAATTACATTAATTTTGTAATAGGCAAAGACAATTATTTTAATTAACATTTGTCAAATGCTCAGTATGCTGGTAACTATTCCAAACAAACCACAGGTAACACGGAGCCCCTTCGACTACCTATTTCTGCTTCACATGGAAACAGAGGAGCTAATAAGTACTCAAGTGTCCACATCTAATAAGCAGTAGAACATTAGGCAGTCTGTCTCTAGGAGTCACATAATTAGCAGAATAAGATACTGGCTTCTCTCATCTTTTGGGAAACATATTCCTCAAACTCTTAAGGTCATAATGCAAGTTGCTCAAAAGCCAGTGCCAGAATAACAAATTATGGCCACTGCTTACTAGGGACTTGCTTGTCCCTAGCAAGTGTTATTTCTTTAGTTTCCCATACTTTCTCATCAAAGCTAGGTTGGATTATAGTGGCTTGCTAAAGATATTAGAAACAAGGCATGGGAGCCTCAGGTAGAGAAAATTGTAATAAAAAAGGTATGTCTACAGAAGAATGAAACCCTTTACCCAATTCCTTATAACCCTCCTCCCCATAACTGAAAAGTACATTAAAACAAACAAAAAAGCTGGGTGCTTGTGGCTCATGCTTATAGTCCTAGTTACTCAGGAGGCAGAGATCAGGAGAATCATGGTTCAAAGCCAGCCCAGGGAACTAGTGCGCGAGACTCTATCTCGAAAAACCCTTCACAAAAATAGGGCTGGTGGAGTGGCTCAAGGTGAAGGCACTGAGTTCAAGCCCCAGTACTGCAAACAAACAACAAACAAAAAACCCTGTGGCCAAAGGGATAAGGGCACCAGCATAAATCATATCATAAACTTGATAATTTTCTGACATTAACAAATGATCTGTTTGGGTTCCTCTCTTGGTTTAAGAGCTCCCACAACAAGAATTGGGAGTTGTGTTTGAAAGACAGACATTCAACCACCAGTTGGGGCCATCAGGTCAAAGGCAGCCTGAAGGGCAGGACCCAAGGCACCTGGGTCTCCACTCTTGGTAAACATTTGTGGCAAAGTTTTCAGTAAATCCTGGAAAAGCTTGTGAAATGAAGAAGAAAACTCAAGAGTGTTACAATTCAAAATCTTTCTCACACCAAGTAAGTATCTAATACAACAGACAAGACACTGAGTCATGAGGAAAGGTCAGAGAATCTACAGAGATTAAACAATGAAGTTGGTGAGATGACA
This sequence comes from Castor canadensis, assembly GCF_047511655.1. Lineage (NCBI taxonomy): Eukaryota > Metazoa > Chordata > Mammalia > Rodentia > Castoridae > Castor > Castor canadensis. Next base: position 62,822,959 of record NC_133401.1, on the reverse strand, counting down.
AGAAAGCCATTTTAAATCAACATTATAAATTGGCAAGCAAGACATCAGAATTGGAGCCTTACAGCTCTAGAATATGCAATAGTTCAGTAAGACTATAAGTTAAAAATGTATCCAAAAGAACTACCCCAGTGAAGAAATACCATCTATTTTAATGCCATGGAATATGGCTTTTTTCATGACCTCTATATATTTTATAAGTTCCAAAGTTCCCTGTTGCAAAATCTAAGATATTTACTAACTTGCCAAGTAGTTAATACTACCACTAAGAAAAGACAAAATCAAAACCAACTACCTCTTCAAGTTAGGGCGTAAAAATAAAGAGAATTAATGGTAAAAAAGAATACTTCCCATGATGGCACAATGACCACTGCCAAGAGCAGAGCCCATAGACTTGCTAGTGAAAACGTCACCCTACAGCGTAGATGCATGTACAGGGTAGATAACATCCCCCTTCAGACACGTTCTGTTCACCTCTCATTGTATTATGTCATGGCAATTTCCAGGCAGGTGATAAGAGTTCTTTGAACTGACCCCAATGACACTCTGAACGAGAAAAGCACTCAGTGCTTCCCTACAGTGACCAGGGGCGACTTTCAACTTTCCCACTTCCCAGGAGGTCTTCAAACGTTCTTCCTTTTGGAAGAGGCTTATCTTCTACTCTGAGCTACACTCCCAGTATGTTTTCTCACCTTCTTGATGATGTTATTTTTGTTTGCTTTCTTGAGACAGGGTCTCACTGCGTAGGCCATGTTGTCATTGAACATGTGATCTTCCTGTCTCCACCTTCTGAGTGCTGGGACTTCAGAGGTACACCGCCACACCTGGCTTCTTGATGATGTTCTGTAAAGCACAAACCTCTTTAATTTTGAAGAAGTCCAATTTATATACTTTTTTCCTTTTGTCATCAATACTTTTGATGCTTCATCTAAGAGTCCAAGATTCACTCCTATGCTTTCTCCTAACACTTCCAAACTTTTAGTCTCACAATAGGCTCTATGAGCCACTTTCAGTAACTATTAATTTTTTCTGTAGTGCTAAGTATTAAACCCATGGCCTCATGCAAGGTAGGCAAGTGCTGAACCTTTGAGCTAAACCGCCAGCCTGAGTTAATTTTTTTATGGTAAAATGTACAAAATATATAAAATTCATCATCTTAACTATTTTGAACATACAATTCAGTGGTATTTGATGTATCACAATGCTGTGAATCCATCATTTATTTTCAGAACCTGTTCATCATCCCACACAGAAACTCTGTACCCACTCACAATTCCCTACTTCCCTTTCCCTCCAGCTCCTAGCAATCTCCATCTTCTTTTCTGTTTCTATGAATCTGCCTATTCTAGATACGTCATGTAAGCAGAACCACAGAATATATTTCTCCATTTGTGTCAGGTTTATTTCACTTAGCAAAATCTTTAAGCTTCATCCATGTTGTATCATGAATCAGAATTTCATTTTTCCTTGAGGCTGAAAAATATTCTATTATATGTTTATATCACATTTGCTTATTCATTCACTTGCTCATGGCTACTTGGGGTGCTTCCAACCTTTGACTATTCTGAAAAATGTTGCTATGAATGATGTACAATGATTTGTCTGAGTCTCTGCTTTAATTCTTTCAGGTATAAAATAAGAAGTGGAATTGTGAAATCTTATGCTAATTTTATGACAACTCTGAGAACTACCAAACTGTTTTCCATAGAAGCTGTACCATTTTCCACACTGACCATCAATTCATGGGGGTTGTGATGTTGCCATACCTTGCCAACATTTGTTGTTTTGCATTTTGTAAAAACTAGCCATCCTTCTGATGGATGGGAAGTTAACTGATGATGAGTTTTTGGATAGTTTGATTTTTTTTTTTTTTAGAAATACGCAAGCAATTAGTATTTTATTCTATGATGGATTCCACATTGTTACAACAAAATGAAAAATGAGAAGACATGGTCTACATTAACAGAGGTGAAATGTATAAACATACTTAAGTTACAACTCACAGCAGAAAGTATAGCTATTTCTTATTATAGTTTGAAAAAAATATTTTTTGTCACAAACAATACACAGAAGGATTTTTGTTTTGTTTTTGGTGCTGAGGACTGAAGTCAGAGCCTCTAGAATGCAAGGCAAGCAGTCTACCACTGAGCTACATCCCAGCTCTCATTGTGATTTTGACTTACATTTTCCTAATGATTAAAGATGTTGAGCATTTTTCATGTCCTTATTGTCCATTTGTGTATCTTTTATGGAAAAATGTCTAGTCCAGTCCTCTACCCAGTTTTCAATATTTTTTGTTGTTTTTGAGGCATACTTCTTTATGTGTTGTGCATACTAAATTCCATATTAGATATATCATTTGGAAAATTTTCTCCTATTCTGTGGGCTAATTTTTTCACTCCCTGGACAGTGTTCTCTGATGTACAAAACTTGTTGTTTTTCTTTTGCAGTACTGGGGATGGACCCCAAGGCTTTGTGTATGCTAGGCATGGGCTCTAATACTGAGCTACATCTCGAGCCACAAAAGGTTGCTGTCTTTTAGGAACCTGGGATGAAACCCAGGGCCACACATGCTAGGCAAACTGTTGTAGCACAAGAACTTTATTTTTAGTTAGGCCTCACTAACTTTGCCCTCATAACTCATAACTCATAACTTCCTGCTTCTGCTTCCTACGTGGCTAGGATGACAGTCATGCACCATCACACCTTATGCACAAAACGTTTTAAGATTGATGCCGGGTGCTGGTGGCTCACGCCTGTAATCCTAGCTACTCAGGAGGCAGAGATCAGGAGGATTGGGGTTTGAAGCCAGCCCGGGCTATCTCGAAAATATCCATCATAAAAAAGGACTGGTAGAGTGGCTCAAGGCATAGACCCTGAGTTCAAGCTCCAGTACTGCAAAAAAAAAAAAGTTTTTGAGATTGATAAAATCTAAGTAGGTATCTTTCTCCTCTACTGCCTGTGCTTTCGGTGTCATCTCTAAGACGTCATGAAAAATTTCCCCTATGTTTTATATTTTTAGCTCTTAAGTTCGGTCTTTAATCCATTTTTAATTTTCTTTAAAAGGTACAAGACATTCACTCTTTTGCACGTCTAGTTTTCCATAATTATTTGTTGACAAAGACCATCATTTTCCCCATGAATGGTCTTGGCACTGCTGTCAAAAATCAATTGAAGAATGTGAGGAGAAAAACCAACCGATTCATCACATGTATTAGGTTCATTTCTAAGTTTACTATACAACTTTGGGGTCTCCATGTACATCCTCAAATGCCAATAGTGTTGTCTTTCCTTTTGTGGTACTGGGATTAAAACTCAGGGTCCCCCTTTTTATTTTGGTGACATTAGGGTTTGAACTCAGGGCCTTATGCTTGCTAGCCAGGTGCTCTACTGCACTCTAGGCTTTGTACTTGCAAGGCAAATCCTCTACCACCTGAGAAATGCCTCCAGGTCTTCTGGCACTGGTTACTTTGGAGATAGGGCCTCTATCTGGTCTGGACTGCTATCATCCTATTTAGGGTTCCCACTGTTGCTTGGATGACAAGTGGGTGCCACTGAGCCCAGATATAGGTTGAGATGTGGTCTGGCAAACTATCTTCCAGGGCTAATCTTCCACATAGCTAGGATTAAAGGCATGAACCACTGCTGCCAAGCTGAACACAGAGTTCTGTTCTTGCTTGGCAAGCACGCTACACCCCCAGCCCTCAACACACTTCTCAAATGAATCAGGAGGAAAAAGAACCATAAACTTAATCTGAATTCTAACATTAACTTGTTTTGTTTCCTCTTTTCTAAAGAGAAAGACTGGACCAAAGGAATCTTACAACTCCAACAATCTAATGACTTTGTAGTCAAGACTTTCCTTCACAGAATAAGCACATACCATACACCGCTGATTTATCAAATGGTCATGAAATACTTCTAAAATGGAAAATTCCTAAGGCAGTTTAATAAATATAAAACATACACTTTCAATGTCTGAAACTATTAGCATCTGTGTTTGGGAGAGACCTTCTTGAAGACTGTACAAATGAATTCTGTGTCAAATGTTATGAAGCCAGTTCTTATCCTAGTGTTGCCAGCAAGTCTAAAAACAAATTGAGAGAATGTTTTGTCAGGTTTTCCCATATACATGCACATGAAATGTCTGCTAAGCTTACATCTAATTCGGTATTATGGAAAGTAGCCCAGCACAAATGAATCTTTAAGCCAGCCAACATTCCCCTATCATGAAAACATATCCTCCCCAAGGAAAAACACTGCACATAAGCAAAATAGTCAATGAAAGAAAGCAACAATACAGAAATTCAGAAACTATTACTTCTATATAACATAAAGTTGTATGTACTTAGGAAGTAGCATGTAAAAATACTAGAAATATGTACAAAACTTTGCAGGCAATTTGAAGTGATGTTTAAAGAATGCATCAAGAACTAGGGATGTATAAACTCAGTGGTAAAGCACTTGTCTGGCATGAGCAAGACCGGGGGTTCAATTCCCAACACCATGAACAAAAACTATCACACACTGTCTCTAAAATGAAACATGAATTCAGGTACTGCATCTTTTAAAAAATGTACACAAACCTTTTTATATTATTTAAAGCATTTCCTTAAGGACAACAAAGATGACCAAAAGCATCTGTTTTGAAAAACACAATGTGAAACCATAGTAGCTTTTCATCTTATTGATCTTGCTTAGGTGAATTAAAGGGCCAGCTCATTAACACACAACCCCTATGCACAATCTACAACATGAGAAATACAAGTGATGGCAGGAATGAGGATGCCTTATTCCCAAGGTGAGGGAGCCATTCCACTTGTGATGAGGTTCGGTCTACACATTCTTCTGTACTTCCTCACAATGAAAGGTCACACTAGTTTTCATCCGGTAAAATAAGAGTCTCACCAATATTTAAACAGTTATTTTAAGAGACTCGAAGAGTTGTAACAATCAAATGCTATACGTGCACACTATTTGAAACTTTATTTCAAGGGGCTGGTAAAGTGATTTTTTTTTTTTAAGAAAACTAGGACCCAAACAATTAACTGGGTATTAAATATGATGGAATTACTGTTACTTTTGTCTGATGTGATACTAATTTTGAAGTTAGGGTTGAAAGTCTTGAAGCATTTATAGGTAAAGTGGTATGATAGCTGAGATTTGCTTTAAAATACTCAGGTTGGGCAAAGGAGAGTGAGATGGAGAAAAACAGCAAAATGCAGGCCACCTGTCACTCGTATAGAATCCTAGATACTTGGGAGACTGACATAGGATCACTGTTTGAGCCTGAAGAAATAGGTTGAGAGACACTATTCCAAAATAACCAGAGCAAAATGCACTGGATGTGCGGCTCAAGAGGTAGAGCATTTGCCTTGCAATCTCAAAGCTTTGAATGCAAACATCAGTTCCACTCATAAATCAAACAAACAAAAGCAGCAGAATGCTGAAGATGGAGGATAAGCACCTGGAATTCATTCATTATTCTGCTATTTACCTCAGGCTTCACAATAAAGTTTCCAACTAAAGGAGGCCTAAGATTTCACTGATGTAAGTGAAATTTTAGAACATACAGCTTTGTTTGTACTTTTAAACTTGCCATTTATTTTGCAAACACTTAGTTTCACAGATTGTCTGACAAACTCTAGCAAACTGAATTCAAGGATCCAGTTTCAACTGCATCATGAGACACACCAAATATGAAGAGGTACGCTGGAGGTTATGGTGGTTCCAACTGAACAAAGACAAAGAACCTCATTAAATACATTTAACAGGACTGAATTTAAACTTACTTTCTGGGTCTGCAGACAGCAAAACCATAAAAGAAGCATTATTTACAGACTGAGTGGAGGTAACATGTAAGATATCTTCCACTGTTTACATAATTAAAAGAAAAATGAGTCTGTGCCTGCCATAACTAAAAAGAGTATTTTCTCTAGGACAGGAAAGGTTGGAAATATGAGAAGGGTTCCTGGAGGTACCAGCAATGTTCAATTTCTTGACCTAGGCAGTACTAACAAAGGTGTTTCTTTTTTTTTTTTTTCCTTTTACCTTATTGGCACATATCTTTTTTTTATTCATTTATTCATATGTGCATACATTGTTTGGGCCATTTCTTCCCCCTGCCCCCTTCCTCTCCCCCCCTACACTCCTTCACTTCCAGGCAGAACCTGTTCTGCCCTTTTTTCTAATTTTGTAGAAGAGAAGACGTAAGCAATAATAAGAAAGACGTAGCGTTTTTGCTGAGATAAGAATATACAGAGAGATTCCTACCATTGCTTCTATGCACAAGTGTATTACAACCCAAACTGATTCATCTCCACCTGACCTCTTCATTACTTCCTGGTCACCTTCCCATATTGACCTCTGTCATTTTAAGGTTACTGTATTAGCTCCTCTGCAGTGGGGACATCAAACACTTTCAAGTTTGGGTTTCCTACCTATCTCCATACCTCCCGTATGTGCTCTGCCCTTAGCATATGACCCAAGTCCAACATTACTGCATTTGCCCTAGATCTAAAGTCCGCATATGAGGGAGAACATACGATTTTTGGTCTTCTGAGCCTGGCTAACCTCGCTGGGGATGATGTTCTCCAGTTCCATCCGTTTACTAGAGAATAATAAGGTTTCATTCTTCTTCATGGCTCAGTAAAACTCCATTGTGAATAGCTCTGCAATAAATGTGGGTATGCAGATGCCTCTGGAGTAACCTGAGTTGCATTCCTTTGGGTATATCCCCAGGAGTGGGATTGCTGGATCATATGGCAGATCTATATTTAGATTTTTAAGCAGCCTCCATATTGTTTTCCAGAGTAGTTGCACTAGCTTGCATTCCCACCAGCAGTGTACAAGGTTTCCTTTTCAAAGGTGTTTCTTTATAATTTAATGATAACCTACATATTTGTGTTTTACTGACTTCTCTATGTGAACATTATATTTCACAACTTAGGGAAAACATTTTTCTGTGACAAATCAAGTGAGCCCTAAAAATGTGAGCTGCTATTTCGTAAACTTCTTTTATGAAGATTTGCTTTCAATTCAATAAGAAGCACATACCTCTTGCCAAATTCATAATGTACCTGCACCTCAAGAGGTAAGCCAGCAGGGTGGAGGATGGCTCAAGTGGTAGAGCACCTGCAGTGTGGGGTCTTCATTGAAACCCCACTACCACAAAAGAACAACAACAAAAAAAAGAGGTGAGCTCAGAAGGAGCAAAAGCCTTTGTAACAAGGAACTCCCCAAATTTCAAGGCAGCCGTTCAAAGCTACAAGATGAATGGAGCTCAGGAAGCCATTTCAGCAGCACAAACGCTTGTGCTCTTCTGCCTTTAGTTCCACAGAGAGACAGCCACACTGCAGGAAACCACGACCAACCTCTTAAGGGCCATAAAATGTTGTCTCCATTGCAACTTTGTGGTGAAAGAGACCGAGCCCTCACAAGTTCCACAGTACCAGGAACTGCCTATAGACAATGCCAGAAAATTACACTAACATACTAAGCTCTTAAAGGTTGGCATGAAGTCCTACCTTCAAGTGCCCTTTTCCCTAGAGGCAGTGATGGCACAGTGAAAGAATAACCATATCAACAGGCCTGGGTTTTATGCAAGTATTACCACTTACATAGAGGTGTTTGTTGAGTCACTCAACCAACATTTGTCTTCACATCTGTAAAATGGGATTAACAGTGTTTCTCTGGATGACCTCTCTCTTAGTGTCATCATTATTATTATAATTATTACTACTTGCAGTATGGAGGCGTGAATTCAGGGCATATACCTTGAGTCATTCCACCAGCCCTTTTTTTGTGATGGGTTGTTTTCAACATAGGGTCTTGAGAACTAGTTGCCTGGGCTGGCTTTGTACTGTGATCCTCCTGATCTCGCCTCCCAAGTAGCTAGGATTACAGCGTGAGCCACCTGTGCCTGGCTTCTTAGTGTTATTTGTAATGATAAAAAATGTACATGCTGTCTGAAACGTAAAGACCTAAACAATAGTCATGAATTTTATCATTTTTTGACACCAGGTCTTGCTGTGCACCCCAGCCTAGCCTTGAACTTGAGATCCTCCTGCCTCAGCCTCCTGAGTAGTACATTTCAGGTGCGTGTCATCACACCTAGCTCAATAAAAATCATTTTAAAAAATATGTTCTATCCAGGTGCTGTATTTAAAAACGCATACCATCATTAACTTGGTAACAAGTTACACTTCTACCTCCTATGGTCAGGAAACCTGCCAAAAGGGTTTATACAGGTCCTGCATGAAGAACATCTCACAATTGTTGCCTGGAGGTAACCACAGGCAACTGCTGAAAAAACAGACCAAAGTTTTTCAAGGCAATGATCATCACTTTGAAAAGGGAAACATTAATCTATTCTTCCAGGTAACTACTGGAGCATTAGAATTTTGGAGAAAAAAGCAATCCGATTGCCAGGCCAAAAGACTATAAAACTACGTTGCTGAAATACATTGATTTTAAACCCTGCTTTTTTTTTCCAGGATCTTTCACATGAAAGTTTTCCTTTTTATTTTCTCATTAAGCACTCATAAAACCAAGATTTAGATATACATCCAAATCAACTTTTTTTTTTTTAGGGAAACAGGGTCTCGCTGTGTTGCCCAAGCTGGCCTGAAAGTTGAGATCCTCCTGTCTCAGCCTCCCAAGAGAGACGGCATCCTAAAACAGTAATGAATGAAAGTATTACAAAGGTTTTGATATTATGGGAAGGGGCCTACACTGTTCTCACAAAACAACTATTACAGAAATAATTCTATTTAAAGTTGATACAGATAAAAACTTCTAAAATCTTCCTAATGAAAATCAGTAAGGGGCTGAGGGCATAGTACAGCGGAGAACACTTGCCTAACATGAATGAAGCCCTGAGATCGATCTCTAACACCACTCACTACCACTGCCACCACCTCCAGAAGGTATCAATAAATGCAATAAAACCCTATTACCAAAAGAAGATTTGCTTTTCAAACTGTCAAGGATTATATAATGCTCTATTTAAGTTCCTCAAATATTTCCAGTCATCCATGGGACAGCTCAACTCTCTTAGAACTGCACTGAAGCTCTTATGATGTGACCCTTACAGAGTCTTCAATCTCATTTCCTTTCTGGTCTCTTTTCCTGTACATCCCCTGAGCTTCAGCCAGAATGAATTACTTGCAATCCCTTAAATACACCACGTTTCCTGACTGCAGGCACGCACTCCCATGCTCACCTCCCCATCACTTCTTGAGCACTGACAATCTGAAGAAGTTTCCCAGCCAACATGCTAAGCTGCACACTCTTAGCCAGACTCACCACCAAGAGCAGAGTCTCCAAGCCTTTCTTTCTCTGCCTTCCAGTGATCTTCTCCTTGTTGCAACAGGGAGATCACCTTGGGTATGGTAAATGGAGTCCAACTCTTAGAAAAATAAGCAAATAAAACACTTAAAAACCAGAAAGACTAACAGAAATAAGTTACAGAGATCACATGTGTCCTGCAAAGTCTAAAATATTTTCTACCTGGCCTTTTATAGAAAAAGTTTGCTGACTTCTTGAAAAGGCAAGTGGGAAAGGGAAGTCCAGAGGCTCAATGCAGTCCTCTGCTGAGATGAACAAACAAACCACAGAACAACTGCTGTTAGGACAGTTTTGTCTGAATCATGAAGAAACTTCTAATGTGGAATCATATAGAGGGACAAGGATGACTATCAATACCACCTCACTATGGGCCTGGCCCTGAGCTAAACACTTTCCATGCACTAACTCATGTCATTCCCTCATCTACCCTAGAAGATAGCACTGATTTTATAGGTGAAGAAACTGATGCACAAAGGGATAGAGTTATTTCCCCAAAGCTCACAAACAGCAACAGAAGAAAGAGGTTAAAAACATGTGTCTGACTTAAGAGCCCCACTTCCTAACCGCTGTGTGCACTGCTTCTCTGCCATAGATGATCATGGAACGCTCCTGTAGCTTACTCTTTATTCCTGGAATAAAAGACCTCTCCTATTGGATCCCCTGCTATCCTAGGCCCACTCACTGTCTCATCCTAATGGGGGGGGGGGCTTCCCTAGACTCCCAACATAAAGATAAAAATGGCAGGCCAGTCATTTTTCCCAAGTGGTAGAGGAAAAGCATATGATCCATAATGTCCACTGGGAGAAAAAAACTAAAAACTAGGGGCTGAGAAATCTGGGAGAGGCATCATGAGGATGCTCAGGAGGAAAGAGAAAAAAGCATTCTTGCCAGGGACAGGGAGTAACATGGAGGAGACAAACTGGCAGGGCCAGAGAGGAGTTTTCCCAGGTGTGCAGTTTGTCTGTCCATAGTGATAAAAAGACACCCAGGCATCTTGCTTGTCAAATTAGTAATGACGACACAGATTGAGATTAGTGAACAAAAGTGAACCCTGGAGATGGGAATATCCCCTACACAATCCACCACCCACGAGGGTGGACCAACTCCTGCTCTGTAAAAAATGGCCTCTAAATCCTGATGGAGGTTGTATTGGGTAGAGAACTTCAGTTAAGTTGGGAAAAACTCCACCTCCATTCACTAAGAAACGAGATGGCAATGAGCTCACATGAGATTGTGCTTCCCTTTGCTCAGGAGCCATGTCCTCTATCTGAGCTCTTCCCCAAGGACCACTGCAGTGGCCCTCAGAGGCTGGATGGGAGAGAAGAAAAGGGACCAGGAGAAAGTCCTTTCTGCTTTAGGCCCCTCAGAATCAGCAGCTTTCAAATCCTTTTCATCACCCCAGAATGACCCCAGGGGTCTTCAGAGAGGGAAGTCAGAAGGAGCTGGGAGTGGACAGGACCAGGGAAGGGCTGGGACCATGGTGGCCCAGGGCCCGGGCCCCACTCTTCTTGGCTCAGGGAATCTCCAGGATCAAGACTAGGAAGAGACCCTGGACTCCATCACTGACCCTCGCCCCATGCCAGGCACCTTCTTACACTGCTTGGCCCCACATTATTGATCCGCATACTGAGGGCAGAGTGGGGCCACCTGACCCCATTGGCACAACCAATGAGTAGTGGCTCCAGTCTCACTGTCTTCCCCTGCGACAGTCTTCCTCAGCCTCAGCTGCGCCCACCCAATTTCTCTGCCTCCTGCAAATGAATCCATTTCCAGGGTTTTCAAGAAAATCCTTCCAGAAACGGGGAACGGTGGCTTCCCCATGCCCGGCGGGGCCCGGCCACAGAAAAGGAAGACCTGGTTCTGGTTCTGGTTCTGGTTCTGGTCCTGGCTCTGGCGTGGGGGGCGGGCGCCTGGCTCCCCGGGGAGGACCGCGTTTCCCACGCGTGACCGCGGCCGCGGCCGCTCCAAGCCGGCAGCGCGGGCCGGGAACGCGCCGGGACGGAGCTCAGGAGGCGGGAGGCTGCGCTGGGGCGAACCGGGACCGAGCGCCGACCGCACACGTCCAGGCGGCGTCGCGGACGGCCGGCGGGGCAGTCGAGAGCCCGCGGGGCCACCGCGCCTGCAAACGCCTCTCAGCTGGTCCCGGCCGCTTCCCCGCCCGCATCCTCTCGAGGCCCGCGCCCGCCTCCCGCAATCCCCGCCCCTCCACAGCTCACCTTCCCGGGCTCCGCCGCCGCGATCCGCAAACGCGAGGCTCCGGACCTGTGCCACCCGACAGCCGCATAGCTTCGTACTTCGCCAGCGGGACGTAGGGCCACGAAGCCGCGCCAGGACCAGCGCTTGGCCCCGTGAAAACACACGAGGTGCGGGGTCGCGCGGCCGCTAGTTCTTCTGGGAAATGTGGTCCAGGTGAGGACCAATGCCTTCTGGAACATGTAGTTTCCCGCGTTCGTCTGCCGGGGGCGGGGCCGATCGCTTTGGCTGCTGCTGTGCTGGGCCCTGGCTGATTCCTGAGTTCTCACAGGTCCCCTCTGAGCTGTGGAGCCCTGGGTTCCAGTCACTGAAGGCAGGCTGGCCTAGGTCTGTGTCATCGCTGCATGCTCAGGTGACTGAAGGTGAGGCCAGCAGATGGTGACTCAGGGTAGACTCCCGTCCTCTGCAGTTATCATCAAAGGGCTGTTGAGCACCTACTAGGTGCAGGCATCATGGAAATCCGTTCGAAATAAGTTAACCGACAAAACGAACACCATTGCTCTAGGTGGAGTAGGTTTTATAAGGCAGGGAGCAGACAGGAAGTCACAGAGATAATTGCACAGCACTTTAGAGGATCCCTGTTACCAGGAAAAGCAAAGGAAGCGCAGGATTGGGGTTTCTGGGGACAATTTGGGAATGTGAGCTGGGTGGCCTGTCTGGTGAGAAGGAGCAAAGGTTCCCAGTCGGGGCCTGGGGAGGCGCATTCCAGGTACTGGGAACCAACAGACAATTTATTCTTAAGTAAATACTTTGTTACAAGAAAAACAGAAGGCTCGCCAAACACCAAAGAGGTAAAAGAAAAATGCTCTCGGTGCCATTAAGCAGAAAATTAGTGATGTTGTTTGATTAACTCCTTGTAACAGACCTTTGAGTTCTACATTAATCTCAAAGTCAGTCACTGTCGCTCTCATTTTAGCATAAGAGAATATTACAGATAGAACTTGTCACCTATCTCGTTTTGACCTCACTGAGAAATATGCCTTGGACACTGGAATTTGCCAGTTAATATTCTCTCAGTAGTGTTTCTGATAGCTTCAGTGTATTTACTACATTTACTACATTTAAAAATATGTAACTAAAGCTCATTCAATACATATTACTAACCCCCTTTTGCTACTTATTTATATTATTTTCAGATTCTTTTTTGCATTGTTAATATCCTTGACCTATATCTTTGAAGATTATTTTCTTAAACTCTTTGAACTTGAATTGCTGGATCAAGGGTTTGTAGAACTGTCACACATTTAAGTACACTGCCAGATTTTCTTCCTGAAAGATTTTACAATTTGTTTCCATGAGCGCTTGCTGACATTATGTGCCTTGTGCGCCCACCCACTCTGTATTTTCTTTTATTGCTTTTATTTAATAGAGCAAATTTTGTTTGAACATGTAAATTTAAGTTATGTGAAATTTGTTGTTATAAAAATCTTATCTTGTATTCATATATAATTTTAGTTACTTGGAAAATTAAATGTGTTATATATTGCTTCATCATCTAGATACTTTCTGATTTTTTATTGCATATTATTGTACTGGGGTGCACTGTGACATTTACAAAAGTTTTTACAAAATATCTGCTGTTTAATTGCCTATATAGGTGTCATGTTAGCTTTCCATCATTTTAGTAAATATTTAGGATAATTAGCTTATAAGGAAAAGGCTTATCTTTAGGCCTCACAGTTTTAGATGTTCCTGTCTAGGACCAACTGTCCCCATTGCTTTTGGGCCTATGGCAAGGCACACAACATGGTAGAGAGCTTGTGATGGAAGAAGCTGCTCAAATTGTACCTGGGATGCAAGAGAAAGAGACCAGGGTCCTTCTATCCTCTTCCCACACCCACCCCCAATGATGGGAAGTCCTCCTGCTAGGCTCCATCCATTAAAATTGCCACCACCTTCCAAAAGTGCCTGAAACTGGGGACCAGGTCTTTAACACAGGGGCCTTTGGAAGACATTCCAGATCCAAGCTTGTTATGGTTTGCATATAAAGAGTCCCTCTTCCAATAGACTCATGTGTTGAAGGCTTGGTTCCTGGCTGGTGGCACTATTTTGGGAGGTGGTGGAAACTTCAGGAGGTGGACATAGGTGAGGAAGTAGATCACTGGGAGTGCATCGTTGGGGCTGTACCTTGTCCTGGGTCCCTCTCTGTCTCTACTTCCTATCTGAAGTGAGCAACCTCTGCCATATGCTCTGCTTCACACAGACCCAGAATCAAAGGAGCCAGAGTCAGAGGTGGACTGAAACCTCTGACACTAGGAGCCAAAACAAATGCTTCTTAAGTTGATTATGTCAACTGTTTTTTTGCAGTAATGAAAATTCTAGCATAAAACTATTGTAGGTATATTGACCATTTCCTATTGAAATGTTCACATTTCTTTCTTTTACATAGATGAAGAAAGGATTTGGTTAACTCAGTATCATGTATCCCCTTGATCTTTGGTTAATGTGTTTATTCAACTTTGATTTTTGAGATAATTTTTCATGCACATGCAGTTGTAAAAATAATCAGAAGTTCCTATGTATCCTTTGCTTAAGTTCCCCATGGTGATATGTTGCAAAGATGTTCTACAAAAGAACACATTGGGAAGTTGTTTTTTTTTTAATTTCTGGGACAGGGGTTTGTACTCAGGGCTTCACACTTGCAAAGCAGGTACTCTACGGCTTGAGGCATACCGCCAGTACATTTTGCTTTGGTTATTTTGGAGATGGGACTGTTTGCCTAGGCTGATCTCAATCCTTGATCCTCCTGATCACAGCATCCAAGAAGCCTGACTGCAAATAAATTTTGGAAGTTGATTTTTTATCATGCAACTTTGCTGAATCCGTTTATACAAACAATTTTTGCATTTGGGATTATCTGTGAACAGAGTTAAATTTACTTCTTACATTCCAGTCAATGTCTTTTGTTTGTTTTTCTTGACTAGTTTCTTTGCTTTGCGTAGAACTTTCAATGGTGGGTTGAAGAGAAGTGGTGTGAGTGGCATCTCTGTCTCGTTCCTGGGCCACAGCAAGGACCACTTTATGGCATCTGCCTTCTTTTTCTTCAGTGTTTTCAGGGTGCACACGAGCAACTATTTTCATGTGGTGACACAGCTCTTCCTCAGTGACAGACATTGTTGATGGTCTTGATTCCTGTTTGCATGAATGCCTGACATTTCTCTCTTCTGATCTTCAGCAATTCACTTAGGCAGGCAGGGCAGGCCTTGCCTTGACCTACAATTGGGGCTCCAGACGGGTTCCCTATTGACCTGCACAAGGCTAACAGCAAAGGCTGGGATGTGTCTTCAAATGGTAGAGCGCCTGCCTTGCAAGTGTTAGGACCTAGGTTCAGTCCCCAGTACTGCCACAGATCTAAAGAAATTATCAATGTTTTTTGATGTTTCATCTTTCCCTACTGCCCTCCCAAAAGGCTAACATCAGAACCTCACCAGACAAAATCTTCATGTGTTGACGAATGAAGGCTCCTCATGCGATACCAAGCTCAGAAGGACACTTACATTTGCAGCTCATGCCTAGAAGAAGTCACCATGACAACTTCTGGTAAGTTCTTTTTCATTTTCATTCATCTTTAAGGTTTTCTAATGTCCTTGTGATTTCTTCTTGGATCCATTGGCTGTTGAAGAATGTGCTGTTGTGTCACCCTTGAGAAAAACAGAGTGTCAGCACCGAGTAACTTGTCCCTGAAACACCCCCTTTCCATCCCCTGAGACTCCTGCCAAGTCAAGGGGACAGTGACAGTGGGCCAAGACTGGAACGCTGGGATAAAGGCCTCCTGGAGGGCTCTGACTCCCTGTCATGCACATGAGAGTGAGGGCAAGCAAGTGTCATCTAGAAGAGCTCTGCCTCCTGCTCACCTGCTAAGTCAGCTACTCCAGGGAGTGCTGTCCACACAAAGCAGGCTGAGCTGATGGTGTCAAGGCTATGTAGTCTAACCTTTAACCCCTGTCCCTGTGGAAATCAGGGATCATAAAGGAGCACAGTGGAGAGGACAAATGCTTTTGGTCCAGCTGGCCACCACTGGTAGTGTGGTGGGGGAGGATGCGCATTACTGGCAAGGCACCACGGGACAAAGGTGCTGCTTGCCTAGTCTGTGGTCACCACTGGATCTTAGCAGCACTAAGCCTGCATGGTTTCTGATGAGAAGTCAACTGTTGGTCTAATTGATGATCTCTTGTATAGAAGGAGTTGCTTCTGTCTTGTTGCTTTCAAAATTCCGTTTGACTTTGGGTTTCAGGAATTTTACTACAGTGTGTCCTAGTATGGGTGTGTTTGAGGTTATCTTGCTTGGAAGACGTTGATCCTCTTCACTGAATTAATTCATGTCTTTCATTAGATTTAGAAAGTTTTTGCCCATTGTTTCTTCAAAATCTTTTTTTCTTTTTGTCCTTTCTTCTTTTTTGGAGTTCCTATGATGTATAGGTTGGTATGCTTGACGATATCCCATAAGTCTCTTGTTCCCCGTTCATTTTTCTTCATCCTTTCTTCCTGCTCCTCCCTAGATAATTTTAACTGTTTTCAGGTTATTGATCTTCTTTTGCCTGGTTAAATCTGCTTTGACCCCTCTGGTGAAATTTTTACTTCAGTTATTGTACTTCCAGATCCTAAATTTGTCTGGTTTCCTTTTATAACTTCTGTTTGCTGATGTTTTCATTTTGTTTATACATCATTTTCCTAACCTCCTTTCATTTTTGACCATGTTGTCCTTTTACTCCTTGAGAAAAATCCAAGGCAGTTCACTTCACAACTTTTGCTAGTAATTATGATGTCTGGGCTTCCTTGAGATGATTTCTGTCATATTTTTTCTTGTGATTGGGGAGAACTTTCCTATTTCTCTATGTGTTTTGTAACATTTGTTAGGAATTGGACACCCTGAATATTATAACTTAAAAGTCTGAAAATCACATTCTTTCTGTTTTCAGAAATTTCTGATCTTGCTTGTTGAGCTCTGGAGCCAACTATTTATGATGTTTTCAAACCATATTTGCAAACTGTGTATTCCTAATATAGGATTGTTTGGTACTCTTAGAATTTTGGTAAAAATGGCCACATTTTCTTAGAGAGAGTATATTCAGTTTTACACTTCCGTCCATCACACTTTGACTTACAGTTTCAGTGACCACATACAATAAGCAATACACAGTTTGCAAATATGGTTTGGGAAAAATCCAAGTGTGTGTGGCATTATCTTGTCAGGTCAGTCAGTGACCTGATAACAATTTCCTTAAATGTTTGGCTCCAAAAAATGGAAAACATCATGTGATAAATAACACTGAGAGTCAGGGAAGCCAGTGCAGCTGAGAGGGTTGAAACCAAGGCAAATGTCTACACTAGTTTTTCAGAGTGCCACCAGACCACCAGAATCATCTAGCTCCCAAATTTTACTGGGTAAGGTCCTCAGACTCTTTCCTGGAAGCAACTGGACACCCAGTGAGCCTGAGACATGGAGGAATGTTACTTAATTTTGCATGCTACCTTTTTCCCCAAATTAGTAGCCTCTCTTTTCATGAAGCACTCACGTTGTTATACGTGTCCAAGTGTCCAATCACGTTCCAGAGTTCTGAAAACGTTGATTCCATTTGCTCTTTGAAGCTCAGTCATTGCTTTAGAGGAAAGACCAGCCCCTAGAGCTTCATGTTTCCCCATTTTGCATGAGGTCCCTCTTTCCATTCTAGCTTGCTTTGCAGAAATGTTCTTCAGATCCTAGCAGTACATGCCGGACCTGCACGACATCCCACCTGTGAGTTTTCCTCCTGGGCCAAACAAATTGAAGGGTCCATGCTTCTGTGTACTGCCCTTGATATGTGTGTGTTTTAATAAATGAAATAGCTTTTGTTCCTGATTATAAAAGAGAATATGCTCCCTTCCAATATTTGCATTTAAAAAACTAAAAAAAAGTGAAAATTAGCTATAAACTCTTCAGCAAGAGTTACACATCCTTAAGATTTTATGTTTATCTTTCAAAAAATTTTTCTACGAATGATTATTCTTATAAAGCATGGTACCTGGTATCATGTAACCTGCTTTTTGAAACTTAGTATATGTTTGACATCTGTGTATGTCACTAAACATAGACTGTTCTAGGTATTAAGGACCATCTAGTTCTTTATTGACCATCTCCCAAACTGATGCCATCTAAATCTTTTCTATCTTCTTCTATTTTATTTTTTTAACTTTCAGCAACGATGAGTCTCTTTCCATATGGTTATTGCCCATTTCTCATTCTGTGTTGTAGCATTTGTCCACTTTTCTTTTGGGCAAAAGACTTATGTTGCAAATTTTCTTGTGTTAATTTTCATTTACCTTCCTATTTCTTTGTTGAGCTTTAAAATTTTTTTTCTGTGAATAATCAATTTTTGTGTGTTTATAAAGAAAATATGCCAGGATTTGTTTTCATCATGCTTTGGTAAGACATGCAGACTCAGAAATGACTTCCCCAAGCAAGGGGTTCTACACTCACTGATTCTTAGCACTGAGGCATGGACATGCCTGCACAGCCATCTGGGAAAAGTACCACAGTTGGTCAGGAGTGAAAGGATCCACAGGTGAACATGAGTAAGAGCCTTTATTGTGGTTTCTGCACTGAGGAATGGAAGAGGTACATTTCCCAGGTGCAGGACTGGCTGGTTTGAGTGCTTTCCATGTGCCCTAGGCATAGGGCCTGGGCATAGTAGCCCAATAAGTAGACTTGGGATGGCTATGGCAGGGGATTGTAGGGCCAGAGTGTAAAGGCTGGTGGAGGAGGTGGGGGTGGTCTGGCCTCTGGCTAGTTTGCATGTGAAGACATTGTTCTGGTTGAACCTTTGGCAATCTCTAAGGATATTAGGCAGGGGGGCAATCCCTCTCCCATAATAGTGGCCCGATGTCAAAGCATAAGAACACATAGACAATCAAAGTCATGATTCACGCAAAATCTCATGTAGCCAATTTAAAAAGTTTGTACTGATTTGCCCTTGACACCAAACCTGGAAAGAGGTGTTTTACAGAGCTCCTTAAAAATAGATGATATTTTCCTATAATCTTAATATTTCCCAGATTGCTTTATTGTCTTCCTCATTACATTTGGAATATTTTGGTGCTTTGTTTTAACATTAGTATGTATCAATATTATAATGAGCAAAGTTTGAACAACATGAGTTTTTCTCCTACATGTTCCTATAGAGAAAAGAAATCCTAAATGAAATCTTCTCTCCCTTAAAAAAATTAGTCTCCTCAAACGTTAGTGCCACAAAACCTCTCTGATGCTTTTTCTTCATACTTTTTGGCTCCAACCAGAGAAACCTTACTCTCAGGTTTAGGTCTTAAAGGGAGAATTTCTCCTCTGATACTATAGCCTCAAGAATGTAGGGATCCCATTTGTAGTTTGTCTCCTAACACTCAGTTGGTCTGGAGGGAATCACTGTAAGAGTATTTTTATTGTCCTGAAAATAACAATGTGACTTTGCATTTGTTACTGTGGTGAAATGAGTCTTGTGTGTTGTGGCGTGCCTGCCAGTTTTCTGTCCATTATCCACTTCTTCCTCTACCTTTCTAAGAGTATCCCTATTTCACTGGAGGTGGTGATGTTTTTAATCCTAACAAACAAATGAACAAACAGCAGCAACAAAAATTAGCAACTGCCTTTGGCAGCCTGCTTTGCATGTGGGTGGCCATTGAGATGTGAGCAAGAGATGCTGAGTGGGGCTTCTGGAAAAGCCTTTGAATAAGCCCCCTTTGCCCTTCCTCTCATCACCTGGGACTAATAAGATGGTTGTAGCCTCAGCAGTCATCTTGGAAACAGAGCGATGAAGGCCTCACTCTGGGTGGTGGAGGATAGACCGGAAGAAGCCTCATTTCTAGCCTTGAATTCTCCACTATGGACAAAAAGCAATCTCTTGTCCTGTTTAAGCCAATATAATTGGGATTTTTCTGTTCACCACAGCTGGAGTGGATTCCCACAGATACAGGTATCTCTTTAAATAATTAAAAAATTCCCTCCTAATTTCTCATTTTTTTTCTCTAAAACCAGTCTGAATGGGTGTATGGGAGAAGGTGGTGTCGAGCTCCACAGTCATTTTCCATTCCTTTGTATCTTGAGCTTCTCTGGACGCCAGCCCAGAACTCACCACTGCTAAGAGGATTTTGAGCCCCTGCTAACGAGTCTGTCTCCTCACGGTCTCCTGTGTCCTTGTTCCTCAGGCTGTAGGTGAAGGGATTCAGCATGGGGGTCCCACAGAGTACATGATGGTCGCCACTGTGTCCTGGGCTGAGAAGGAGTCTGGGGTTGTAAGTAGATCCCCAGGACAGTCCCATAGGACAGGGTGACCACGGACAGGTGGGAGCTACATTTGGAAAATGCCTTGTGCCTCCCTTTGGCAGATGGAATCTGCAAGACAGCCACAGCGATGTGGGAGTAGGAGACTATGGTAAGCACATGGGGCCACAAACCAACACATGCTGGTTGACACGTGTCTGAGCAGGCCGTCTTCATGAGCAGATAGGTACTTCAGAGGAAGTGTGAGATCTCCCTGGTCAGTCTGCTCATGAGGAGTGTGTGAACCAGGGAGATGATGCCAGAGCCCACCCACATGAGAGCTGCCAGTCCCCCACAAAGCCAAGGAGTGATGGTGGTGTCATACTGCAGGGGGCTGCAGATGGCCACATATCGATCCAGCGCCATGGCAGCCAGCAGAAAGGTGTCCACATTAGCAAAGGAGATGAGGAAGTACATGTGAGTCAGAGAGTTGGGATAAGTGATGGTCCCTGTTCCTGCCTGTGTTGACCATGAGCTCAGGGATCAGATTGATGGTGAAGCAGATGTTGACAAAGGAGAGACTGGTGAGGAAGAAGTACATGGGAGTGTGCAGGTGTGGGTCAGAGCTGATGACTAGGATGATGAGTGCATTCCCAGCCCCAGTGACCAGGTACATACACAGGAAGAGCCAGAAGTGGATTTGTTGCTGCCCTGGGCCACTGGTGATGCCAAGCAGGAGGAACTTGCTGACTCCAGTCTCATTCTCCTCTCCCCTGTACGTCCCAGTGTGGATAGTGAGGAGTCAGAATTGGATCAAATTTATTTGTAATGCAATAAATGAACACAGTTTTCTATCTATAAAAATCACAGCTTTTTATTGAGTGCACTCATGCTAAAGACTGAACGTGCAATCTTTTCTGTTTCCTACCTTATAAAATATGAACTTTTATCATCCACACTTTTCTGATGAAGTGAATGAGGCTTAGAGCAAGTGATGGCTCCAGACCACACTGATGGTAAGTGGCAAAGGACTTTGACCCCAACATGTTCTGAATGTAGATCCTGTGATCTCAACCATCCCACTGCAGAGTGGACGATCTGGTCAGTTTTCAGATGCTGTGTGCTGAGGGCAGTGTCACCATCACTGAGTCTTTAACCTTTATACAGCCAGCACGTCCTCATTGCATGGCTGCTGCGAGCTGAGGGGACCCAATGGAAACTGGACATGAGCCCTGTGCTCAAGGTGCCAATTGAGAAGACAGAGCCTAAGTGTGAAAAGTGTTGGGAGCATTCCCAAATTATTATGATTTGACACGTGACCAGCACGTGGACAAAGGCCAGGAGCAAAACCCTGTTGGCCATGATGCACAGTTCTGTGTATGAGTTTCCCCAAGACTGTTCTAGGTTTGGCCACTGACAATTGTAAGGAGGTGTGTTCCCTGCCTTGCCTATCCCGCTGCCTGCCTGTGAGCTTGTACTGCTCCTTCTCTGCTCTGGACCTTCCTGTGCATCATAAAGACGGCCACCCCCAAGTTCCAAAGTTCAGGGCTTCACACCTTCAGGATTCCATCACGTGGAACCCAACTGACCAACCTGGTGCAGGCTTGCCTTGCACAGCAGGGATTCAAGAGAGCCCAGGATGACGTCTGCCCCCAGCCCAAGTGTCATTTCACTCAGGGCACTGCCAGGTTGCACTGGCTTTTTTTCCTCTCAGTAACTGGCAGCATCTTTGAAAAACTCCAAGAGAATACAACACTTCCCTGCACAAATGTCCTCAATAGAGGGTTGTCACAGACTAAAGCCCTGACTTCTTCTAACTCAGTAAATGGGACTCTTTCTGACCTGAGTCCCACTGACTTCTCTTCCTGTGCCTCCTGCCAGGCTCATGGACTTCAGTCCTTTCTGCCTTAGGGACTTTGCTATTGTGTCCCAGTGTCTGGAACAATAACTAGCACATAGGAAGTGTCAGGAAATTGGTCAGATGACAGCATGAACATTCACAAAGGTATTGCACACCAAAATCTACCAGTATCAAGTACAGCCATGGTGTTTCATGACCATATGTGGTTATGACTAAGGAGTGCATTTATGAAATAAATTTGGCAAGGCTGGGCTATAAGCTCCATGGTAGAGTGCTCGCCTAGCATGTGCAAAAGAAAAAGAAAAACTGTGTGCTTAAAGCAGGTCTAAGTGAGTGAAGTGGAGAGATGACAGTGTTGAGTCAATGTCAGTGTGGGCAAATCCAAGGTCACATGTGAACAGGAATTCCCTTGAGTGTGCTCTTGAGGGAGATGACACATGTAGCCTCCATGTAACCTAGGACCTGTAACCACTGTAGACCAGAGATAGCAACCTGGCTCCTGTTAGCCAGATCTGACTTCAGGGCATATTTAGTTTGGCCCTGCTATAGTTAGGAACCAGAAGGCCTCCTAAAGGCCCAGTGTTAAGGAATTAGTCTTAGAATTGTGGATCCCCAGCCTCTTCTTTTCCTCTTTTTTTCCTGGACACAAGGTGAATGTTTTTTGCATACCATGTGCTTCTGACATGATGTGCTACCTTTCCACAGGCCCAAAGCAAAGGCACCAACTGATGTTGTGCTGAAACTTCTATCAAAGTATGAGACAGAATCAAGGTTTCTCTTTATAAGTTGATTATGACAGACATTTGTTAGAGTAATTGACAGATCCTACAGTAACACAGATCCTCAGAGTTTTTCAAAATGCTTCTCCTTGACTGATACTTTAAAAATCAAAGACTTTTTAGAAAACCTGGATTTCTGACTCTACTTGAAAATAAAAAGCCTTGCACCAATGGGCGCAATCAGGGAAATGATTGGTTGGGAAAATAGATTAACTAATTCTCATTGAGAGTCACTATGCAAAAGAAAAAACTCTGTGTTTCATGTCTACACTGACCCTGTGTGTCCCTCAGAGCCTTCCTCTGTAACAAGTTCATAAAAGTCCTACGAGATAGAGAGACACACTTAAGTGACTGCAGAGTACAGTTCGCCTCTCTAGGCTGCCCCATGTCACTGTGGTGGCCTTCTATTCTGCCCCTGGAACCATTGAGGAGCCAGCTACTCCCTTTCAACATGTCATCCTTTCTAGGCTGTGCCTGAAGCTGTTGTGACTATTTCCTTGTCTTCCAGTAGTCTAGACTCTGAAGAAGTTTTGAAAGCTGAGCTGAAGAACTTGGACAAAGTTCTGAAGGTTACAGAAAGCTGACTTTAATTTTAAATGCAGAATTGCTCTCCTCTGCCATTTTAACCAGAAAACCAAATACAGGTTGTGTACCTCATCCAGAATGCTTGGGAGTAGAGATGTTTCAGAGTTTAGATTTTGGAATATTTACATATGCAGAATGAGATATATTGGGGCTAGGACCCACATCTGAACACAAAATTCATTTATATTTTAAATATATCTTATACACATACCCGTGAGTAATTTTATATATTTTAATAATTTTGTGCATAGTTTTGAAACAAAGTCTTACGTGTAGAATTTTGATTTGTGTCTTTATGTGAGTACACAGGAAGTTTTTGATTTTGTAGAATTTTGGTTTTCATATTTTTGGATTAGGGTTTTTTTTCTCTTTATGATAAATTTTAAGGACATAAATGAATTTTTAATAATAGCAATTGCTTAAAGCAACCGGGTCTCCAGGCAGTCAGTTTCCTGTCATGACTATGATCTGTAGGAATTTGTGTTATAACTCTTTTCATAGTGTGGATTTGACCTGCACCACAGAGTTTGATTTCTTAAAGGACACCTGAAACTACTTTCACTTAAATTCAGACAGGTGACAGGAAAAATGATGCGGTTTTTATTCAGTTACTCATCATCCAGCAGTACATGTGGAGCACTGTCTTCTGTCTCTGTTGGGTCACCAGAGAACACAGACCACACCCCGCCCTCTGGCGACACCACTGCATTCCAGAAAGCACTTACTAGACTCACACTGAGTTTGTTCAAAGCCAAGGAGGAGCCAAAAGAACTGAGACATGTTAGAAGTTTATGAGGTGTCTCAGTGTCACACACGGCCTGGTCATGGAGGAGGACACAGTGGGGATTGGGAGAGAATAGAAAATGCTTTAAAATGTGTTTTTAAGAGTGATGTGAGAGGTGGGTTTGTTCAAAGCACATTATATGTGTATGGACATATCATAATAAACCCCCTTTGTACAGTTAATATATTTTAGTAAAAAATAATAATATATATATTTTTAAAAATCGACATGACCTACTCTACTGTTTACTTAAATGGAGACATCAAATTTCCTTTCCGGCTAGGTGAGATTTTGTACCTGGAAGGGACCCCCCCCTGCTGTCCTTACTATTCCACCTCTGCACTATGCTGCTCATGGGAAGCTGAGGCAGAGAAAGCAGGGGGGGCTGACATTCCTAAACCCACCCTGGCTCATATGTAGTCTTTCTAGAATTTGATTCCTAAACAGATGACTCTTCTCAGTTTTCCCCTCAATCCAATGGGGGACAAGATGGTGAGGTACAAGGAGAGGGTGCATTTAGTGTCTGGAAAAGGGGAGCCAGAGGGCTCCCCTTTATTCAGCAGCCTTTATTCAGGACCACATGTGCTATCTTGTAGAACACTGAGAGAATAAAACCTTGAATACCAGCTCCTCCTCACACTGAGATAAGTACGATCAGAAGGCCATGTGACAGGAAATGTGAATCTACTCATCCACATCAAGGTGGTGGCAGTGACTGGGCAACTCTCCCATTCCAGTTGTCCCTGGTCTTACCCAACTGCCTGAATTACTCTGAATTCATTTCTCTAGATTCTGGCACTGGAGCCTTCATCTCTGCCTCTGGGAACTGATTGGGGGCTCCATGACTGCCCCACTTGATTGGGGGTTTCGTGACTGCCTCCACTTGATTGGGCACTCTGTGATTGCCCCACTTGGTGCAGAGGAGCTCTGGCAAGGGCTGTGGTAGCTAAGATAACTGCTTCCACCTGCCACCCACAGACACCCTTGCTGGAGCATTTCTGGAAATGATGATACTCCCACACATGGCCGCACACAGATAGACACCCACCCATCCCCAAGCCACTTGCTTCCTTTTGTACTCTGTTCAAAAATTCTATGGACTTGGGACTTAGATGAATCTGAGGCCTTTTTTGTAGATTCATGTGGGGTTGTTTGAAGCAAACTTGACCAAGTCACTGTGAGAAAGTCGAGGTCCTGCTTTGGTGACTTTGGGGACGTAGGATCTGCATTTACCTGGGTGAAGTTGGCAATGACAGGACCACTGTACCAGTTAATGGCATGTCCTTTCTGTTTATTATAGAGTTAATTGTTGAGACATGACTCTCAGGCACTGACTGAATAATATCTAAAGGTGCTTAGTTGGTTAAAATATGTAAAGACTTTCCTCCTGTATTATCTGACTTACATTCTGCAACCCTATAGGGTCCTAGATAGGACAGCAAGTGCAATCACCCCATCAGTAATTAGGGCAAAAATTGGCAGGCTTGGGAAAGGATCACATGGCTATAGATATATGGGTAGCATCCTCTCTTTTCTCACTGCTCTGCGGTGTGGGCACAGTACCTGGGGTCCTGGGAAGCATGGTCTGTCTTCTTACCGTCTGGGCTGGAAAGTAGTCTCGTTTCATGTATGTGGGGGTTTTATAATTCCCACTGTAGAGAGAACCCCCCCAGCTCCTTGTCACAGGCATTTCACAAGGGAGTCTGTCTGTGTCCTACACGTCCCAAATAAATCAACTTCCCTAGGGGCTAAAGAAGAGAGAAAGGGGACTAATGTTCATATTGTAAGTCAAGGACATGAGATTTTCCTGTTGGGAATTTTAAAGGACATTTCAGGTCTCTGTTGGGATGGGGTCTTTTACAGATCTGCATTCTCTGTTCTTTATTTTCTAAATATTCTCTGCCTCATTTTTATTATCCTCAAAGGAGTAGGAAGTAAGTGAAAGAACATGGATTCTATGTTGGAGCAGACCTAACTTATCTTTTGAATATTCCAAATATGTATGTTTGGAGTTGGTCGGGTGACTAAAGATGCTGGAAAACCAACTGACACCTGATGGAGTAGATGGTGACAAGAAATGGACGGTGGTTCATGTTAGCCTCTGAGTATTTGAAGTTAGGATTCTCACTGCCTTTATTCTTTGTGGAGAACAGAACACGCCTTCCTGGCCTCCATCTGGTCTTCCTATGCTAGATACCATTTTGTCAGACATTATCGTTACATGTGGAGCTGTACTTAGGTAGGTGTCAGGGTGGCTATTGACCAGAGCCTGGTAATTTTGGGAGAAAACTCTGTCACGCTGTCTGGTCACAGTTTGGAAGCCACATTCTATGATTTGCTCTGATTTTGATATTGGCTGAGCTTCACCTGTTTCTGAAATAAAATATGGCAAAGATGTCAAGATGACCTTCCTGGCTGGGCAGCATGAATCACGGTGCTCAGATGGTTAATGGCAGTGTGCTCAGCCTTGGTCTCTGGAACAGCTTTAAGTGTACCATCCAGAAGCTTCCAGCTTTCCCTTATCCTGGCCTGTAGTTGCCGTAACAAGTGGTCCTGTGGTATGAGAGTCTGTCCGCTCTACCCCACGATATCGCATGAGGAAGGAGGTGGTTAGAGAAATGAGCAGACTTTTTTTTTCCAGTATTGGGAATTGAACCCAGGGCCTTGTGCATGCCAGACAAGCATTCTACCACTTGAACCATGTCTCCAGCCCTTTTGTTTGTATTTTGTTCTGAGATGGGTCTTACTAACGTTCCCTAGGCTTGCCTTGACCTCGAGATCCTCCTGGCTCTACTACCTTAATAGTTGGGATTACAGATATGTGTTACCACGCCCAATAGAAACCTCCTTATTCTAACATTTATGTGTATTTTAGTCATAGGACTTAGGTTAACTTTCTGGCTCACTTGATTGGATTGAGATGTGCCCAGGAGACTAATAAATCATACCTCTGGATGTGTCCATGGGGGCATTTCCAGAGAGGATCAACTAAGGGGGGAAGATGCACACTGAATGCTGGCATCACTATCCCAAAGGCTAGGGGCTCTGAAGGAATAAATGCGGAAGGGGGAGGAAGCCAGCTAGAGCAGGCATTCCTCTCTCTGCCTCCTGGCCACCATACACTGAGCTCCTGTGTTCTGCCGAGCCCTCTGTGCCGTAATGGACTGAAATCGCTGAAACCATGAGCCAAAATAAATCATCTTCCCTTAAGTTATTTCTCTCAGGTGTTTGTCACAGTGATGAACACCTGACTAACACAGTGACCGTGTCACATCCTGGGAAGATTTTCCTTCATTCTGTCACCTCAGGTCCTAGCCCATTCCAGGCTTTGCCTCTGAGTTCTGTGTATCAACCTTATCCAATCATCACAATGACCACTGTAGTGTTGTCCCTCTGTATCCACTGGGCACTGCTTCCAGGAGCCTCTGCAGATATCACAATCCCCAGATGCTCAAATCCCTTAGATAAAATGAGGTAGGATTTGCATATAAACTGCAGCCACCTCCTGCATGCTTTAATTCAGCTCTAGTTTGTGGTTCCTAATGCAAGGTAAATCTATGTAAATAGTTGTTTTACTGCATTCCCAGGAGATAATGACAAGAAAAAGTTCTGTAGATATTCAGTACAGATATTCCTTTTCTTCCTTTTTGAATATTTTTCACTTGTGAGTGGCACTTCTGTGGTGTGGGACCACAGCAGACACAGAGGGACAAGTGTATGGGACAACCTTTCTCATATCGCCACCGACGACTACAACCCATGTCTCTTGTGGTTCTTTCTGACTGTAATAGTTCCTCAATCGTGCCTTTGTTTTTCCTGTTCTTAACTCTGTTGAAGAATCTTGGCCAGGTGTTTTGAACAATGGCTTGTATTTGTATTCTCTGACTTTTTCATGATTAGACTGTTACTAGGACCTTTGGGGAAGATTTCCACAGACGTGCAGTGTCCTCATCACATCATATCAGGGATGCATGCTATCGGCATTAGTTATCACAGGGGACGTTAACCTTTATCCTTGGTGAAGTTGATATTCACTGCAAAGATTATGGCTGCTTGTGTATAGTATTTGGCTGTAAGACCCTAAGTCCAGCTGTCTCTCAAGGGCAGAGATGAATATTAAGTTTCACACTCTGGTGGGATGGGGAGGGGCAGAGAGGATCTGCACACACTACTTGTACATCTTCTGTAGGGAAAGTTGGTTCCTTCTCTCCCATTTATTTCCTTATTCAAATACTTGTTCATCAGTATGAATTTACTTATATTTTTTTCTACTTTATGTTGGTACCAGGGACTATCAGTGGGAGTACCATGCCCAACTGTTCAAGATAATTTTGCACAATATTTTTAGTGCATTTCTCTCTTGACTACAGCCTGTCCCATACGGTTACCTGTGCAATTTTCCACTTTACCATCGGGTTGGCACTTGCCAACAAGGCAGATTTTGGAACATCTTGGATTTTGGATTTTCTGATCATGGATGCTCAACCTGTTGGTATATCTGTTTTTAGTTTTGGAATTGCATCTGCTTTGACATGGGAGCTCATCCAGGTTTCTAGTGGTCTTTAGCATGCTCCATTTCTCATTTTCTTCCTTCCTGCCTTCTATCCTCTTTCTTTTAAACCTATCATTTCTTTTCTTTACTTTTATTTGGTTCTGTCTCTCTCTCTCTACCTTCTTTCTCCCACTCTCAACACTTCCTTAGAATCTATTCTAGAATGTATCCCAGGCCTATTTTTCATGAGCACAAAATGGAAATTTTTTACTGCAACACAATATACATAACTTCATAATATATAAACTTGGGTTTATTAGGGCACAGAGTTCGCTGAGTAGACAAAGGCAGTTTTCAATTACACAAGGCAAAAGATCAATGCCCAGAAAAAATTGCTGAAGTCCTGATGATAGTTTAGTTTCTGACCTGAAGCATCAGAAGGCAAAATTAAAGGAGAAAACCAAGAAACTCTTAGAGGGTCTCATGAGCAGTAAATGGCAGGAGAGGCCTCCTCGGCTCATAAGAGATGTTCTGGCATATCCTAAGCTCCAAGTAGACCTAGGCTTGAAAGGCAGGTGGTTCCATAAAACTTCAATGGCCATGACATGGGGTGGTCCCTGGGGAACTGTGCAGGGATGAGGCATGACTGTCCCATTCACTTTCACTGAGGTGAAGTCAAACACTTCTTCCCAAGTTGTTTTAATTGACTTCTGAAGAGTTGGCTCCCAATGGCAAATTAGTGGTAGGTGGAAATTGCCAGTGGGGAGGAGGCTCTGGTTCCCCTGGAGTCCAGGTAGCAGGAAGGGAGGTTCCTGTCATAGGCCAGCCCTCTGTTAACTGGTTCTGGAGGACAAATCATAAGACATAGCCCTGGTTTTCCTGGCTGTCTCTAGGGAGGTCTCTTTTAGTTTGGTACAGTGTCTGTTTCTATGGGGAGAGAGCCCTAGAGACCCTGCAAAGTGCTTTGCCCTAATTAATGACTAACTCATGTCC
The DNA here is from genome assembly GCF_047511655.1 of Castor canadensis. Taxonomy (NCBI): domain Eukaryota; kingdom Metazoa; phylum Chordata; class Mammalia; order Rodentia; family Castoridae; genus Castor; species Castor canadensis. Next base: position 62,793,637 of record NC_133401.1, on the reverse strand, counting down.
TGTGTCTCACATAGCCAGGGTGATTCTCTCTGAGACCATGGAGGTATCTTTCTATTGCCTCTACCTGTCCCTGAGATGAGGGTGGCCCAGGAGAAAAGGTGAAGGAGCTAGGGAGGTTGCAGGGCAAGTAGGTACCCAGCAGAATGAGGTTGAAAGATGTGAGGCTCATGTGCAATTGGCCAGCCCATAACCATTCACACTGCCCAGGCCAAGCACACACCCTGTTGCTAACCTTCTATGGGCTGCTTTTCCCTCTAGGCAGGCCTCTGTGTATGGTGAATAATGGCTTCCAAGATGAATTTAGGGTCATGGGGATGGAAAGTTGCTTTTCCTTTGGCTCTGTACCTTTTAGTAAGTTCAGTGGTTTCCCTGCATCCTTCTCTCTGCCCTCATACTCATGTCTTTGCTGAGGCATGTTTAAGGTAGCAGTAGAACAGAGTAATAACTTTTACATTTACTCTATAATAAGAATCATCCTTTAGATGTTTACATATTTAAATGTAAAAGCCTAAGCATTTTATAACAAAGATCTTTAAAACAAATATCCTGGTTTTTGTTACCTTGAGTATCATATTAACCTTATAATAGCAATTTAAGAACCATTTTGAAGATGTTTACATACACACGCACACAAACGTTTTATAAATTAAGCATGCCAGAAAAAACGTCAACTTAAGCACGCATAAAATGAGTCGGAATTCCAGGAGGTGAGTAAATTTTGCCCATGCTTTAAACAAATTCACACACACACATTTACACCGAAGTTATAACAGTTTCCTTCAGAAGTCCCTGACCTGTGAAACTCCTCTCGGAGGTTCCCGGGAGTGGATCAAGCTCCCCTTCCATCCAGTGAGATAGGACGTGACTTAGGACTGATTTCCCGGGGGTGGTGCTTACCAAGTCTGGATGAGACTGCCAGATGAGTTGGTCCACTTCTCCTTGGAGTCCAAGCCAGGTCAAGACTGCTCAGAGAGTTGGGGCACCGGGGCGAAGGAAGACCCAGAATCCCATCTGGTGGCACGCCACCTCGTTCGGTCCCGTGTCCCTCCCTACTCCAACGCAGCCCAGACTCCAGCTGGTGGCACAACAGGCCAGTCGGTTGGAATCTCGCTGGGGCCTCCAAATGTTGTGGCAATATAGTCAGAGGAGAAACCAAGCGACACTCGTAGGTAGGAGTGGAGAACTCAGATTTTAATTTTACACTAGCGGGTCCAGATGTGTACCTGTGTCTGAGCCCTGAACAAAGGATTCACAGGATATTTAAAAGGCAGTGCAGGGCATCAGGTTACAAGGAATGCGCTCTCCCATCAATTAGGGGCTACTAGTGGATTAGTTAAGAACAGCAGGGGAGTCCTGCTTTTGGAAAGTTTATTTACAAGTGGAGACAAAGGAATGCAGGAATGAGTGTTTATCTCTGCATGGTGCCCCTCACCTGGATCCTGAATTTTGCATGGTTCTACTGGGTAATTCCTCGTGTTTTACAGCTCTGTCTGAGGTTACAGCTTTTCATTGACAGCTTACCATGTTTTGCGATCCTGTTTCAAGGCTATCTTCCTCTTCAAAATAATCAGAATAAAATAGTTAAACTACCTAGGATAAAATGAGAATATACTTCTAAATAAAATAAGTTCATATTTAAATCATATATTTAAAAAATACTATCCTGAGAATGAAATTTTATTAAACTTCAATATGATGTAAAGCTTAATGACTGAACAACAATAGTTAATTTAAACAAAATGAGAGAGAAGTCAAAATTACTTTGAAAAGAGGCCCTACTTTCACAATGCTGTCAAGTATACTAAATACAGTTTTTGGCATAAAGACACAGCCTTTGGAGTTTAAAATATCACCACTGCATGACGATATACATAAAACTGCAATTATTATTTATGCATTAGTGGATTAAATAGTCAAGAGGCTATACAATCTAGACCAAAATTAAAACTAAAATGTACTAACTAAATGAAATAGAATGGAATTAAAATAAGATTCCTATTTAAAGCATCTATTTATAAAATATCATTCTCATCATTATAATTCTATTAAGCTCTGATTTGAGGTAGTTACTAAGTAACAGTAGTAATTGAAAGTGACAATGAGAGAAGTCAAAAGTATTTTGAAAGAGATTTTACTTTTGTGTTCATCTACAATTATGGTAACTACATTTTTGGGCATAAAGACACAACATTTGGAGTTTAAGAAAGCCAGTGCAAGATGACATAGATAAAACTGCAAGTAATGCTTATGTAATAGTGTACTAAATAATCAAATTCAAATCAATATAATACCTGGTGCTGTGGCAAACAAGGACCCCCTCCCCACCTCACCCAGGCCTTTTCACCTTTAAGAGCCCTGAGTTGTTCTGGCCGCCAAGTCCCAGCTCTCTGTCAGGAACTATCCAGGGCCACTACATGACCCAGTTCTGACCTGCTGGGGGCTACTGGTAAAAGACAGGCACAGAGCAGAGTCCCCTTTGTGCTTTTCTTTCCTGCCATGAAGCTGCTGTGGGAGGAGGTGATGTTGACCTTTTGGCAGCCATCTTTTGACTCTGAAGCTCCAAACTTTGGGAGAGAAAGCCACCATGATGAGGAGTTCACAAAGTTCTGAACAAGTCTCCTCTGGAACTATTCCCAGATAAGCAATATCCTCGTATTTTAAGCATCAGTAGCCCATTCTTTCTCCTGCTTGCAGCCCAATGCGTTCTAATGGATTCAGCACCCAGTGCATGAGCTGAATAGATGAAACCACTTGCTGTGTGCCCCATGCACTTTCCTGTGTTCATTCAGGAGTCTTGCAAGGAAGGTCCAGGTATTATTCTCAGGTCACAGTCAAGTGTGGTGGTACATGCCTGCAATCTCAGCACTGGGGAGGCTGAGGCAGGAGGATCCCGAGTGTGAGGCTAGCCTGGGCTGCATCGCAACACCCTGTCTCAAAAAGCCAAAGAACCAGAACCCCTCTCCCACAAACGCAACATAAAGCACACAGATGACAGACGACACGGACACACACGCGCGCACTCACACACAAACACACACAAAATGAGGCATGAGTGCTCAAGTCTTTTATTAAAAGTTGGGTCATCTTACAGTACCATTGTCACTAGGAATGGGGAGGGATAGGAGGAGTATCCCAGAGGGGTCTGAGGGAGTAAGAGGACTGACTGGACGGGATGGGCTCCACCACAACTGCTGAAATGTTCAGGCAGTGCGAGTCAATTCTCAGCCAAAGCATGGGATTTGTGCGTGGATTTGGAGGTAACTTTCCTTGGTCATGGGCATTTATTGAATCCCTTCTGTACCCCAGCTGTCAGTGACAGACACTTTTCAGGGGTTCTTTGGCAATGTTGGGGATATCTTGTGTTTTCACAACTGGGGAGGGGGGGTGCTCCTGGCATCTCGTGGGCACCACACGCTGCTATGGCTTGCAATGATGCCCTCCCCCAACTAAGAGTTATCTGACCCCAAACGTCTCTATCCTGGGTTAGAGAAACCCTGCTGTACATCAACTTGCTTTCTTAGACTCACATTTTACAAATTAGACAACTGAGGCTCAGAGAGGGGAAGTGTCTTGGCCAAGGTCGCCCAGCCTGTTAGATTTGGAGCTCGGATATGAAGGCAAGCCTGTTTCATTCCCCACCCACTAACTCCCAGTTGTGGGAGATAGGATTAATTTCAAGTTCTGGCAAATGCGGCTCAGAGAGGTGTTGTGACCAGTCTAGGGTCACACAGCAGAGCTCTTCCAGTGACCTTTATTATTCTGTGAGACACTCAGGAAAAGGCCAGCCCCCTTTTAGAGTGAGTCCACTCCCCACACCCAGTGATCACTAACTCACATCCCTTTATTCTCTGCCCAGGACAGCTTCCCTCACTTATACCTCAGCCCCAGGTCAAATGCCACCTCACCCAAGATCCCAAAGAAACAGGGATCTGGGGTGGAGGGGGCAGGGCCACCCCACTCCCTCCCTGCTTTTAGGGACTTGTACTGTTTCCCCTGAGGACACTGGGAGAAGGATTCTAAGGTCTGGAAAGGAGATAAATAAGCAGTAATGTTCCTGGCCCAATGTTGATTATAGTCTAAAAGGGGCATTTAACTGACTCAGGGAATCTTCTGCAGAGACTGTGGGGCAGGTCAGGGACTCATGGGTAGGTTGGAGACAGGGACCAAGCCTAGAGATTAAGCACCACATGCCCTAATCATTAAGGACAGAGACTTCCTAGGTGCTGGGTTCTGATGCAAGAATTTCCTATGGAGTGACCCCCAGCCCTGTGCGGGCCCCTGTTGCAGGACACCGCTATTCTCCCCTGTCTTGAGGGAAACGCTGAGATCTACAGGTTAGGAAGCCGGCCCAAGGGTGCCCTGCCTGGGAGCTATGGAGGGATCTGGGCAGCACCTGAGTGGCTGGTTCTGGGTCTTAGAGCCTCTAGGTGGATCCATACCTTCCTCTAAGGCAGCTGAGGACATTGCCTAGTGGTTCCAAGATTATCAAGGTCACGCAGAACTGCCCCACCAGAAGCTGGGCTACTCAAGGTGTTACCATGGGTGCTGGGGCACAGGAGGGCCGCTGTCCCTCCAGAGAGGTGGGAAGGGCAGGGTCACCTGCCAAAGAAGTTTAGGGAGAAGAGGGAAAGAACAGAAGGAAGGGAAGAGGAAAGAGCGAGCCCGCACAAGCCCTTAGGCGCCTTCCAAATGTCGCAGGGGGCCCAAGGACACCGAGCGCCAGGGAGCCAGGGGAGTGGGCTGGGTGGGCCTTACCGGGTGGTGGGCTGGCTCAGAGCGGCTCGCTGCCTGCGGTTCAAGTCTGGCGCGCCGGCCCCGGCGTGGCGGCTGCTCGGCGAGTGGCGCGTGTCGGGTGGGAATGGCGTAGATCGCGGGGGACGGGAATTGGTGCGGTGGCCTCTGAGCGCCGCACGATCTGCCAGCCCCAGGGTTCCTTCCGGAGCTTCTGACGATGGCGCTGAGCGCGCAGTGCGGCCTCCCGGCCCCGGGGCCCACCGAGGACTGTGCGGCGGCGGCAGCGCGGCGGGCACTTGGCAGACGCTCCCTGCGTCCACGGGCCCTCGCGCGCCACTCCGTGACCCGAAGCCGTGACCCGATGCCCTTGCGCCCATCCGGGATATGGCGCTCTAGGGAAGAGCGGACACCGCGCGTCCGCGCAAGGATGGAGGCCTTCAGAAGCACAGGCGGTGACCCCAGCCGGCGACGTCGCGGCGGGCGGTGCCCACCCCGGACCCTGCGCCCAGCGGCCGCCAGCGAGTGCAGGAGTCAGCTGTGCCTCCGCCTCTGCGTCGTCAAGGAGACCCTGGGCACCGAGAGGGACTATGTTGGCACCTTGCGGTTCCCTCCCTCGGTGAGTGTCGCCGGGGCTCGGGGACAGCCTCCCCCCCGCCCCGCAACCCGTGACTTCAGCCCCGGTGGGTGCTCAAGGAGCATGGGCAGCGCTGGCGCGGGCACCAGCACCTCCACTCCTGCAGGTCTCAGGGTCGCCTGGATCCTCCCAGGGTCCCCTGCTCCCAGCTGCCAATCGTGCTGCCCTTTTGTCTTTTTCTCCCAGCTCTCCATCCTTTCAACTAGTTTTAAAATGAGTGACATCCTCAACGCATGATGCATTGAGGATCCTTCAGTCACCTGGTCCTTCAAGGCCGATTGGTGGGACAGACTAAGCTACTCTGATCCAGAAAAGGAGTAGGATAAAGCCCAGAGGAGCTTGCCAAAACAAGAAACTGTGGTTTTGTGTTGTCCCTATCTTTTATTGTTTAAAAGATGTCTTTTGTGCAGGGCTTTGCACTTTCTAGGCAGGAGTTCTACCCCTTAAGCGACACCCCCAGCCTGTAAGATTTCTGCACTCCCAGTGTCACAGGAGGAAGAAATGCTGAGGGGGCGCTGGGGATGGGGGATCTCACTTTTGATCCCTAGTCATCCAGACAGAATGATCTGCCTGGTCCCTGGGAGGGTTTGTAGTGGCTGTGTTTGGAAACCAGGGTGGGGAGAAGCATAGATGACAGTTGACTTTTGGAAAATCTTCAGTAAACACAATGTCTGTGCTTAAGGTTACAGTAGTGGCCTCAAGGAACTCATGGAAGGCGGTGTGTCTTTGGAGAGAGGCTAGCAGATTAAAAAAGGGAAAAAGAGTAGGAAGAAATACGTTTGCAATACCTTTTCATATAAAGTTATGCATGTATGTGTGGACTTACTTTTAAAAAACGCCAACAGAAATGTTGCGTTTCAGCATGGTTGTTAGAGTCACCTAACCATGATGCATTTACACACCCTGTGGATAGCATTTTCTATGTATTAACTGAGAAGTTTCTGGAAACAGACACAGAGAGAGCAAGTCGATATCCCAAGACAGCCTGAGGGAGCTGGCATTTGATCCCAGGTGGTCTGGCTGCATAGCTGACAGTCCCTACCCCTACCCTGAGCTGCTTCAACATGGTGCTGTGGTCATGGGCAAAATGACTGTCCTTGGGTGACTGACTGGCTGCCTAAGTGCTTGAGAATGAACTCTAAAGGTTTGGGATGCCAGGAAAAACTTTTTTGATAATCAAAACCTGTGTCAGCCTGGGCCTCCTTGCCTGTGTGGGGCAAGTAGAGCACAGACAGGTAGAGTTGGAAGATGTCAGACGGTTTTACTCATGCACAGGCGTGCACAGGCAGCTGTTGTACCTTCGAGGCAGTATATATGGTGTTGAAGAATCAGCCCTCTGCAGGACAGCCCAGTGGAGACAGAGCTCAGTGTGTTTCACGGAAGCCCAGTCATCATTATCCTGGTGCTGGCCCTGGTGGCTGTTCGTCTGTCACTTTCAGGAGAGATGGATGGTCTTGGTGTCCTGGCTTGCGGGATCTCAGTGTCTCCCTTTCTGGACAGTACCTCCTTTATCAGACTTGTTTGGCACGTTCCCCTCTGCAGAGAACCCACATCCTCTGCCAGGCAGCGCTCCTCAGAACCCTGAAGGGTTTGTGTTAGGTCTGGGAAGCCAGCTGTGCTGGTTGGGAGACCTGGCCTTTCAGATCATTGGTGGCTTTTCTGTTTCCCAACAGACAAGGCTCTGGCAGGGGAGGTGGCAGGGTCTGCAGACACTTACACCAGCACGCAGGGGTCCCCCCGACCTCCCTCCCAGGTAGAGGAGCAGAGCTGATTGTGGTGCTGGTGTTAGGAGACAGAGTTGGAGAGTGAGCCAGGTGGATTGTGGGGCTGAACCTTAGTGTCTGCAGGGAAGGATTTGTGATTCACAGAGTTGAGGACAGCCCTTGCCTGGTTAAGGGTGGTGGCCCTGCAGCTGATCAGGGTTCCATCTCCAGATCCCCTTTCGTAGCTCATGTTTTTCTTTAGGGACTGTGTTTTAGCTAGATTCCAAAGGCCCACTTAGGAGGTCCCTGGAGGACATTTCTGGCCCCAGCAGCTGATGGGGGCAAATTCTGTCACTCTCCCAGTGTAAGTAGTGTTGGTATTTTGGAGTGTATAGTGGTTTGTCTTAGGGTGTCCTGTGAGTGCTAGCTGTCACCAGGTAGATGCCAGGAGCAGCACCTCCCCAGTGGGACAGTTAGAAATGTCTGCAGACCTTCTCAGGTGTCCCTGGGTGCAGCTGAGTTCCCAGCTAAGAATCACTGGGCTTAATCCTTTGCCACCCTCTTTGCTCAGACCTTTGGGGACTTTACTTCAGATGGAGCAGTGTGGCCCATGTGACTGCAGGGTGTCCCTGTGTGTGTGTGTGTGTGTGTGTGTGGTTAGGGCAGTAGCCAGATGTGGGTTGCGCTTTGTGCCTTGGGGCCCTTATGGCTCCTGGTTAAGAGCACAACCTAAGGGACTGGCACAGTGGCTCACTCAAGTGGTAGAGCACCTGGCTAGCAAGTGTGAAGCTCTGAGTTCAAACCCCAGTGCTGCCAAAAATAAAGGGAAGGGGTTTAGGGTGTAGAGCATGTGGCAAAGCATGCATACTAACTGCAAGGCTCTGGGGTTCAAGCCTCAGCTCCAAAAATAAATAAATACATAAAATAGATAAAAGCACCACCCAGGAGCGTAAAGGCCAGAGTTCAGGCCCCCATGTGACCTGGGCACAGTCCTTTGCCTCTTGGAGCCCCGTTTCCTCATCTGTAAAGTGGGGTGAGTGACGATGGATAGGAAATGAAGTGAGGGTGTGTGCTGTTTTAGATGGGATGTGGCCTTGTTTAGGCAGAGACTTGAAGGAGGAGGTGTCTGGGTCCTTGGGCGCTGAGTGCAGGCCGGGCTCGCAGGTTCTCCTGGCTCCATGGAGAAGCCCCGGGGAAGGGAGCCCTGCAGCCTCACTGTGGGCACTGGGAAGTTGAGTTTTATTTCTCAGCTCCTGCAAGAACAGAAGGGAATCTCGCTCATCTTTTGTCTTGTGGTCAACACTCACTCTGGGTTGCTGTCTGGCTCCTTCCCCAAGGTGGAATTGAGAGCCCATCCCTTGATCCTGCACCAGGGGAGGCGAGGCTCCTAGGCTGGCAGGACTGGGCCGAGATGCTGGTGGAAGCAGGTGGCTCAGTATCTTTGTGTGGCGTCTGGGGACCTGGACAAGACTGTGACTGTTCTCTAACATCAGCAAAGCCATGTGGGTGACAGTGGGCTGAGGGATTTGGTGCAGGAGGACATTCTGCCATGTGGCATTGGGTTCAAGTGCTGAGGTCTGGGCCGCTCTGTGGAGTCAGCCTGTCGGTCTGATGGTCTGATGCTGGTCTCTGCCCTCCGCGGTTGTGTGACCCTGCGGGAGGCGATGCCCTTCCCTGGGCCTTGGTTCCCTCATCTGTAAAATGGGTTGGGCAGTTGGCTCAGTGCCTGGCAGATTGCTTTATTTATTTTGTAATGTTTTTGTTTGTCTGTACTGGGATTTGAACTCAGGGCTCCACGGTTACTACACAGGAATTCTCTTCTACTGTGTGAGCCATGCCTCCGGCCTGAAATAGTTCAGATTCTTAGCATTTCCTACTTTCTGCACAAGGACAGTCATGGCAGGTCACCCCCCCCCCAGCACACTGCCTCTATTTCTTCCTGGGCTTGAAATGTGCAGGTCGGTTTATCTTGACCAGGCAGCCCCGTCCTGGGCCTTGTTCTCTGCACTCTGAAGACAGTGGGGAGCAGAGGTGTCCTGTCATGGAACCGAGGATGCTGCCCAGGCTCTGCTTCAGGAGCCACACAAAAAGTTTGAAGAGACTCACCCCCCACCATACAGCCACCCAAAAGCTGGAAGAGTACCCTGCTCCGGCCTGCTGGGGGACTGTCACACACCCTGTCTCCTTTGCACCGTCACAGGGCTGTAAGGAGATTCAGTCGTCAGGTCCTTGCCCGAGGTCACACAGAGACACGAGGTTAGTTTTCTGCCTCGGCTTAACACACCGATACAACTTTGGTGGCCTAACACAGCGCTGCTTATTTCCTCGAGGTTTCTGTGGGTCCGAGGCTGGGTACAGTGTCACTGAGCTCTGCTCCAGTCTCAGGAGCTGCAGCTCAGGAACTGACCAGAGCTGTGAGCTCAGCTGAAGCTGGGGCAGGAAGGGGTTTTGTTTGTTTTTGGACCTTGGATCCAACCCATAGCCTTCCCAGAGCCCCACCCCATCCTGGGACTCAGTTTTGCATTCTGTGCAGAATTCAGTTTATAGTTCAGAGGCCTCACTTTCTTGCTGGCTTTCAACTGGAGATCACTGTCCTCTCCTAGGACCACCTCAGATCTGCTATGCTACTGTATCACACCATGGCCATTTCCTCACAGGTAGCAGGTAAATCTTTTGCTTCGAATTTGTCCTTTTAGGAAGGACCTACATGTGTCCATGTCCATGTTTTCCTCCCATCCCCCTCAAGCTTTAGTGTCTCAATTCTCTTTTAATTCTCACCTGATCAATCCAGGCCCACCCAGACAAAACTGATTTGAGACCTTAATTACATTTGCAAAGTACCCTGACCTGTGGTGTGTACTGTATCCTATCAATTATGTGTCGTAAACTAAATGTGCTTCAGCTCACATCCACACCTCTGCTAACGTGAGGGGCATACATGTAGGAGGGAGGAATCTTGGGGCATCTAAAGACTCTGCCAGCCAAGGGTGGTTGGTGGTGGATTTTAACTCAGGACTGGCTGATTTTAGAGGTCATGTTCTCACTGCTATTTTGTATGTGTTCCCTCTTTGACCTGGGTGGAATGGCCACAGGGAGGCAGCTGGTGGGCTGTGGAGCCAGCCAGGTTTGTTCTGAGTGAGGTTGGGCATGGGTGGGTGCATTTCCCCTGGCAGGGCCTGGTCTTCCTAACATCTCACACAGCCCCTCTGCATGTCCTGAAATGCTTTCCCAAGTGCGTTGTCTGGGAGGAACCTGGAGCAGGTGTCTCCTTGGCACTCCTGTACATGGGGTTTGGGCTCAGACCCTGTTGTGGGGAGACTGCCCACCTTTCCTCTGAGAGGCATTGGTGTGGGTGTTACCTACTTAACTCCCTTGATGGGGAGGGGAGGAGGCTGGTTCATTGACTTCCCAAGTCTGAGGCTTTTCCAGGTAACTTACTGCGTAGTGATTTCTAGTTGAATTCTCTTGTGCTCAGAGAATGTGCCTGTGTGTTTCAGCCTTTTGAAATGGATTGAAATTTGGTTAAAACCTGCATATGGTCCAACTTACTTACCAACTGTTCCCGAGCATTTGAGAAGAGTGTGTGGCCTGTGAAGGTCATGGGAATGCCTTGCCGATGGTATCCAGGTCACGTGGCTGGTGGTCGTGGACAGTCTTGCTGGGTTTGTTCAGCTGCTCTCTGAAGAGACTGTGGAGTCTCCAGCTGTGACTGCAGACTTGTGTTTCCATTTTAGTTAGTGCATTTTCAAGTTATATGTTTCAGAGATCTGTGTGATGCCCATTGGTGATGCTGCATGAATCAACCCTTTGATCATCAGGAAGTACCTCTCTCTGTCTGTTTGTGCTCTTTGTCCTGAAGTCTGTTTTGATACTACAATGGTGGTGTCATCTTTCTTTTCTTTCTGTTTTCTTTCTTTCTCCTTTCAGCTCTTTGTGTCTTGATTATTTCAGCCCATGTCTTATAGGCATCAAGCAGTTGGTTTTGCTTTTTTAAATACATACCGACAGTCTCTGCCTTCTAATTAGATAGTTTACCCCACGTATATTTAATGTGATTATTGACAGGGCTGGGTTTAGAGCCAGCATTCTGGTTTGTTTGACAGGATAGCAAAGATGATAGAATGTCCCCTTTCTCTCCCAGCCCCACTGTAGTGGAGGTAGAAGGAAGGAAAATGGAGGTCCTGGCTTAGAGGGCACTGTGGGATCAGGCCTGGGCTCAGTACACCAGTTTCTTTTCCCCCTTCACTTGTTCTGCACTGACCTCAGCAGCTTTCTTTCTGGTCATGAACTCACTGTGTGTGTCCAAGTCTTCTGAACTCTTCCCATGGCACTAACAGGCCACTTTGACTCCTGATTTATGAAGGCCTCTCCCTCCCTCAGCTCCCTGCTCAGGGCCACTTCCTCAGCCTCCCAGGTCTGTTTTCTTCTGAAGTAACCTTGGCTAAGTCATTGTCTCCCATTAAGACCAGAGCCTGTCTGCTGTGGTCACTGGTTGGCCCCACAGCCAGCGCATACAGGCGCCCTGTTAATTTGATGAAGGAGAATGCATGGGTTAAATGGGGTCTCAAAGTGGCAGAGGCCTTCCTGGTGGCACGGTGACCTTGTTTGGGGAGTGTGAGCCCAGGTTGGTGGTCCTCTTCGGTAAGGCTCCTGGGCTGCCTGCCCTGGCCACACTGGGAGGATGGAAGGACCCCAGTGTTTGATTTGCCCGTCAGGGAGTTGTGTATGGTAGCAGCGGCCAGGCCAATGAGTGGGCTTTGTGAGACTGATCTCCCCATTACAAAGGGGTCAATACAGTGCGGTGCGTGTGTCTAAGGGACATCCCCCAGACTGTCTGTCTCCAGCACCATGCGAGGTAAGATGATGTTTGGGTACAGAGCTCACTGGTGTTACACATCTCTGCATGGATGAAGGCACAAAACCAGGTGTGGGTGTTTATGGGCAATTTAGTGCAGTTTTCATTCTCTCCCCACCCTGCACAGGCATATTGTTGTTTGGATTCTTTGGGGAGTAATTTTGTATTCAGGCCCTGAATACTCCAGCACCATTTCTTCAGCACCAGAGTATTCTCTTAGATAACCACTGCTAAGTGAACACAATCAGGAAACTTAACATTGACACCTAGTCATGCACCCCACAATCCATATTTCCCCCTCCCCTCATCCTTCATTCCCTCCTCTCTCCCAGGCCCACATTGACATGCCAGCTATGGGTGAGGCCAAAGGTAGGAGGACCGGCTCTTGGCCACATCCAGAGACCATACCTGAAAAATACCTGAAGCAAAATGGATCAGGCATGTGTGTCAAGTGGTCAGCGCCTGTGTAACAAGCATAAAGCCCTGAGTTCAAACCGCAGTGCCCCAAGAAAGAATACGTTTACTAAAGGGGCAAAGATGTGTCAACTTTATAAGTCTGAGTGAATTGATGGGTGTGAGAATCCTAGAAGCAGACTGTTAGAAAGGGAAACTGAGTCACCAAGTTGCTCAGTGGCTTGGCCAAGGGTTACTAAGTGAGTGTGGGGCTGAGCTGGGCCCTGAGCCCAGGTTTCCTAGCTCCTGACCCCGTGATTCTGCTGTGTCCAACAGCTAACACCTCTAGAGGACTTAGCCCATGATGCTGACCCTGTGCACCTGGGGCCTCCCAGGGCTCTTGAGGCTTTACCTTCAGACTGAGGTTTCAGTAAACTGGGAGTTTGGGGGTGTTTTCTGGTGGAAAGTCACTTAGTGTGCCCTTGCTGTCTGCTGGGTCTCGTGCTTGCTGAAGCAGAGCCGCTCACTACTGTTCACACCAAAACCACGGGTTCCTACCTGGGGGTCCTCAGGCCAGATCAGGCGTCTAAGTGCGTTTTTGTCAGCCTTGCACAGTGTTTTAAAACTGGCTTATTAGTTGTCAGTGTCTCAAGAAGTTATTCAGATGACAGCATCTACATTCAAAATGTATTGCACAGCAAAGCCTGCCAGTATGGCATAAGCCGTGGTATCTCATGAGAGATGTGACTGTGACTAAGGAGTGCATTTCTGAAATAAAATTGGCAAGACTGGGATGTAGATCCATGGTGGAGTGCTTGCCTAGAGTGTGTGAACCCTGGATTTGATCCTCGGTACCGCAAAGAAAAGTAAAAAGAAAAAAAATGTGTGCTTGAAGCAGGTTTATGTGAGTGCAGTAGAGAGATGACTGTTGAGTCATTGTCAGTGTGGGCAAATCCAGTGTCACCTGTTACAGGAATTTCTTTGAGTGTGCACTTGAGGAGGATGGCATGAGTAATCTCCATGTAACCTAGGACCTGTGACCATTGCAGACCAGAAGGGGCAAAGTGGCTCCTGTTAGCCAGACCTGGCCTCAAGGCTTATTTGCTTTGTCGCTGCTGTAGTTTGTGTAGTTGGATCTGGAAGATCTTCTAAAGGCCCAGGTGTGAAGGGATTTGTCTTCAGGGTGGTGCTATTGGGAGGTGTGGCTAGAGTTCTTTGGGGTATTCTTTCTGTCTCTCTCTCTCTCTCTCTCTCTCTCTCTCTCTCTCTCTTTCTCTCTCTTTCTCTTACACAGGCTACGTTGAATTCAGGATCCTTCTGCCTTAGCCTCATGATCAAAGGTGTACACTACCAAGCCTGGCTGTAGATGGGATTTTTCAAGATTAATTTTGGTCTTGTTATGATAAATTTTAAATGCACATATGAATTTTTAATGATAGAAATTACTTGAAGCAACTAGATCTCTTGACATGACTGTGCTGTCTCAGTAATGTGTGTTATAATTGTGCTTTCGTAGTGTGGATTTGATCTGCACCATAGAGTTTGATTTCTTAAAGGATACCTGCAACTACTGCCATTCAAATTCATGCTGGTGACATGGAAAAATGAGGAGGCTTCATCCAGTTAGTCATCATCCAGCAGGTATGTGTGAACATGTGAAACACTCTGCTCTGTCCCTGTTGTGTCATCAGAGAACCCAGACCACACCCTGCCTTCTGGCAACACCACTGCAATCCAGAAAACACTAGACCACAATGAGCTTGTTCAAAGCCAAGGAGGAGCCAAAAGAACTGAGACATGTTAGAAGTCTCAGTCACACAGGGCCTGGTTATGGAGGAGGACACTGTGGGGATTGGAAGAGAATCAAAATGCTTTTAAAATGTGTTTTTAAGAGTAATAGGAGGGCTGGAATGTTCAAAGCATGTTATATATCCAGTGGTGGAATCTATGGTGAGGACCAAGGAGAGGGTGTATTTAGTGTCTGGTTCATTCCTGGTAAAATGGAGGCCAGAGGGTTGTAACTGTAGGGCTGCTGCAGCCTTTATTCAGGATCACATCTCATATCTTGCAGAACACTGAGCAATGCAACCTGGGATTCCAACCCTACCTGACACTGAGAAGAGACAACCAGACCATGTGACAGGAGATGTGAACTGACTCCTCTCACATCCAGGTGGTGGCAGTGACTGAGTAACTCTAACATTCCATTTGTCCATGGTGTTACCCAGCTGCCTGAGCTGGTCTGAATTCCTTTCTCTAGGTTTTGGCACTGGAGCCTTTGCCTACACATCTGGAGCAGGTTGGAGGCTCTGTGACTACACCAGCTGAGTGGGGATTCCGAATGAATAATACCTGAAGGTGCTTAGGTGGTTAATGTGTGTAAGGTTTTCCCCATGCGTTATCTACCTTACCTTCCCAACCCTACACAGTCCTGGCTAGGGCAGCATGGGCGATCACCCCACTAGTATTTAGGGCAAAAATTGGCAAGTTGGGAAAGGATCACATGGCTCCAGACATACTGGTAGAGTCCTCTCTTTTCTCATTGATTTGAATTCCTTTGTCTAGATCGGGTACTGGAGCCTTCACCTCTGCCTCTAGGAGCTGAATGAAGACTCTGTGACTGCCCCATCAGATAAAAGACTGTCTGTCCCACATGAAGGAGTGGAACTTTGGCAGGGAGTGTAGTAGGTAAGATAAGTGCTTCCACCTGCCAGCCAAAGACACCTTTGCTAGAGCATATCTGGAGCTGATGATGCATAACCCTTGCCTCACATCAGCAATAAATCTTCCATACCTGATCATGTAGGAGAATCCCAGGTTTACTGAGCTTTTAGGAGAGGTGTGCACATATAAGCTATGGTTCATTCTCCAAACAGTGTGAAATGTAATGAGGGGATGCGCTATGGATAAAGATGTGTAACACATTAAGGAAGACCATGAGGAGAACAAAACAGTCACGTAGTTTAGCCCATGTTAGTTTACCTCCAATATTTTCACAGAAGTGCTGCTAAGATAAACCTGAAGAGATAAGAACACGTGATTTATCATACGCAGTCGTGTTCCCACAGGCACTAGGTTGTGGAGGGACTCCACACACTGCAGAACCCTGTGAGGTGTGTGCTGTGCTTGTCTGTAGGCTATGAGTAGTGAAGAAGTTGGTACAAATGCACAATTATTAAGGTTTTGTAGAATCATGGGAGTCTTGTAGCAGAGAATGAGCAAAAGAAAGAGGGAGAGAATTTAGAGAGAGAGAGAGAGCTGTGCTGAGAGAGATGAGCATAGAAGTTGGTGAGAAAGAAAGCTATGAGCACAGCTTGAGGTCACATTGTGTTAGGCTTTCTATTTCAAGGGAAGGATATTTCTGAATATCTTGGCCTCTTCCTTACTTTCTGTGAGACTTTGTTGACAGATACAATCAGTGTGTTAGGAGGATTAAAGGAGTCTGTGTTTAGGGTAGAGATGCACAGAGAGAGGAAGCAGTTGAGTGTGCAGGACTGAGACACCTCCTGCCATGATGCTGAAGGTGGAATGGAGGTTAGAATTAGCAAGTAGCCAGATGAAGTTTGGAAGCAGGTAATGGGGAGGACAATGAGGACCTGTCACATAGGAAAGTGGAGGAGATTGAGAAAGGAAAGCAGTACCAGGCAAGAAGGCCTGTGAAGCAAGGGGTACTTGGTCTGACCACTGGAGATCCAGATGAGCACTGTCTGGATGTCAGGACAGAGAAGGTGGGACATGAACTGGTTGACATTTACTCTTCACATGTACAACAGGAAAGAGGCTTGGCATTCTGGATACTAGGCAGCTGGACTGGAACTGATCACTATTTGGAATCAGAAGTCCTGGATTCCTCTTGCAATCCTGCCATTAATTTTGTCCTTATGTCCCTGGGGTGTTATAGCAACTGTAGTCACTTGAGATTTAAGGGAATCTCTGCTTCCTGCAGCCTAGGTGAAATGAAGGACACAAGGAGATCCATGTGAAGAGCAGCTACAATCCAAAGAATCCAGTTCTGTATTCCTGACCGGTACCCATGCTTAGTAAGAAAACACCAAAAGGTTAGTTTTCCAAGCAATCTTAAGTTCTTTTTCTTTATGCTGTATTTCAATTAGTATCACTAATTCCAAATTAGCCATGGACAAATGTTCTGTCTACAGCCATATGGTAACCTGATCATTTTGTCTGTGAGGTTTTTCTTAGAATTTGGAATATATGGAGGCTAGATCAATCTTTCAAGTAATGTCCTCAGCACATTATCTGTCATTTAAATGGTTTCCCATGATGGTGCACCCTGTAATCCTACCTACTTAGGAGGTGGAGATCAGGAGGAATGCGGTTGGAGATAAGCCCAGGGAAAATGCTAGAGGCCCACATTCTCAGCAATAGGCTGGGCATGGTGGTTCACACCTCTAATACAACAGTGTACAAGGTATATGTACATTTCAGTTATCTGAAAATAACTAAGGCACAAATTGCTGGGGATATGGCTCAGGTGTGAGAGCACCTGCCCAGCAAGTATAAAGCTCTGAGTTCAAACTTTAGTTCTGCCAAACTAAACAAAGACCTATCCTTACTTCACAGCTCTTGGTCTGCTGATTTGAGGTGCTAGTCAATGGCTGAGCTGTGTCCCCATTCCTTGCTGCCATCGGAAGAGGAAAGGTAAATACCTATGGCAACTGGATGTATTTTTCTATGATTAAAGGAATTTACTGATGAATAAAGAGCAATTCCTAAAATAAAAAATCATTAAGGAGCCATTTTTAGTTGTTTATCCAAGAGTAAAAATCAACCTTGGAATGGTAAGTGGCTCAGGGAAACCATTGTGAGTCAGTGCCCCTGGGAGATTCATGGTGTTATGCAGGAAGGAAAGGAGATGTGGTCCTTGGGAGATCAAAGGCCTGAGGAAAAAGGAGAAGAAAAACAGGAAATGCTATGTGAGGTGTCCTGATTGCTGGGGCAGAAGATTTTGTGGCAATTCCTTATAGGATGTACATATTATGGGGACAGAGAGGTGACTACCAGCAAGAAAGTTAAATCACTAAATTATGGGGGAAATTGCTGAGATGTGAAACTAGTTTTTCTCTGATTCATGTCAGTCATACTAGACAGGGTAGGTCTAGGAAAAGCTAGACAGTACTCCTGAAGGAACAGGGCTAATGTGGACTGAATCTGTGGGGATGGGGAGGGATTGGTGGATTTGTGAAGAAAACTCAGAGAGTGCCTTGACAGGAGGATGTTAATATTCTCACCTTCATGACAGATAGTTTCCATAGTCAGATAGAAAGAGAACACAGAAAGCAGTTGATGGTGAGGAAAATGAAGGCATATCACACAGGAAAGCTCAGAAGATTGAGGAAGGAGACCAATGTCTTGCAAGAAGGGAAGAGAATTGAGAGCTACAGATAGAGGACCACTGGAGATTCAGGTGACCACTATCTGCCTATCAAGACCCAGAAGGTGGGAAATGACCTTCTGGAAACATAGTCTTCAGGTATAAAACAGTACAAGAGGCTTGGAGCTTACTATGACTCGGAGACAGTAGTCCTGGGTTGCAGTTGCAGTCTTACCACTATTTCAAGCCCTTAAGTTTCTAAAGAGCCATAGCAACTCCACACAATTTAATTTTAGAAGACTATTTCCTGCCTGTAGCCTGTGTAAACAAGGGACACCAAGAGTTCATGTGAAGACAGTTAAGATCCAAGATTCCTGATCCTAATCCTTTTGCATACCCAAGCTGAATCACAAAACACCAACAATTTAGGTGGGCCCAGTACATCGGAAACCATCATTGTTCTCAGCTGTGAGATGTAGGGGAAAGACAAGCCTGGAACAAAGGAAAATTTACCTAAGATGGCAGTGAACAACAGCCCTCAGAGAGGACAGTTAGGGACCTTTCTGAGGACAGTACTGGTGTCTGTCCCATGCAAAGAGGACATTTGTGTATGTCCGCCAGTCTGAACACTGTAGCATCTCATCTTCTGAGGCCACTGGGAGAGGTGGATCTGAGCAGAATGTGCTCCGAAGTCCTCAAATTCCAGATCAATGTGTCACTGTTTACTTAGGGGTTGGTAGGAATATGTATAAAGAAAATAGATGTACATATCTCTGATCCTCAGTTTTTCTTGTCTTTAAAATAAGTAACTCTGAATCAACCTTTTTTGTAATTAAGAAATTAGCTGATTTACGACTGTGAGCAGCACTCAGCCGCAAAGATAAAGCATGATCTTGGTAACCCATCCCGAATTACAGGAATAGTCACTGGTGAAATTTGCACCTGTCTGGGCCTCAGTTTTTCTCTTTACAAGGATGATGAAATGTAGGATATCCAGGAGTGCTCTCAGCTGCAAATTTTCTGTTCTAGGATTTGTGAATTGCCTTCCTTAGGGCTCCTTTGTATCACAGTTCCTCAGCCTGTAGAGGAAGGGATTAACCAGGGGGTCGCTTCTGTGAAGATGACGGTGGCCACCATGTCCTTACTGAGTAGAAAGATGAACTTCCCATGTAGACACTCAGGATTGTCCCATAGGGGAGAGACCACAGACTGGTGAGACTCAGATGTGCACAGGGCTCTCTGTATCCCATGCACAGATGGCAACGTCAGTTCCTTAGAAAACATGTATGCATAGGAACCATGAGGTATGTAAACAACGTCAGAAATATCAGTGCACCCCCAGTGAAGACCATGAGGTCATTGACAAAGGTTATCAGAACAAGAGAGCTTTAGAATTGGGTAGGGGGTCAAAGAAGAATTGGCACACAGCATTGTGGGAACAAAATTTAAGGTGAAGTAGGAGAACAGTGTGTCTGACAGCATGCAGGTTTGTAATGACCCATGATACGGCCACAAGAAGGGCACAGAAAGAGTCTGGGCCTCATGCTCATGGTGTAGTGGAGTGGACAACAGATGTCTGTGTAGTCATCATAGGCCATGACACTCAGGAGAAACCTGCCTATGTTGATGAGGTGACTGAGAAGTACATCTGGGTCATGCACTTTGTGTAAGAGCTGTCATTGCTGCCCACCTTGGTTCACCAATATCTTGGGGACAGTGACTGATGAAAAGGAGACTGTTGTATCTACAATGAACATTTTGTGTTGTTTGAAGGGTTTAGCTGTTCAGGATGTGCTAGCAGTAACATGTCAGGAATAGAATCTAGGAGGTGGTAAACGGTTTCTGTAAAATTCTATGAAATTGCTTTGTGTCTGAAATTTTTAAAATTAAATTACTGGATGTAGTTCTGTTTACAGTGAAGGATTGTATTATAAATGGGCCATACGAGGCTCTGAAAGTGTACATGTTAGCAATTTAGGAGTGGTAATCATTACTTTTGACAATCTCCCCTTATCCATTCTCAAACACTGTCAAATAATGCACTGCTTTTGAGGGAGAGTATGAGATGATACAATGAAACCAAAGTGAAGAGAGCTCTGATAAAATACTGAATTCCTAAAATGGTGTGTGCACACACAGAAACACATCTTTTTTTCCCTACTATTTGGCAAGACATGAATGAGGTGGAGTGAAAAGTATTTCAAAATGTATGTCACCAGTCAGAGCCAACCGCAGTGGGCTTACTTACAGATGAGCTCAGTCTTCAGGTCTGTTCAGAATTCATCCACGGAGCATGGAATAGTTGGTAAGAATCATCACTGCAACCCATTCATAATGCTCATTTTTATTTCCCTCCAATATGCTTTAACATATAACATATGAAGTTAAGTGTACACTTTTTAAATATCAAGAAAGGTGTCTGACTCCAAATACGGCATCGAATCTTCTCATCATCTCAAAAGTTCCTTCAAGCTACTTCCTAGTTAGATCTTGAATGGTCCCAAAGTTCAATGTAGTAAAAATTTATCTTTTGTGGTACTGGGGCTTGGAATCAGAGAATACACCTTGAGTCACTGATTAGGATTTCATCAACTATTTGCCCACACTGGTTTCAAACTGTGATCCTCCTGATCTCTGCCTCCTGAGTAGCTAGGATTATAGGTGTGAGCCACCAGAGCCTGCAGTAATTCTTTTTTTTTTAAGTGGTATTGAGGATTGAAGTCAGGGCCTTGAGCTTGCTGGACAAATACTTTACCAATTCAAACAGAATCCTTTTGGCTTTTAGTTTGTTTGTTTCAGATAGTGTCTCATGGTAAGTTTGCCTAGAATGGAATTGAAATCATGATCCTCTTGAGCAGCTGAAGTTCTGTCTGTTATGCCACCATGCCTAGCTGAATCCCATCTCTTAAAGGTTCTACCACCTCAACACTAGCACACCGAGGACCAAGCCCCCAGCACATGAGCCCTTGGGGACAAAGTTTGACCATGTACATGGAATAGCCAGATATATCCCAATGACCACCTCTCAGTGAGAACATGACTCCACAGAACTTGTGTCTTCTTGCTCTAAACCCACCAATTAGAACTCGCCAAGGGTAACCTGCTCCAGTAGTGCCCTGGCCCCCAATAAAGATGTGAGTCTACAAGTATCATGTGATAGCAAGAGGAAACAGATTGCGTCAGTAACAGACATAGCTCATAAATACACCTATGCATTTTAACATCCTAAAAATCTTACACAGTGGGTAGACCTATGTCTAAGATAAGATAGGTGTTACATTCCAACCATCCTTCAAGTATCTTCTGGATCAGGAGTCCTCATTTCCTCCACACTCAGACTATTACATTGTTTCACTCATGTTGTAATAAGGAAGGCAGACAGCTTGTGGTATCAGACACTTCCTTCAGAAGTGCACACAGCTGTTCAGCAGCTGTGTCCTCTGATGTTTCAAATGGCAGCTCAGGTACAAGGAAGCAAGCCTCACACTGGCTTTGGAGCCCTGAGTCCTACCAGAGCCAGTGTCTCTTAAATAGCCTAAGAGCATAGTTCAGTTTCCAGTGTCCCTTCATCCCATGATGTACCTGGACAGGTACAACTTACCCATCAGGAGTCTTTTTATCATGAACAAGGTTGACTAGTATTGCAGCTGTTGAATCTTTTTGAAGGTTAGCAAAGCAATCAGAATCGTAGATAAGGTTGCTTAAGAGCTCAGTTGACATATTTTCTTGTAGGTTATCAGAAGAATGGAGCTAATAAGCAATCCAAGAACAATTTCTTTTACAGACAAGAAGAAAGGATTTTGTTGGTACACATGCAGTTATAGAAATAATCAGAAGATCCTGTGTATCCTTTACCTAGATTCCCCATGGAGATATGTTGCAAAGATGTACCACAAAACAACTCATTGGTAAGTTTGTTTTCTTTCTTGTTTTTTTTTTTTTTTTTTTTTTGTGGAACTGGGGTTTCAAGTCAGGGCTTCACTTGTAAAGCAAGTGCTCTACTGGGGAAGGCAAGCTGCACTGCATCTTGCTCTGGTTCTGAGGAAGTGTTTACCCTGGCGTTCCTCCCAATGTAATCACCCGAAGTAGCTGGGATGACAGGTGTGCACCCCAGAGCCTACTGTGACTAGTTTTTGTGTGTTGATTTTGTATCATGCAACCTTGGCGATAAAATATTACTCAAACAGTTATTTTTGTATGTGGAATCTTTAGGACATTCTGTGATCAGAGATCAGTTTACTTCTTCCTTTGCAGTTTGATAGTTTTTCTTTCTGTTGAGCAGTTTCTTTTCTTTGGCTGGAACTTTCAATGGTGTGTTGAAGAGGAGTGGTGTGAGTGGCATCTGTATCTTGATCCTGGTCCACAGCGTGGGCCACTTTATGGCCTCCACCTTCTTTTTCTTCAGTGTTTTCATTGTTTAAATAAACAAGTACTTTCACGTGGTGACCCAGGTCTTCCTCAGTGACAGACATTGTTGGTTGTCTTGATTCCTGTTTGCATTCTCTGCTTGAGAATTCTCTTGATTTCCTGACATTTCTGTGCTCCGATCGTCAGCAGTCCACTTAGGCAGGCAGCACAGGTCTTGCCTTGACCTTCAATGGGTGCTCTAGCAGCTTCTAATTGACCTTCAAAAGGCTAACAGCAGGGGCTGGGCATACAGTTCAAATGGTAGAGCACCTGCCCAGCTAGTATGAGGCTCTGGGTTCAGTCCCTAACCACCACAGATATAAAGAAATTGCCAACATTTTTCGATGTTTCATCTTTCCCTTCTGCCACCCCAAAGGGGCATCAGCAGAATCTCACCAGACAAAATGTTCATGTGTTGGTGAATGAAGGCTTCTCATGCGACATCAAGCTCAGAAGGACACTTAGATCTGCAGCTCTGGCCTAGAAGAAGTTACCGTGACAACTTCCGGTAAGTTCTTTTTCATTTCCATTCATCAGCAGAGATTTTCTAATATCCTTTGTGATTTCTCCTTGGATCCGTTGACTGTGTATGATTGTGCTGTTCTATAATACCTGAGAAAAACAGAGTGTTGGCGTCTAGTAACTTTCCCTGAAACACCCCTTAACCGTTCCCTGAGATTCCTGCCAAGTGGAGGGGACAGTGACAGTGGGCCAAGAGTGACACGCTGGGATAAGGCCACCTGGAGGGCCACTGACTCCCTGTCGTGCACATGAGAGTGAGGGCAAACTAGTGTTATCTAGAAGAGCTCTGCTTCCTGTTCACCTTGTAATTCAGCCATTCCTGGGAGTGCTGGTCACACAAGCACAGAGCAGGCTGAGCTGATGCGTCACGACTGTGTGGTCTAACCCTTAACCCCTCTCCCTGTAGTAATTTGGGGTCATAAAGGAGCACAGGGGAGAGGACAAGTGCTCTGGGTCCTGCTGACCACCACTGCACTTCAAGGTGATGTGGTGGTGAAGGTATAGTTACTGGCATCACTGGTGAGGCAGCACAAAGGACAAAGTCGCTACTTGTCCAGCCTGTATTCTCCGCTGGACCTCATGAGTGCTATGGAGGTCAGGGCTGGTCCACCTTTTCCCCTGGGAGCTTCCCTGTTACTAATTTTCAATAAATCTTGTCTCTGAGAGCATTTTCTTCCCTCTCTTGGCAACCTCCCAGACTGCCCTTGCACACTTAGACTCTGCAATATATTAATCATATATTATTAATTTTTCCTTCTGAGTCTTCATTTTATGATGAGAAAAGATACCTCAAATGATTGTTTATCTTTTCTTGTTTTTTTTTCTTTTGATGGTACTGGGGTTTGAATGCAGGGCTTCATTCTTTCTAAGCAGGCATCTACCTCTTGAGCCAAACCTCAAAGATTTTTCTGTCTTTATTCAAGTGATCAGAGGTAATCTTTGGCTGCCTATATTGTCTATCCTGGCAAATGTCCAACATTCACTTGAGGATGTGCATTCTGCTGCTGTTGGGTGCAGTGTTCTGTAGGGTGTATAGATCTTATTGCAGTACAGTATTGTTAACTCCTCTCTTTCCTTATTAATCTATCTGATTATCTATCACTGAAAATGATGTGTTGATGTCTCCAACGATTATCATTAAAATGCCTATTTCTCCTTTCAGTTCTGTCAAATTTTGCTTTATATATTTTTGTAGGTTTTGTAAGGTGTGTGTACATTTATAATTTTTGTACTTTCTGCCTTGAGCCTTTTATAAATAATTATATATAATAATAAATAATCTATAATTTCATCTCCTTTGAGTTAAAACATATTTTTTTGAAAGTAATGCACCCACTTATCTCT
The DNA here is from genome assembly GCF_047511655.1 of Castor canadensis. Taxonomy (NCBI): domain Eukaryota; kingdom Metazoa; phylum Chordata; class Mammalia; order Rodentia; family Castoridae; genus Castor; species Castor canadensis. The sequence goes on along the minus strand of NC_133401.1, from coordinate 62,769,713 downwards.
GTTAATTACTACTTGCATGAATATATGTTTCCTTCCTTTCAACATCAAAGGAAGATTCTTACAGTGTAGAGACAGGTCATACTTTTTTCTAATGTCCTAATATCTGCCTTTTTACAGGAAATTTTCATCAATGAACAAGTTGAAGGTGTTGTTTTTTATCTGTAATCCCATCTACACCGGAGGTGTAGGTTGAAATATGGTCCACGGCTAGCCTGGGCAAAACCCCAAGCCCCTATTTGAAAAATAAAGGAAAAAAGGTCTGGGTGGTGTGGCTCAAGTGGTAGGGCACCTGGATAGCAAGCCCGAGGACCTTAGTTCAAAAACCCAGTCTGTCCAAAAAAGTAATTACTGAAAAGAAAGGATATAATTTTTCCATGTAGCTATTTGTTTTTATGGCTCATATTTTTCCTTAATTACATCTATTACTGCCTTCTTTTGTGGTATTTTCTGGTGTATCAATTTTATTCCATTCTCACTTCTTTTTACCTTGCATGTTTTATTTTCTTAGTTATTGCCTGTGGAATCACAGTAAACATTTTAATTTATAGTAATGTAGTCATATTTAATTAATACCAGCTTATTTTAACAGTGTTACAGTTGCTTCTATATAGTTGTACCCCTCATTTTATGCTGTTGGAGTTACTAATTACAGCTTTATATATTGAGTATCCATAAGCCTAGTCTTATACTTGTTTTATGTAGTCATCTTTTAATTTATATAGGAAAAGAGGAGTAACAGCCAATATACTTTAATACTTATTTATTTATTCCTGTACTGTTGCCTTTACTGTTGTTCTGTATTCCTTCCTGTAAACTTAGTTAATGTCTGTTCTTTTTATTTCAGAGTGATGGATTTACTTATCATCTATTACAGGGCAAGTTGACTAGTGATGAACTCCCTAAGATTTTCTTTCTTTGGAAATGTAATAATTTCTCCTTTATTAAATCCAGGAATTAACACATGCTAGACAGACACTCTGCCACTGAGCTACATCCCCAGACCCTCTCGGTCATTTTTTGAAGGTTAATTTTGCCATATATAGAATTCTTACATGGCACATGGCTTTCCCCCAGTACTTAAAATATACCACTGCACTGCCTTCTCACCTACATGGTATCTGATGAGAAGTCAAGTGTTAATTCTGCTGATGGGCCTTGTACAGAATGAGTTGCTTCTCTTTTGCTGTCTTCAAAATTTTCTTTTTGTATTTGAGTTTTAGTAATTTTCTAGTGTATGTCCCCTTATAGGTCTCTTTGAGTTTATCCTCCTTGGAATTTGTTGATCCTCTTTACATATTAATTCATGCCTTCCTCTAGATTTAGAAAGGTTTTGCTTATGTTTCTTCAAAACCTTTTTTTTTTTTTTTTGCCACCTTCTCTCTTCCATTTCCTTTTTGGAGTTCCTGTGATGTATAGGTTGTTATGCTTGATAATATCCCAGAGGTCCCTTGTGCGCTGTTTATTTTCCTTTATCCTTTCTTCCTCTTCATCAGACTGGATACTTTGGAATGTTTACATATACAGAATGAGATTATGTTGAGGTTAGGACCCAACTCAGAACACAGAATTTGTTTGTGTTACATATGTGTAGTATGCACATACCTGAGGATATTTTTATATAATATTTTCAAGATTTTGTGCATAATTTGAAACAAAGTCACAGGTGTAGGCCTTCCATCTGTGTCTTTATACTAGCACTCAGAAAACGATTACAGTTTCTTACAATTCGAAGTATTTATTTGGCAACGTCAAGTTGTCAGTATTTTAATCTACTCTGGCTCCTCCCCTATATTCCTCTATCCATCCCTTTTTCTCTATTGTTTTGGGGGGTGACACTGGGCTTTGAACTCGGGAGCTCACATTTGCTAGACATGTGCTCTTTCGCTAGATCTACCCTGCCAGATCTTTGTGATGGGATTTTTCGAGATAGGGTCTTGGGAACCATTTGTCCAGGTCTGGTTTCGAATCGCAGTGTTCTGATCTCTGCCTCCTAAGTAGCTAGGATTTCAGGTATGAGCCAATGGTGCTCATCTCTTTCTTTCTTCATAGGGTTTGCTATATATCCCAGGCTGGTCTTGAACTCAGGATCCTTCTGTCTCAGCCATCTGCTCACAGGTGTGCGTTATAATGCCTGACTATAGGTGGGATTTTTCAAGATTGATTTTTGGTTTCATTATGATAAGTTTTAAGGACATATATGAATTTTTTATTATAAATATAGAAATTACTTGAAGCAAATTGATCTCCAGGCAGTTTCCTGGCATGACTATGATCTGTAGGGATTTTGTGTTATAATTAGGCTTTTGTACTGTGAATTTGACCTGCACCATTGAGTCTGAACACTTAAGGGACCTTTAGAACTACAATCATTTGAGTTCACAAACAGCATGGAAAAATGATGAGGTTTTTCATCCAGGTATTCGTCATCCTTCAGCAGGTACATGTGGAGCAGTCTGCTCTATCCCTGTTGGGCCACCAGAGAACAGAGACTAACCCTGTGCTCTGGCAAGGGTACTGCATTCCAGAAAGCACTTACTAGACTCACAGTTAGCTTGTTCAAAGCCATAGCTGAGCCAAAAGAACTGAGACATGTTAGAAATTCAGGATGCATCTCAGTGGTCACACAGTGCCTGGCTTGTGAAGGAAGTCACTGGTGATTGGAAGAGAATGAAATATGCTTTTAAAATATGTTTTTAAAGGCTGGTGGAGCAGCTCAAGCAGTAGAACAACTGCATAGTAGTAGTGAGGTTCTGAGTTCAAACCCTAGTACCACCGAAAATAAAATATGTTTTAAAGAGGAACTTTAAGGGTGGAATTGTTCAAAGCACATTATATGCCTATGCAGACATATAACAATGGAACCTCTTGGTACAATTAATAAATTTGATTAAACAATCATATATAAGTCAGCATGGCACACTGTACTGTGTACTTATGTGAAGATATGAAATGTCTTTAGTGACTGGGCAGGATTTGGTACCTGTAAGGAACCTCTCCCCCATTATTCCTATACCACCTTTGTACTGTGCTTCTTATGGGGAAGTTGAGGCAGAGAAAGACAGAGGAGGCTGACACTCCTAATCCCACCCTGGCTCACATTTAGTCTTTCTAGAACTTGATTTCTTAGCAGATTGTTTGTTGTTCTATGTTTTCCCTTCAATCCAATGCAGGATGGATGGTGAGGAGGAAGCAGAAGAGTATATTTAGTGTCTCATTCAGTCCTGGTAAAATGGAAGGCAAGGGTTGTAACTTCCAGCTGTTGCAGCCTTTATTCAGGACCACATCTGCTCTCATGGAGAGCACTGTGAGACTGCAACCTTGAATCCCAGAAGTCCTCACCCGGAGAAGAGTGTGACAAGAGGTATGAACACACTCCTCCACATCCAGGTGGTGGCATTGAATGAGCACCTCTCCCACTGCAGTTGTCCCTGGTTTTACTGAACTGCCTGAGCTGGTCTGAATTTCTTTCTCTAGCTCTGGCACTGGAGCCTTTGCTCTGCCTCTGGGAAGGATTGGAGGCTCTGTGATTGCCCCACTGGATTAAAGGCTCTGTGACTGCCACACCTGAGTGGGGTTGCGTGACTGCCCAACCTGATTGGAGACTCTGTGACTGCCCCACATAGAGCAGAGGAGCCCCAGCAAGGGCTGTAGTAGGTGAGATGACTGCTTCCGCCTGCTACTCATGGAGAGCCCTGCTGGAGCATCTCCTACCATGTAATCCCTCAGAGATGGGCACCCACCCATCCCCAAAGCAGCCTGCTTCCTTTGCACCCTGTTGAAAACCTCTATGGATTGGGGATTGAGATGACACTGAGGTCATTTTTGTAACTGTGGGGTTGTTGTGTGATGCATATTTGCCCGAATTTACTGTGTGGAAGACTAGGTCCTGCTTTGGAAGTTAGGGGACGTAGGATCTGCATTCTCTTGGGTGAGAATGGCCATGACAGAGCCACTGTGCCAGTTGCTGCCATGCTTTTCCTGTTTCTTATCAGGTAATTGGTGAGGTGTTATTCTTAGGCACTGACTGAATAATATCTAAAGGTTATTAGTTGATTAACATGTGTAAGGATTTTTCTCATGCATTGTCTGACTTACCTTCTGGAACCGTAGCAGGTGCTGTGTAAGACAGAAGTGAGATCACCTCATTAGTAATTAGGGCAAAAATTAAAAACTTTGGGAAAGGATCACATGGCTTCAGATGTATTGGTAGCAACCTCTTTTTTCTCACTGCTCTGTGATGTGGGCACCGTACCTCGGGTCGTGGACAGCACCATCTGTCTTCTTAACCAGTGGGCTGGCTCCTAGTCTGCTTTCATGTATGTGGGGGCTTTATGGTCCCCCTACAGCTCCTTATTACAGGTAGTTCACAGGCGAGTTTGTCTTGTCCTGCAGATAACAAACGAATCATCTTCCCTAGGAGCTAATGAAGAAAGAAAGGGGACTAGTGTTCTTATCAGAAGTCAAGGTGATGAGCTTTTGCTATTGGGAATTTGAAAGGATAGTTCAGGTCTCTGTTGATCTGCATTCCCTGTTCTTTTCTAAATATTCTCTGCCTCGGTTTTATTCTCATCAAAGGAGTAGGAAAGAGGTGAAAGGACACGGATCCTAATTGTGAACAGACCTAACATATCCTCTGATTATTTGAATATGTGTATTTGGAGTTGGTTGGATGACAAAACATGTTAGAAAATTAATTCATTCCTGATGGGGTAGGACAGTGCCACAAAATGGACAGTGTCCATGGGAGAGTCAATCTGAGTATCCAAAATTAAGATTTTTAATCCTCTTGTTGTTTGTTGAGACAAGAACGCACTTTTGACCTCCATCCAGTCCTTGATGCCAGTACTTTGTCAGACATTATCATTAAATCTGATCCAGCAATCACACACTCCCAGGGATATGGCAAAAAGAATGTGACTCAGGTTACTCCAGAGGCACCTGCTCACCCATGTTTATTGCAGCGCTATTCACAATAGCCAAGTCATGAAAACAGCCAAGATGACCCACTACTGACAAGTGGATTAAGAAATGTGGTATTCATACACAATGGAATTTTACTCAGTCATGAGGAATTTTGAAATCTTATCATTTGTAAGTAAATGGATGGAACTGGAGAACATCATCCTGAGCGAGGTTAGCAGGCTCAGAAGACCAAAAATTCTATGTTGTTCCTCATATGCAGACTTTAAATCTAGGGCAAAGGCAGTAATGAAGTTGGACTTGGGTCACACGCTAAGGGGAGAGCACATACGGGAGGAATGGGGATAGGTAGGAAACACAAAACTTGAAAGTGGTTGATGTCCCGACTGCAGAGGAGCTAACACAGTAGCCTTAAAACGACAGAGGTCAATGTGGGAAGCTGACCAGGAAATAGTGAAGAGGTCAGGTAGAGATGAATCATTTCAGGTTGTAATACACTTGTGCATGGAAGCAATGCTAGGAATCTCTCTGTATAGCTATCCTTATTTCAACTAGAAAAAACGCTTTGTCTTTCTTATTATTGCGTATGTCTTCTCTTCAACAAAACTGGAGAAAAGGGCAGAAGAGGTTCTTCCTGAAAGCGAGGGGGTTGAGGAGGAGAGGGCAGGGGAAAGGGGCAGGTGGAAGAAATGACCAAACAATGAATGCACATATGAATAAATGAATGAAAAAAAATAAAATAATATATAGTTGTAAACTTTTTACCAAGCCTTCTTCTGGTGAGTTGATAGCCTCTTTAAAATAACAACCAAGATGATCTACTCTTCCCCTCTTTTCAACACTGTGGTAGAAAATGCCATCAATTAGAAAAAGAATAAAGGACATGAGAATTAGCAAAGGAGCGGAGGAAACTGGACTTTCTAACAGATGCCTTACTCTCTGTATAAAACATCCAAGAACATTCCAAAAGCATTAGAATAAGAGACCTAGAACATTTTTTAAAGTTCATCATCACCCTAAAAAGAAATAGCACAGTCATTTTCAAAACTGGAGCTACTGCTGTGAAGAATGTTACAGAGGTTCCAGAAAAATTAGATTCGCATATGACCTAGCAATTATACTTCTGGTTGTATATCCGAAAGACATGAACATAGTTTTCAGATGCTATTTTCACACCCATGTTCATAGCAATATTGTTCACCATGACTAGAAGTGAACCAAGAGTTCATCTCCAATGACTGGATTAAAAAATGTGGCATGTAGACGTAGTGGAATACAAGTCAGCTTTAAAAGGAAGGAAATTCAGATGCATACCCCCTGTGGATGAACTTTGAAAATGTTATGCTGTGTGAAGCAAGCTGGTAACCAAGAATGAATACTGTGTGGTTCTGCTTACATGACCTATCTAGAACGGTGGAATCCATAGAGCCAGAGAGTACCGTAGTGCTTTCCAAGTGACTGGAAGGGGACTTGGGGGTGTGTTTGGTGCATTCAGATTTGAAAACTCTGAAGACCTGCCACAGAGTTATGTGAACATACTGAAACACATTCATCTGCATGTTTAATACGATTCAGTTGGTAAATTTTGTTGTATCTATTTCACCATAATTTGAAATAGTTTCACACCTCGCATTTGTAAACATCAATAATAATCAGAAAGAAAATGTAGTAGAAAACCAAAGGCTAGCATGACTCCATTGTCATTGTAAATATTAATGGATAAAATGAAATAGTACCTGAAAGATTGTAGAGGTCTACCATATTCATGAATAATGACGATTTCTGCCACAAGAAATGTATATTTTACCCTGAACTAATTCAAATTGTTCTCTGATGTACATGTAATAAAATTCCAACAGAATTTTTCATAGAATTTTAAAGAAACAAAGATGAAAAAGGAGAAAAACATTTTTGAAAAAGAAATAGGTCATGACTGCAGAATTAGGCTGCAAAACTCGAACATGTTGTAGATGTCTGGATTCAAAACACAAGGTGTTCAAATAGGAAAAGAAAATGTAAGAGCAGAAGCAAGAACCACTAGAAACAGATTCACGCATATATTGAAATTTGATAGGTCACAAAGCCAGATCTTTGGGGAATCCTGGTATTCCAGTAAATGTTGCTGTGAGAAGAGATTTTTGTGGTACTGCGGGTGGTGGGGGCAGGGGGGAGGGTAAAGTGGTAGAGCACCTTCCTAGCAAACTTGAGTCCCTGATTTCCAACCTCAGTACTGCAAAACAGGGAGAGAGAGAGAGACAGAGACAGAGACAGAGAAATTACCCAAAAGGAAAGAAAAACCAAGTTGAATACAACTATATTATTATGAGAACCTTTGTCAATGTCACAGTGTACCCCAGTACAACAATAATACAATAAATAAGTAGATAAAAGTAAAAGAAAGTGAAATTGTAAGACTTCAATATTCAATATAAAATGGAAAAAAGTACAAAATATGAAAGGGATAAAAGAAAAAGGAAAGTCTGTCCATTCTTCTGTGAGAGGAATTGTGCTTTCAAGCAATGGGAATTAAGACTGGTGTGTTAGATATGAATAAATTGTGACATGTCTAAAACGAATTCTGAGTCTGTATTCAGAAAAACAATAGGACCCTCTACACACACACACACACACACACACACACACACACACACACAAGAGAAAGAATAGAATTTTTCTTAGACTCTATCTATGAGGGTTCCCAGATGAGCTTTAGGATACATGGGAAATCTTTCTTCATTTTACATAACAAGGTGGGCCCTCCTGGAAAAGGTCAGACCAATACCATGTAAAGCTTCCCCCTCTGAGCTGAGGGAAGTGCCCATTAACAAATCCTCCCCTGCCACCCCCGAGTCAGCTCTACAATGGTCTGCTCCACTGTGAGGGTTCCAGGCAGAACTCTGAGTGTTGTCTGTTGAGGCTCAGCCAGGCCTTGGCAACAGCCAAAGCAGCCTTGGAGCCATGGATGGGCCCAAGACTGTCCATCAGATGTACTCGACGCTGGTCCTAAAGGAATTTTCCAGGCTTGTGACAACAGATCCTGAAGAACTGAGACCAAAGCCCTATGATTTTCCATGGGAGCTAGTGATATATGTAGCTATTATTGGACTTTTTTCTGTTCTACTGATTTTGTGGAGAAGTTTTCAATCCGTTCGAAGCCGACTTTACGCAAGAAGAGAAAAACATCTTGCTGTGAAGCTTTCTGGACTAATTGAGGAAAAATGTAAGTTACTTGACAAACTTAGCCTTCTTCAGAAAGAGCACGATGGCTTGCAGTCATCGTTAAAGGACGCTAGATCAGTAGAAAGACACCCTTTTGAGGCAGCCTCCACAAAGGTGGAAATATCCAAGTCGAAACTGGAGGAAGTTCTCCTTCTAGGAAACCAGCTGATAGAAGAGAAATCTAAACACTCAACAAGTTGAATTGAATGTGGAAATGTCAAAAATGATACATTGCCTGGAGGATGAGTCAAAAGTTCTCAAATCCAAAGTAGCTAAAGCCAAAATAACCTTAAGACTCCTTCAGATCAATGAAGCACATCTTAAGGACTCAACAACAGATGTTTGGAAGGAAAACACCAAACTTCAAGAAAGCTGTAAGCAGCTTTTACGAGAAGCTGAAGCATGCAAAGAACAAGTGAGTGAACTTCATAGACAGAAAATTAAAGTGGAAGACTCTGTGGCACATGCAGAACAACTTCTAAGTGCCAAGGAAGATCACATCAGGTCTCTAACTGAATGCTTGCTAAAGATGAAAGTCTGGCTTATTCTTCAAGAATATGTGACAGATAACAGGCACTTGCAATCAGCAGTAAAGAGTGGATCAGGAAATGGCGCTCTCTTAGATAACCAGACAGAAGAAGCCTTGAGAAAGCTGATGTATGCTGTGAAGTTAGATGGTTCTTTAAAAACCTTAGAACAAGAAAGGAACCAAGTTTATACACAGTTGTGTGACGTCGAGAGAGCAAGTGAAGATCTTAAGCAGCATATTAAAAGTGTCCAGTGTGAACAAGAAGTTTTACGGTCTGAAAATACACAATTGGAAGATGAGAATAAGAAACTTTGGCAGAATATTAAGAAAATTAACTGTATGAAGAGAATGGAGTGAAATTCTACATGAAATTTATGGCAGAGGATCATTACCGGCGAGACATAGAGAAGAAAGTATCCAAAGTAGAAGAAAAGATGAGACAGGCTGCTGAAGACCTGCAGACCTATAAAAATGCAGCCAGAGAGCTCGAAGAAAAATTGGAGAGAACCAATCATTATTATCAAGAGCAGATTGTTTCCTATGATCAAAAAGCTTATTTTAACTCCTTGAAAGCCCAGGCTGCTGAAAAACAGCTCAAGTATTTTAGGAAAGTCAATGCCAGCAAGAGACAAAAGTTACTGAGAATGCTGTTGGAATTTGAACATTTAGAGAAATGTGGTATTTCAAATGCAGCATGTATCAGAGAGCATTTTCCACGTGATCCCTCACCATTGGGTGAACCTTCATCAGAAAGGAAAGCTTTCCTGTCTCCTTCAGTTTTCTTGGAAGGTCCATTCAGACCTCCACCTTTTCTTCCTCAGGAAGGACAAGGCTCCAGAAGACCAGAGAATCCTGTAGAGCATCACATTAGCAATGAAAGAAGACAATCAAGCAATGACAGGGTGACTGTCCCTCGTAGAGCACCTCCTGAGACTGGATCCCTGTCTCCTCCATGCAAACAGGATGGAAGAATGATTTTCCCTCCATCAGATCACCCGTGTACTGATCCAGCTCTTCCTCCACAGAGACATACTTCGTATGTGCCTGTTTCATCTCTGCCTATGGAAAGTAAAGTAGTGTTTCCAGGTTTTGTCCCTCCTGTCCGAGGTCCATTCTTCCCAGTGCATCCAAGCCCCGGACAGTATTTTGTCCCAAGGGATTTCCGTGGCCCACCATATCCCCCAGTTCCAATGAGAAATGTCCATTCACCGAGGGGTTTCCCCAGTTATCTTCCCCCAAGAGCTGCATATTCCCCTGCTGTAGCCACGTTCCTGAAGTAGAAGTGAGTTTTCTTCAGGGTCGATTCCACCTTCAGATGATCCTGCAGCTGAACCTGTAGAACGACAAGAAGAGACTTGGCAGTGTTTTCATCTCTGCATAACTTTGACTTCTCTCTTGTTTTTATGTAAAAGAACTGCTCTTATGTGTCATTATTATTTACCTTCAATGTAAGATTTAATAGAAGCTTAATATTCTGGATAGTATTTTATGAGTAGGTGGTTTAAATAGGATTCTTATATTATTTCCATTCTCTTTTATTTAGATAGTATGTTTTGTTTTCATTTTGTTCTAGATAAGTTTTCATTTGATTATTTAATCTACAATTACATAAACAAGAATTGGAGTTTTATGTAGGAAATCTTGCAGTGGAGCTTTTCAATTCCACAGTTTATGTATTTAGACCTAAAATACATTTAGTACAATGATAGACTATAAACGTAAGGTCTCCTTAAATTGTTTTCACTTCTCTCTCATTTTCAGTTAAAATTACTACTGTTAGTCATTACACTTTATCTCAAACTAAAGCTTTCTAGAATTATAACTATCAGAATAAAATTTTATAAGTAGGTGATTAAAATAGGAATATTATTTTATTCCATTCTATTTTATTTAGGTATTTTGTTCCTTTTGCATTGTACTCTAGATAGTATGTCGATTTGAATTTGATTGTTTAAGGCACTATTACATCAATAGTACTTCCAGTTTTATCTATGTAACCGTGCACTGGGCTGTTTAAACTCCAAAGTTGTGCCTTTATGCCCAAAAATGTATTTGCCATAATTGTAGACCAACAGGAAAGTACACTCTCTTTCAAAATACTTTTGACTTCTGTCATTTCAGTTTCAGTTACTACTGTTACTTAGTAACTCTCTGAAGTTGGACCTTACTAGAATTATAATGGTGAGGATGGTATTTTATAAATAGATGATTTAAATGGGAGTCTTATCTCTTAAATGCCATCTATTTTATTTAGATATTATATTTTATTTTCAATTTTGGTCCAGATTCTATGACCGTCTTGACTATTTAATCCACAAATACATAAATGATAATTGCAGTTTTATGTATATCATCTTGCAGTGTCTGTATTTTAAACTCCAAAGAATGTGTCTTTATGCCAAAAAATGTATTTAGTATAATTTTAGAACATTGTGGAAGTAAGGCCTCTTTTCAAAGTAATTTTGACTTCTCATTTTCTGTTTAAATTAACTATTGTTATTTAATTATTATACTTTATATCATATTGAAGTTTAATAAAATTTCATTCTCAGGATAATATTTTATAAATATATGATTTAAATGTGAACTTATTTTATTTAGATAATATATTCTCTTTTCCTTCTAGGTAGTTGAAGTATTTTAAACTGATTATTTAATACACTATTATATAAGTCATCGGAGTTTCATGAATTAATCTTGCATTGGGGTCTTTCAAACTCCTAAAGCTTTGTGTCTTTATGCCAAAAGTTTATGTACTGTAATTGTAGACCAATGGGAAAATAAAAACTTTTTTCACAGTAAAATAACCCAGACATTGACATTTATTGCATTATCTCACATGTGCAGAATTTTTTAAAGTATTACAGAGATGAAGAAGGAAACAGTGTTGGTAATGTGCAGAGAATATGGAGAAAATAGGGAGGTGTGAGTCAAGGATACACTAGCGCATGAGTGGAATGAAGAACAGATCTAATGTAGAAATGAGGACTGTAGAGGCGAAGTTGGATTGTGTTAGGTAATTTGTTTAGGGGTGGAGTTTATTCAGCACTTGGGATCACAACAGTGAGATGAGGATTATCCCGTGAAATGATAGCACGTTAATGTGCTTCACGATAGTGATGACTGTTATCTTTATGAATTCCATATTTCAACCTCAAATATACACAATAAATTTATTTTTAAAATAATGATGTAAAAAAAAGAAAAGGGAAAGGTGCTCTTATTATTCTACATGCAGGGAAGGCACCTTGGACTTCCTCTGTCAGATTGGCAATGGAAGGTGCCTAGCTCTGCTGTGGCTGTAGAGAACCACCATCTCAGATGATCAATTAGCCACTGTCCTGATGAGAAGCTCCAGTGAGACTCGAAGGAGTGCAGGTTCCCAGGGAAATGCAGGCTCCCTCCTACAAAGCAGGAGTTGAAAGGCCATGGCTGTGCCCAGCAATCCCAGTTGCCTCTTAAAATTGCTATAATAGGAGATGTCCCTATTACTTCTGAATAGCACGGGAAGCCCAAACTGTTTTATTAAATTCTGTCTGTGTGTTCAAAAAAGTCCTTTTCTCTACTGGATTATACACATGATTGTATTATTTATACCTTGATATTCATGGATACAGAGAAGTAAATACATTCATTTCCTGTGGTTTACTGCCTTGAACTAATCAATATAAAAATGTGGATTCTTGGGTGGTTGAAGATGGGTAAGGTTTGGAGTAAAACAGATTAGATTCAAATCCTGACCCACCACTCAGTATCTGGGTAATTTGAAGTAAGTCAACACAAAGAAATCCGTGGATGTGATAATTGAGTGTTTTCCATGTCTGAAAGTAGAGCTCCCTCACAGCATTGAATTTAGGAACTAATCCAGTAGTGTGCAACCTGCTTTAAAAATTCTATTGTATAAAAATGTAGCATTCATATTCGCTTTTGCTCCTCTTCTTGGTGCATGGGGAAGTTTATTTCAGATTTCAAATCCAGGCTACACTGACATCACAGGCATGAACCCTGATGCTCACACATCTGCTTCCTTCAGCTCAGTGCATGTGTGGTCAGTGCACCAAACCTCACAGCCCTGCTCATACCAGGTACATCTGTCATGCAGGACTGAGAAGAGTGAATGTCCATTCCTTTGAGGAAAAAATTAGCAACAAATGTCTTCATGTGGAGGGAGGGCGATTGCCCTCCCCATTGCTCAATTGTCAGATCCCATGATTCACCCCCACAGACGGAGCTGTTCTGTCCTTTCTAGCTGAGCCCTCCTTTTGCTGATGCTTTCTAGCTCTTGTCCACTCACTAACATGCTTTACATATCTTTGACTGCCATGCAAAGTTGACTTGTGGTGGATTTTAACTGAGGACTGTCCGATTCTTGAGGTCATGTTCTGACTGCTGTGGTGTACGTAGTCCCTCTCTGCCCTGGCTGGAATGGCCCCAGAGTGAGGCAGCTGGTGGGCTGTGGAGCCAGCCAGGTTTGTTCTGAGTGAGGTTGGGCATGGGTGGGGTGCATTTCCCCTGGCAGGGCCTGGTCTTCCTAACATCTCACACAGCCCCTCTGCGTGTCCTGAAATGCTTTCCCAAGTGCGTTGTCTGGGAGGAACCTGGAGCAGGTGTCTCCTTGGCACTCCTGTACATGGGGTTTGGGCTCAGACCCTGTTGTGGGGAGACTGTCCACCTGTCCCTCTGGGAGGCATTGGTGTGGGTGTTACCTACTTAACTCCCTTGATGGGGAGGGGAGGAGGCTGGTTCATTGACTTCCCAAGTCTGAGGCTTTTCCAGGTGACTTACTGCGTAGTGATTTCTAGTTGAATTCTCTTGTGCTCAGAGAATGTGCCTGTGTGTTTCAGCCTTTTGAAATGGGTTGAAGTTTGGTTCTGAACTGCATATGTCCAACTTACTTACCAACTGTTCCCAAGCATTTGAGAAGAATGTGTGGCCTGTGGAGGTCACGGGAATGCCTTGCCGATGGTATCCAGGTCACGTGGCTGGTGGTCGTGGACAGTCTTGCTGGGTTTGTTCAGCTGCTCTCTGAACAGGATATGGAGTCTCCAGCTGTGACTGCAGACTTGTGTTTCCATTTTTAGTTAGTGTATTTTCAAGTTGTATGTTTCAGAGTTCTGTGTGATAACCATTGGTGATACTGCCTGGTAAACCAAGCCTTTGATCACCAGGAAATACTTCTCTATGTTTGTGCCCTTTGTCCTGAAGTCTGCTTTGATACTGCAATGGCAGTGTCATCTTTCTTTGCTTTCTGTTTTCTTTCTTTCGCCTTTCAGCTCTTTGTGTCTTGATTATTTTCCTCCCTTCTCCTATATGCATGATGCAGTTGGGTCTGGCTGTTTTAAATCCATATCCACAGTCTCTGCCTTCTAATTTTATAGTTTACCCTGTGTATATTTAATGTGATTATTGACAGGGCTGGGTTTAGAGCCAGCATCGTGGTTTGTTTCACAGGACACTAACGATCTTAAGAAGTCCCCTTTCTCTCCCAAGCCCCACTCTAGTGGAGGTGGAAGGAAGGAAAATGAGGTCCTGGCTTAGAAGGCACAGTGGCATCAAGCCTGAGCTCAGCACACCAGTCTCTTTTCCCCCTTCACTTGTTCTGCACTGACCTCAGCAGCTTTCTTTCTGGTCATGAACTCACTGTGTGTGTCCAAGTCTTCTGAACTCTTCCCATGGCACTAAAAGGCCACTTTGACTCCTGATTTATGAAGGCCTCTCCCTCCCTCAGCTCCCTGCTCAGGGCCACTTCCTCAACCTCCCAGGTTCTGTTTTCTTCTGAAGTAACCTTGGCTAACTCTTTGTCTCCCATTAAGGCCAGAGCCTGTCTGCTGTGGTCAGTGGCCTGGCCACACAGCCAGCGCATACAGGCACCCTGTTAATTTGATGAAGGAGAATGCATGGGTTAAATGGGGTCTCAAAGTGACAGAGCCCTTCCTGGTGGCACAGTGACCTTGTTTGGGGAGTGTTAGCCCAGGTTAGTGGTCACTTCAGATGAGGCACCTGGGCAGCCTGCTCTGGCCACACTGGGAGGACGGAGAGACCCCAGTGTTTGATTTGCCCATCAGGGAGTTGTGTATGGTCAGCAGTGGCCAGGCCAATGAGTGGACTGTGTGAGATTGATCTCCCCATTACAAAGGGGTAAACAGTGAGCTGCGTGTGTCTGAGGGACATCCCCCAGACTGTCTGTCTCCAGCACCATGTGAGGTAAGATGATGTTTGGGTACAGAGCTCACTGGTGTTACACATCTCTGCATGGATGAAGGCACAAAACCAGGTGTGAGTGTTTATGGGCAATTTAATGCAGTTCTCATTCTCTCCCCACCCTGCACAGGCATATTGTTGTTTGGAGTCTTTGGAGTGTAATTTTGTTTCAGGCCCTAAATACTCCAGCACCCTTCACCTTCAGACTGAGGTTTCAGTAAAGCGGGGTTGAGGTGGGGGTGTTTTCTGGTTGAAAGTCACTTAGTGTGCCCTTGCTGTCTGCCGGGTCTCGTGCTTGCTGAAGCAGAGCTCTCACTACTGTTCACAGCAGAACCACGGTTTCCTACCTGGGGGTCCTCAGGCCAGATCAGGCCCCTAAGTGTGTTTTTGTCAGCCTTGCACAGTGTTTTAAGTTTTTCTTAGTTGTCAATATCTCAAGAAATTATTCAAATGACAGCATGAACATTCAAAAAGGTATTGTTGCACAGCAAAACCTAGCAGTATGGCATACAGCCATGATGTCTTGTGAGAGATGTGACTGTGACTAAGGAGTGCATTTCTGAAATAAAATTGGCAAGGCTGGACTATAGATCCACGGTGGAGTGCTTGCCTAGAGTGTGTGAACCCTGGATTTGATCCCCGGTACTGCAAAGTAAAGTAAAAAGAACAAAAATGTGTGCTTGAAGCAGGTTTATGTGAGTGCAGTAGAGAGATGACTGTGTTGAGTCATTGTCAGTGTGGGCAAATCCAGTGTCACCTGTTACAGGAATTTCCTTGAGTGTGCACTTGAGGAAGATGGCATGGGTAATCTCCATGTAACCTAGGACCTGTGACCACTGCAGACCAGAAGGGGCGAAGTGGCTTCTGTTAGCCAGACCTGGCCTCAAGGCTTATTTGCTTTGTCCCCACTGTAGTTTGTGTAGTTGGATCTGGAAGATCTTCTAAAGGCCCAGGTGTGAAGGGATTTGTCTTCAGGGTGGTGCTATTGGGAGGTGTGGCTAGAGTTCTTTGGGGTATTCTCTCTGTCTCTCTCTCTCTCTCTCTCTCTCTCTTCAGGCTACTTGAGTTCAGGATCCTTCTACCTCACCTTCATGATCACAGGTGTACACTACCTTGCCTTGCTGTAGATGGGATTTTTCAAGATTCATTTTGGTCTTGTTATGATAAATTTTAAGGACATAAAGGACATATATGAATTTTTAATAATAGAAATTTCTTAATGGATCTGGATCTCCTGGCATGACTGACCTGTAGTGAATGTGTGTTATAATTGTGCTTTCTTAGTGTGGATTTTACCTGAACCATAGAGTTCAGTTTTTTAAAGGACACCTGAGCTTCTTCCATTGAAATTCAAGCTGGTGACCTGGAAAAATGAGGAGGTTTTCATGCAGTTACTCATCATCCAGCAGTACATGTGGAGCACTGTCCTCTGTCCCTGTTGGGCCACCAGAGGACACAAACCAGACCCTGCCCTCTGGCAACACCACTGCATTCCAGAAAACACTAGACTCACAGTTAGCTTGTTCAAAGCCAAGGAGGAGCCAAAAGAACTGAGCCGTGTTAGAAATTCATTAAGCATCTCAACGGTGCCTGCTTATGAAGGAAGACACTGTGGGGATTGCAAGAAAGTAAAATATGTTTTTAAAATGTGTTTTTAAGAGGACTCAGAGGAGTGGATTTATTCAAAGCATATTATATATCCAGTGGAGCATCAACGGTGAGGATCAAGGAGAGGGTGTATTTAGTGTCTGGTTCATTCCTGGTAAAATGGAGGCCAGAGGGTTGTAACTGTAGGGCTGCTGAAGCCTTTATTCAGAACCACATCCGATATCTTGCAGAACACTGAGCAATGCAACCTGGGATACCAACCCCACCTCACTCTGAGAAGAGATCACCAGACCATGTGACACGAGGTGTGAACCGACTCCTCTCACATCCAGGTGGTGGCAATGACTGAATAACTGTCCCATTCCATTTGTCCCTCGTGTTACCCAGCTACCTGAGCTGGTCTGAATTCCTCTCGCTAGATTTTGGCACTGGAGCCTTTGCCTTTGCCTCTAGGACTTGATGGGATGCTCTGTGACTGCCCCATCTGATAGGAGGCTGTGCTACTGCCCCAAGCGATTGTGTACTCTCTGACTGTCCCAGTTGGTGCCAAGGAGCTTTGGCAGGGGCTGTGGTAGGTAAGGTAACTACTTCCACCTGTCACCCATAGAGACCCTTGTTGGAAGTTACGATGCTCCCACCATGTGGTCCTCAGGGATGGACACCCACCCTTCTCCAAAGCAGTCTGTGTCCTGATGTGCTCTCTTCAAAAGCTCTATGGATTTGGGACTTAGATGACCCTGAGGTCTTTTTGTAGACCCATGTGGGGTTATTTGAACCAAACTTGAGTAAGTCACTGTCTGAAAGATAAGCTCCTGCTATGGTGACTTTGGGGATATAGGATCTGCATTTACCTGAGTGACATTGTCCATGACAGGGCCACTGTACCATTTGCTGGCATGTTTTTCCTGTTTCTTGTGGAGTTAATTGATGAGGCATTACTCTAAGGCACTGACTGAATAATATCTGAAGGTGCTTAGGTGATTAATGTGTGTAAGGATATTCCCCATGCATTATCTGACTTACCTCCCGAAACCCTATATAGTCCTGGCTAGGGCTGCATGGGCGATCACCCCACCAGTCATTAGGCTGAAAATTGGCAAGTTGGGAAAGGATCACATGGCTCCAGACATACTGGTAGAGTCCTATCTTTTCTCACTAGTCTGAATTCCTTTCTCTAGATTCGGGCACTGGAGCCTTCACCTCTGCCTCTTGGAGCTGAATGAAGACTCTGACTACCTGACCTGATTGGGGGTTGTGTGACTTCCCCACCTGATAAGAGACACTGTGTGACGAAGGAGAGGAACTTTGAAAGGACTGTAGTAGGTAAGATGAGTACTTCCACCTGCCAGCCAAGGACACCCTTGCTGGAGCATCTCAGGAACTGAGGATGTATTACTCTTGCCTCACATCAGCAATAAATCTGCTGTTCCATACCTGATCATGTAGGAGAATCCCAGGTTTACTGAGCTTTTAGGGAAGATGTGCACACGTAAGCTATGGTTCATTCTCCAAACAGTGTGTAATGTAATGAGGGGATGAGCGATGGATACAAATGCATAACACAGGAAGTAAGACTATGAGGAGAACAAAATAGTCATATAGTTTAGTCCATGTTAGTTTATCTCAACTATTTTCACAGAACTGCTGCTAAAATAGAACTGAAGAGATAAGAACACATCATTCATCATATGCAGTCGTGTTCCCACAGGCACTAGGTTGTGGAGGGAGTCCACCCACTGCAGAAACCCTGTGAGGTGTGTGCTGTGCCATTCTGTAGGCTATGAGTTAAGAAGAAGTTGGTACAAATGCACAATTACTAGGGTTTTGTAGAATCACGGGAGTCTTGTAGCAGAGAATGAGCAAAAGAAAGAGGGAGAGAACAAGAGAGAGCTGTGCTGGGAGAGATGAGCATTGAAGTTGGTGAGAAAGAAAGCTGTGAGCACAGCTTGAGGTCACACTGTGTTAGGCTTTCTATTTCAAGGGAAGGATATTTGGAATGTCTTGGCCTCTTCCATGTTTTCTATGAGACTTGATTGACAGATACAGTCAGTGTGTTAGGAGGATTAAAGGAGTCTGTGTGTAGGGTAGAGATGCACAGAGAGAGGAAGCAGTTGAGAGTACAGGACTGAGACACCTCCTGCCATGATGCTGAAGGTGGAATGGAGGTCAGAATTAGCAAGTAGCCAGATGAAGTTTGGAAGCAGGTAATGGGGAGGACAATGAGGACCTGTCACACAGGAAAGTGCAGGGGATTGAGAAAGGAGAGCAGTACTAGGTGAGAAGGCCTATGAAGCAAGGGCTACTTAGTGTGAGCACTGGAAATCCAGATGAGCACTGTCTGGATGTCAGGACAGAGAAGGTGGGACATGAACTGGTTGACACTTACTCTTCACACATAGAACAGGAAAGAGGCTTGGCATTCTGGTCACTCAGCCATCCAGACTGGAACTGATCAGGATTTGGAATCAGCAGTCCTGGCTTCCGCTTGCAATCCTGCTGTTACTTGTGTCTTGATGTCCCTGAGGTGTTACAGCAACTCTAGGCACTTGACATTTAAGGGAATCTCTGCTTCCTGCAGCCTAGGTGAAACTGAAGGGACCCCAGGAGATCCATGTGAAGAGCAGCTCCATCCAAACAATCCCGTTCTCCATTCCTGTCCAGTACCCATGCTGAGTAACATACACCAAAAGGTTAGTTTTCCAAGTTAACTTAAGTTCTTTTTCTTTATGCTATATTTCAGTTAAGTACCAGTAATTGAAAATTAGCGATGGGCAAATGTTCTATCAAGAGCCATACTATAACCTGATGATTTTGCCTGTGACTTTTTTCTTAGAATTTGGAACATATGGAAGCTAGATAGATCTTCCAAGTAGTGCGTCCTCATCACATTATCTGTCATTAAAATGGTCTCCAATGGTGGTATACCCCTGTAATCCTAGCTACTTAGGAGGTGGAGATCAGGAGGAATGCGGTTTGAGATAAGCCCAGGCAAAATGCTAGAGACCCACATTCTTAGTAGTAGGCTGGGCGTGGTGGTTCACACCTCTAATACAACAATATACAAGGCGTATGTAGGAGGCAGGCCTTGGATTTATCTGAAAAATAACTGAGACTAAAATTGCTGGGGACATGGCTCAAGTGTTAGAGCACCTGCCCAGCAAGTATAAAGCCCTGAGTTCAGACTCTAGTTCTGCCAAACAAAACAAAAGACCTGCACCTTAGCTCACAGCTCTTGGTCTGCTGATTACAGGTGCTAGTCAAAGGCTGAGCTGTATCCCCATTCCTTGCTGCCATCAGAAGAGGAAAGGTAGATACCTATGGCAACTGGATGTATTTTTCTGTGATTAAAGGGACTTATTGATAAATAAAGAGCAATTTCTAAAATAAAAAAATAATTAAAGGGCAATTTTTAGTGGTTTATCCAAGACTTAAAATCACCCTAGGCAGGGAAGTGGGTCAGGGAAACCATTGTGAGTCAGTGCTCCTGGGAGAATTCATGGTGTTAAGCAGGAAGGAAAGGAGATGTGGTCCCTGGGAGATCAAAGACCTGAGAAGAAGGGAGAGAAAAAACAGGAAATGCTGTGTGAGGTGTCCTGATTGCCGGGGCGGAGGATTTTGTGGGAATTGGTTATAAGATGTACATATTATGGGGACAGAGAGATAACTACCAGCAAGAGAGTTAAATCACTAAATTAAGGGGAAAACTGCTGAGATTTGAAACTAGTTTTTCCCTGATTCATGTCAGTCACACTAGACAGGGCAGGTCTAGGGAAAGCTAGACAGTGCTCCTGAAGGCAAAGGGTTAATATGGACTGTGAATCTGTGGGGATGGGAAGGGATTGGTGGATTTGTCATGAAGAAAACTCAGACAGTGCCTTGACAGGTGGATGTTGATATTCTCACCTTCATGACAGAAAGTTTCTATAGTCAAATAGAAAGAGAAGACCAAGATATCCAGTTATTTCTCCTATGGACTTGAAAGTGCTACTGTTGAGTAGACAGACAGACATGAGTGGGGCCCCAAAGCAAGACTGGGTGAAGAGCCATAAATGGACAATCAAGGGCAACACTCAGGCACCTTTGGGATGGTAAGGCACAGCTACACTCAGGGATGATTAGAGGCAACTTCTGCCTTCAGAGAATGGTCAGGGTCAACATCTCATACCAGAGGCTCCATGACAGTAATAAAAGGAGATTTGTGCAGGACCAAAAGCCTCCACTCAACTTTTTGGCTTAAGTGTTCCAATGTTTTAGCCAGAGGGAGTTCTGGTGAACTTCACAGACAACAAAGGGTGAGTGTAAAAATTAAGCAGAAGAGCAAAAGCTCCCACAGGAAGGGAGGGGTTCTGAATATGGTGCCAGTAAAGTAGCAGAGTCTAGTTTAGATATAGTTCTGGGAGTAGCTCAGTTTACCTGGTAATTAGGTGCATGAAGAGCGCTGTGCTCATTGGCTGATTGCAGACCTACTATGTTCACCTTATTCTCATCAATGGAAATCAGCAGTTCCCAGGTAGGTGTGTCCTGCCCTTCCTCCCTCTTCTCTAACTCTCTCCCCACCACTTCAGGCCACAGGAAGGCTCCAAGAAAACAGAATGTTTTTCTCTTAAGTTTAAAATAATTTGAACAAGTTTGTATGAAAAGCTGTTTTGGAAGTGAAGTGGTTACTGGGTGGTCTTCCTGTGGAATTTCCTGGGGCCCCATACCTATTCTACCTACTCAACAGTGCAGTCACATACAGAGGCTATTCCAGCCTCAACTGGTCCAATGGGCATGAGTACTAAGATACACCCTGTTTGATAAGTAACCTTTTCAGTTGTGTTTTACTGGAACTTGGGCTTGAACTCAGGGCTTCATGCTTGCTTGGTAGATGCTCTACCACTTGAACCAGGCCTCCCACATTTGTGCTGTGCCTTTTTTGGAAGTTCAACTTACCTGCTATCTTCTTTCATGCTTCCCACCATAGCCCAGTTGACAGGTATATGCCATTGCACCCATCTTCTTCACATTCAGATGGAATGGCCATTCTGGGGCCTGCAGTGGGATCCTCCTGATCTCAGCCTCCACATCAGCTAGGATTACAGGTGTGAGCCAGCAGCACCCAGCTACCATGCAATGTAACAACCTTGGCATTATGGTTTTCACCCACTGTGGGGCTCTCATAGGGGTCATAAAACAGTACATTCTGTTTCAGTCCAGGATTACATAATGTAACCTGTCACTCACATGGTGTAAGAGGGGAGGAATTCTTTTTGGAATTAGACATAAAAAGATACCCTTCCCTGCCCCATTTTGAGGTTGATCCTGCTCAGGACGACCTGCTGTCACATCATGTGGAAGTGCATTTTCTGCTTCTTGCTTTTTCAAAACGCATTGGCTGTCTGTCCCCTCTCAAATCTTTCCTTTGAGAATAAAATTTCTAACATAACTTAGCATCCGCCTGTGGCACGACCACAGATATGTGTTCAAAACAAGCTAAGTTATCCTACACTGTCCTCATAGCATTGATGTTGATAGGTGGGCGGGCTAGAAGGGGCACTTGCTGAAAAAGCTAATACTGTTTTGTGGATCAAATTCTAGCAAGCGAAACTTCCCAGGAGAAGAGAACATTGTGGAAGGTCATGCACTGAGTCCTATTACTCTGACTGGATCTTCATTGGAAATCCTGTGAAGTAGAATTCATCTTCTCCTGTGGTTCCTTCAGGAGAGAGTGCATCTATCCCTCCTGGACAATGGCATTTAGCTTGTACTACTGAAATCTGTGGATGTCTGCTTTCATGCATTGATCTCTGGTGAGTCTCGGTAGTGTGTGAATGTGTTGACACATCTGATGTGTCTGCCTCACTGTGTTTTGGTCCCTGGACGATATTTTAAATCCACTTTGTCCCTGGAGTCCAGTAGAATACAGCAGCCCTCTGTGTGGCTCAGGCTAGCACCAAGTAGCTGAGTCCTTAGGCTCCTTTATTTTGGGATAGTGGACTACTTTTGAGAGGGACACAGGGAATCTAGTGGCACCAAGTGAAGATGAGGTTCAGAATAGGAGGGCTTTGCAGTCTGACCGAGGTGTCTTGCTGTTGGGCTTGCAAGAAGTGGGGCTCCTGGTCTGAGCTCCAGGCAAGGTAGTTAACAGCCTGCAGTTAGTAGTCCTAGAACTCCTAAACCTATTTGTCTTCTCCCCTTTCCATCTCCCTCCTTCCTCTTTCTATCCTGGAGATGGGTTAGCTCTGTTCCTAGTTCACAGCACATCTGGGAGAAAAGACTTGCGTGTGAGAGATGAAGGGACTTTCCCCTCTTGAACTTGGTTGGATGCAGAAGGATTCAGTGGGTCTGTTTTCCTAGTACCTTGCCTTGTGTTTGTGTGCATGAGACTCAGCTGTTGTTGGAGGGAACTATCTGGATATCAAGACAGAGAAGGTGGGAAATGAAAATCATGTTGCCATGGACATAAAGTATATTGTCCTGGGAATCCACGCAGCACAGAAGCCCTGTGAGGTATGTGACATGCATGTATGTAGGCTCTGAGTAATGAAGGAGTTGATACAAATGCACAATTCTTAGGGTTTTATAGAATTATGGGAATTTTGGAGCAGAGAATGGGCAAAGATCGAGGAAGACAATTGAGACAAGAGTTGTGCTGGGAGAGATGAGCACTGAAGTTGGTGAGAAAGGAAGTTCTGAGTACAGAATGAGACCACATCGTGTCAGACCTTCTTCTTCACGAATATTTGAGATTTTTCTGGTTTTTTCCATTTTTTGCATGAGAATTGTTTGACCGACACAGTCAGTGCATTAGGAGAATTAAGGGAATCTGCATTGAGGTTCGAGATATACAGGGCAAGGCAGAAGGCTCTAGCTGGGATGCAATACTGGTGAGGCAAGACCAAGTCTGGAAGCAGTTGATGATGAGAACCATGAGGACCTATTACACAGGAAAGCTGAGAAGATTGAGGAAGCAGAACAATGTCTTGCAAGGAGGGAAGTGAATTGAAAGCTGTATATAGGGGTCCACTGGAAATACAGGTGACCACTATCTGCATACCAAGGTGGGAAATGACCTTCTGGAAACATAGTCTTCAGGTATGAAAGAGCAGAAGAGGCTTGGAATCCTGGGCACTTGTCCCCATAGAGCAGAACAGAGGTTACTATGACTTGGAGGCAGTAGTCCTGGGTTCCAATTTTAGTCTTACCACTATTTCATGCCCTTAGGTTCCTAAAGAGCTATAGTGACTGCACACAATTGAATTTCAGAAGAATCCTTCCCGCTCGCAGTCCATGTAAACAAGAAGGGACACCAAGAGTTCATGTGAAGAACAGCTCTGAGCCAAGATTCCTGATCCTAATCCCTGTCACATAACCTGAGCTGAATCACAAAACACCAACAATTTAGGTGGGCCCAGTACGTAGGAAACCATCATAGTTCTCAGCTGTGAGATGTAGGGGAAAGACTTAAGCTGGGACAAAGGAAGAATTACCTAATATGGCAGTGAACAACAGCCCTCAGAGAGAACAGTTAGGGACCTTCTGAGGACAGTGCTGGTGTCTGTCCCATGCAAAGAGGACCTTTCTGTGTGTCCATCACTCTGAACACTGTTGCATCTCATCCTCTGAGTCCACTGGGATGGGTGAATCTGAGGAGAATCTGCTCTAAAGTCCTCAAATTCCAGAGCAATGTGTCATCTTTCCTTAGGGGGCTGGTAGGAACATGTATAAAAAATAGATGTACATATCTCTGATCCTCAGTTTTTCTTGTCTGTAAAATAAGTAACTTTGAATCATCCCTTTTTATAATAAGAAATTATGGCATTTATGACTGTGAGCATCCCTCAGTGTCAAAGATAAAGCATGATCTTGATAACCCATCCCGAATTACAGGAATAGTCACTGGTGAAATTTGCACCTGTCTGGGCCTCAGTTTTTCTCTTTACAAGGATGATGAAATGTAGGATATCCAGGAGTGCTCTCAGCTGCAAATTTTCTGCTCTAGGATTTGTGAATTACCTTCCTTAGGGCTCCTTTGTGTCACAGTTCCTCAGACTATAGAAGTGATTGACCGGGATGTTACCACTGTGAAGATGACAGCGGCTCCATATCCTGACTGAGTAGGAGTTTGAAGGTCACATGTAGACACTCAGTATTGTCCCATAGGGGAGAGACCACAGACAAGTGAGACCCACATGTGAACAGGGCTCTCTGTATCCCATGCACAGATGGCAACTTCAGTCCATTAGAAAAGATGTATGAATAAGAACCATGAGGTATGTAAAATGTGTCAGAAATATCAGTGCACCCCCAGTGAAGACCATGAGGTCATTGACAAAGGTTATCAGAACAAGAGAGCTTTATTTTTTTTTTTATGTTTTTCTTTTTTTTTTTTTTAATATTTTTTTTTCATTTTTCTTTTATTATTCATATGTGCATACAAGGCTTGGTTCATTTCTCCCCCCTGCCCCCACCCCCTCCCTTACCACCCACTCCACCCCCTCCCGCTCCCCCCCTCAATACCCAGCAGAAACTATTTTGCCCTTATCTCTAATTTTGTTGTAGAGAGAGTATAAGCAATAATAGGAAGGAACAAGGAGTTTTGCTGGTTGAGATAAGGATAGCTATACAGGGCATTGACTCACATTGATTTCCTGTGCGTGGGTGTTACCTTCTAGGTTAATTCTTTTTGATCTAACCTTTTCTCTAGTTCCTGGTCCCCTTTTCCTATTGGCCTCAGTTGCTTTAAGGTATCTGCTTTAGTTTCTCTGCATTAAGGGCGACAAATGCTAGCTAGTTTTTTAGGTGTCTTACCTATCCTCACCCCTCCCTTGTGTGCTCTCGCTTTTATCATGTGCTCATAGTCCAATCCCCTTGTTGTGTTTGCCCTTGATCTAATGTCCACATATGAGGGAGAACATACGATTTTTGGTCTTTTGAGCCAGGCTAACCTCACTCAGAATGATGTTCTCCAATTCCATCCATTTACCAGCGAATGATAACATTTCGTTCTTCTTCATGGCTGCATAAAATTCCATTGTGTATAGATACCACATTTTCTTAATCCATTCATCAGTGGTGGGGCGTCTTGGCTGTTTCCATAACTTGGCTATTGTGAATAGTGCTGCAATAAACATGGATGTGCAGGTGCCTCTGGAGTAACAGTCTTTTGGGTATATCCCCAAGAGTGGTATTGCTGGATCAAATGGTAGATCAATGTCCAGCTTTTTAAGTAGCCTCCAAATTTTTTTCCAGAGTGGTTGTACTAGTCTACATTCCCACCAACAGTGTAAGAGGGTTCCTTTTTCCCCGCATCCTCGCCAACACCTGTTGTTGGTGGTGTTGCTGATGATGGCTATTCTAACAGGGGTGAGGTGGAATCTTAGTGTGGTTTTAATTTGCATTTCCTTTATTGCTAGAGATGGTGAGCATTTTTTCATGTGTTTTCTGGCCATTTGAATTTCTTCTTTTGAGAAAGTTCTGTTTAGTTCACATGCCCATTTCTTTATTGGTTCATTAGTTTTGGGAGAATTTAGTTTTTTAAGTTCCCTGTATATTCTGGTTATCAGTCCTTTGTCTGATGTATAATTGGCAAATATTTTCTCCCACTCTGTGGGTGTTCTCTTCAGTTTAGAGACCATTTCTTTTGATGAACAGAAGCTTTTTAGTTTTATGAGCTCCCATTTATCTATGCTATCTCTTAGTTGCTGTGCTGCTGGGGTTTCATTGAGAAAGTTCTTACCTATACCTACTAACTCCAGAGTATTTCCTACTCTTTCTTGTATCAACTTAAGAGTTTGTTGTCTGATATTAAGATCCTTGATCCATTTTGAGTTAATCTTGGTATAGGGTGATATACATGGATCTAGTTTCAGTTTTTTGCAGACTGCTAACCAGTTTTCCCAGCAGTTTTTGTTGAAGAGGCTGCTATTTCTCCATCGTTTATTTTTAGCTCCTTTGTCAAAGATAAGTTGCTCATAGTTGTGTGGCTTCATATCTGGATCCTCTATTCTGTTCCACTGGTCTTCATGTCTGTTTTTGTGCCAGTACCATGCTGTTTTTATTGTTATTGCTTTGTAATATAGTTTGAAGTCAGGTATCGTGATACCTCCTGCATTGTTCTTTTGACTGAGTATTGCCTTGGCTATTCGTGGCCTCTTGTGTTTCCATATAAATTTCACAGTAGATTTTTCAATCTCTTTAATGAATGTCATTGGAATTTTGATGGGAATTGCATTAAACATGTAGATTACTTTTGGGAGTATCGACATTTTTACTATGTTGATTCTACCAATCCATGAGCATGGGAGATCTCTCCACTTTCTATAGTCTTCCTCAATCTCTTTCTTCAGAAGTGTATAGTTTTCCTTGTAGAGGTCTTTCACATCTTTTGTTAGGTTTACACCTAGGTATTTGATTTTTTTTGAGGCTATTGTAAATGGAATTGTTTTCATACATTCTTTTTCCGTTTGCTCATTGTTAGTGTATAGAAATGCTAATGATTTTTCTATGTTGATTTTATATCCTGCTACTTTGCTATAGCTATTGATGATGTCTAGAAGCTTCTGAGTAGAGTTTTTTGGGTCTTTAAGGTATAGGATCATGTCGTCTGCAAATAGGGATATTTTGACAGTTTCTTTACCTATTTGTATTCCTTTTATTCCTTCTTCTTGCCTAATTGCTCTGGCTAGGAATTCCAGTACTATGTTGAATAGGAGTGGAGATAGTGGGCATCCTTGTCTGGTTCCTGATTTTAGAGGGAATGGTTTTAATTTTTCTCCGTTAAGTATAATGCTGGCTGTAGGTTTGTCATATATAGCTTTTATAATGTTGAGGAACTTTCCTTCTATTCCTAGTTTTCTTAGAGCTTTTATCATGAAATGATGTTGGATCTTATCAAAGGCTTTTTCTGCATCTATTGAGATGATCAAGTGGTTTTTGTCTTTGCTTCTGTTAATGTGGTTTATTACGTTTATTGATTTTCGTATGTTGAACCACCCCTGCATCCCTGGGATGAAGCCTACCTGGTCGTGGTGAATAATCTTTTGGATGTGTTGCTGAATTCGATTTGCCATTATTTTGTTGAGGATTTTTGCATCAATGTTCATTAAGGAGATTGGCCTATAGTTCTCCTTTTTGGAGGTGTCTTTGCCTGGTTTTGGGATAAGTGTAATACTGGCTTCATAAAATGTGTTTGGCAGTTTTCCTTCCCTTTCTATTTCATGGAACAGTTTAAGGAGGGTTGGTATCAGTTCTTCTTTAAAGGTCTGATAGAATTCAGCAGAGAATCCATCAGGTCCTGGACTTTTCTTTTTGGGGAGACTCTTGATTGCTGCTTCAATTTCATTTTGTGTTATAGGTCTATTCAGGTGATTAATTTCCTCTTGGTTCAGTTTTGGATGATCATATGTATCTAGAAATCTGTCCATTTCTTTTAGATTTTCAAATTTATTTGAATATAGGTTCTCAAAGTAGTCTCTGATGATTTCCTGGACTTCCATGGTGTTTGTTGTTATCTCCCCTTTTGCATTCCTAATTCTACTAATTTGGGTTTTTTCTCTCCTCATTTTAGTCAGGTTTGCCAGGGGTCTATCGATCTTGTTTATTTTTTCAAAGAACCAACTTTTTGTTTCATTAATTCTTTGTATGGTTTTTTTGGTTTCTATTTCGTTGATTTCAGCTCTTATTTTTATTATTTCTCTCCTTCTATTTGTTTTGGGATTTGCTTGTTCTTGTTTTTCTAGGAGTTTGAGATGTATCATTAGGTCATTGATTTGGGATCTTTCAATCTTTTTAATATATGCACTCATGGCTATAAACTTTCCTCTCAAGACTGCCTTAGCTGTGTCCCATAGGTTCCAGTAGGTTGTGTTTTCATTTTCATTGACTTCTAGGAACTTTTTAATTTCCTCTTTTATTGCATCGATGATCCATTCTTCATTAAGTAATGAGTTATTTAGTTTCCAGCTGTTTGCATGTTTTTTGTCTTTACTTTTGTTGTTGAGTTCTACTTTTACTGCATTGTGGTCAGATAGTATGCATGGTATTATTTCTATTTTCTTATATTTGCTGAGGCTTGCTTTGTGCCCTAGGATATGATCTGTTTTGGAGAAGGTTCCATGGGCTGCTGAGAAGAATGTATATTGTGTAGAGGTTGGATGAAATGTTCTGTAGACATCTACTAGGTCCACTTGATCTATTGCATATTTTAGATCTTGGATTTCTTTATTGAGTTTTTGTTTGGATGACCTATCTATTGATGATAATGGAGTGTTAAAGTCTCCCACAACCACTGTGTTGGCGTTTATATACGCTTTTAGGTCTTTCAGGGTATGTTTGATGAAATTGGGTGCGTTGACATTGGGTGCGTACAGATTGATGATTATTATTTCCTTTTGGTCTATTTCCCCTTTTATTAGTATGGAATGTCCTTCTTTATCTCGTTTGATCAATGTAGGTTTGAAGTCTACTTTGTCAGAGATAAGTATTGCTACTCCTGCTTGTTTTCGGGGGCCATTGGCTTGGTAAATCTTCTTCCAGCCTTTCATCCTAAGCATATGCTTATTTCTGTCAGTGAGATGAGTCTCCTGTAAGCAACAAATTGTTGGATCTTCTTTTTTAATCCATTTTGTCAAACGGTGTCTTTTGATGGGTGAATTAAGTCCATTAACATTAAGCGTTAGTACTGATAGGTATGTGGTGATTCCTGCCATTTAGTTGTCTTAGTTGTTTGAAGGTTTGATTGT
Organism: Castor canadensis; assembly: GCF_047511655.1. Lineage (NCBI taxonomy): Eukaryota > Metazoa > Chordata > Mammalia > Rodentia > Castoridae > Castor > Castor canadensis. The sequence goes on along the minus strand of NC_133401.1, from coordinate 62,740,514 downwards.
GTGTACCTAACTTGATGTTACTCTCTACTGTCTTGCTTTTTCTTATCCTGTGGTTTGGTGCTGCCTGCCTTTTCATGGTTAAGTTGGGTGTCACTTTCTGTGTGCAGGATCCCTTGCAGAATCTTTTGTAATGGTGGCTTTGTGGTCACATATTGTTTTAGTTTCTGCTTATCATGGAAGACTTTTATTGCTCCATCTATTTTGAATGATAGCTTTGCTGGGTAGAGTATCCTGGGGTTGAAGTTATTTTCATTCAGTGCCCGGAAGATCTCACCCCACGCTCTTCTTGCTTTTAATGTTTCTGTTGAGAAGTCTGCTGTGATTTTGATGGGTTTACCTTTGTATGTTACTTGTTTTTTCTCTCTTGCAGCCTTCAATATTCTTTCCTTAGTTTCTGAACTTGTTGTTTTAATGATGATATGTCGTGGAGTAGTTCTATTTTGATCTGGTCTGTTTGGTGTCCTGGAGGCCTACAAGAGAGCTTTAGAATTGGGTAGGGGTCACAGAAGAAGTGGCACACAGCACTGTGGGAACAAAATTTAAGGTGAAGTAGGAGAAGAGTGTGTCTGACAGCATGCAGGTTTGTAATGACCCATGATACGGCCACAAGAAGGGCACAGAAAGAGTCTGGGCCTCATGCTCATGGTGTAGTGGAGTGGACAACAGATGTCTGTGTAGCCATGATAGGCCATGACACTCAGGAGGAACCTGTCCATGTTGATGAGGTGACTGAGAAGTGCATCTGGGTCACACATTCTGTGTAAGAGCTGTGATTGCTGCCCACTGTGATTCACCCACAGTGACTGATGAAAAGGAGACTGTTGTATCTACAATGAACATTTTGTGTTGTTTGAAGGGTTCAGTTGTTCAGGATGTGCTAGCAGTAACATAACACGTCAGGAATAGAATCTAGGAGGTGGTAAATGGTTTCTGTAAAATTCTGTGAACTTTACTTTGTTTCTGAAATTTTTTAAGGAAAATACTGAATGTAGTATTTTCACTGTTTACAGTGAAGGATTGTGTTATAAATGGGCCATAGGAGGCTCTGAAACTGCACATGTTGGCAATTTGGAGTGATAATCATTACTTTTAACAATCTCTCCTTATCCATTCTATAAACTCTGTCAAATAATGCTGTGCTTTTGAGGGAGAGTATGAAATGATAGAATGATACCAAAGTGAAGAGAGCTCTGATAAAATACTGAATGCCTAAAATGGTGTGCACACACACAGAAACACACATTTTTTTTCTACTATTTGGCAAGACATGAATGAGGTGGAGGCAAAAGTATTTCAAAATGTATGTCACCAGTCAGAGCCAACCACAGTGGGCTTACTTACAGATGATCTCTGTCTTCAGATCTGTTCAGTATTCAGCCAAAGGAGCATGGAGTGATTAGTAAGAATCATCATTGCAGCCCATTCATAATGTTCATTTTTATCTCCCCCTAGTAATCTTTAATATATAGCATATGAAGTTAAGTGTACATTTTTTAAATGTTGAGAAAGGTGTTTGACTCCAAATAAGGCACCAAACCTTCATCTCAGAAAATTCCCTCAAACAAGTTACCCATTAGATCTTGAGTGGTCCCCAACATTCCATCTTTACCCAGACTGGTTTCGAACTGAGATACTCCTGATCTCTGCATCCTGACTAGCCAGGATTATAGGTGTGAGCCACAGGCACCCACCCTAATTCTTTTTGTTTTTTTAATGGTGTTGAGGATTGAACTCAGGTCCTTAAGCTTGCTAGACAAATACTGTACCAATTCAAAAAGGACTTACCAGAATCCTTTTTGCTTTTGGTTTTTTCAGATAGTGTCTCATGGTAACTTTTCCTAGCCTGGCCTAAATCATGATCCTCTTGAGCAGCTGAAATTCTATGTATATGCCACCATACCTAGTTGTATCCCATCTCTTAAAGGTTCTACCATCTCAACACTATCACACTGAGGACCAAGCCCTCTGCACATGAACTCTTGGGGACCAACTATGAGTAAGCCATATTACATGGAATGGCAGATATACCCCAGTGACCACCTCTCAGTGAAAACATGACTCCACAGAACTTGGGTCTTCTTGCTCTAAACCCACCAATTAGAACTTGCCAAGGTGAACCTTCTCCAGTGCCCTGACCCCAATAAAGATTTGGGTCTACATGTATTGTGTCATAGTAAGAGGAAACAGATTGCGTCAATAACAGACATAGCTCATAAATATACCTATGTATCTTAACAACCTAAAAATCTTACACAGTGGGTAGACCTATGTCTAAGATTAGATAGGTGTTGCATTCCAGCCATCCTCCAAGTATCTTCTGGATCAGGAGTCCTCATTTCCTCCACACTCACACTATCACATGGTTTCACTCATGTTGTGATAAGGAAGGCAGACAGCTTGTGGTATCAGACACTTCCTTCAGAAGTGCACACAGCTGTTCAGCAGCTGTGTCCTCTGATGTTTCAAATGGCAGCTCAGGTACAAGGAAGCAAGCCTCACACTGGCTTTGGAGCCCTGAGCCCTACCAGAGCCAGTGTCTCTTAAATAGCCTAAGAGCATAGTTCAGTTTCCAGTGTCCCTTCATCCCATGATGTACCTGGACAGGTACAACTTACCCATCAGGAGTCTTTTTATCATGAACAAGGTTGACTAGTATTGCAGCTGTTGAATCTTTTTGAAGGTTAGCAAAGCAATCAGAATCGTAGATAAGGTTGCTTAAGAGCTCAGTTGACATATTTTCTTTGTAGGTTATCAGAAGAATGGAGCTAATAAGCAATCCAAGAACAATTTCTTTTACAGACAAGAAGAAAGGATTTTGTTGGTACACGTGCAGTTATAGAAATAATCAGAAGATCCTGTGTATCCTTTACCTAGATTCCCCATGGAGATATGTTGCAAAGATGTACCACAAAACAACTCATTGGTAAGTTTGTTTTCTTTCTTGTTTTTTTTTTTTATTTGTGGAACTGGGGTTTCAAGTCAGGGCTTCACTTGTAAAGCAAGTGCTCTACTGGGGAAGGCAAGCTGCACTGCATCTTGCTCTGGTTCTGAGGAAGTGTTTGCCCTGGCGTTCCTCCCAATGTAATCACCCGAAGTAGCTGGGATGACAGGTGTGCACCCCAGAGCCTACTGTGACTAGTTTTTGTGTGTTGATTTTGTGTCATGCAACCTTGGCGATAAAATATTACTCAAACTGTAATTTTTGTGTGTGGAATCTTTAGGACATTGTGTGATCAGAGATCAGTTTACTTCTTCCTTTGCATTTTGGATGTTTCTATTTCTTTCTATTGACTAGTTTCTTTGCTTTTGCGTGAACTTTTAATAGTGTGTTGAAGAGAAGTGGGGTGAGTGGCATCTCTGTCTCGTTCCTGGTCCACAGCATGGACCACTTTATGGCCTCCACCTTCTTTTTCTTCAGTGTTTTCATTGTTTAAAAAACAAATACTTTCATGTGGTGACCCAACTCTTTCTCAGTGACAGACGTTGTCTTGATTCCTGTTTGCATGAATTCCTCACGTTTTGCTGTTCTGATCATTAACAGTCCATGTAGGCAGGCAGCACAGGTCTTGCCTTGACCTTCAACTGCACTCCAAGCCATGTCAAATTGACCTTCAAAAGGCTGACAGCAGGAGCCGGGGTGTGATTAAAATAGTAGAGCAGCTGCTCAGCAAGTGTGAGGCCCTGAGTTCAATCCCCAGTACCACCAAGGATCTAAAGAAATTGCCAACATTTTTTGATTTTCATCTTTCCCTTCTGCTACCCCAAAAGGCTAACAGCAGAATCTCACCAGACAAAATGTTCATGTGTTGATGAATGAAGGCTCCTCATGTGATACCAAGCTCAGAAGGACACTTACATCTGCAGCTCTGGCCTAGAAGTTACCATACAACTTCTGGTAAGTTCTTTTTCATTTTCATTCATCAGCAGAGATTTTCTAATACCCTTTGTGATTTCTTCTTGAGTCCTTTGGCTGTTTAAGAATGTGCTGTTCTATAATACCTGAGAAAAACAGAGTGTTGGCATCCAGTAACTTTCCCTGAAACACCCCTTTTCCATTCCTGAGACTCCTGCCAAGTGGAGGGGACAGTGACAGTGGGCCAAGAGTGACACGCTGGGATAAGGGCCACCTGGAGGGCCACTGACTCCCTGTCGTGCACATGAGAGTGAGGGCAAACTAGTGTTATCTAGAAGAGCTCTGCTTCCTGTTCACCTTGTAATTCAGCTATTCCTGGGAGTGCTGGTCACACAAGCACAGAGCAGGCTGAGCTGATGTGTCACGACTGTGTGGTCTAACCCTTAACCCCTCTCCCTGTAGTAATTTGGGGTCATAAAGGAGCACAGGGGAGAGGACAAGTGCTCTGGGTCCTGCTGACCACCACTGCACTTCAAGGTGATGTGGTGGTGAGGATATAGTTACTGGCATCACTGGTGAGGCAGCATAAAGGACAAAGTCGCTACTTGTCCAGCCTGTGTTTTCCGCTGGACCTCATGAGTGCTATGGAGGTCAGGGCTGGTCCACCTTTTCCCCTAGGAGCTTCCCTGTTACTAATTTTCAATAAATCTTATCTCTGAGAGCATTTTCTTCCCTCTCTTGGCAACCTCCCAGACTGCCCTTGCACACTTAGACTCTGCAATATATTAATCATATATTATTAATTTTTCCTTCTGAGTCTTCATTTTATGATGAAAAAAGATACCTCAAATGATTGTTTATCTTTTCTTGTTTTTTTTTCTTTTGATGGTACTGTGGTTTGAATTCAGGGCTTCATTCTTTCTAAGCAGGCGTCTACCTCTTGAGCCAAACCTCAAAGATTTTTCTGTCTTTATTCAAGTGATCAGAGGTAATCTTTGGCTGCCTATATTGTCTATCCTGGCAAATGTCCAACGTTCACTTGAGGATGTGCATTCTGCTGCTGTTGGGTGCAGTGTTCTGTAGAGTGCATAGATCTAATTGCCATATAATATTGTTAACTCCTCTCTTTCCTTATTAATCTATCTGATTGTTTTATCCATCACTGAAAGTGATGTGTTGATGTCTCCAACGATTATCATTAAAAATGCCTATTTCTCATTTCAGTTTCTCAAATTTTGCTTCATATATTTTGGTAGTCTATTGTTAGTTGTGTGTACATTTATAGTTTTTATACTTTCTTTCTGCCTTGAACCTTTTGTAAATAATTAACATCCTTGTTTTTCATCTTTTTTTGACTTAAGGCATATTTTTCTGACAGTAATGTACCCACTTCTCCCTGTTAGTTACTATTTGCATGAAATACCTGTTTCCATCCTTTCAACTTCAAAGGAAGATTCTTATACTGCATAGACAGGTCATACTTTTTTCTAATGTCCTAATATCTGCCTTTTTACAGGAGAATTCCATCAGTATACTTTCTTTCTTTTTAGACAAGTTCTCACCTTGTTGTTAAGGCTTGTTTCAAAATGGTGAGATCGGGTGATCCTCCCACCTCAGCCTCTCAAGTAGCTGGGAGTGCAGAGTGTGTCAGTGCACCTGAGTTAATTGCTTTACTTTAAAGGGAATCATTGTAACTGGGCATGTCAGTGTGTGCCTATCATCATAGGTACTCAGGAGATGGAGAATGGGATGACTGTGGTTCCAGGTCAGCCCAGGCACAACGTTAGCAAGACCCCACAATCATAAACAAGTTGGGGGTGTTGTTTTTTACCCGTAATCCCAGCTGCACGGGAGGTGTACGTAGAAATATGGTCCACGGCTGGCCTGGGCAAAACCCCAAGACCGTATCTGAAAAATAAAGGAAAAAAGGTCTGGGCGGTGTGGCTCAAGTGGTAGAGCACCTGGAGAGCAAGCATGAGGACCTTAGTTCAAAAACCCAGTTCGGTCCAAAAAAGTAGAAAAGGAAGGATATAATTTTTCCATGTAGCTATTTGTTTTTATGTCTCATATTTTTCCTTAATTACATCTATTACTACCTTCTTTTGTGTTATTTTCTGGTGTATCAGTTTTATTCCATTTTCACTTTTTTTTTTTTACCTTGCACATTTTATTTTCTTAGTTATTGGCTGTTGAATCACAATAAACATTTTAATTTATAATAATACAGTCCTATTTAATACCACCTTATTTTTAATAGTATTGCAATTGCTTCTATATAGTTGTACCCCTCATTTTATGCTGTTAGAGTCACTAATTACAGCTTTATATATTGAATGTCCATTAACCTAGTCTTATACTTGTTTTATGTAGTCATCTTTTAAATTACGTAGGAAAACGAGGAGTAATAAGCCAATATATTTTAATACTTACTTATCTGTTCCTATGTAGTTGCCTTTACTGTTCTGTATCGCTTCCTGTAAACTTAGTTACTGTCTATTCCTTTCATTTCAGAGTGATGGGATTTCCTTTATCATCTATTACAGGGTAAGTGTACTAGTGATGAACTCCCTAAGATTATCTTTTTTTGGAAATGTAGTAATTTCTTCTTCATTTTTTACAGTGCTGGGTATCAAATCCAGGAATTCACACATGCTAGACAGACACTCTGCCACTGAGCTACATCCCCAGTTCCTCTTGGTCACTCTTGAAGGTTAATTTTGCCATATATAGAATTCCTACATGGCAGATGGCTTTCCCCCAGCACTTAAAATATACTATTGCACTGCCTTTTAGCCTGCATGGTATCTGATGAGAAGTCAACCGTTAATTCTACTGATGGACCTTGTATAGAATGAGTTGCTTCTGTTTTGCTGCCTTCAACATTTCCTTTTTGTGTTTGGTTTTTAGTAATTTTGCTGGTGTATATCCCCATATGGGTCTCTTTGAGTTTATCCTCCTTAGAAATTGTTGATCCTCTTTACTATGGCATCTCATCCATACAGTCCCTCAGAGATGGGCACCCACCCATCCCCAAAGCAGCCTGCTTCCTTTGCACCCTGTTGAAAAACTCCATGGAATGGGGAAGACTGTGGGGTGACCCAAGTCACTGTGTGGAAGTCTTGGTCCTGCTTTGGAAGTTAGGAGACATAGGATCTTCATTTTTTTGCATGAGGTTGGCTGTGACATAGCCACTGTACCAGTTGCTGCCATGTTTTTCCTGTTTCTTATCAGGTTAATTGGTGAGGTGTTACTCTCAGGCATTGACTGAATAATAACTAAAGGTGCTTAATTGATTAACATGTGTAAGGATTTTTCTCGTGCATTATCTGACTTATCTTCTGCATCTGTACCGTGTGCTTTGTAAGACAGAAGTGTGATCACCTTATCAGTAATTAGGGCAAACATTGAAAAGTTTGGGAAAGGATAACATGGTGACAGATGTATTGGTCTGGGGTCGTGGGCAGCACCATCTGTCTTCTTAACCAGTGGGCACGATCCTAGTCTCCTTTCATGTATGTGGGCATTTTATTGTTCCCACTGTAGATAGAACCCCTACAGCTCCTTATTACAGGCAGTTCACATGGGAGTGTGTCTGTGTCCTGCAGATAACAAATGAATCAGCTTCCCTAGGTGCTAAAGAAGAAAAAAGGGGACTGTGTTCTTATTGGAAGTTAAGGAGATGGGTTTTTCTGTTGGGAACTTTGAGGATAGTTTAGGTCTCTGTTGGGATGGGGTCTCTGTTGATCTGCATTCTCTTTTGTTTTTCTTTTCTAAATATTCTCTCCCTTGATTGTATTCTCATCAAAGGAGTAGGAAAGAGGTGAAAAGACATGCATCCTAATTTGGAACAGACCTAACATATCCTCTGATTACTCTGAATATGTGTATTTGGAGTTGATTGGGTGACAAAGGAGTTTGGAGAATTAACTCATACCTGATGGGGTAGGCAGTGCCAAGATATGGACAGCGTCTAGGTTAGCCTCAGTCTGAGTATCGAAAATTAAGATTCTTAATCCCCTTGTTCTTTGTTGAGACAAGAACCCACCTTCCTGGCCTCCATCCAGTCCTTGATGCCAGTACTTTGACAGACATTATCATTAAATCTGATGCTGCACTTAGGTAGGTGTCAGTGTCTCTGTTGACCAGAGCTTGGTAATTTTGTGATAAAAATCTCCCATGCTGTTCTAGTCACAGAATTAGGAAGGCACATGCATATGATTTGTTCTGATTCTGATATTGGCTGAGCTTTACCCATTTGTGGAATAAAATGAGACTAAGATGCCATGATAACCTTCCTGACAGAGTAGCATGGATCATGTTGCTCAGAAACTTACTGGCAGTATGCTCAGCCTTGGTCTGAGCAACAGCTTTAAGGATACAATCTAGAAATTTCCAGCTTTTCCTTCTCCTGGCCTGCAGTTGCCATAATGGGGTCCTTTGCCTGCTCTGAGAGTCAACCCACTCCACCCAACTTTACCAGATGAGGAAGGAGGTGGGTAGAGAAATGAACAGACTTCTTTTTTTCAGCTCTGTGGATTGAACTCAGGGCCTACTGCATGATGGGAAAGCACCCTGCCACTTGACCTAGCCTCCAGCGCCTTTGTTTGTATTTTGTTCTGAGATAGGGTCTTACTAACTTTCCCCAGGCTGGTCTTGAACTTGAGGTCCTCCTTCCTTTGCCTCATAAGAAGGTGGGATTACAGACATGTGTTGACACACCAGCAGAAACCTCTTTAACATTTGTGTCTCTTTTATACTGTAGGACTTAGGTTATCCTAAAAGTCTGTCTAGCAATAAATCCACCTGTGGATGTGTCCAGGAGGGTGTTTGCAGAGAGGATTCACTACAGTGGAAGTCCCACCATGCATGATGGCAGTACCATCCCAAAGGCTGGGAACCCAGATGGAATTAAATGGGGAAGGAGCAGGCAGTCCCGTTCTTTGGTTCTTGGCCACCATGAAGTGAGCTGCTGTGCTCTGCCATGCCCTTTGTGCCATGATGGCCTGAACTGTGCACCAAAATAAATCTTCCCGCCCTTAAGTTGTTTCTCTCAGGTGTTGTCACGGCAATGAACACATGACTAACACAGTAACCATGGCATGTCCTGGAAAGACTTTTCTCCACTCTGTCACTCTCCTCCTACCCCATTCCAGGCTTTGACAGTGAGCTCTGTATGTCAGCCCTCTGAAATCATCACAACGGCTGCAGTAACATTGCGTCTCTGTATCCATCAGGCACTAACACATTGTTTTAGGCTCTCTTCTTGAAGGGAAGAATATTTGGGAATATCTTGGCTTCTTATTATACTGAAGCTGGAATGGAGGTCAGAACTGACAAGTAGCCAGATAAAGACAGGAAGGAGTTGATGGGGTGGACATTGAGGACCTATCACACAGAAACGTGGAGGAGATTGAGAAAGGAGAGCAGTACCAGGCAAGAAGGACAGTGAAGTAAGGGATACTTAGACTGACCACAGGAGATCCAGATGAGCACTGTCTGGGTGTCAGGACAGAGTAGGTGAGATATGATTTATTGACACTTACACTCCATATGTGGAACAGAAAAGAGGCTTGGCATCCTGGACATTCAGCCCTCTAGAGTGAAATAGACTCAGGGCTGAGATTAGAAGTCATGGGTTCCAATTACAATCCTGCCATTAATTATGACCACATGTTGCTAAGGTTTTAGAGCAACTCTTATCACTTAAATTTAAGGGAATCTCTGCTTCCTGCAGCCTAGGTGAAATTGAAGGGATGCCAATGATCCCTGTGAAGAACAGCTACCATCCAAAGAATCCAGTTCCCCATTCCTGACCGGTACCCATACTTAGAAACAAAACACCAGAAGGTTAGTTGGGCACAATGGGCATGCAATGGGAAGTGTTTTGAGCAAGCTGTGTGATGTAGAGGGTGACTTAAGCCTGGGATAAAGGCAGAATGACCTGACATGGCAGTGAATAATAACCCTTAGAGTGGGTAAGGACCTTTCTGAACCCCACAACTACTGGTTTGTGTCCCAAGGCAGGAGAATGTGTGTCTGTCACCATGAACACTGTAGCACTTCCTTATCTGAGATCATGGGTGCGGGTGAATCTGAGGAATGGCAGATACAAATCCCCCTGAAAATCCCATATTACTGTCATGGCCTCTTTCCTAGGGAGTTGGTAGGCCCTTGTAAAGACAGTGTATATGTGCATAGGTCTGATCCTCAGTTGTTGTCTCTATAGTGAGTATGTTAGAATCTTCTGTTTATGGGCAACAAATTGCTGGTTATGGGACAATAAGCACGTGTTAGTCCCAAATATAAAAGGAAGAAAACGTGTGTTGGCCAATGGCAGTAATCCCAGCTACTCAGGAGGCAGAAATCAGGAAGATCAATTTGTGGCCACCTGGGAAGAAAAGTTTAAGAGACCTTATCTCGAGCAGTAGAAAGCCAGACACGGTGGCACTTGACTGTCACCAAATACTTGAGCACTCTTAACTGTAGACTTTGAAGATCTGAGAATTACCTTCCTTACGACACATTGCTTGTCCTGAATCCTCAAGCTGTAATGAAAGGATTCCAGGGGTATCCCTAATGTGAAGCTGACAGTGGCCACCCACTGTGTCCTGTACTGAATAGTAGGATAATGGGCACATTAGATGGACAGGGAAATAGGGAGACCACAGCGAGGTGAGACCCATATGTGGACAGGGCTTTCCGTATCTCAGGGACAGATGGCACCTTCAGTACATTAGAAAAGATGTACGTATGGGATATGATGATGCTTGTAAGTGGTGTCAGAAATATCAGCCCACTTCAGTGAAGACCATCAGATCACTGATAAAGTGTCAGAACAAGAAAGCTTTAGAATAGGGAAGGAGTCATAGAAGATGTGTTGCACAGAATAGTGGGAACAAAAAGTAAATTGAAGTAGGAGACAGATATAAGAGAGCATGCAGATTTGTGATGATCCATAGTGTGGTCATGAGAAGGACACAGAGTCTGGGCTTCATGATTGCAATGTGGTGGAGTGGACAAAAAATGTCTATGCAGCCATCCTAGACCATTACAGTCAGGAGAAACCTGTCCATGTTGATAAAAGTGATAAAGAAGTAGATCTGGGTCATATACTCCATGTAAGAGATGGATTTGCTGCTCACAGTGATTGACCAGTATCTTGGGGACAGTGACCGAGGAGAAGCAAATGTCGGCACTGGAGGGGTTGGCCAGGAGGACACGCATGCATATGTAGAGATGAAGGTCACTGCAGATGGCCAAAATGATGAGAAGGTTCCCAATGATGGTGACCAGATAGATCCCTAAGAACACCCTAAAGAGAACCTCTTTCTGCTCTTCCTTTCCAGAGAGTCCAAGAAGGAGGGATTCTGTGACCTAGTCTGGTTGTTTCCATTCATGTCTTTAGGGAAGAAAATGATATTAGGTAGTGAGATCACATGTCAACATTTGAGCAAAGTCAAATACTTTTGAAGATACCACATTGAGATTATCTGGAGTACTTTACTATATAATTCCATAGAAAGAACCTGGTTAAATTTAATAGGGTTTCTTGCAAATATCTATGGTTTTATTAACTCTATTCCTATCTGCATATTAGGTAGGTAATTTCTACCCTTCCTTCTTCTGTGAAGCAGGTTTGAACTTAGGGTAGCATGCTCTACCACTTGAGCCACTCTCCAACAAATGTTTTTGCTTTAGTTTGTTTTTCAGATAGGGTCTTGTGTTTTTCTCCAGTCAGTCATAGACTGTGATCCTCTAACTTCTGCCTTCTTAGTCGCTGCGAATGACAGGCATTTGCCAGCACCCCTACCAAGGTCACTCTTGGTAAATGCTTGTTTTTTGCTATTAAAGAGGTCTTGGCATTGCCCTGAGGGCTCAATTGATGAGCTCTGCCTTACGGTCAGGATGTGGTTTGGTGATCCACAGTTCCTTCATGGTACGAGTTGGTTATGGTGAGTGACTGGAGGTGCAGTGGGGAGGATGCTCCATGAGAGAGGGAGCCACATGTAAGCGTGACTTCTCCATGACAAGTTCTGATGCAAGCCCTCCACTCCATAGATGAAATCAGCACCAAAGAGGAGCATGCTTCTCACAGATCTCCAGATGCCACCAGCGTCAAATGGGTCTCATATTGCATTGAAGCCTGTACAGTTCAGGGAGGTAAATGCAATAATTTTCTTTCCTGTAACTCCAGGTGAGTCCTGACCAGGTGGGCTACTCTGACTTCACAGTCCCTTTAAAACTCAAGGACATGATGCTAAGGCTCTAAAGTGGAAAGTAAAGTGTAGACATCAGAACCAGGAGACAAAGAATAGAGGCATGAGAGAGTTACTGAAAATAAACCAAGAACAGTTTTTGGAGGGCTGGCTGAGTGGCTCAAGTGGTTTAGCCCCTGCCTAGCAAGTGTGTGAGGCCATGAGTTCAAACCCTAGTACTGCAAAAAAATATATATATATATCGTAAAGAAACCTTTGTGTTTGGAGGCAATGTTCTGTTTTAACTCTGAGTTAAAAAAACATTTTCTTATTTCAGGCTTTGAATGTCAGTTAAGCTGAATGGACCCCAACTGTCATTTTCTGGTCTTTGCTGAATATTTAATCTTGAAGAATCTTGAAGATGACTTTAATACTTGTATGATGGGATGGATGTAGTGTTATGTCTGGTGTTGACATGATGGTGTCAGGATGAGAGAATGGTTGAGTCTGTCGAAGTGCAGACTATGACGGAGAATGGAAAGAAGGACAATATGGTGCTTAGTTGGATTTGATAGAAAGTTCAGTCCGCCAACATCTGAAGAAGAATTTACCTATGTAAGCACACCAGGAGAAAGGGAAATTTGATTTGAATCAAAGTATTGATATTCTAAGAATGAATATAAATGGTAAAGGATCCTCCTTTGCTCCAAAGATTAACTTTTCTGGCTGAAATGTGGCTCCATTACAGTTAGAAAATATCATTAAATTACTAGACTGGTGTGAAGGATGTAGTACATGATTTCTGATCTGAAGAAAATTTTGTTGGCTGGGGGTGTTCTCAGTGGTGGAGTGCTCATTTGGGAAGCCCTGAGTTGATTTCAAACACTGAAAAAATGTTATTTATGCAGACCAGGCACTGACATAGATTTTCACACTCAGACACGGAGGGTTGAGCACAGGCACTGATTTTTGCAGTGCAAACAATTAGTAATGTCAAATGTGCAAATTTCAAAATACTTGGTGCTTCTTAAGGGGATTGAGAGTAGGGATTATGTTTTAAAATGATAACAAGAGTAGGTGAATATCGGAAGTGTAAAGCAGTCAGTCTTCTACTTAATGTCGGATTACTTTTACAGCCTCCTGCACTTCAGCTTCAGTCTCTGACTGAGCAGGAAGCTTTCCAGTGACCAGAATACTTTCTTTCCAGGCAGTGTGCTTTTGAACTGCTTTGGTTTTTTTCCAAGTTTTATTTATATTTAGCTACAGTCTGTCCTCTTTTCAATTTTGCCAGTTGGTCTTAGTTTTGACCTTTGGAGAAGAAGAAAGCCAGTTCACCACCTTATCCATATGACAGATCTTTAAACATAGATATAGGCTCTTATGCCTGTGTTAAGCATTCTGTTTTCTAGCCTAAAATCTACAATGAAAAGCATTTCTCATGCAGGATATTTTTAGATGTCTAGCTGGGTTCATTGCCTTTGATTCTATGTATTTTGTCAAGGTTTTAATTTAAGCTACAGCAAAGAACTGGGAGAATGCGCTCACAACTCTATTTAAGCTGAACAGAGTTGGATAGTATATTTTAATTTAAATGTGAAGTTTCAGAGAGATTGTTTCTAAATACTTAGAGATAGTTGGAATAAAAACAGGAGTCATTGGGGACTGGTTTTGTCAGCCTAAAATTTTTATCCTTTAATGAAATGTTACATTTAAAAAATATTTAAGGAAATAGTCATTTTGAAACTACCACATTCACTTGAGGAACATGGAGTTCAGTAAAGGTTGCCTGCAGCAATTGTGCCCTTCAATGTATGGAGGACTGTCATTTAAAGGGTCGTGTTTATTCTGTGCTCCCCTCATGAGACCTTTTCCACCTGTCTCTGCCATATGCACCAGGCTGTGTTACCTGAAGGCTGCTACTGCTGGTTATCTGATGATTTTGACCATGACACAGCCTATCTTATGGTCAAACTCTTTTGAGTTATAAGATGTAGGACTGGGAATAATGTGTTTGATCTAAAGCCCACTGTTGATCCCATGTGAAGAGTAATGTACAACTCCTTTGAAAAATGAAAAGTCTCCTGTGAGTTTGTGAGTAAGAAGAGCTTTTCTTTACATGAAAATGACACGTGGCCATTTGGCACTCAAGCATAAGCACATGGAAGGATGGAGAAATGCTCTGTGAGGGATTGGGATTTGTCATGGCTATAGTAATTAGGTCTTAATAGCAGACAAATGTCTGGTACAAGGAGACTGACGTATGCTTTGCTGAACACAGGGAGTCACTGGCAGAAGTCCGGGAAGAGGATTAATGTGACAATTCAGGTGGATTTGAATGTTGTGATTTTGCAGACCATCCCATTTTCAGCATGGTCCTGAAGATCTGAAAGCAGGACAAATCCCCCAAAGAAGGGCTCACAAGAAGGTAGCAAGTATCAAAGTCTTGATTAGACCGATGAAGGGCAATATGGGGAGCAGTGATTGAAAAATCTTTATCTGAGAGGGTCTGTAGAATTGGGACTCTCTTCTTGCCCACTTGATTCTAAATGAAAGGCAGCACATCCCAGAGAAGTTAAATGACCCCCATATTTCCGCTTTGTAAATATGAGTGAAGCTGCCACAGGTTTTTCCCCATTCGAAGGACTTCTTAAACTCTTGGTGCGGGTGTATGTCTGTGGGCTCTGGTGACCAACTGAACACTTTGTGCCATTCCTTGTTCTGGGCATTAAAACTGTAAGTGAGAACATGCTAGATACTGTTGTGCTCTTTGCAAGCTTAAGAAAGATGGGACAGGGAAATCACTAATGAGAAATGACCTTGAATGTAGTCAGTTGAATTTGGGAAGGAACAATGTCCATAGAGCGATCAAACAAGAGCTTAGCTCAGAGAAGAGGAGCAAACCATGTCTCTCAGAGGAGACTTTCTGAACCTTGAGCATTGCTGACATTTTTAGAGTCGGGTACTTCCTGTGAGTATTTTGGTGTGTTGGTGGAATGGCTTGTGCCCTGTGACTGTATCACAGCACTGTTGGTCTCATTGCACTAAATGCCAAATGTATCAACCAAAAATGTCTGCAGACATTGTCACATGTCTTCTGATGGTCAAACCACACCTGGTTCAGAAGCGCTCAGATGGAGTTGTATGGAAGGTTTGCTTGAACATAGTTGGGGGTAGAGGATAATGACGTGTGTCTGGTTTCATAGACTGTGTAGCTGTGGTGAATTTCCCTGAGATCGGCACACAATGAAAGAGGATGGATCAAATTGATTCAGAGAGCAACAAAGATATGTAAAGCATTTTAGTGAGTGGACAAGAGCTAAAAAGCATCAGCAAAAGGAGGGCTCAGCTAGAAAGGACGGAACAGCTCCTTCTGTGGGGGTGAATCCTGGGATCTGACAATTGAGCAATGGGGAAGGCAATCGCCTTCACTCCACATGAAGACATTTGTTGCTATTTTTTTTTTCCTCAAAGGAATGGACATTCACTCTTCTCAGTCCTTCTTGACCGATGCACCTGGTATGAGCAGGGCTGTGAGGTTTGGTGCACTGACCATACGCACTGAGCTGAAGGAAGCAGATGTGTGAGCATCAGGGTTCATGGCTGCGATGTCAGTGTAGCCTGGATTTGAAATCTAAAATAAACTTCCCAATGGACCAAGAAGATGAGCAAAAGAGAATATGAATGCTACAGTTTTATACAATAGAATTTTAAAAGTAGGTCCACATTACTAGATTAGGTCCTAAATCCATTGCCGTGAGGGATCTCGACTTTCAGACATTGAATTGTCAGATCCACCGGATTTATGGGCCTGGATACAAAGGTAGCAGAGCGGTTGGGTTAAAATAAAGATGACCTTACTCATTACTCACAGGGCATAAAAGTTCCCTATGTCCAGCATCCTGTCCAGCAATTTTGTTTGATTTCACGTCCTTTGGTGCTAAAGATGTTGAACATTTCCTCATGTATTTATTGTCCATTTGCATTTCTTCTGAGAACTGTCTGGTCAGTTGATGTGCCCATTTATTAATTGGATTTTTATCTTTTGGTGTTTAATTTTTGGAGCTTTCTAATTATTTTGAATATTAATTATTTATCTGATAAATAGCTGTCAACCATTTTCTTCTATTGTGTACTTTATCTCTTGACTCTGGGGATTGCTTCCTTTGCTGTGCAGAAGTTTTTAATTTGCTGCAATTCTGTTTGTCAGTTTTGCTCTTACTTCCTGAGTAATTGGAGTCCTATTCAGAAAGGACTTTCTTTCACCCCCTTCTTTAGCTTTGTTCCTAGGTATTTAATTTCTTGAGGCTACTTTCTTTTTTTTTTTTAAATTCATATTTGCATACAATGTTTGGGTCATTTCTCCTCCCTTTCCCCACTCCCTCCCTTACCCTCTCCCGCCACCCCCTCCATACCCAGCAGAAACTATTTTGCCCTTATCTCTAATTTTGTTGAAGACAGAGTATAAGCAATAATAGGAAGGAACAAGGGTTTTTGCTAGTTGACATAAGGATAGCTATACAGGGCATTGACTCACATTGATTTCCTGTGCATGGGTGTTACCTTCTAGGTTAATTCTTTTTGATCTAACCTTTTCTCTAGTACCTGTTCCCCTTTTCCTATTGGCCTCAGTTGCTTTAAGGTATCTGCTTTAGTTTCTCTGCGTTAAGGACAACAAATGCTAGCTAGTTTTTTAGGTGTCTTACCTATCCTCACCCCTCCCTTGTGTGCTCTCACTTTTATCATGTGCTCATAGTCCAATCCCCTTGTTGTGTTTGCCCTTGATCTAATGTCCACATATGAGGGAGCACATACGATTTTTGGTCTTTTGGGCCAGGCTAACCTCACGCAGAATGATGTTCTCCAATTCCATCCATTTACCAGTGAATGATAACATTTCGTTCTTCTTCATGGCTGCATAAAATTCCATTGTGTATAGATACCACATTTTCTTGATCCATTCGTCAGTAGTGGGGCATCTTGGCTGTTTCCGTAACTTGGCTATTGTGAAAAGTGCCGCAATAAACATGGGTATGCAGGTGTTGAGGCTACTTTCAATGTGATTGTTTTTGTGATTTCTTTCTCAGCCTGTTTATTATTGGTGTATAGAAAAGCTACCGATTTTTGTATGTGAGTTTTGTGTTCTGCTACTTTGCTAAAGAGATTTATCCTTTCTAAGAACTTTCAATGGTGTATGTATATGATTGTACCATGTTCAAATGGGGATGATTTGACTTTTTCATTTCCTATTTGTAGCCCTTTTATTTCTTTCTATTGCCTTATTGCTCTGTCTAGGGATTCAGGTATTAGAGTGAGTAAGAGTGGAGAACATGGATATTCTTGTCTCATTCCTGACTTTAGAGGAAATTGTTTTAAGTGTCTCCCATTTAGGGTTATGTTGGCTATAAGTTTATTGTATATAGTCTTTATTATGTTGAGGTATATTCCTTCTATTCCTAGTTTCCTCAGGGCTTTTTTCATGAAAGGATATTGAGTTTTCCTGCATCTATTGAGATGAATATGTGATCTTTGTCCTTTATTCTGTTTATGTGCTGTATTATTTTCATTGATTTACATATGTTGACCCATTCTTTAGTCTTGGAGTAAAGTCACTGTGATCATTGATTTTTTTTCTTCTTAGTGTGTTGAATTAAGTTTTTAAGTATTTGATTGACTTTTGTCTTTATATTTGTCAAAGAAGTTGTTCTATACCTTCCTTTTTTGACTTGTGACCTCATCCTTGTTTTGTATCAGGATAATATTGGCCTCATTGAATGAGTTAGACAGTACTACTTTCATTTCTATTTTAATAAGGAGTTTCAGGAACATTGATGTCAGTTCTTTTGATCCGGTAGAATTCATCATTAATACATCTAATCCTGGATTTTTCTTTGTTGGGAGACTCTCAATTACTGCTTCAATTTTATGGCTTGTTATATATATGTTTAGATGGTTTATAAACTCTTGGTTCAACTTTGATAGATCATAAACAACTAAAAATTGTACATTTCTTCTAGATATTCCAGTTCATTAGAATATAATTTTTCAAAGTAATCCCTAATCACCCTCTGAATTTCCTTAGTGTTAATTTCTCATCTCAATTTAATTGACTTGAGTTTTCTATAGATTTTTGAGGACTCTTCATACTGCTATTCATAATTGTTGCACTAATTTTCATTCCCACCAATAGTGTGCAAGGTTTCCTATTGCAACACACTCTCGCCAGCATTTGTTGTTGTTTTTGCCCTTGGATATAGCCATTCTAACTGGGATGAGCTGAAATCTTAGCATAGTTTTGATTTATGTCTCCTTTGTAGCCTGGGAAGTTGCACACTTCTTCGTGTATTCATTTGCCATTTATACCTCTGTCTGAGAATTCTCTATTTAATTCAAGTGCCCCTTTCTTCATTGGGATGTTGATTTTTGGGGGGTTTAATTTTTTGAGTTCCCTGTAGATTCTGGATATTAGTCCTTTATCAAATGAATAGCTGCCAAAGATTTTCTCCCATTTTGTGGGCAGTCTCTTAAATCTAGTGACAGTTTCTTTTGCTGTGCTGAAGCTTTTTAGTTTGATGCAATCCCATTTGTTCATTCTTTCTCTAGGATGCTGAGTTGTTGGAGTTCTATTTAGGGAGTTGTTCCCCATGCCTGTATGTTCCAGTATATTTCCTACTACCTCCTGTAGTTGTTTCAGAGTGTCAGGCCTTATGTTAATGTCTTTGATCCACTTTGAATTGATTCGTGACAGGATGACAGACAGGGGTCTTGTTTCATTCTTCTACATATGGATATCCAGTTTTCCCAGCAACGTTTTTTGAAGAAGCTGTGTTTTCTCCGTCGTGTGTTTTAGGCTGTCTTTGCTTTCATATGTGGAAGAGAGATCCAGAAGATAAACATACACACAAAACCAAACATGATCATATGCAAACTCACATGTACAGCATTTTTGTAATAGTGGGACTCTATGGAACTGGGGAAAAGAGAGAAAGGAAAACAGATTATTATTGTAAAGCATAACATCTGTGAAGGTAGAGGATATAAGGATATGTATTGAAAACTGTTGAAAATGAGGGGAGGGTGGTAAAGGGTAAGAGAGAATAATGGAGGGGGTTAAATTGGCCAAAATGAGGTATACTCGCCGTGGGTATACATTGAGAAACCCATTTGACAATTGACTTAGATATTAATAATGAATGACAGGACTATAAAATAGGTACAGTGTAGAAGGGGTGCTTGAGGGAGGGGAGAGTGTGAAAAAAGGAGATTAAGGTGAGCGAATATGGTTGATGAACCTCATATACTTATCCAAAATAGGACAAAGTCACCACTTGCCACAGTTTTAAGTGTGGTGGAGAGAGCGTTGAAGGGGAGAAACCGTGGGGGCGATCTAACCAAAGAATAACGTATAAAGCCTATTTGGAATAGTCAATGTATGAACCCTATTTGAATTGTCACAATGAATCCTCCCCGTACAACTAACATATCTTAATAAAAAATTAATGAAAAATATGTTGGGTCTTCTTCTTCCTTCTTTTGTTTAGTTTGGCTAAGGCTTTGTAAAAAGAACCTACACTTTCTTTCTTTGATTCTTTGCATCATAGTTCAGTCTCCACATTGTTAAATTCTGCACAGATCTTTAATATTTTTTTCCATCCCCTGCTTTTTGGTTTGGCTCTTCCTTGTTTTTCTTAGAGCTTGGGGTGCATGATTAGCACGTTTGTTTGGGATCTCTGATTTTTTAATGAAGGCATTCATAGCTATAAGCTTTCCTTTAGCCTGCCTTTTGTTTCAAAGGTTCAGGTAAATTTTGTTTTCCTTTTTATCTGACTCCAACAATGTTTTGATTCCCCCTCCCTTACTACTCTTAAGAATCAATGATCATTCAATAATGAGTTTCTCAGTCTTCATGTGTTTAATATTTTATGTAGCTTCCTTGTTACTGATTTCTGATTTTATTCTCTGTGGTCTGATAATATATAGAAAGTAATTTAAATTTTCTTTCATTTGACAATACTTGCCTCATGACTAAAATACGCTCCATTGAGAGAAATTTTCATGAAATGTGGAGAAGAATTTGTATTCTGCGGCTATTGGATATCATATTCTTTAGCTGTCTTTTAAGTCCATTTGATCTACACTGTCGCTTAATACTGAAGTTTCCTCCTTGATTTTTTTTGTCCCATTGATCTATCTCTTGATGAGAGTGGGGTATTATAGCCACCCTCTATTATGGTGTTGAGATCTATCTGTGCTCTCTGTCTAGTAGTTTGGTTTATGAAATTTGGTGCACAAATGTTTGGTGTGTATGTGATTGTAATTGTTATACCCTCTTACTGGATTCTTCCTTTATCAATATGGGTGGCCTTTTGTTTTGGTGGTACTAAGATTTGAACTCAGGCCTTGCACAGCTGGGCAAATGCTCTACTACTTGAGCCACATCTCCACCCTTTAAAGGATCTCCTTTTCAATTTGACTAATTTTGACCTGAAGTTGCCTTCAATACCTCACTCCTGCTTGCTTTTCAGCTCCCATAGGTTGGAAAACCATATCTCATTTTGTGGTCTGTGTTTGTCTTTGCAAGTGGGTGCATTTCAATCTAATGTACCACTAAATTTCTTTTGATTGGAGAATTGAGACGATTAGCATTCATAGTTATTATTGAAAGGTATTCAGTAATTCCTACTATTTTGTTATTTTCATAGGGTTTGATTCTTCTCTAATCCTCTTTGCTTATCTTCTTGTCTAGTGAGATTTATTTTTCTGTATATTCACAGTTGCATGGGTGTTATCTTCCACGTCTCTGTGTAGTGTTCCTTTATGCTTCTTTCACAGTGCTGGTTTAGTGGTCATGAAAGCTTTTTTTTTTTTTTAACATGGAAGGTTTGTAAATTTTTCCTTCAATTATCTATGATAACTTTGCTGGGTTCACTAATCTTGGCTGGCAGTTATTTTCATTCAGGGATTAAAATACAACAACCCATGCCCTCCTTGCTTTTAAAATTTGTGTTGAGAAATATGCTGTTATTCTGACTATTTTGCATTTATAGGTGTCTTGGCATTTGTGTCTTGCAACTTTCAATATTCCTTCCTCATTCTGTATGCCTAATGTTTTAAGTACAATATGACATGAGGAGATTCTTTCCTTGTCTTGTCTGTTTGGAGTCTTCAAAAGTTCCTGTACTTTGTTGATCATCTCTTTATCAAGATTTGGGACATTTGGGACTACTATTTTATTGGATATATTTTCTATGCCTTTTGTTGCACCTTTCCTCACTCTGTGCTCATTAATCATAGCTTTGATCTTTTAATCATGTCCCAGAAGTCTTGCATATTTCATTCATACTTTATTTTCCCCACATATCTAAATCTGAATGTTCTAATACATCAATAGTTGTCTTCAAACCCAGATATTCTGTCTTCAATTTTTTCCAATCTACTGAGGAGGTTTTGTTTTGAGTTTTAGTTTTCATTTCCAGCATTTATATCTGATTTTTTCGGAATTTCTGTATCTTTATTGAATTCCTGTTTCATGCCCCACATTGTCATCTTTATTTCATTCGTCTTCTAAACTGAGTTTTCCTGGAATTGATTCAGGTGTTTATTTCATTGATCATTCTTAAAATCATTTTAAGCTTTCTTTGTCTTAGATTTCATCCAATTCACTCTCTTTAGTGTTTGTTACATGAAGTTTTTGAGTTTTGCAGGAGACATGTTGCCTGGAATTTTTTGGTTTTTTTCACGTTTGTTGTGTTTCTACATTGGTATTTGTACACCTGGTGATTGGTTTGAAGTTTCAATCCCTGTATAATCTTTCACTTGGAATATTTTCAATATTCCAGGAACAATGTAGTGGTCATGTTTTTTGCTGTTTCTCACCAGTGGACTGGGTTGATGGATCAGTAATGAAGCATTTGCAACCTGCTCGGGCCACCAGGCCTGAGCTCAGCACTACGCAGAAGAGGAAAACTATCTGTACCCTTTTGCAGAAGGAGCACTTGTCCTCTTCTGGGCTACTTTCATTTAGAAATTTGTCTTCTTTGTATACTATGAGCCATTGCTGGCCTCAGTGAAGTTTACAGGCTGCAGGCTAGATAGGCTCTTAGTTGCTTCACAAGGCCCCTGTTTGCTCAGGGGCCGAAGCATACAACCTAAAGGTGTTGCCCAAATGTATCAGAGAGTGGGAGGAGCAAAATGAGTGCTGAGTTCTGCACTGATAGAGGGAACTGAGAGACCTAGGCCTACTTTTGACATTACTTGGAGACCCCACAGAGCAGATCACTTCCTTGTATGAGGGGAGAAGGCTATGGAGGTCTGGAGTCAAGGCCCTCAGTCCTACCTGGCAGAAAACACATGCTGGGGTGAAGTTGGTAAAGGTAGGAGTCAGTACATTCACACCCTGCCCAACAATTCTCCACTCTCTGAGGCTGTTGATATCACATGATTCAGAAGTCCTAGGTTCAGGGTTCTTGAGCCCACCTGACAGTCAATACACATAGCCAGGAGGCAGGTTTTCAAGGCCCTAATGCTATGCCAGCCACATACTTGATGCTCAGTTTCCACTGCGACCCTTTGGTGACGGGATGGTCTTCTCACCATAGAAGGTGTGGCTTCTCACCAGCGCACCCTTGCAAACTGGAGCTCCCCAATGCTTGAATTTTTCTGTAAGTCCACATCAGACCCTTTCCCTTTCCACAACCAGGTCTTGTGGCCATCTCCAACCCATACACTTGGCAGGGTATGTCAAGACTCCCCAATTTATGGTGCTCCTTGTCTTCAGTCACCCAGGGTAACTTAGTCTCAACCAGTAGACATTACTCAAGATGAAATCTTGTTGTAACACTCAGCATTGAGGAGAGGGACAGAATGTCTTTCTTCACTTCAACTGGTTTCCAGAGCAGTCTTAACCAAGCCCCACACTGGGTTTAAGATTAGTGGCAGGTGTGGACTTACCATACAGCTTTAATTTCCACTCTGTTGCCAGGGCCATTTGCCTTGCGTTGTCATTGTGTGTCACCTTTCTCTCCTGTACCTGGATAGTGAAGGAAGGGATTTGAAAATGTTTTCTGTTTTTCTCTATTTCCTCTATCCATCTTTGCTTTTCTGCTGTCCTGCCAACTCTTTTTAGATTCTTATTGTTCTTCCCCTCTTAACAGCCACTCATTTGTTGCGTGACTCTTCTCATTTACAGAATGAAAATAATTAACACTTCTAATCTGCCATCTTGTCCTGCCTCTCGTAGTGGTGGTGAATTTCCATTTTCCTGATGACTGCTGGTATTGAGCATATTTTGCTTGTCTCCTGGCCTTTTTTATGTATTTAGAGAAATACCCTTTGCTTGTCTATCATGGGTTTCCTGGGTCATTTGTGGGTAACTCATTTGATAAATCAATAGGCTGTAGTCTTTTTGGGGGGAGTCTTCTTTAGTACCCACTTCTGACACTACATAATGCCATAACCTTGCAAAAATATAGAAAGGAATCTCCGATAAGGAACTTTTGGGGGAAATAAAAAGGATTCAGTCCATGACAAACACACCCAGATGGAGTGGCCTTGATCATATTTAAGGATTAAAGAAAATTTGGGGGTTTTATTTGAGAACAAGAAAGGATACATGATATGTTTTGAAACAAAGGTCAATGGAATCTGTGACATTACTCTACACCTGGGAAGGTACTACTAGGGAGTGGTTGAAGTTGTCAGGTAAATATAGTCAAATTATTGCAGGCTTTCCTTTCCCAGTTGCTATGTAAAAATAGTCTTAAAATGCTACGCTGATTCATTGGGTTGGTCTTAAACAATTGCTAGAGATGTCCATGACTTTAGTTAGGTATGATAGGAATGTTTTATTTTATGCAATAATTTCTCACATTATCTGGAGATTGGAAGGGTGCCACAATATGGACTGAAGGGTGTCCATATGAAGACATAATGAAAATGTGGCAACCTTAAGCCATAAGAGGGCCCTCAGAAGAGGCCAAACTTGCCAACACCTGATCTCCAATCCAGCCATCAGAACTGTGAGAAAATAATTTCAGAATGAAACTTGGCTGGGCATGGTGACACACTATTGTATTCCCAGGTACTCATGAGGCAGAGGTCAGTAGGATAATGCTTCGAAAAAAAAGCTAACAAGCTTGGTGTGGTGGCATGTCTGTAATTCCAGTTATGCAGGAGGAGTAATTAGGAAGATCCTGGGACAAGACTGACCTACGGTAAAAATGTGAGATTCTACCTGAAAAATACTAAAATCAAAATGGACTAGAAGCATGGCTCAAGTAGTACAGTATCTGCCTAACAAGCATGAGGCCCTGAGTTCAAAGTCCAGTACAGCCAAAAAAACCAAAAAAAGACAAAGTAAAATGAGGATCTTATCAGTTAAAGAAAAAGTAAAAAATGTATCCCTGGCATTTCTTCTGTAGAGCAGTTGTTAAAGGCAATTCTCCAGACAGAAGGGAAATAAGTCCAGAAAGATACTTGGAACACAAAGAAAGAAGGAAGAGCAATAGAAATAGTAAATATCTGAGTGAATAAAGTACATTATCCAAAACATATCAATTAAAGGACAGGTAGTGTCAGAGCCAAAACAAATATAATACCTAACTGTACTTGAAAAAAAACTCATTTTAAAATACAATCGTATAGATAACTTAAAGTACAAAGATGGAAAACTAAACATAAATAAAAGAAAAACTGGTGTGACTATATTAATATCAATTAATATAAGACAAAACAGACTTTATTGTTTGACTTCTATTTTTGTATAGTGCCAGGGATGAACCCCAGAGCCTTGTACCTGCTACACCACTGCTCGACCACAAAGCCACATCCTAATATAGAAGTCAGAAGAAAGAAAATTACGGGGTTAATGTGAAGGCATAAAATTAAAAATCTTTTAAATCACCAAGAAAACATAAAAATCTCAAATGTGCATGCAACAATGATGCAGTTCAAATTTCATGCCTACCTTAAAAATATAGGTGGAATACTTCCCAATTTATTTCATGCAATCAGCATTAAACATCTATCAATACTAAACAGTTTACGAAAAAATGATGCAGACCAATATATTTTATTAGTATGGAAATGAAAAATCTTCAACAAAATCTTCCCAAATTGAATTAAAATATATAAAATACTAATATTGCGTAACCAAGATGGATTCATCTCAGAATGGAAGTCTTGTTCAATGTTCAAAAATGAATTAATGTAATTCATCATATTAAGTGTCTACTAGCCTGAACACCTGAGAATAGAAACTTAAAAGAAGAAAGATTCATTTTGATTCATGTCACAGGTTTCTGTCCATGGTCACTGTACTCTGTTGTTTCTGGGCTATAGGGAGGAAGAATGTCATTTTGGGTATCCTCAGCAGTAGCAGAACTGCTCACCTCATAGTGGCCAGTGAGCGAAGGCAGAGAAAAAGGGGAAGAGGCCAGAGCAAAATTTACTCTTCAATACCAGATCCACAGTGACTTTCATTGTCCAATGAGGCTCCACCTCCTTAATTTCCAAAACTTTCCAAAAGTCCATTGAACTGCGAATTCATCAGTGAATTAATCCAGACCTCTAATGATCCAATCACCTCCCCAAGCCTCCATGGCCTCTGAACACTGTTCACTGGGAACCCAGCCTACAATACGTGAGTTTTTCGGGGACACTTCATAACCAGACCATAAAGGGTGCAAGACGAGAAGACGTATGATAATACCAATTGATGAAGAAAAGTGGATAAAGTAAATAAACCACCCGTGACAAAAATTCTCAGTATAATCACATAATAACAATAAATAACATATTGTTAATACGACAATAACTTATTGTCATAATGATTTCTGCAAAAAATGACCAAGCATATAACGTCACATCTAATGGTGAAATGCTGAGTGCTTTCCTGCTAAGATTAGGAAAAAGGTAAGGCCATAAACTATCATCACTTTTATTCAAAATCATATAATACATCTAGTACAACAACACAAGAAAAGGCAATAAAATTTATATAGATTTGAAAGCAGTGCGACTCTCCGTATTAACAGATGTCATAATTTAGAACTGATAAGTCTAGGGTTTGAAACTACGGTTTGAATTCAGGGCTTTTCCTTGCTAGGCATATGTTCTACCATGAAAGCCATGGCCTAAGATCTTTTTGCTTTATCTGTTTTTCAGGTAGGGTCTCCTGTTTTTGCTTGAGTCTGGTCTTGACTTGAGATCCTTCCACCTATGGTCTCCTATGGAGCTGGTAGCACTGATGTGTTCCACCAATCCTGTCTTATTCACTCATATGAGGACTTACTAACTTTTTTCCCAAACTGGCCTCAAACCAACATCCTCCCAACTGACCTCCTGAGTAGCTGGGATTAAATTGTTCTGGCCTTTTTCATGGTCATATATTTCAAACTTAAAACATGTAAATAGATTTTCCACCCAAATAAATAATACTAATGTAAAAAATCATCTAGCCTATTTAGGATTATATATTGAATGACTCTTACTCTAATAAGCAATCCCAACTGAACTAACAGATCAATTTTATCCAAAGTTTAAGATAAATACATGGCTATCCTATTCCAATCGCCTCAAAGCATAGGAAATGAAACGTCACGTTATACTCTCAGTACAAACATACAAGGATGGTACCAATAAAACCTATAGATCAATCTTTTGAAAACATCAGAAAGGCCTAAATAAAATATCAATGAATGGATATAAGCCAATAATGAATCATAGGTAAGTTGCATTTATCATAGCAACAAAATCACATTGCAACATTGGTGATTTTGTACATGTATCAAACCACACGAACAGACTGAATGATAAATATCATAGAAAATCTACACCACAATTGTTATACTCGTTTGTAAAACTTCAACCTTGATACATGATAAAGCCTTCAGAAGCCAAGAATAGATAACTATGTCTAGATGAGCCGAGCAAAGAGGACCCAGATATAAATCCACACAGCTCTGCCCACCTTATTTTTGACAAAGGCGCCAAAAACACAGGATGGAAAAAAAACAGCCTCTTCAACAAATATTGCTGGGAAGAGTGGTTATCTGCCTGCAAAACACTGAAACTAGAGCCACATTTATCACACTATACTAGTATCAACTCAAAATGGATCAAGGACCTTAATATCACACCCAAAATTCTGAAGTTAGTATAGGAAAGTGCAGGGAATACTCTGGACGCAATAGAGTATAGGCAAGGACTTCCTCAATAGAACCCCAGCAACTAAGAAACTAAGAGAAAGGATGGACTAATGGGACTGCATACAATTAAAAAGCTTCTGCACAGCAAAAGAAATGGTCTCTAAACTGAAGAGACCACACACAGAGTGGGAGAAAATATTTGCCAGCTATACATCAGACAAAGGACTGATAACCAGAATATAGAGGGAAATCAAAAAGTTAAACTCTCCCCAAATCAAAGAACCAATAAAGAAATGGGCACCTGAGCTAAACAGAACTTTTTCAAAAGAAGAAATTTTAATGGCCAAAAAAAGACATGAAAAAACGCTCACCATCTCTGGCCATAAAGGAAATGCAAATCAAAACCACATGAAGATTCTACCTCACCCTGTTAGAATAGCTATCATCGAAAACACCATCAACAACAGGTTTTAGTGAGGATGTGGGGGAAAAGGAACCCTCTTACACTGCTGGGAGGAATGCAAGCTAGTGCAAGCACTCTGGAAAACAATGTAGAGGCTTCGTAAAAAAATTAAACATAGATCTGCCACATAATCCAGCAATCCCACTCCCAGGATATACCCAAAGGAATGTGACTCAGTTTACTCCAGAGGTACTTGCACACTCATGTTTACTGCAGCACTATTCACAATAGCCAAGTTGTAGAAAAAGCCAAGATGCCCCACTACTGACGAGTTGATTAAGAAAATGTGGTATTTATACACAATGGAATTTTACTCAGCCACGAAGAATGAAATCTTATCATTGTCAAGTAAATGGGTGGAACTGGAGAACATCATCCTGAGCGAGGTTAGCCAGGCTCAGAAGACCAAAAATCGTATGTTTTCCCTCATATGCGGACTTTAAATCTAGGGCAAAGGCAGTAATGTTGGACTTGGGTCACAGGTTAAGAGGTGAGTGCATACGGGAGGTATGGGGATAGTAGGAAACACAAAAACTTGAAAGTGTCTGATGTCCCCACTGCAGAGGAGCTAATACAGTAACCTTAAAACAACAGAGGTCAATATGGGAAGCTGAGCAAGAAGTAGTGAAGAGGTCAGGTAGAGATGAATCACTTCGGGTTTTAATAAACTTGTGCATGGAAGCAATGCTAGGTATCTCTCTGTTAGCTATCCTTATCTCAAACTAGCAAAAACGCTATGTCTTTCTTATTATTGCTTAAGTCTTCTCTTCAACACAATTGGAGAAAAGGGCAGAACAGGTTCTGCCTGAAAGCGAGGGATATGGGGGCAAAAGGTGGGTGAGAGAGGCAGGCATGAGAAATGACCCAAAAATGTATGCACATATGAATAAGTGAGTAAAGAAAAAATATATGTAATTGTAAAATTTTCACCAAGCCTTCTACTGGTGAGTTCATAGCTTCTTTAACATAACAAACAAGATGATCTACTCTTCTCCTCTTTTCAACATTGTGGTAGAAAATGCAATCAATTAGAAAAAGAATAAAGGATATGAGAATTAGAAAGGAGCAGAGGAAACTGGACTTTCTAACCGATGCCTCACTCTCTCTATAAAATATCCAAGAGAATTCAAAAAGCATCAGAATAAGAGGCCCAGAACATTTTTAAATGTTCATAATCAACTTAAAAAATAAAAAGCATAGTCATTTTCAAAACTGGACCTACTCCTTTGAAAAATGGTATGGAGGTTCCACAAAAATTAGATTCCCATATGAACTAGCAATGATACTTCTGGTTATATATACAAGAGACATGAACATGGTTTTGAAAAGACAGTTTCACATCCATGTTCACACCAGCATTGTTCACCATGACTAGAAGTGAACCAAGAGTTCATCTCCAAATGATTGGATTAAAACATGTGCCATGTACACGTTGTGGAATACCACTCAGCTTTAAAAGGAAGGAAATTCAGATGCATACCCTCTGTGGATAAACCTTCAAAACATTATGCTGTGTGAAGCCAACTAATGAAGAGCCAATACTGTGAGATTCTACTTATATAACATATCTAGAACGGTGGATTATAACTAGAGAGTACTGGGGCTTTCCAGATGAATGGAAGGGGACATGGGGATGTGTTTGGTGCATTCAGATTTAAAAGCTCTGAAGACCTGCCACAAAGTTATGTGAATATACTGAATATGCATATGTTCTTCTGCATATTTAATACGGTTCAGTTGGTAAAATTTTGTTATATCTATTTTACCATAATTTGAAATAGTTTCACAATTCACATTTGTAAACATCAACAATAATCAGGAAGAAAATGTAGTAGGAAAACAAAGGTTAGCATGACTCCATTGTTATTGTAAACATTAATGGATAAAATGAAATCATACCTGAATGATTGTAGAGGTCTACCATATTCGTGAATATTGACGATTCCATGCCACAGAAATGTATATTTTACAGTGAAGTAATTCTAATTATTCTCTGATGTACTCCCAATAAAATTCCAACAGAATTTTTCATAGAATTTTAAAGAAACAAAGATCCAAAAAAGAGAAAAATATTTTTGAAAAAGAAAAATGTCATGTCTGCAGAATTAGGCTGCAAAACTCGAACATACTGTAGATATATGGATTCAAAAGAGAGAGTGTTCACATAAGGAGAGAAAATGGAAGGGCAGAAGCAAGAACCACTAGAAACAGATCCACACACATATATTGAAATTTGATATGTCACAAAGACCAGATCTTTGGGGAATCCTGGAGCTCCTGTAAATGTTGCTGAGAGAAGAGATTTTTCTGGTACTGGGGGTGGGTGTGGCTAAAGTGGTAGAGCACCTCCCTTGCAAACTTGAGGCCCTGAGTTCAAACTGCAGTACTGCAGCCCAGACAGAGAGAGAGAGAGAGAGAGAGAGAGAGAGAGAAACTGTCCAAAAGGAAACAACAATCAAGTTGAATTCAACTATAATATATTGTGAGAACTTTTGTAAATGTCACAATGTACCCCAGTACAAAAATAATATCAATAAGTATATAAAAGTAAAATAAAATGAAATTGCAAGACTTCAATGTTCAATATAAAATGGAAAAAAGTAGAAAAGATGAAAGGCAGAATAAGGAAAAGGAAAGTCTCTGTCTGTCCATTCCTCTGTCAGAGCAATTGTGCTTTCAAGCAATGGAAATTAAGACTGGTGTGTTAGATATGAATAATTATCTAAAACGAGATCTGAGTCTGGCTTCAATAATAAACAATAGGACCCCCTACACACACACAAACACACAATAGAATAATATTTTTCTTAGATTTATCTATGAGGGTTCCCAGATGAGCTTTAGGATACATGGGAAATCTTTCTCCATTTTATATAAGAGGGTGGGCCCTCCTGGAAAAACTCTGGCCAATACCATGTAAAGCTTCTCCCCTCTGTGCTGAAGGAACGGCCCATTAACAAATCCACCCCTGCCACCCCCGAGTCAGCTCTACAATGGTCTGCTCCAGTGTGAGGGTTCCAGGCAGAACTTTGAGTGTTGTCTGTTGAGGCTCAGCCAGGCCTTGGCAACAGCCAAAGCAGCCTTGGAGCCATGGATGGGCCCAAGACTGTCCATCAGATGTACTCGACGCTGGTCCTAAAGGAATTTTCCAGGCTTGTGACAACAGATCCTGAAGAACTGAGACCAAAGCCCTATGATTTTCCATGGGAGCTAGTGATATGTGTGGCTATTATTGGACTTTTTTCTGTTCTACTGATTTTGTGGAGAAGTTTTCAATCCGTTCGAAGCTGACTTTACACAAGAAGAGAAAAACATCTTGCTGTGAAGCTTTCTGGACTAATTGAGGAAAAATGTAAGTTACTTGACAAACTTAGCTTGGAGTCATCGTTAAAGGACGCTAGATCAGTAGAAAGACACCCTTTTGAGGCAGCCTCCACAAAGGGACAACTGTTTGGGCAGCCTTTCCCATTGTATTGCCACAGACGACTGCAACCCATGTCTCTTGTGGTTCTTTCTGACTGAAATGATTCCTCAGTCTTTGCTCTTCACTCTTTTGAAGAATCGTGGTCAGGTATGACCTTGTATTTGGGGTTCTCTGACTTTTTATGATTATACAATTAGTATGACTTTGGGAGAATAATTACACAGAGGTAATGTATCCCCATCAAATCATATAAGAGATGCGTGGTATCAGTGTTATGTATATGGATGATATTAACCTTTATCACCTGGTTAAGTTAATATTTACTTTGAAGATTATGGCTGTTTTTCTATTGTCTTTGGCTTCAAAACACTAATCCAGGTGTCTCTGATGGGCAGAGGAGAGTATTAAGCTTCACATTCAGGTCGGGGGGAGGGGCAGAGAGGATCTACAAGGCACTACTTGGACATCTTCTGCAGAGAAAGTCAACTCCTTCTCTCCTATTTCTCTCCTTATTCAAATACTTGTTTTCATTGTACGGATTTAGTTATATTTTTTCTACTTTAAGTTATTATCCAATGCAGGTTGAATATCTATTATTTAAATCCTTGGCATCAGAGGGGTTCCAGATTTCAGATGTTGGAATGTTTACAATATTTAATGAGACCCCTTCGAGATGGGACTGAAGAATCAACACAAAATTAATTTATGCTTCAAGCACAGCTTATACATGTGGTCTGAAGGCAATTTTCATCTTTTTTCTCTTTGTTTTTTCTACTTACCAGGCCGAAGCTATGTAGTCTCAAACTTCAAATTTTCAAATCTCAGGCTGTCCAGTGCTAGGATTACAGGCCTGCTCCACCATGCCCAGCTGTTAAGGTAATTTTATACACTATTTGTAGTGCATTTCTGTCTTGAGTGCAGCTTGTCTCATAAGATTACCTGTGGAATTTTCCACTGGCACTTGCCAATATTGAAGATTTTGGATTTCCTGATCATGGATGTTCAACCTGTAGGTAGATATTAATTTGCTTCTGGCATTGGATTAGCTCTCACCTTTGAGAGCTCATTCAGGTTGAATAGTGTGTGTTTTTAGCATGCCCCACTCATTTTCTTCCTGCTTGCCTTCCTTCCTTCCTTCCTTCTTTTTTACCTATCATTTCTTTACAATTTATTTGGTTCTCTCTGTCTCCCTTCCCCCCACCAGCACTCCCTTAGAAACTACAGTAGAATGTGCCCCAGGTCTGTTTTTCATGAGCCCAAACAGTCATTTTTCACTGCAGCACAATATACATAAACTTCATTATACATAAACTTTGGATTTATTAGGACACAGAGTTCATTGAGCAGATAAAGCCAGCTTTCATTGTACACAAGGCAAAAGGTCAGTGCCCAGAGAAATCTTCTAAAGGCCCATTGACATTTTAGTTTGTAACCTGAAGCACCAGAAGGCAAAATTTCAGAAGAAAAAATACAAACTCTTAGAGGGTTGCCATGAGCAGTAAATGGCAGGAGGGGTCTCCTCAGCTCATGAGAGACATTCTGGGATATCTTGTTGCACAGCAGCCTCATCTTGGAATGGAGGTGGTTTCATGAAATTTCAATGGCCATGATACGGGCGGTCCCTCTTCCCTCTGGAGAGAACAGCATCTGGGGAACTGTGCAGGGATGAGACATGACCGTCCCTTTCAGGATTCCCTGAGCAGAAGTCAAACTCTTCTCCCCAAGTTGTTTCAGTTGGTATCTAAAGGGTTGACCTCCAATGGCACATTAGTAGTAGATTGAAATTGCCCATGGGAAGGAGGGTGAGGTGCCCCCTGGAGTCCTGGCACAGGCCTGCCCTCTGCTAACTCTGGGTCTGGAAGACGAATCACAAGACATAGCCCTGGTTATCTGGCTGTCCCAGTGGGGACTCTGCTAGTCTGGCACAGTGTCTGTTTCTGTGGGGAGAGGGCACTAGAGACCTGCAAGGTGCTGTGTCCTAATGACCAGTTCATGTCCTGTGAGTGCTTCACATAGAGACCCATAACCAGGGTGATTCTGAGACCATGGAGGCATCTTTCGCATCGCCTGAACCTGGCACTGAGATGAGGGTGGCCCAGGAGAAAGGATGCAGGAGCTAGGAAGGATGCAGGGTAAGGAGTCGCTTAGCAGAATGAGGTAGAAGATGTGAGGCTT
Source organism: Castor canadensis (assembly GCF_047511655.1). NCBI lineage: Eukaryota > Metazoa > Chordata > Mammalia > Rodentia > Castoridae > Castor > Castor canadensis. Next base: position 62,707,261 of record NC_133401.1, on the reverse strand, counting down.
ATGTGGAATTGGCCAGCCCATAACCACTCACACTGTGCCCAGGACAAGCAGACAGAGGCTTTTCAGCTCTGCTCCCACCCTGCTGCTGACCTTGTAGGGGTTTCTTTTCCCTCTCAGGTAGGCCTTTGTGCATGATGCATATGGCTTCCAAGATGAATTTGGGGTCATGGGGATGGAAAGTTGTTTTCCCTTTGGCTCTGAACCTTTTAATATGTTCATTGATTTCCTTCTATTCTTCTCTGTCTCTCTCTCCCTCTACACATTCACCTTTTCACTGAGGTTTCAGGGAAAAACAGATTCCCAATGGAACCTCTGCCCTGGCCAGGTGAGGCCCTGCATGGCTATAATCCCAGCTATTCAGAACACTAAGGTATGAAATCTCTTTGGTTTAGAAGTTGAGCCCAGTGTGGGCAACAGAGAATTTCCACCAAACACACCAGCAAGCAAACACATGCCTATCCCTCAAACCCTCGCTGTTTCTATTCAATCTCCCTGTGTCCTTAGGTCCCAAATTCAGTGGCTCTTTCCACATCTAGATCATCTGTCAGTTCTCCAGTTCCCCAGATTCTACATTTCACTACTAAGTTTTGGTGTCTAGGAAGTCACTTCCCTGTTTCCCATGCAGGGAAGGAAAATAGAATTTCTTTTCCTAAACCACATGGGTTCTTAGCTGGGACAGATTCCTATTAACGAAAGGCCGACCAAGAGGAGAAAAACACCAAGTTTGAAAAGATGATCCATGTCTGTCACACAGGAAGGAAACAACTCTCCCAGGCTAGTAACCAACTCCCAAAGCTGTGCGTTGGGCTTCTGTTTTCTACTGTATTTTAACAAAGAGCAATGACTCTTAGAATGCTGAGACAAAGATTAAGAAATTTCCACTTCCAGTGTGGGAAAACTGTGAGAAGGTGGCAATGTCTGCTCCAGATTGCTCTGGTTTCTGCTTTGCCAGCTTAGGCTGATTAGTGCCTTCTCCAGGAAGGAAGAATTTCAGCTCTAGCTAAAGGGGAAGGAGAGAAAGACAGAAAGTTCTTATGTGTATGTTGATCTTTGTCTTGCCATCAGGGAAACTCCAGCTTCTTAACTGTCTCAGGTCAACACTCCTCAATACTTGAGAGAGAAATCTTTTAGTTTCCTTCTTGCCTTACCCTTGCCTCACGTCAGCAGTGATTCCTCCATACCTGATTATATAGTAAATCCCAACTTCACTGGGCTTTGTAGGGGATGATGTGTGCACACATAAGCTATGGTTCATTCTCCAAGAAGTGTGTAATGTAATGAGGGGATGCGCTATGGATAAAGATATGCATAACACAAGAAGGAAGACTATGAGGAGAACAAAATACTCATATTATTTAGTCCATGTTAGTATATCTCATATATTTTCACAGAACTGCTGCTATGATAATACTGAAGAGATAAGAATATATGATGTATCATATGTAGTCTTGTTCCCATAGGCACCAAGATAAGTTATCATGGGGGTTCACACGCTGCAGAAGTCCTGTGAGGTGTGTGCTGTACAGATCTGTGGGCTATAAACAGTCAAGGAGTTGATACAAATGCACAATTCTTAGGGTTTTATAGATTCCTGGAAGTTTTGTAGCAGAGAATGAGCAAAGAGAGAGGGAGAGAATTCAGAGAGAGCTGTGTTGGGAGAGCAGAGCATTGAAGTTGGTGAAAAAAAAAAGCGTGAGGACAGCTTGAGGCCACATGGTGTTAGGCTTTCTACTTGAAGGGAAGAATATTTGGGAATATTGTGGCCTTTTCCATGTTTTCTATGAGACTTGGTTGACAGATACAATCAGTGTGTTAGGAGGATTAAAGGAGTCTGTGTTTAGGGTAGAGATGTACAGAGAGGAAGGAGTTGAGAGTACAGGACTGAGACACCTCCTGCCATAATGCTGAAGGTGGAATGGAGGTCAGAATTAGTAAGTAGCCAGATGAAGTCAGGAAGCAGTTGATGGGTACAATGAGGACCTGTCACATAGGAGAGTGGAGGAGATTGAGAAAGGAGAGTACTACCAGGCAAGAAGGCCAGTGGCACAAGGGCTGCTGAGGACTGGCGATCCAAGTGAGCACTGTCTGGATGTCAGGACAGAAGAGGTGACCTTGTTGAGACTTACTCTTCACATGTAGAAGAGGAAAGAAGCTTGGTGTCCTGATCACTTGGTCCTCTAGAGTGAACTGACTCAGGACTCAGAATCGGGAGTCCTGGGTTCCAATTGGAATCCTGCTGTTAATTATGACGTTATGTCCCCAAGGTGCTATAGCAACTGTAAATGCTTAAGATTTAGGGGAATCTCTGCTTCCTGCAGCTTATATGAAATTCATGGGACGTCATAGATCCAGGTAAAGAACAGCTACCATCCAAAGGATCCGGTTCCCCATGCCTGACAAGTTCACATGCTGAGTAACAGAACACCAGAAGGTTAGTTGGGCACAATGGACAGGCAATGGGTAGTGTTCTGAGCTGTGAGATGTAGAGGGAGACGTACGCCTGGGGCAGAGCAAGAATGACCTGACATGGCAGTGAACAACCCTCTGAGGGTAGGACCTTTCTGTACCCCAGCGGCTAATGGTTTATATCCCAGGGCTAGAGAACCTGTGTGTCTGTCACCGTGAACACTGTGGCAATTCCTTATTGAGATCATGGGGCAGATAAATCTGAGGAGTGTCAGCTCTGAAGCCCTCTGAAATTCTCATATCACTGTCATGGACATTTTCTTAGGGGGTGGTAGGCCCTTCTAAAGACAGTGTACACGTGGTATGTCTGATCCTCAGTTGTTGTTATCTCTATAGTCTGTCAGAAAGCCCTTTATATAGAAAAACAAATTACTGGTTAAGGAGATATAAGCACCTGTTAGTCTCAAAAATAAAAGAAGAATCCTGCACCACTACCCATGCCAGTAATCCAGCTACTCAGGAGATAGAAATCCGGAAGATCGCAATTTGAAGCTACCTGGGTAAAAAAGTTCAAGAGACCCTATTTCAGCCATGAAAGGATAGACATAGTGGCACACATCTTCTCCAGCTACTTTGGAAGTATAAATTGGGGATTTCTTCCCAAGACAGCTGTGGCATAAACGTGAGACCCTTTCTCCAAAATACCCAAAGCAAAAAGTGCTTAGAGTGTGGCTCAGGTGGTAGAGCACCTGCCTAGCGTGCACAGGGCCCTGAGTTCAAACCCCAGTACCAAGTTATGTGCATGATAAAGCATGATTGTGATCACGTGACACTAATTACAGGAATGGTCACGAATGAGATTTGCACCTATCTGGGCCTCACTTGCTCTTTTTACAAAGAAGAAATGTCGGGTATCCAGGAGCCCTCTCAGCTGTAGACTTCTGTTCTGAGATGTGAGGGTCACCTTCCTTTGGGCTCCTGTCATGTCAGTATTCCCCAGATGCAGAAGAAGTGATCAATCAAAGGTATCTTAAGGTGACAGTGGCCACCCTGTCTTGCACTGAGCAGGAGGATGAAGGCCGCATAAAGACACCTAGGATTGCCCCATAGAAAAGGGAAACCACAGTGAGGTGGGAACCACATGTGGACAGGGCTTCCGTATCCCACAGACGGGTGGCAGCTTCAGTACAATGGAGAAGATGTGGGCATTAGAAACAATGACGCACGTAAATGGTGTCATAAATGTCACTCCACCCACGGTGAAGACCATCAGCTCATTGACAAAACTGTCTAAAGAAGAGAGCTTTAGAATTGGGTGGGGGTCACACAGGAAGTGATGTACAAATTGTGGGAATAAAGGTAGTTTGAAGTAGGAAAACAGTATATAATAACCCACAATATGGCCACCAGAAGGACACAGAGTCTGGGCCTCATGATCGTGGTGTAGTAGAGTGGACAACACATGGCAATATGGCAGTCGTAGACCATGACATTCAGGAGAAATCCGTCCATGTTAATGAAAGTGGTGAAGAAGTAGATCTGGGTCACACAGCCCATGTAAGAGATGGACTTGCTGCCTACTATGTGATTTACCAGCATCTTGGAGACAGTGACTGATGAAATGTAGATGGTGACACTGGAGAGGTTGGCCAGGAATAGGTACGTGGGCATCACTGCTGTTTGTCAAGATGATAATGTTCCCATTGACCATAATGAGGTACAGCCCCAAGAAAGCCCAAAGAGAATGTCCTCCTGCTCTGCCTTTCCAGAGAGTGTGAGGAGGAGAACTCTGTGTCTCTAGTCTGTCCCCATCCATGTCTATTGGGAAGAAACTGTCATCATACAGTAAGATCACATGCCAGCAGTTGAGCAGAAACTTCTTAAATAGTTTCAAAGAGATCACACATAGGTTGAGATTATCTGGATTGCTTTATTGTATAGCTCCATAGAAAAATCCTGGTTAATTTTAATAGGGTTTCTTATAAATGGCTGTAGTTTTATTACCTCTACTCTTAATTGCAGAGCATGTAGGTATTTTCTTGTACTCCTTCTTCTTCCTCTTGTGAAACAGATATGAACTCTCCACCACTTGAGCCATTCCCCAGCATATTTTTTGCTTTAGTTTGTTTTCCAGATAGGGTCTTGTGCTTTTTCCCAGCAGCCTTGGACAGTGACACCCTTACTTCTGCCTCCTTAGCAGCTGGGAAAGAAAGGTGTTTACAAACACCATTGCCACGCCTGACCTCGTATAGGTCCTTTCTTGTACAATATGTAACTTAATCTAATATTTGCAGCTTAACATGTCACTTAATTCACAAGGAAACTGAAATTGCACAACTACATGATTTATCCAAATTCACAGAGACATTAAAAGTTAGATTTACAAGTAAAATTAGGTTCCTTTTTCTTTTTGCTATATTTTAATTAAGTCTCATTAGTTGAAAATTAACCAAGGGCAAATGCTGTATCAAGAGCCATACTATAACTTGATGATTTTGGGCTGTGATTTTTCTATTTTCTTAGAATTTGGAACATTTGGGAGGAGCTTTGATAGATCTTCCAGGTAGTGTGTCCTCAACACATTATCTGCCATTAAGATGGCTTCCCATTTTGCTAGGTGTGGTGGCGCACCCCTGTAATCCTTGCTGTTTAGGAGATGGAGATTAGGAGGATTGCAGTTTGAGATCAGCCCAGGCAAAAAGTTAGAGGCCCCCATCTCAACCAACAGGCTGGACATGGTGCTTCATATCTCCACCCCAGCAGTGCAGAAGGCTCACATGGAGGCAGCCCCTCGCATTTATCTGAAAAATAACTAAGGCAAAAATTGCTGGGGTCATGGCTCAAGTGTAGAGCGCCTGCTCAGCTAGTATAAAGCCCTGAGTTCAAATTACAGTACTACAAACCAAACCCAAACAAAAGGCCTTCACATTAGCTCACAGCTCTTGGTCTGCTGGTCAGAGGTACTGGCCAGTGACTATGGGCAGCCCCCTCTTGCTGCCATCAGAAGACGAAAGGCAGATACCTGTTTGCTATCTGTTTGTCTTCTACGCTTTTATTTCTCAGTTCTTTTACAATGTCATTTTTTGGTATTTAGTTGGTTTTCCTACTAAATACCAATTCCGTTTTCATTCCAGTGTCTTCTCTTTTATTTAAAGTTAGTTTATTAGTGGTTATCTTGAAAATGACAATTAATATCCTAAACCTAGTTTGAAAAGGCCAACTTAAGGTTCATTAGAATATACTGTCTTTGAGCACACATAGTTACTTTGTTGTTATCACAGAATACACACTTATTACTGTGTGCCAATTGTTACACGTTTATGAGTATTATTTTGTGAACTGCCTTTTAAATCGTACCGAGAGAAAGGAACGGTTACACTGAGCACGAGAATGCTAATCTCCTGTAGAGTTCCCCTCACCAGGGGTCTTTCTACTCTCTGTGCCTAGAGAGTTACTGCCCAGGGTCCTTGCATTGTAGCCTGAAGGATCCCTCCTGGCATTTCTTGTAGGGCAGATCTGTTTGTAATGGACTCCTGCTTTTGTTTATCTGGAAAGTCTTAATTTTTCTTTTATTATTGAAGGATAGTTTTCCAGGTATAACATATTTGGTTAACAACTTTTTCTTTGAAAACTTGCAATGTGTCGGTCCTTTTGTTGTGGCACCCGTGGTTTCTGGAGAAAGATAAGGTTGGTAATGTTACTGCGAATCTTCTGCATGCTGTGAATCGCTTCCGTCTTGTTGCTTTCAGAATTTTCTCCTCTTGTTGGGTTTTAATTTTCTTGCTAGGCAGGTGGTCTGCCACTTGAGCCACCCCTCCACCCTCATCCGGGTTTTGACATGCTGACTGTGCTACGTCTTGTGAATCTCTTTGGCTCTGTACTGCTTGACGTTTATTGAGTGCCTTGGGTATACATTCATGTCCTTATGAGCAGATTTTAAATGCTTCATCCGTTGTTCCTTCAAATATTCTGTCTGCCCCTTTCTCTCTTCTCTCTCTGAGATTCCTCTGATGCAAACATTGGTATGCATGACAGTGTCCCAGAGATTCCTCAGGACATACTCCTTTGTCACTTTTTTCTGTCTGCTCTTCAGACTGAATGGCTTCAATTTTCCCATCTTCTAGTTCTCTGATGCTTTCTTTCATCTACTCAAATCTGCTATTGAACCTTTATGGTGAATTGTTTATTTCAATTATTGTGTTTCTTGCCTTCTTAATTTCTGTTTGATTTCTTTCTATAGTTTGCATTGGTTTGTTTTCTCATTCTGCACTCATCGTTACAGATTTTCTTTTTTTTTTAATTTGGTAGTACTGGGATTTGAACTCAGGAACTCACTCTTACTAGGTAGGCTCTCTACCACTTGAGCCACACTTCTGGCCTTTTTTGCAGTGTTTATTTTTGAGATGCCTGAGGCCGGTCTAGACCATGATATTCCTATTTGTGCTTCCCTGCCTATCTGGGTTGAGAGGTGCAGGCCACTGTGCCCAGCCATTGGTAACCTAGGAACTTGTGAACTTTGTGCCTGGGCTCGCCTGGAACAGCCTCTCAAGTAGCTGTGCTCCTAGGCATGAGCCACCATGCCAGCTTCTTTAGTTCTTTCTGCATGTTGTCTTTTTTCTTTGTTATTTGGTTCATGTGGCAAAGATGTAGCATTTTTCATTGTAAAGAAAGCATGTTCCTTCATTTGCCTGTAGTATAGAATCCCTTGTGTAGTATTTGGAGTATTAAGTGGTTGACAGTTTGGGAAAGTCCTTGCAAGTGTGCAGGCCCAGCATGGCAGTGTGGGGATGACAGTGACTCTGGGAAGCAAGAGAGTTACCACAAGAGCTGCTGGAGGTGCTCTTTGGAGGGCTTATGGTAGAGAAAGAGGAAGAGAAATGTGCCATGGATTTGCCAGATTCCGACAGACTAAACACAAGTGTAGTGGCCAGTGCTCCTGAAGAGTATATGTGGAATGACACTGGCTTTTGAAGGTTGTCAGTTACTCTCTGTCTTGTCAGTTACTACCTGTCTGAGTAGTAACTCACAAGTTACTACTACCTGGCTGTGAAATTTTAGTGTAGTAGAGGCTATTTGTACTCAGTGATTCTGAAAATACAAAACCACGCATGAGCCAAGCAACATCAGGTGTGTTAAGGGAAAATTGAATTGGAAATTGAGACAGAAGAAACTATGGTCTCTCTCTCTCTCTCTCTCTCTCTCTGTCTCTCTGTCTCTCTGTCTCTCTCTCTGTGTCTCATCTGTGTCAGATGCCAACTCTAATCCTGAAGGTTTTGTCTGTGACTTGTCTGTTTTCTCAGAATTTGAACATTCATGGGCTTTAATAGGCCTGCCTGGTGGTTTGTCCTCAGCACTTTCTCTGTCATTAAGATGTGGTCACCAGAGCTCACAGCTCTTGGTGTGCTCACCTGAGCTGCTGTCAGTGGTTATGTGCAGTGTCCCCTCTCCTTAGTGCCATCAAAAGAGGAATGGCAGAAGCCTGTGGTAGCAGAATATTTTTTCATGTGATGAAAGGGATTTGCAAATTGATAAAGAGCAATTTCATGTGGTTTACAAAAAGTATTCCAGGACTAAAAAATCACCAGAGGTGTGGGTGTGTGGTGGTCAAGTAAAACACTGTGGACTGTAGGGTCCCTGGGAGAGGTCATTGGTCAAGTGGGAAGGAAAGGAGATGTGATCAGTGGGAGATCAGTGGCCTGAAGAAAAGGAAGCAGAAAGACCAGCTACTGCTATGGGAGGTGGCCTGACTGCCTGGCCGAGGATATCGTAGCAGTTACTTTTGGGGGGTGGATTGCATATAGGATGTACATATTATGGAGACAGCGAGGAATCTACCAGAGTGAGAGTTAAATGAATGAAATTGAGGAGAAGTGCTGAGATTTGAATTCAGTTTTTATCTGGATTCACTCCCATTGTCAAAGTAGAGCAGGTCAAGAAGGAAGGTAGACATTGCTCCTGAGGAAACACAGTAAATGTGGACCGTATATGTTGAAGGCTTTGGCAGGCACTGGGGGGTATGTAGTCTCACAAGCAGAGTTCATTGACTGTAGATGAGAATACTGTGGTCTTCAGGACAGACAGTTTCACAGCAGAAGCAGGGGAAAGAGGTGTGATAGGGATGTCGGGGGCCTGTGCTCTCGGGGGTTGTAACTGCTACAAAGGCCCTGTGCTGAGAATGGCCACAGTCTCCTCCTAGAGCATTTGCATTGAGAGGTGGGCTGGCTAGGAGGGGCATTTGGTGGATGAAATATCACTGTTCCACAGTTTAACCCCAAGACATTGAGCTTCTGAAGCAAACCACTGAATTGTGGTAGGGAATGCAGTTGGTCTGATTGGATTTTCATCAGGCAATCTGTGAAATGGAATTCAGCTTCCCCTGCAGCTTCCTGAGGAAGAGAGTACTTCTAGCACAACTGTGACAATGACATTAGCTCATATAACTGAAATCAGTTGATGTCTGCTCTCATGCATTGATCTGTGGTCAGTCATGCTAGGGTGTCAGCGTGTTTCCACATCTGACATAACTGCTTCCCTGAGTGTTTGGGTCCCTGCACCATGAAAAAAGGCTGAGGACTCCAGTGCAGCCAGCATCCCTCTTGGGGCTCAGGCTGGCACCAAGTAGCTGAGATCTGCATCACCTTTATTATGTGATCGTGGATCACTTTCGGAGGACACGGAGTCAACTAGCAACAAGTGGACATGAGGGACACAGTAGCATGTCTGACAGAGGAGAGTCTGTGTTGGGTTTGCAGGAAGTGGGGCTCTTGGTTCTGAGCTCTCCCAGGCTTCTGAACAGACTCCAGCCACTGGTCATAGCACTGCTAAACCTAGTTATCTTCTCCTCTTTCCACTGCCCACTTTCCTGTTTCCATCCTGGAGATGGACTGTTCTGTTCCCAGTGCACAGCTCATCTGTTCAATGTGCATGAGAATCTGTCTATTGTTGGAGGAAATCGTCTCTCATTTGCTCTCCCAGCCCCACTTACCTGGATGCTGTCTGCTGTTGGGCACTGTCACAGAATTCCTATATCGGCTGGTTCCCTTCTGGACCTGGGTGATGGGAAATTCACAGCTGGGCTGAGAAGGGAACGGCCTTTTCTCCTGGAGCAGAACATTAAGGATGGGACACGTGGCTGTCTCTGGTCAAGCATGGGTGATTGGGAACTAACAAATAGATCCCTTCCCTGGAGACTGGGGCAGCCATGAGGACTGCTGCCTAGTTGTGGCCCCTGGGGTTAGTTCCCTTGAGGTCTCTTTAAGAACACATTCTGTTTATTGTTTGTGTTCTGTCTTAATATAGAAAACAGCAATGTGAGAATCTTACTTTGGATCTAAATAGTTGTTCCACAATCTTGCAGCTTTTTATTCATATAAGCATTTAAAATGATAAATTTCCTCCAGACATTCTACAGATTTGGGTATCATTTATTTTTGTTATCACTTAATTAAAATATTTAATCATTTGCCTCATTGTTTGATGTATGTTAAGTTGTAACATTTGGAAAAATTGTCTAGTTATGTTATTTTCTCTGGCTTTAATTAGAACATATGAATGTCATGAAGTAATGGGTTTTATTGGGTCATTTTCCTGCGTGCATACAAAATACTTTCATCATACTCAACCCTCTATTACTGCCTCTTATCCCCTCTCCTACACCTTGTCCCCTTTCACATCTCTAAGATTCCCTATTACTTTCACGCTCTTTTTCCTTAAATTCTACGAGAGAAAACATTCAATGACTTGTCTTTCTTGTTTCTCTTAACATGATGAAATCTCATTGTCTTGCAAATAATATCATTTCATTCCTCTTGGCCAAATAAACCTCCATTGTGTCGATTCACCACATTTTTACAGCGCTCATCCACTGACAGGCACCTATGGGTTCTGTCACTTGGCAGTTGTGCAGTGCTGGGTTGACATGGCTGTGCTGATGTCTCTATGAAAGCTCACTTTGTTCTGTGGTATCTTCTCCCAAGGACTGAGGCAGGGGCATCACCCTGAGTCCAAAGTTAGCCTGGCCTAAATAATGAGACACCGCCTCAAAATATCAAAAAATGTAAACTTCAACTACTCCCCCCAATAAGTTTATAAAGGAAGAACTAGGTTACTTACTGGGTAAGGTAGGAGGTTAATACTTTTTAAATGCATACATATTAAAAACTAAATAATAAAAGCAGGGGGTGGGAAAGGAAAATAGAAGCAAGATATAAAAGAGGTGAAAAGTATATGGTGGGAAGGCATTCAATTAGTAGGAACAGAGAACACAGTAAGATATGTGCAGAGAAAGATAAAATAGTAAAGATCATAGAAACACATTTTTGATAATAGCTGCAAAAAAAAATTAAAAAGAAACAAAAATCCATAGTTCTTCCTTATTGGGGAGGTTGGTACAAGATTTCCCTGCTCCTTGGAACAGTTGTTTTTTTCTTTGAAGGTCAAACAGGCTAGGCCAGTGGGGGTTGTCTAGTTTGGGGATTTAAGTCAATGGCAGACCGCTCATCCAGCAACTGCACAGTCCGGAGCCAGATCTCCTACCCAGCAGGTGCACAGAAAATGCTACTTGCAAGCTGGGCGAACAGCAAGCAGCTGCTCCCCTCCTGACTCCCGGCAACCTGTGGCTCCCAACCTCCCAGTTCTCTCCAGGCTAGTTCCTCACTCGTGTTGACTCCAGGCTCGCTCCCCACTTGATTGATGGAAATTACCGAGTCAGTCATGCTCCTGCTGACTCCTACTGTGCTCTCCACTTGACTGTCATGATTGCCACTGGGGCTTGTCACCACTCTGCCTTGACTCACGCCAGATTGCATCCAGATCCCAACGAGGCAGCACCTTGGCAGTGCTCACTGTCCATGCTCACTCCCCAGGCAGCAGCCCTGGCTTTGGCTTGCGGGATTCCCATGTCACTCAGGTTGTGCCCACTCCCAGTCTGTTCCCCACTGCACTCCTGGCGGGTCCCATGCACCTGAGGCAGTCTCGTACTGGCACTTTCTCAGCATGGCACCTCTGTCTTGGAGTTTGTGGTCTCTACCCACATGGTTTTGTGTCTGAATTTCAGTCCCAGTCTCAACTAGTTTTATGGATCCACACACATTCTCCCAAGTGATTTTTTGTTTAGTTACTGGGGAGGGGAAGCTTTTGGGGATTGGAGATAGAAAACTACAGATTCTTCTGCTCTTCCCTGGAATGTTCTTAAGGCCTCTCTTTAGCACTCTATTTGAGGGTCCTTTCTACTTTTAGAAATCTAAAGTTCAGTGTTCCCAGACTTCTGTTCTATCCCTATCTGCTGTTTACTACTGCCTTCCTGTGCCTTTCATACCACAGCCTTTCCAAGGAAATGCAGGGCCATGGAGGGCATCTTTACCTCCTGACCCTGTTCCTATAGCAATTCTTATACGGCAGATATGCTTGTAATGAATTCCTTTAGCCTCTGATTATCTGAAAATGGCTGTTTTTTCATTTATTATTAAAGGATGATGATGGATGCACAGTTGGTCATTACATAAAAATAAGTAGCATTTCTATATACAATGAACAGGCTGAGAAAGAAATGAGGAAAATAATACCATTCACAAGAGCTTCAGAAATATTGTTTCATTTATTTATTTGGAAACAAGGTCTCCGTGTGTAATCCAAGCTGGCCATAAACTCTCAAGCCTCCTGTCAGTTTCCCATGTGCTGGATTTACAAGTGTGTCCTACCATGCCTGGCTATATAGTACAATTTTAACCCGGGTGCTGCTGCTGGCTCATGCTGGCAATCCCGAGAGCTGAAATGGGGAAGGGGGAGGTGATGTGAGGTCTCCACGGGTTAATACTTAAGGAGACCCCCGCCATCTCCAAACTAACCAGAACAAAATGGACTGGACATGTGCCTCAAGCAATAGAGTACTTGCTTTGCTAGTGTGAAACTCTGAGTTCAAATCCTGACCCTGATAGATAGATGATTGATACGCAGGTAGAGAGATAGATAGGTAGATACTGTTAAGTAAATTTTTATAGAGAAACCGTAAGGCAAAAGTTCCTGGGACTGAGAAAGTCCTATGTGTTGATCCCAGTAGTGTGGCTAGTGGGCAGGTGGTGAACAATGCTATATAGATGGGAGTTAAAGCAGAGACAAAGTTTTTTATTCACTTTCCAAGAGAGAAAAGGGCCAGACACCATTGGCTTCATGAGGTAATTTGAGTGAGTCTTTAAATGTTTTTGTAAGGAGGCGGTTGTAGAAACAGGTGGGGGAGTGGGCCAGGCAGTTGTTTGTCCCTTTCACAGATGGTGAGGTTACATCCCTGATTAGATCAGCACATTGGCCAGGTTTGGCTTGGTCCAGAGATATGTCTTCAAAGTTTTTGAGTACTGTCATTTGTCAGACTAGAACAGAAAAGAGTTTGAAAAGGATAAGCAAGGTTTTGTGGGAATCTAAACAGAATCGGGTCTAGATGCAAAAGGGAGTTATTTAGACTAATTTTTGGGCTTTACAGTTCCCTCCATCAGACATGGAAGAGATGATTCTTTGGAAGATGACAAGGGGCAACCCCCGCCCCCACCCACTCTAGGGTTGTTGAGGATGTGAGGTCCATCTTCTATACATGCTTCATGCTGAGAAGGTGTACAGACTTGTCCCTGAGGAGTCAAGGGGTCATTCTGGACTGAGTGCTTGTGGTTCACACCTATAATCCTAGCTACTCAGGAGGCAGAGATCAGGAGGCAGAGATCAGGAGGATCACAGTTCGAAGCCAGCCCAAGCAACTAGTTCTTGAGACCCTATCTTGAAAAAATCCATGACAGACACAGCTGGGTGGAGTGGCTCAAGGTGTACATCCTGAGTTCAAGCCCCAGTATGAAAAAAGGGGAATCACTTTGGGGTATGGGTTGAAAATGAATAGCCCGGTTGGGTATTTGAGTCTTGGGGTTGTGCAAGTTTTTCATGAATAAGGTTTTGTAGTGCTGAAGAAAAGGTATCACAAAGCAGAGAAGGCATGGGCCAAAAATGAGTAAAGAAAAGATGGCAGAAAGAGGGCCAAGAAAAGTGGTGAGCATTTATACCTAGATCAGACATTGAGCTTCCAGGAAAAGTGGTCCATACCCCAATTTTTAATTTTTATTGGTCATCACAAACAGGTGTAATTACTTGGTTAATAGTAATAGGAATTATTCCTGATTCATTTATGTAGAAACAGCATTTCCTGGTTAGATGGAAATTGTGAACATGAGTTGAGGGTTTCTCCCCCTTCTCTCTCACCAGGACATCTTCCCTATCCCTTTCCTCTCCAGTGACAAAAGGATACAGAAGAAAGAAGCAAGAAGAAAATCATGTTGTGAAAACTCTAAATTTGGTGAGTGGGGCATTACTGGGGTTTGAACTCATGAGGAATGTTGCCATTACTCACTGAATTTCCTGATTAATAAAAACTCATCAATCGCACGTGATTTGTAACCCAGTTTACACATGGCTGCCAGGATTGAAAGGTTCAAGTGTTTAGGCAGTGTGTCAGTAGGACTCAGTGACCTTTCCTCACCTTGGCTGAAGCACAGGCTCCCCACGATGTTCTCCAGGGCAGTCTTCTCGCTAGGCCTGAGGGTGAGTAATTGAATGATGATGTCTTGCAGTTCCACAGAGAGGTAAGATGGTATGTCATACCTTAGGTGCAGGACCTGCTGGTGCAGCTGCAAAAATGTCTTCCCTTTAAATGGGAAGGTAGCTGTGAACATGTAGTCCAGGGGGACACCTGGGCCATTGTATTTGTGGTACAGGAAGAGTTTGGTGTCACGGAATGCAAAAACAGCACACAACTCTATTAGAATCTGAAGCTAAAGCCAAAGTCGCTCTTCTCGATGTATCCTTGGGCATGCAGCAGGATGTTAGATTTCACGTGTGTGTGTGTATCATGCCTTTTTTGTGGCAGTATTTGATGGCACACACAATCTGCTTGTATACTCCATGGGCCTCGCTCTCATGCAGGCAGTTGTCTGTTGGATATACTGCAGGAGCTCTGCCCTACTACTGTGTTCCATGATGATGTAGCCCTGGTCCACTGTTTCCATCACTGGAACCGTTTAGTCATGCTCGGGTGGTGCAGAGTCTGTTGCTGATCACGTTTGGGTGCTGCAGACGCTGCTGAGAATGAAAGGGGCTTCCTTTGATAATGGTGAAACAAGAGGCATAAACTGCCCTCCCAGCTCTCCTGAGAACTGATAAAAAGCATTTTCATGGCCTGGGGACATGGCTCAAGTAGCAGAATGCTTGCCAGTCTAGCTTAAAACCCTGTGTTCCCTAGAACTGCAAGAAAGAAAATAGCACTTTCATTTCTCATAACTGCTTCAGATGTGGGCAGGCCTCTTTGTTTCTATATGGATTGAGCCTGACATGTTGCAGCTATCTTGAGTGGTAACCGCCATGATGGCTCTAAAGAAAAACCTGTCAGATTTTCCTCCACAGTTTTCCCAGCAGATAAATCCATTAGAGCAGTGTGTGGAGCTTTTGAACTAGACCTTGGTGGCTGGATGTGCCTGACTCTTTGATACTAGCTTAGAATTCTTCAGATACACTCTGGCTTGGATAAACTCACCTTCTCCTAACATTTCTCATCTGACCTAACCCGTGGGGATCCACTTTGTCTTCCTGCTGCCCCAAATCACACTCCCATCACTAAGTCCCCAAGAAATTGTACTCTGTCCCATTCTATATGTGCCTGTTTCTCTTTCTTCAGTCTCAATGATGCCTTTGGGATGGTTCTCATGCACTGGGGCTGAACCCAGTTTAGTTTCATTCAAACATTTTTATTATGACTATTTTTCTTTTATAAATATTAACTATACATGTATGGATGCATATGTAAATTACAGAACATGATGACATGAGCCTTTATACACCTACATACAGCATAAGAAGTAGAGGGCAGGACTAGGGATGTAGCTCAGTGGTAGAGCCCTTGACGAGCTTGCATGAAGTCCTGGGTCAATCCCCAGTGTAAGGGGTCTCTAGGCGTTGGATCCTTAAAGGAAATTTCATGCTGGGAGTGAAAACAATCACAAGAACCCTGGCACCAGAAGCAAGACTGTCTCCCAGTTCTGGTAACTGGGACCTACAGCTAAGTCAGCACATGTGTACTTCCTGAACTTTGTTTCATTTTTTTCTGAAAGTGTAACACTTTTCTGTAAGTTGTGACTTTTTTTTTTTTTTTTTTTTTTTGTAAACTGTGACCTTTTCTGTAAGGTTGTGTCCTTGTTATGGGCAAGGCAGACATGGATTAAGAAGTTCTCAGTCTCCAGTTTTCACCTGATCTGTAAATAAATCCATTTTCTGCTCTTATACATATTATGTTGTTCTCTCTTAATGTAGGTGGGTGTTCCAACCCAGAGCCAGGCCCTATTGCTGGGGGAAGGGGAAGCTCTGGTTACAGAATTTGGCAAACCTCGCAGGGATGGAATTAAGGCAGGAAATTTAGCGAAAGTACCCAAACCAGGTCATGGGGGACATGGAGCCTCCCTGGAGCTAGCCTTATGGGGGAACAGGTGATCTATCTCTACCCAGAATGACTCCAAAATGCCCCTTTTGAAAGAGCATTTTCATCTGGACCCAACCTGGGGCATATGTACAACGGTCCCTAATTAGAGCCCATGTAATTCACATATATGGTCAATCAACAAAAGCCACTCCTAAGTACCACTCAAATCTCTTCCCTTTTCTCACCCCCTGCAGTGTATAAATACCCATCCCAACAAAGGGGTGCTACAGGTGCTGCTGGTAACCCCTGTCACTCACAGCCTGATACTCCCCCCTTTCTTGGGGAGTGTACACTCTTGCTCTCAATAAAACACTGTTACTGTTTTGCTATCTGTATGTCACCATCTAATTCTTTGCTTGGATGCCAAGTACCTGAGCTCTTCTCTACCAGGGTCTTCTGACCCCACCCACCAGTACCATTTTTGGTGAATCAGCCAGGAGGTAAGCCCCTACACAAAATCCCACCTCTGTTCCCCACTTTACTGAGCCAGTGTACTTTCACTTCCACTTTCCTTATTTATCTGGATCACCTGGCACATGTCTATCACTATATACCACCAAGCACACCTGATTCAGGTTGGACGCCCAAAGCAGAGGCCTCCACCCAGGGGTCAGACTGGTGGACACTGGACACGGCCATTGGAGGAGCCAAAAATATCAGCATGTTGATGCCCATCCACTGCCAAAGACGTCTGGCCATGTTTTGGAGGAAAGTTGGGGTCATTCTCATTCCCCTCTACCATCTCAGGACCATAGAGGGTGCCCTAAGGGCTCATGGAGTCCCAGCCTCCTTACCTCCTAAGGGTTGTGTTTCTTCTCTCTCTTCTCCTTTATTCTTTCTTCAGATCAAAATGGGGAGAAGTACATGTATCCCAACAGATTCTCCACTTGGCTGTATCCTTAAACATCAGGATCATTTTGATCCTGGTAATCTGAAAAAGAAACACATTGTCTCCTACTGGAATGTAGCCTGGCCCAATACCAACTGGGGAGTCAAGTAAAGTGGCCCAAGATGGGAGCTGAAGTTATAATCCCATTTTACACTTAGATTTGTTTTGTAAGAGAAAAGGCATATGGTGATAACTATCGTATGCCAAAGCTTTTATGGCCTTGTGTCAAGACCCTTCCCTCTGTAGGTCGACCTCCAGCCCCCAAAGGAGGAAAGCAAATAATGAGGATGTGGACATCCTTGATCCCCTGCTACAGGGAGCGACGCCTGGCTCCCGGGGGACACCTCTCTCCTTACTATAATCCTCCCTGTGCACCCCAACCTCTGATGAGCCCCCCACACTCCTGAGACCCCTATATACTCGAAGTGAAACACTTTCCTTGGAGGCTTCCCAAGCCTTGTTCCCGCTGGGAGAGATGGAGGGGCTGGAGGGGCCGGTTTGGGTATAAGTGCCTTTTTCTGTAGCTGATATCCAACAGTGCAAAGAAAAACGTAGGAGATATTCTGAGGACC
This sequence comes from Castor canadensis, assembly GCF_047511655.1. Lineage (NCBI taxonomy): Eukaryota > Metazoa > Chordata > Mammalia > Rodentia > Castoridae > Castor > Castor canadensis. The sequence goes on along the minus strand of NC_133401.1, from coordinate 62,689,893 downwards.
CTGATAAATTTGCAGAAGGGTTTCACACCCTATCCTTATCTTTCCATCTGTCCTGGAGAAATATCAGTTCCTTTTGGCCAGCTGTTTCACCCTCACAGAAAAAGAAAGAATACTTATTGCTGATTGTAGGGAGACAGATGTGACCCTTGGGATTGTCAGCTATGGACTGATACTGTCCCTGAAAATGAGCCTAACTGTGACTACCAACACTCTGGGGATGGGGGCAGAGGTGAAGGAAAGCTAACATGGTGGAGGCAACCCTCATGGGCATGAAATCAGGAATGCTAAACCCATTAATTATGATGAGGTTAGAGGAATTACTCAGGTAGAAGTCCCGTATCATCTTAGGACAGGCTGCAGGAAGCCTTTAGAAAATATATCAGTGTCAATCCCTGCTCTAGAGAGGGGCCACTCCCTCTAGGCCACCATTTTATTACTCAGTCCACCCCAGACTTCAGGTGGAAGCTTCAGAAGGTACAACTTGAACCTCAGACTAATAAAATCCATTTGCTGGACACTGCTTTTCTGATCTATAATAACTGTAACCTGGAAAAGAAAAAGAAAAGACAGAGTAAGGAAAGGAAGCAGGACAAAGTTATGGCTGCCATGTCTCATGATTGGGAATGCCCTCCCTTGCAAGGCACCCTAACGTGAGAGAGGAGGCAATCCCAAAGTCAACCTATTACTAATGCAAGAATCCTCGGCATTTTGCCATGGATTGCCTGGTGCCCCCCACCCCCACCCCGAGCCCTTGTCAAAACTGCTCTGAAAGAAGAGTTTTGGCACTGGAGGGTTGACTGTCCCCACTCTCAGAGAAGGACCCAGGCAGTTAAGACTCTGGCTGCACTGGCAGAAGCAGAGCAGAACTGAGGGTGCCAGAAGTGCCCTCAGCAGCCCCCGCCTAAGATCAGCACATGGGTAAGTAAATTCACTTCCTATTGGATATGGGGCAACTTACTCTGTTCTTCCTACCTATGTGGGAAAGCCTTTCTCCCTGATGATGTAATGAAGGTTGATGGGAAAAAATAGGGTTAGAAATTCCACCCACCTCTTGCCTTATTATTTTGAGATCCAAGTCTTCATGTACAGATTTCTTGGAATTTCTTTTTTCTGCAGTACTTGGGTTTGAACTCAGGGCCTCATGCTTTCTAGGCAGGTGCTCTATCACTTCAGCCACTCCACCAACATGCATAGATTTCTTAGAGTCCCTGGATGTCATGGTTTACTCTTGGGACAGGATATAATAGGAAAACTGAGCATGGTGCTGCTAATGGGACTAGAGAAACAGATGATGCCTGTAGAACCCATAAAAAGGGCCTCACTGAGGCCCTGTTCCTAAGAACTCCCAATTTGGAAAAACCTTGTATGGTATTCTGCCACCAAAAGGGTACTAACTGTAGGGTACTAACTCAGAACCTAGGGATGGAACCTTGTCCAGTTGCCTATCATTCTTTTTTTATTCATTTATTCATATGTGCATACATTGTTTGGGTCATGTCTCCCCGCCCCCACCCCTCCCTCTCCCTCATTCTAAGAGGTTGGAAGGAGTTGCCCTGGGTTTGCCACGATGTCTGAGGGCAATACTTGCCATTACCTTCCTAGTACAGGAGGCCACTACTCTGGGTCAGCAGCTAGAAGTTCTTACCTTACCACCCATTAGGTAAGAGCCACCTTGGAACTAAAAAGTCACTTGGGGATGTCCAGGGAGAGATTAACTAAATACCAAGCCAACCTTCTAGAGTTCCCAGAAGTGAAGATAAACATCCTAAATCCTGCATCTTTGCTGCCCTGTGAGCTAATGACTGAGCATACTTGTAAGCATGTGATCATACAAACTTATGCACAGAAACCAGACCTATCAGATAAGCCACTCCTTGAAACTGAGGCTGAATGGTTTACTGATGGAATTAGTTTTCTGCTAAATGAGGAGAGAAAGGCAGGGTATACAGTGGTGAGCCAAGAGAAATCATTGAACCTCAGCCTTTGCCAGCTGACTGGTTCTTCAGCCCAAAAAGTAAAACTGATAGTCTTCACTACAGCCTTAACTTTGGGGAAAGAAAAACAGACTTAACATCTATACTGCTTCAAAATATGCCTTCCTGAATGTTCCTCAATATATTAAAGGCTATATATGACAAACCCATACCACCATTATATACTAAATGGAGAACAACTGAAACCATTCCTGCTGAAGTCAGAACGAGATAGGATGCCCTCTCTCCCCACTCTTACTCAATAGTTTTGGAATTCTGATTATATAGGCATAGGCAACAACTTCCTAAATAGAATTCTAATGGCTTAGCAACTAAGAGAAAAATAAATGAATTAAAAAGCTTCTGCAGAGCAAAAGAAATAGTCACTAGACTCAAGAAATCAGGGAAATAATCCCATTTGCAATAACCTGAAAAACTCTAATGAAGTACCTTGGAATCAGTTAAAAAAGGAAACCAAAGACCTTGTCAAGGGAAACTATAAACCACTGAAGAGAGAAATCGAAGAAGACATCAGAAGATAGAACGCTCTCCCATGCTCATGGATTGGCAGAATCAACCTTGTGAAAATGGCTATACTCCAAAAGCAATCTACATGTTCAATGCAATCCCTATCAAAATTCCAATGACATTCTTCAGAGTAGAAAAATCGATCCTAAAATACATATGGATTTGTTGATTCCATTGTTAATGCCCTTGCTGTTTGTACTAAAATGGAAAAAATGAATGTTCTCCAATCTCTAGACTCCAAGTTTGTTTCCCTGGTAAACTCTTGCTGTTTGTGTTCGCTGAGTCTCATTCTTTTGTTTCCTTGTCCCTTGTGAACACTAGTGAGTTTGAGGCCTCTTGTGAGTTTTCAAGGGTTCTTTAGTATTTATATATTTTTAGGAGTCAATATTGGGGTTTGAATTAGGGCCTTGCACTTGCCAGCCAGGGACCCTAGCACTTGAGCCATGCCCCCAGCACTATTTGCTGTTTTTGAATAGTCTTGCTTTAGTTGTGGGCAGTACTGTTGGTTTGAACTCAGTGCTTTGGGCTTGTTAAGCAGGTGGTCTCCTGCTTCAGCCTCAACTCCAGGGGGTCTTACATTTTTGCCCATGCTGTCCCCTGGGTCCTTCTGTTTATGCTACCTTCTTAGCTGGGATGAGAGGCACAAGCCTTATTTGCGTAGAGAAATAATTTAATGCCTTTCAGAAGAACCGAACGGGAGCTTTGGTAATAGTCCATATTCCATAAGGGCGTCTACTGTGCCAACCCACGGAACAAGTGCTTCTCTCTTGTCCTATCCATCCATGCACTAGTTTTTGTGGATTTCTGGCTGGATGTCACACACAAAAGCCAAGAGGTGACCCACGACTTTATCCTTATTCTGCCAGAAGTAGTTCTGGAGGATGGTCATCTTCTCCTGGGTCACCATCTCCACCTTAGTGCTGCAACTGCCAGAGGATCCCAGGGCCACAACTTCCTGGCCTTGAGCTCTTTCTCCCCCTGCAGGCAGTACTGGTCAGTTTCAGCCTGTCTTCTTTAGCCTGCTTCAGCCTCTGGCTCTTTCACTTGTGGCCCTCGCACACCTTCTCAGCTGTCCACTTCTCAGCCTGCAGCAGCTGCTGGATCCCTTCCCACTGACTGGATGTGGCTCCAGAGACCCGGGGACAGGTAAGAGGTCTGAGGCAGTGCAGTGGCCACTCAGGTCAGCTGCCATGCCCAGCATTTCATTGGTTTAAATGGGGTCTCACTGACTTTTGCCCAGGCTGTCCTCAAACTGCAAACCTCTCCTATATCCACCTCCTGAGTAGCTAGGATTACAGGTGTGAGCCACTGTGCCAGTACTGTACTTAAAAATCTACTGCTATAAAAATTTCAATTCAATACTTCCAAGTTTGGTTCAGCCGTATAACCAACTGGCCTCAGCTTGTTTCAGTTTCTCATAACTATAAGACGGATTTAACTGGCTGAATGTAGATGTGATAAATTTACATTACCATATTGCCTTGTCTTACACTAAGTTTCAAATACAGCAATACTGAATTTTTGTTTTCTTTGAAAAACAAAAATTACTAATGGTAAAACAATTGACTTATAGTATTTACTACACTGTCTACAATCTTCAAGTTCATGGATAATGTAAAAGTAACTGTTAAAAAGTGAAGTAAGGCTGGGCATGGTGGCGAGTGCTATAATCCCAGCACTCAAAGGCTGAGGCAGGAAAATCACAGTAACAGGCCACCCTGAGCTACATATCAAGTTCCAGGGTAGCCTACGCTATGAGATCATGTCCCAGAAAATCAAAAAAAAAGAAATGGAAATGTGATAAATATTTCATCTGAGCCATTGGTAAGTAAGTTTAAATACTAAAACGTTTGCTAAGTATGAGTTCAAGTCTTCGTGTCCACGGACTAGGGGAGGAGGGAAAGAAAAGAGTAAGAGGCGAGTAATATCGAAATACAACAAATCTGTGCAGGAACAAGACACAATGAAATGCACTGAAAACTTTGGAACAACATGGGGTAGGGAGAAAGGGTAAGGAAGAGTAATAGAGGGGGTTAGGCTGATCAAAGTACAATATATTTACAGGTAAAATACCAAGGCAAAACTCCATTGAGACTGGGTGCCGGTGGCCCACGCCTGGAATCCTACCAAGTCAGGAGGCAGAGATCAGGAGGATCGCCATTCAAAGCCAGTCTGGGGAAATAGTTTGTGAGACGCTATCTTGAAAACACGCATCACAGAAAATGGGCTGGTGGAGTGGCTCAGGGTGTAGGCCCTGAGTTCAAACCCCAGTAACCACATACACAAAAAAACTCCATTGAACAATGGACACTTAAACAATGAAGGACAGGAATGTAAAACAGATCGTGTTAAGGGGAGGGCATGAGTGGGAGGGGGAAGGTTAAATGAAGAGGGTAGAGGAGGGAGAATATGGTTGATGTATTTTCTATATATGAATAAATATGGAATGGTAAAACCTGTCAGAGTCATTTCAAGTAGAGGAGGGGGAGGAGGGAGAACAATGGAGGGGATGAACCAAACTGATAAGCATATATCGACATGTCACAACAGAACCCCCGTGCAACTATTAGATACTAATAAAAACATTTACAAAGCAGAGTCAGGTGTGGTGGTGCACACCTGTAATTCCATGGTACTACAAACCAGAAAAAAAGAAAGGAAAGAAAATAGAAGGCTTAGAAGTCCATGTAAGCCCCTTCCCAGGCATCCTCACCCTCCAACACCGCACTGAGTTTTTTATGATTCCTGTGCTATTCATATTTATACATGTGTGTGTACGCGCCCACATCTGTTGGTATTGATGATGCTTAGTTTTGCTTGTGGTGGAACTTTATAGAAAGGTATTTTGGGGTTTTTCTCTGATTTGTCTTTTTTGGCACTCAACATCATGTTGGGAAGACTCATTTCTGTTCACGCCAGTAGTTCATTAGCACTGCACACGGCAGGTCATTGCATATGCAATTTACTAATCACTGTCCCAGTGGGTTTTTGGCTGTTTCCAGGAATTTTGGTTTTCTTTTTCCTAAATTACAAAGTAACTTTGGGGTTCCTTAACCCTGTCCCTTGAGCATCTCTAGGGTATACACTGAGAAGCAGAGCACTGAAAGGAAGAGAATAAACTTGGTCACCATTTGTCACAGCAGCTGAGGAATTTACACTCCAGTGAACAATGCTGAGACCCAGTTGAATCACAGGACAATGATTTTTGATTTTCATGTTGGAGACAGAACCCAGGGCCTTCTCACGCTAAGCCCACGCTCTGCCACCGAGTACATCCCTAGTCCTAATTTGACGTTCTTTCCTGAGAAAGGTTTTGCCATACAGAATAGACTGGCCTTGAACTCTCCATCCTCCTGCCTCCACTTCCTGAGTGCTGGCATTACAGGCTTCCACCACCACATCCAGCCTTGCTCATTTCAAATTTGTGTTTATCTCATGAGAATGAACTAGTTTGTAATTATGTTTTTGTTTTGTTTTGGGATAGGATCTTGCTATGAAACTGGCCTCAAATTCCTGATCTTTGTGCCTCATCCTGCCAAGTGCTGGAATTACAGATGTACACCACCAGACCCTATTATAATTATGCCTTTAATTTGCATTTTTAATGATTATGAAGTTAACAATGAGTTTTTCAGGTTATTGGACTATTTCCTCTTCTGAGAAATAAAATGTCTGTTCATATTAACAAGGATGAGTTTTGTTGTCTAGAAGCAAGTATATTCTAGACTCTGTTCACTAGCTGTATGTGTGGCACACAATTCCATTCTCAGTTTGTAGCCTTTTTCCTTGCACTGTGGTTGTGTGTTTACCTCAACAATGTTTATTCTACAGAATTTCTAGCATGTGAGTAGGTTAACTAAGATGATAGACTCCAGTGTAGCAGCACCCATCATCACTTCACTACAACAAAACCCATGACTCATTTTGACCCTTCCACCACGCCCTCACCTATTCTTTCCTCCCATGCTTGGTTTTCTTTTTTTTTTTTTTGCAGTCCTGGGACTTGAACTCAAGGGCCTACACCTTGAGCCATGAGCCAGCCTTTTTTGCGATGGGTTTTTTGAGGAAGGGTCTTGCGCACTATTTGCCCAGGCTGGGTTTGAACCATGAGTCTCCTGATCTGTGCCTCCTAAGTAGCTAGGATTACAGGTGTGAGCCCCCGGTGCCTGGCGGTTTTCTTTAACTTTTTGATACAAAGTCTTCCTATGTTGCTCAGTCTGCCCTCCAACTCCTGGGCTCAAGCCATCTTCCTGCCTCAGCTTTGTCTCCCAAGTCACTAGAACTATACATGTCCAGCTCTCATGTTTTTTTTTAAACTGCAAACATCATGTTTTCATATGTAAATATTTGAAAGGATATGCCTCCTGTCTGGATGCCTTCCTTACCTCCCATGGGCACAAACACCCCATGCCAGCTGCCCAACCTCCAAAAGGCCCTCCTGTCCCTCTGCGGCTCCAACGCTGGTGCTGGAGAACCATCCCATGGGAGCCTTCATACCCTGCCCCTCCCACTGTGGGCCTCATGGTTCTCACCTCCACCTCCAATGTGGTGACCTTACCTTACTTCTTCACACCTAACTTTTCAGGACAGACGCTTCTTCATTTATGATGGGGTTGTCTTGATAAACCCAATGCAAGGTGAAAATATGTGAGTCAAAAATGCATTTAAACACCATAGCCTACCTTACACATGATCAAAACATATTTGCCTACAGTTGGGGAATTACTAACAGAGAATAAACTATTGAGTTTTTTGGATTTGAACTTAGGGCCTCACATTTGCTAGGCATGCGCTTTACCACTTGAGCCACTCAATTACTCCTTTTGTTGTGTGTTGGGTGTTTGTTAGATAGGGTCTTGCTTTTTGCCTGGGCTGGCCTCAAACTTGGATCCTCCTGATCTCTGAGTACCTAGGTTTGCAGGCGTTAGCCACTGGTGCTGGGCAAAAGTGATGACTTTTTGTGTAACTTACTGTGTAACTTAATGATGGGATGTGAAAATACAAAACAATTTCCAGTTAAATGCTAGCAACACAGCATACTGGAGAGTATGAGATGCTGCCCTCTGGATCCTGGTGCTGACTAGGAGCTGTGGCTCATTGTGGCTGCCCAGCATTAGAGAGAAGATCTCTAATTTTCCACATTCCAGGAAAAGATCCCAATTCAAAATGCCAAGTGTGTTTTCCACTGAATGTGCATTGCTTTGGCACCATTTTAAACCTGGAAAATCATCAGCTGAATATTCTAAGTTGGCAACTGTTTGTCATGAATTGTTCTCTGCCACCTGGAATGGACAACCCTGCTGCTACATGCAATGTTTCCCAGTTCTGGAATACACAGAAGGATTCTTCACTCACAGGTCTGGCCCCTCAGTCAGATGGCTAGGACACCTGGGCGCTGGCTAGACATCTCTCTTCCTCTTGACACAGCCAGTTTAAACTTCCTTACAGTGTGATGGTCTCAGGTCCAAACTCCTGGGCTTCCACGTGTCAGGTCAGACTACTCACTTCTATTATGGCAAATAAAGAGATGGTAATGTTTATTAAGGGCAGAGAAAGATTTATACTCAGCCTGGGTAGTACTGTGGAAATGGAATTTATTACTTAGCCAGGGATATACCATAGGAATAGGCAAAGTAAGCACTCATCCCATTGTTAGCCATCTTTGGGGTACAGACATGCATTTTGGCTTTAAATAGCTACAGAGTTGGGACAGGGTTTGAAAGGTATGCACAGTTAAACAGTCACACTTACAGGTGTTGATCTGGTTGGATGTTGTCTCAGTCCTTGCTCTTACAGGGTCCTGGAGAAGTTGTTACTGCCGCCAACACTTGAGGGGAGCAATCTGGCGCCCAAAAAGTGCTTACTCCTGCTCCACAGTGCATCCTCATTATTATGGATATCTGTCCTCATTTGGAAAGGTGGTCTGTGCTGCAAGGCTCCACTGTCATTAGGGATCGTTTCAGTCCCTTCTCACAAAGATGCTACTGATCATTCCCATCCTTCCTTCATCCCAAGGTGACTGCAGGAGAGAATAACTCAGAGCAAAGGATAACAGGTACAAAACTGAATCAGAGATGCTAAGTCTTTCTCCTTTGTTCAGTTAATTTGTGTGCCCAAGGAAGGAGTCAGTGCTTTTCAGCAAAAGCAAATGTTTTCACATTGCTTAAATTGTCCCCTTTGTTTGAACATTCCTCAATGTTGAGGGAACTAGAAGACCAAACCTACAAATTATGGCATATTCCTATGCCTTTATAGGAAACACATTTAAGAACATAATAGCAGAAAACCTCCAAAATATCAAGAACAAGATTCCCATCCAGGCACAGGAGGTCTCTAGAACAATAAGCTGACACAACCACTGAATGTCAGGGTCGTGGGGAAAGGGGAAGGGAGGGTAATAGAGCGGTTAGACAGATAAAAGTATTATAATTTACAGGTAAAATGCCAAGGTAAAACCCTTTTGAACAATGAACATACACTTAAACACTGAAGGATAGGCATGCAAAACAGGTGATGTTAGGGAGAGGGCACTAGTGGAAGGGGGAAGGGCAAATGAAGAGGATAAAGCAGGGTGAATATGGTCCATGAATTTCCTGTATGTGCATGAAGATGGAACACCAAAACAGGGTGAATTCAGTTTAAGAAGCCAGGAGGTGGTAGAGGGCCAATAATGGTAAAGATGAACCTAACAGAGTACAAACTACTCATATGTGGAAATGTCACCACAAAATCCCCTGTATCACTTTACAAACTAACAAAATTGTTAAGTCAAGACATACATGTGCAGGCCAGATTTCAAGTAGCAAGATTGCCCAAACGTCAGGGTCTTTTTGTGTTGTTTTTTTGGTTTTTGGGTTCTTTTTTTCCTGAATGTTATTTTACAAATGGCAGGATGGACAAAAGTTTTATTGACCATTTTTGTATGTGGAAGGTGTAGATGTCATACATTTGAATTAAAGAGAGCATGAGCTGGTCATTTCACATGTACACATTCACACTTTTCATTTTGAAAATGTTTGCATAATGGTTAGATAAAATTGAGACACGCACCTCTACATATTTCCAATTGCACGCGTATGAGACCAACCAGAGCAAACAGTCCAGAAAAACCCCATCTCCAAATTAAGCAGAGCAAAATAAGCTGGAGGTTTGTCTAAGCAGTAGAGAGCCTGCTTTGCAAGCTCAAAACTCTGAGCTTAAACCCCACTCCCACCAAAAAAAATTTTAAAAAGAAAAAAAGACTTTTACATGAACAGATACTTAAATGAACTCTGCTTCAGTTAAAGTTTAGCTTCCTAAGTAGTCAAAAGCTTCACAAGATCAACAGCAAACACATATGATTATCTTGAGACAACACAAAACCTTCCTTTAAGCCAGTTTCTTGCAATCGTTACTAAGAATAGATCAATATTGAAATAGCCTTGTCATTACAGACTTAGAGAATCAGGTTTTAGTTTTACATCAGTATGCTAGATTTGAACCTCAGAAAATTCTTTAGGTGACTTTTAAATTATAGCCAACTAAATCACACATATAAACCTTTGATAAGCTTCCTCTTGTACACAGTTTGACTATCTACTTGTGTATACTTTACATAACTTTCCACACCTCCTGTTTTCTTGACTTAGCCCTGTTTTCGTTTTGGAACAATTCTTTAGGACAAAAGTTACTTTACAAAATTCTTTTCATCCAAAAGCACTGAGATATGTCTGGTATTTTTTTTCCTATTTGCTGATTTCTGTCTCTTTTTTTGTAATTTGAAGTATGAAATAATTTTTATAAATTTTTTAACTGACACAAAGTTGTTTTTTTTCCCCATCAAATAAAGCACTCTTAGTAGCCTTACATTTCAATAAAACCCAGGAAGAAAGGCAATATTAAACAATTTCTCGATACAATAGCAATTTACAAATATGCATTTGTTAATAGATCTAATTATAGATGAGAGTTGAATGCAAATAAATAAATACAGTTAGATAGATAAATAAAAACAACCTAGTAGTACTTGATAGGCAGCAGGTTCAGCAAGATTACAGAACACAATATCAATACAGAAAAATCAGGTGGATTTCTATACACTAGCTTAGTAGTCCAAAAATAACTAAGAAGACAGGGAAAGGGCATAGTCACATAGGGACATTTACAGTACACACCAATAATACAGTTTTAGAAATTTAAGTCCATCTCAGTGAAAGACTAAAACTACAAACATTTTTGAAAGAAATTAAGCTCTAAAAATAACAGAACCTTCTTCCATGTTCATGAACCATTAATTCTGTTAAGATGGCAATGCTCATCCTGTGACGGATTCAATGTAATCTTCCTCAAAATCCCATCTAACTTATTTGCAGGATTTGAAAAGCCAATTTTGAGATTCATATAGAAATTCAAGGAACCCAGAAAAGTCACCATCTTTACTGAGAAGTACAAAGATAGAAGACTCACACTTACTGATTTCCAAACTAAGTTCAATACATTAAGGGAAATCGCTCAAGGCCCAACCAAAAATCTAGCCCTCTTTCATTCCAGGATCAGAGGGGACGTGCACAAGCACACCACCCTAGACCCTGAGACACTGGAGGGTCTACCAGTTCTTCCCACGTTTTATCAGGCAATCCTCACCAGACAGACAAACTCCAAAATCTTCAACAGAGCCTCCCAAACTCACTTCTCAACCTAAGTAAAAATGGCTTCAAGGCCTTCAGATCTTCAACGAAGGAGGTACCAAGGGCTGAAAAGAGGTGACAGGCTGATTGTCTGTGGCAACTGCCAACTCCCTTTCACTCCAGGGAGCCCTCAGGCTCTGTACACTAGCCCTAGCCTTACTTGAGCTAATTCCAGGCAACCACAGGTTCTACCATAATTCAACTTAGACTGCTATAATAATGGCCAGCCTGGACATTTCAGTTCCAACTGCCAAAATCCATGTCCCCCACCAGATTCATGTCCATGCTTCAAACAGGAGTGCCACTGGAAATGGGACTGACTTCCTTTCCTTTTCCATGAGGAGAGGTCATTCCAAGCCCAGGAATCCCATGAACAGCCTATTCTTTGTGATTGGCAGATGCCTCTGACCCAGTTCCTGGACTATGAGGCATCAACAGATGGGGGAGACCTGTAACTCAATTGATGTGGTCCAGGGGCTCAATAGGCTCCTGTGTTCTCTACCTCTATCTCCTGTGAAGCCCTGAATGTGGCAGGAAATAAAATTATTTTTGTGATAGAGATGGCAGCTTCATAGTCTGTCCTAGTTACTGTTCCAGGACTCACTGTTCAATCCCTGATCCTCCTCACAGAAACAGATGGACAGCCCCAACAGGGTTGCTTCCTTGCTGCTTGTTTGCTCACTGGAGACCACTGTTTTCACTCATTATTCCCTGGCACTGCCTAAATTCCCCTGTCCTGCTCTTGATAGACATATCTAATCCTAGCTAGGACCAGCTTTGTGTCTAGAACACATGTAGCACTGGGTCCACCTTTTTTATGGTAATGGGCATTGAACTCAGTGTCTTACACTTGCTATGCAATGCTCTACCATTTGAGCTACAACCCCAGTCGGTAGTGTCCACTCTTGACTGGCATTTCTGGCCCCATAACCACAAGTCACCCTGACCTTTGACCCTTTGTAACTTCACTAAATTCCCACTGAGGTCTGGGACACTATTCTCCCTGGACGTCTGTTTTCTTGACTCTAGTCAAATATTTCTGATAGACTTCAACCTCTCCCTCAAGTGCCCCTCAAATCTTCTAAAGCCAGAGGCCCAAAGAGGACTCTGGCTAAATTTTTATCAGCTGGCCTAAAACTCCCTTGCAATTTCCCCTGCAACAGCCCCATCCTGGCAGTAAAAAAAAACCAAAACAAAACAAAACAAAATAAAAAAAAAAAAAAAAAACCGCAACAGTTGGCTCTTAAAGGATGGTACAAGATCTCAGGTCCCCAATGAGGCAGTTCTCCCCCCACCCTAATTGCCCCTAACCCATATACCCTACTAAGTCAAATCCCCACAGGGTCCCTGGTTACAGTCCTAAATTTAAAAGAAGACTTCTTTTGCATCCCTGTACACCAAGATTCCCCATTCTTGCTTCTCTCTCTCTTTCTCTTTCTCTCTCATAAACTCTTACAGTATGTAGATGATCTGCTCCTGTGTAGCCCCCCTCAAACATACCACACAACATAATTTACCACATAACAAGGGATATAGGGTCACCCCTTCCAAGGGCCAAACATCAGTTTCACAAGTCACTAACCTGGGTCTCACCATTACCTGGGTGAGTAGCCATTGTTCATTGCAAGTGCCAGCACAGATCACAGATATCATCTCCCTTAACAACTCTCTGGCAGATGCCTAGTCAAGGCTGCCACCCGGGGAAATTCATCACCTGACACTCCTGGAAGGATTGCCCTTTAACCCATGCTCTTCTCACCTTCCCCAACTTCGACCCCCCCAACACAAGGACTGAACACACCACTCTCACCCGGGCTCTGGAATACCTAGTTCTTTCACATCTCCATAATCTCTTTCACTCACTAAATCTGTTTCAAGCTCAACTAACTCAGCCACTTAGTCTTACTTTATCTGCTCCCGGGTGTCCCCCCGCCCCAGGCAAGTGTTAGGCCCCACCCTTCCCCACACACCAGGCACAAGGCAGTCTGCCAGGACTACTCTATGGCTGTCCTTCTGTCCTTCACCACATACCCCACACTTCTACCTCACTTCTCACAGAGGACATCTGGCTCACTCTCCACCTTTCCTGACAACAATGTAGACAATATGCTTGTTGAAAGCTTCACTTTGTAAACCTTCCTCTGACCTTCCAGCTCAGTCTCCAGCCATAAAGCCAAGGGATGAAGTCTGTATCTCCAATTCCTCAACACCACTAAAGCCAAAATGGCAAGGGCCACACCAGGTGATTTTGACTATGCCCACCATGGCCCAGGTTAATGGGCAACCACATTGGATTGACCAAACTCCACTAAAGGTACAACCCAGTCAGAACCCGAAAAAAGGTGAGAGCTCCCATATACCAACATCGCTCCCCACTTAAATATTCCTCTCTCCCCACAGGACCCACTTCACTCCACCTTACCAGGATCACTGACATCCTGACTCATCCATGCCTCTAACTATAGCCCATTTTGAGTCCTTTCTATACTATCTTGCAGAGGGCTATGCTGCCATCCCTATTCAGTCCCACACGTGCCTCACAGGCCTCCTCTTCCTCCAGTAACTATGGCACCAGGACTTTTGTCCAACCCAGATTTCCTACTTCACCTTCTGCTCCCACCACTTAGAGACACTCAGTGACCTCACTCAATTCTGCCTTACTCCAAATCAGGGTTTTACCCAACAATCTGATACCAACCTCTCACAGGGGCCATGCTGCCTGCTCTTTCCCAGTGTGGGAAATGGAAAAGCCCCACTGGTGCCAGACCAAAACATTCTCCTTGGGGCGGGGGATTGGCGGACTGGATCAAGGGGCAGTGGGCCTGCCTAGCAAGCATGAGGTCCTGAGTTCAAACCCCAGTACCGCCAAAAAAAAAAAAAAAGACATTCTCCAAGGTGGCTACTTTGACCTACAATTTCTGTCTGTCTGCACCAGGCTTCCTTTCCCTGTGTGGAACATTTTCCTGTCTTTGTTTACCTGCCAACTTCTCAGGCACCTGTACCCTTGGACACCAGATTCTGGATGTGGCTACACTACAAAATAACCAAACAATTCAGGTTCCCCACTAAGCTTCCCTGACCTTGGGAGCCTGAGTCCAAAGAGCCATACAACTCATTCAATCCTTGTTGGCCTGGGACTCTCAGGCTCCCTGGGGACTGGGATAGCGGGAATAACCTCTTCCTCACTAAACTTTCAACAACCATCAAGAACTTTCTCCGTCACCTTAGAAGAGCTAGCCCAGACCCTCCAAACTCAAATTGATTCCTAGCAGGGGTGGTCCTCCTAAACTAGGGAATTCTTTTCTTTTCTTTTTTTGTTATGGGGCTTGCTAGGCATGCACTCTATCTTTGAACCACACCCCTGGGACTATCATATTGCACTTTTTGGCAGCATTGGTGTTTGAACTCAGGGCCTCATGCTTGCTAGGCAGGTGCTCTTACTTCTTGAGCCACTCCCCCAGCCCACTGGTGAACCCTTGACCTCCTAACTGCTAATGATGGGGGACGGTGTCTCTTTATAAGTTCAAAGCTGTGGGGTTGGCAGAGTGGCTCAAGTGGTAAGAGTGCCTGCCTAGCAAGTGTGAAGGCCCTGAGTTCAAACCCCAGTGCTGCCAAAAAAAAAAAATAATAATAAAAAAAAAAGATAAATGCTGTTTCTATGTCAACCAGTCTGCGTTCATTCACAATGCTCTTAAAAATCCCAGGAAAGCGATTCTGATCTCCCATAACATTCCTAAAAATCCCAGGAAAGTGCTTCTGGTCTCCCATAACATGTGACAGTCAACTGGGGACAGTGGTCTGCCTGAGTTAAGTGGATGCCACACGTGGCCCCCCCATTGGGAACTGTTATTTTTTCCTCATTCTGCTGACAGTGGAACTCTTATCTTTAAATTCCTTTCTCACTTTGTTTTCCAAAGGCTCCGTGCTTTGGTCCACACTACTACCCAAAAACAGTTCAACTCAATCCTGTTCCTCCAGATGGCCTGCTACAGATGCCTAAAACAAAAAGTCCCTGCCAGTACGCTCTACCTTTCAGAGACCTCAACTCCCTAACCTAGCAAGAAGCAGTTAACAGACTATTGTGGTCCCTTCTCCCAAACTATATATAGCACAAGGCAGGGATGTAGGGATGTTAAAGTGAGCATAAGGGCAGCCTTGCTGCGACCAGATGCCATTTCATATGCCGTGTGGATGGCTAACTGAAGCACCTCACCTAGCCCCAAAGAGTGACAGACATCTGCCCTTAGCCATTGTCACCAGGAACACGGGATGGTTAAACACACAAGTGACCTAATCACAACTTATCTTCCTTAGCTGCCTAGCCAAAGACTTTTCCTGCTAGCCATCTTCCTGGTACTTTTCCAACAAACTCCTTTATCTAACCCCAGTCTCTAAATGGCTGTGGACTCTAGCTGGAGTCCACAGTCCTCCACATATTCTTTCCCAAATAAAACCTGTGCTGACATTGAGCGGTCCCCTCACCTATCTCTCCCTGTGTTTCTCAGTTAATGAGGAATTTGATGGACTGTGAATGGATCCATGGTCTGGTGACATGTGAGCAGACATCAAAGAGATCATATGATCACACGTCTTTTCTTGGAGGGCATGCGTAGGGACGTGATTAAACATACTGACTTCTATAAATTAAGAGAAACCACTCAAGGCACCATCAAAAGCATTTCCCTCTTTCTTTCCAGGGTAGGAGGGCAATGCACAAATACTCTATCCTAAGGACTGAGATACTGGAGAATCTAGCAATTCTTGTCATACATTTTATCAGGCAATTCTCACCAGACATTAGACAAAAACTCCAAAATCTGTGACAGGGCCCCCCAAACTTCCTTCTCAACCCAGCTAAAAATGGCCTTCAAGCCCTTCAAAAGGAGGCATTTACAAATGAAAAGTGGTGACATGCTGATTGTATGGCCATGGCCACTGCCAACTGCATTTCACTGCAGGGTGGCCTCAGGCTGTGGACACTAGCCCCAGCCTTACTTGACCTAATCCCAGGATACCACAGGCTCCCCCATGGTCCTCATTCACCTACTATAATTGTGGCCAGCCTAGATATTTCAGTTCCAATGGCCAAAATCCGTGTCTCCCACCTGGCTTATGTCCAGACTTCAAACAGGAGTGCCACTCAAAGTGGGACTGCCCTTCCCTTGCCCACAGGAGAGGTCATTTGAAGCCCAGGATCCTCATGAACAGCTTATGCGGGGTGACTGGCAGATGCGTGGTCACTTGGACTATGAGGAATAAACAGCTGGGGGAGACCTACAGCTCGACTGATGGGGCCCAGGGGTTATACAGGCTCCCGTGTTCTCCATCTCCATGGAGTACTCCCATTTAACCCTGAATGTGGCAGGAAATAAAATTACTTTTCTGATGGAGATGGGGGATCCATAGTCTTCCCTAGTTACCATCCCTGGACCTCCTTAACAGTCCCCAATCCTCCTCACAGGAATAGATGGACAGGCCCAATAATGTTCCTTACTCCCCTGCTTGTCAGCTCTCTAGAGACCTCTGTCTTTACTCATTCTTTCCTGGTACTGCCTAATGCCTCTGTCTTATTCAAGCTAGGACCAGCCTTAGTGTCCAGAACACAGGTAACACTAGGTTCAGTCTTTTTGTTTGTTTTAGTACTGGTCTTTGTACTCAGTGTCTTGCACTTGGTATACAGGCACTCTATCATGCATCAGTTGACAGTGTCTACTCTTGACATTGATCCTTTCTAACTTCACCAAATTCCCGCTGAGGTCTGGAACCCCACGCTCTGTGGACATTCTCTTTCTCCAACTCAAGTCTGAAAGACTTCAGCTTTTTCACCAATTGACCCAATATCCCCTCAAACCTGAGGGCCAAAGAGGACTCTAGCTCCTCATTCCTAAATTTTGATTGGCTGACCTAAAACCTCCTGGAAATTTCCCCTGCAATACTCCCTACTGGCAGTTAAAAACCAGATGGCTCTTACAGGATGGAACCAGAACTCAGGGCCATCAGCAAGGGAGTTTTCCCTCTCCCCCATTGTTCCTTATACATGTAGCCTAGTAACTCAAATCCCCACAGAGCTTCCTAGTGTATAGTCCTAGAATCAAAAGATGCCTCCTTTTGCATCCCTGTGCACCAAGATTCCCAATTCCTTTCATCTTTGAGTGGAGAGACAACCAATACTCAGATTGCCCAGCAGTTAACCTAGACAGACCTGCCCCCACATCTCTCCTTCTGCAATACATCAATATAGGTCTAACAAAAAAACCCTGGAATTCAATAGCCAGGAGTCTGAGGCTCACACCTGTAATCCTAGCTACTCAGGAGGCAGAGATCAGGAGGATCCTAGTTCAAAGCCAGCCCAGGCAAAAAAGTTCATGAGACCCTATCTCGAAAAACCCTTCACAAAAATAGGGCTAAAGGAGAGGCTCAAGGTGAAGACCCTGAGTTCAAGCCCCAGTACCACCAAAAAAGAGGGGGGGGGAGAGGAGGAGGAGGAGGAGGAGGAGGAGGAGGAGGAGGAGGAGGAGGAGGAGCTGAGATTTAAATACCCTGAGATTGGTGGCGGGGAAAGTTTGGCCAGCGTCACCACTATGACTCAAACTCCAGCGTCCCCATCCAGAAGTAGGAACCTCCGCCCTGCTCTGCCCAGGCCTGTTGAGCATGAGCACATGGGGTCCTTAGGAGGGACCAACCGAATGAGGGCATTTCGGATGCTGCATCCCTCCTCTATGTGCGTGGCTCTCACCGCTCTCCTCCCAGGACAACAGTCCCCCTGCTGTTCACTAGGAGGTGAAGAGAACCGGCATCCTGACTGACAGGTGGAAAGGGATGCAAGCTGGAGTGGGTCCAGACTATGTTGATGCCAGGAAGCAATTGGAGGATGCAGAGGAAGGCGCTTGTTTTCAGACCTTTGGCACACGGATCAGAGGATTGGAAATACGGACGTTCAGCAGCAGCACTTTCGGTGCCTATTTCAAACCTTGAGGGCACTTGAAAAAGTACATGCCTGGTCTATTCCCAGGCTTTCCTCACATTTTGGTTCCAGGTGATTTTCCTAGTGGAGACCTCCATGTCCCATGAGGAGAGGCCCTGGCCATTGGCCATTCCGTGGAAAGACGGTTTCATTCCTCACTCCTGCGCTGGACAGAGGCCTTTGCTGGGCTTGCTGGGCTCACAGCAGCTTGAAAGTCCTGCTTGAATCCTTCCTGCAGCTGGCTGAGGATATACCTGGTCCAACCCCCACACTATGGTGAAAGGATCCACCGCACACGGGGTCCTCTGGCTCTCTGTTGTTACTGTGCCTTTCTCAGCTGTCTGTAGCTTTCACTGAAGCCACTTAGTTGTGGAAGTGAGGGTGTCACTTTTGGCCCCGCACACAACAACACAGTCTTAAAACAGAGTTCACAATCCTCCTCCTCACCCTCTTCCAGCCTTGAATATTCCCGCTGGAAGGCACTGTGGCCACATCGTGGGGCTGCCCGCTGGTGAAGGCGTGTTCATCTGAGGACATTCCCTTAGAGGACATGCCACTCTCTACCTCCCCAGGGGGCGGAGCAGCCGCAGGACCAGGCTGGGGGACGATGCTTGTGGTAGAGACATTCCTTGGCAGGATGCAGAGGGGAACATTAGGCAGGCTGGCTGTTCCTCTGCCCCTGTGCCCTGTCTTGTCATCGGAGGACAACGTGAAGGTCTGAAGAAGGCCAGGTGCACTGGCTCTCCTCCTTGGGGGGGGAGCAAAGGTGGAAGGGTCTGCAGGGGATGGGGTGGGCACAATCTCTGGGCGCACCTGGGGCTTAATTCGGGCTCTGAATGTAACCTCCTGGCACATTTGATCTCTCAACATGAGGTAGGTGGCCATCGCCTCATCAAATCGTCTCTGCAGTAGAGACTGGCGAATGTCATCTGGGTTGTAACCCAGGTCACGCATGGCCACCACGATTGCAGGGTCCGGGTGTTTGGGCAGACGCTCCACAGCTGGACTAGGTGACCCTTCCTCCCCTTGCCTTAGCCAAGGGTGCCCCACGACGTGGTCTACAGTGGGCCTCTCACTAGGGTTTTTCGTGAGCATCTGAACTATGACATTTCTCAAGCCCATAGAAAGGTATCTGGGTATGTCATACCTTAATTCCAGGACTGCCCGCCGCACCTGCATAACAGTCTCCCCTCTAAAGGGCAAGGCTCCCGTCACCATACAGTAGAGGACGATGCCCAGGCTCCAGACGTCCACCTTTCGGCCATCATAGGGTAGGCGCAGGAATACTTCAGGTGCCCGGTGTGTAAAGGCACCACACCAATCTGTGAGCTCCTCTCCAATGGAGTACCTGGTGCCAAGGCCAAAGTCGATGACTTTCACGTTGCCTTCAGTATCAAGCAGGATGTTGTCAGCTTTCAGGTCTCTGTGCACAATGCCTCTGTCGTGACAGTATTTGACTGCACACAGGATCTGCTTGAAAATGCCACGGGCCTTCTCCTCACACAGGCGCAGGGTGTCTCTGATATGCTGCCGGAGCTGCCCTCCGCTCACGTACTCCATGACCAGGTAGACATGGTCCACTGTTTCGATCACCTGAAACAGTCTGATGATGTTAGGGTGGTCCAGTGTCTTCAGTATAGAGACTTCATTCGCAAGGTAGGAGCTATTCTCCCACTTCTGCTGTAGTTTTACTGCAACCTGGGTTCTTGTGAGGTGGTGGTAGGCAAGTTTCACATAGCCAAAGTAGCCTTCGCCTATGGTCCTCAGGAGCCAATACTGAGCCTTCAGGATCTCATCAGGGGACCTGGCACTGAGAGAGCGCTGTGCTGTCAGCCACTCATACCTCTCATCATAGAATGATCGTGGCATCTTTACCAAATTTTAGAAAAGAAACAAATTAAAAAGCCCCCCCCCAAAAAAAATAACCAATAATAAAGACAAAAAACAATGCTACCTGAGGAAAAAAAGGAAACGTAACAGAAAGAGAATCAAAAGAAAAAAATAAAAGAAAGATATCAAATCAAAAGGTAAATAAAAATGAAAAATATTAGCAAAAACAGGGCGCAAAAACAAAGACCAAAAAGCAAAATCCCAAAATCCGTCAACCAAGCTTTGTAGTAGTCCAGCAGGTCACCAACCAAGAGCCTCCTGCGCTGTATGGACAAAAATCCAGCCCAGGCAAATTCCTTATATACCTGCTGGATGGCAGTTGGCCTTACTAACAATGGCCCCTCGGTGATGTCAGAGAACAAGTGAACCAATCACAGCTAGGCACAAGCCACGGGTCTTATCTCATTGGTCCAAATACCATTACAACTTTTTTTTTAAAAAATTCAAAAAATAACCTACTCCAACAGTTTCTTCCTTGATGGGTCATGGAGTCTGGTATTTCTCCCTGTGAAGCTAAAGCCAGTGGATGCTTCAATGGCCTCTTCAGTTGGAATATGAAACTCTGTGATAAAATTTGGCTTTTAAAGACCTCATCCTATCTACACTCAAGGTATTCAATTCCTTTGTCTTTAAACCTGGAGTGACTGATGTCAAACTAATCCTTTGGTAGCAGTTCTCAAACTTCCACTGTCACAAAAAGAAGTGTTCCCTAAAGCACCATGGAGCACTTTTAACATCTGTTGTGGGGGTGGGGGGTGGAGAGAGCCCACTTCACCATAATTTCCCTCATCAGATTTTGTATCAGAAGCCTTGGAACCCAGAAGACAGTGCGTTGGTATTTTCAAAGTGATGAAGGATAAAACCATCTGCTAAGAATTATAGCAGAGAAAAAGTGCTACAGCCCATTTGTGCTGCTGTTACAAAATGCCTTAGAGAGGGTTATGTGTAATTAACAGAAATTTATTTCTCACAGTTGTGCAGGTCGGCAAGTGCTTGGTTAAACTTCCCGGGAACTTCAGTGTGCCAAAGTGCTTGTTTTTGCTTTCTTACTTTGACTGTTACCCTGTTACTATTTCCTCACAAGGTGGAAGGGTAGAGACAGTCTTTGAAAGAAAACAATGTAGCAGACACACTTGCATCCCCCATCCAAATGCAACAGATGAGATTTTATTTTACTTGCTTCAGATCTCTTGTTGTTGCTGCTGCTGTTGTTCTCCTCCTCCCCTTCCTCCTCCAATTCCTTGTCCTCTTCCTCTTCTTGGGGTGTGGGGAGAGATCTTGGGCAGAGTCTCAGTGTGTAGTCCCAGCTGCCTTGAATGCTTGATCCTCCTTCCTGAGCCTCTGAAGTGCTAGGATTACAGGTGTGCCAACTCCCCCACCTTCTTCTTTTCAATTTTTTTTGGGTGGGGGAGGGAAATAAGCCACACACCTGCCTAAAGCCCTGGGTCCCATCTACCCTCCTGGATATTGTCATTTTTGGCTTTTGTTCTGTTTTGACCTTGCAATACTTGGGATTTAACCCAGGGTGCTTCCCACATGCTAGGCAAGTGCTCTACCACAGAGCTACATCCTCCTTGGATATAATTCTTAAGTCATTCCGTCTTTCCCATGTGTTTATCGACCTTTCCATCCAGTCAGCTCACTGAATTCTTCTTAGGTTAGTGTACCTGCAGACACCCTTGAATTCCATGCAGTCATATGACCCTGCACATAAAAGTACAATTTCTCCTCCATTGTAGTTTTTATCCTTTCATTTATTTTTTTCGTCTTACCATGATGTCCAAGACATCTGGTACAAGGTAGAATGTTACCAGTGATAGGAAGCAGAGTTCTCTCCTGTCTGACCTTAATAGAAATGTCTCAAATATTTCACCAGTAAGGATACCGTTTGCTATAGGTATTTGATAGATAACCTTTATCAGGGTTCAGGAAGTATCCTTCAATTCTGAGTTGAAGTTTTTATAAGGAGCAGGGAGAAGGATCAGAAGAAAAAAACAGTAGGCCTGAGTTCTGATAAAGTAGCAGGGAGATAGGGATGGCTTAGTAGAGAGGTAAAACCTGAGGAATCTGAGCGTGGAGAGGGTCACATAACACTGGGGAGGGGGAAAGTCACGTAGCAGTGGGGTAAAGTAGCCTATGGAACTGCATATAACCATATATGGATTAGACTTTGCTTTTTCCTTCTGTAACCTGCTTGCAAGGATATATAAGGTGAGACCCCTTTGTTCTAGGGGCTCAGCCTTTGGACAGGAGTTCGCTGGGTCTGTGCCAGCACAATAAAACTGCTTCCTGCTAAACTGCCTCAGTGTCCCATATCTCAGCTTGAGATTCCCACAACAATATTAAAATTTTATTAAATGCTAGCCAGACACTGGTGGTTTATAAGCCTGTGATCCTAGCTACTTAGGAGGCTAAGATCAGGAGGATCATAGTTCAAGGCTAGCCTGTGCAAATAGTTTGGGAGATCCCATCCCCAAAATAATCAGAGCAAAGTGGACTGGAGGTGAGATGTAGCTCGAGTTGTAGAGTGCCAGCTTTGCAAATGCAAAGTACTGAGTCCAATCCCAGTGCCAACAACAAAAAAAATTATCACTTTTTGTGTTGGCATCTATTGAGATGTTTGAGGTTTCTTCTTCATTGTTAGGTTGATAGATTACATTGAATTTTACTTAGCCAGAGTTGGTTTTTATGGTCACAGCACACTTGGCTGTTCCAGTAGCAGCGCCCCTCCTCCATGAATCCCTATCCCTGCGTCCTTACCTATTCATCACCCCTCCCACATTGATCCAGTAAGTTGTTCTGGTCAAGATCTGTTGTGATTTGGCCAATGAGACATTACAAAGGTGACACAAGCAGAGGTTTGAAAAGCACTTGTGCACTGGGCTTGCCCTGTTTTGCTGCTTACTGGGAAACCTTGTGCCACAGGAGAAGGCTGAGGTGACCTGACACAGATGTGACTCAGCTGACAGCCAGCTCCACGGCCAGACATGTGAGGGAGGCCGTGCCATCAGATGGCTGTCGCTGCCCGAGGACTCAGGTGAGACCAGCAGAGCTGTCCAGGTGTGCCTGCCTGCGCTGCCAACCACAGAATCACAAGCACAAATAGGTGCTGTTTTCAGATAGTTTTTTGGGGGTGACTTGTTAGACAGCAATAGATAACTGATACAGGGGACATAGAACTATTTGGTTCGTCTGTAATTTTCTCTCTCCCACAAAAGTTCTAGCTGTATTAATAACCTTTTCCCACATGAGGGGCCAAGTCTCCTTTCTAATTGCTGTCATCTTCCATACACAGCTTGTGGTACAAGATGATGCTCTAGCTCCTGCCACTGCATCTAAACACCAGCCAAGCAGAAGAGGAAGAGGAGGGAATTTCCTCTCCTACTTCAGTCACTCAGCCTGTCCTTTTCATATTGGTTATTCTTGAGATGGGGTCTTGCTTTACATCTGGCCTAGACCAGCTCCCCACTAGCCTCAGAGGCTTTCACTATAGTCCAAAAGGAAAAACTCAACAAGGCGCAGCATATGCTGGGCAGTTGGTTACCCAGAAAAACTTGGTCCTGCCAGCTATGCCAAGAGATCCTAGGTTTTCAAGCCCAGCCAAAACATTTGACAAGACAGCCTTGCCAGCCAGACCTCTGGACCTGTCCCCAGGGCCTCCAAAATGGATGCCAGCTAGAGCACCCACTTCCCAGGAGAGGGAGGGTCCAGGATAAATTTGTTTTGAATCTTGTCTCCCAAGGGTGGAATAACCTAACCCACTGGGGGAGGTGGAGGCTGTGCAGACAATACCCTGAGGCAATAATTCTCAGTCAGGTCCCTGGACCAGCAGCCTAACCTGGGAACTTGCTAGAAATGCAAATTCTCAGATCTCACCAAAAACCTTAATCAGAAACTCCAAAGGTCTGCCCAGCAGACCTTAAAACCTTGTAAAAAGGCCTATACCCAAGCACAAGAAAAAAGAAAGATTGCCAGTTGCTGTATGTAAGCTTTTAATTAACTTTACTGGAAAGTCAAATTCATGAGTTAGTACAGATCAAAAGATTGTTTGCATGGGTTACAAATGAGTCTTTTTTTTTTTTTAACAGGAATGAAACAGTGCAAATTATAAATTGTAAAAAGGAAGAAAAACCTTGTTGGTAAAATTCCAGAGAAGCAAGATTTTACACAGCATATTGAAGATCGATAGATATTTTAATTTGAGAACAAGAATTTAATGTTATAGAATTATACACTACTTTATAAAATTAAAATTTCTATGTAAGGGTTATATTAGTAATAGTTAACAAAATCTTGACATCACATTTGGTGGTCTCCTACATAATAGCTGTTGTGTATCCTTGATTAGAAGAAATAAGTCTTTGTCTAACTATTGCAAAACAGTCTATCATTCTCATTGTTCTTAAAGACAATGAAAATACATGCAAATTTAAAAAATGGTAGAAATATTTTGATTTTAAAAATACAGCATTTCAGAGGTCCGTGTTTGATTTCTCTGTGGTGGTCCTTTGTTTGCTATAGTTTGCTGAGATCACAGTGAAAACATCTCAATCACCACATTTAAGTCACAAACTTAAATGGAAGACAAAGGTAGGACAAGTTCCCAGGAATTCTGCATTGCTGTGATTTCCTTAACAATACTAAGTCCGATTTCTTCATTTTCACTTGCTATATATGCAATAAGAATTCCTAATATGACAAGGCAGATTCTGTTCTGTCTTCTACCATGTTTTGAAGGAACTGTGCATTCACTGGACTCTCATCCCTCACAAGTAAAATGTAATTTTATTGTTGGATAAAATGTAAAGGTAAGAGTGGATCTAGGACTGGAGGTGTGGCTCAAGTAATAGAGTGCCTGCCCAGCAAGCCTGAAGCCCTGAGTTCAAACTTCAGTACTGCCAAAAAAAAGAAACAGCAGACTTGTCACAGATTTTTGACCTACTGTGATAACCCATTATATTTATTACACAAATGGCTACTTCTAGAGGTTTTCTCTGAGAACATTTGGTTAATTGTGTGAACTTTGTGTTGTTTAAGGGAAAGTGTAGAGTGGAATTGGAACAAACTGTGAAGTCTTTTTGTAACAAGTAATTCCAATAATTGTTTATAAAGCACAAATTAGTACTATCTACTGAAAATAATTATTTTTCTTCTTCTTTTCTATATTCACATAATTTGCATAAGTATTAGTTTGCATATATCTGATTTCAAAACAGGTTCTTGTCAAGACCAAACAAAGTATGTCACAAATGAAAAACTTGACTTACCTTATTACATAAAGTACTGAGAAAAATGGTCTCTGCTCTCTATGCCATGAGAGAAAAGCTATTGTTCTGGCCGACTCTGGTGTATCAAATTCTGTCTGTTAGACAAAACCAACAGTATCCAATCAGCTTTAAGTTACGTGTCTATTATAAGGACTATAACACTCCTCAAATTTTACCATGCTTATGAATCAATTGCCTGGTGGTTTTGTTGGTCCAGATAGTGAATACTTTTCTTGGAGTTCATTTTGTCTCAGTTGTAAATTCTCAACTCTGCCACTGTTACATTAAAGTGGCCATAGACGATATGTAAGTGAATGGGCACACCTGTGTTCCAATAAAACCTGAATTACAAAATAGGTGGCAGGCCTCCATGATCTAAGAGAACGTCCTAACTCTTCTCTACATTTTTATGACCTTAGAATAAATGGATTTATTCAGGTGGTTATTAACAAACATGACATTTTATTTCCTCATTACTTAAAATACCTGCTCACTGAGTCCAGTAATTTTGTTCAAGGTCTGAAAACCAGGTCTTATAATCCAACTGACAGTGACCAGGGTGTCAATTATCCTAGCTAGAATCTTGACACATCAGTCTTTTTAAATAGCTGAAATGCCTAATGACTCCACCAATGTAGACATAGAACCCATCACTTAAAACATGCCAATATGGAAAAGTGATGAAATAAAACACATATTCCAAAGGTGGCTACAAACTGGTAAGAGGGATTGAAAAATAAAAACACTAAGAAAGATTGTCTATTATTGATTTGAACTTTAGAATTCAAAACTATCCAAATGCTATAGGTTCCTCAGGGACTATTTCAACTATTCTTTCATAAGCAAGAACATTCTTACTTTACAAGACTATTTGTAGTGACTTGGCCAAGACCACATGGCTAGTGATACACAAAGGTCTATTATTCCTATCTTAAGTAACCAATATTAATCCAACTGACAGTGACCACCTGTCATTTGCTAAATTAAACCAGAATTTCAAGTAGTTTAGTTCTTACTTCAAAACAGCACTTTCAAAGACCCTGCCAAAGACTGGAGGTAACATTCAAGTGGTAGAGTGCCTGCTTTATAAGCATAAAGCTCTGAATTCAAACCCGTCCTACCGAAAAAAACAAAAAAAAAGACCCTGCTAAGCACCTGCCTGGCAAATGACAGGTCTTCAATACAATCCTCTGTCCCTACTCCACCCCCAAAGAAAAGAGGGAGGGGAGGAGAGGAGAGAAGAGGAAAGGAAAGGCCCTTCCAAAGACTGAAAAATCACTTACCAAGAACAAAACAACACCAGAATGGGGTTGTAGCTCAGTGGTAGACTCCTTCCCTACAATGTGTAAGGCATAGCACCAGTCTCACAGAAAAAAAAAGAAAAACAGAAACAGAGAGAGAAAGAAAGACAGAGAGAGAGACTCACAACACTAATATCATTTGTAGTAAACTCTTTTTTTGGTCATTAACTAAATTCATTGCTTTCTCCTCCAAATAGAACACTGTCTTAAACATAGACAAGTCAATGCGAAGTCACACGAAGAATGCCATTCTCTCTTTTTTTGACAGTACTGGGGGATTTCAACTCAGACCTCACCCTTGCTAGGCAGGCACTCTACCATTTAAGCCACACTGCCAGTTCTTTTTTGTATTGGGTATTTTCAAAATAAGTTCTCTGGAACTATTTGCCCAGGCTGGCTGCAAATTGTGATCCTCCTGATCACTGCCTCCTGAGTAGCTAGAATCATAGGCGTAAGCCAATGACAACTGGCTAAGAATGTCATTCTTAGATTAGGAGGTGAGGTAGGAGCATTGTGGGTTCCAGCCCAGCCTGGCCATACATGATGACACTGTCTCAAAGAAAACAGGGAAAAAAGAAAGTCATTAAAATATAATATCAACTAGCATGGTGGCAAGCCCATGTAGTCCCAGGTACTTGGGAGGCTGACATAGAAGGACCATTTAAGCCCATGAGGTCATAGACCAGTAAACACAGCAAGATCCAGTATGGAAACACACACACGCACACACACACACACACACACACACACACACACACACACACACAAAACGAAATGTTTTCTTTTTGGGAGAAATTTGGAGTGTTGATTTCTGATTTCAAAATGTGATAGTCATGTTTTTGCCTCACTTGACATGTCCTTTAAGTCTATAGTCACTGAAGTAAAAGTCTTACCATAGTCTGTGGAATTGATGCATAGTTTGGAACTTCTACCACTTGGTGGAGAAAACTCTGCACAGTTTTTCCCAACACAAAGCATCAGTGCCTGTGAATAGGAGTAAAATTATCTTAGAGGATGCCTCATAGGAAGTGTTGGCACCACACCTCTGGGAGTATTTTGAAAGGTCAGAAGGATGCGTGTATTTACAGAGATTGTACAGATCATAACAGGACTAAAAACAACTAGTATTTACCACAGTGACACCTGGCATGGAAAAAGGCAGTGGTGGGAGAAAATGGCTGACACAAATACATGTAGAGCAAAGAGTACAAATCTATTCAAGAAGAGAGATACCATGGGGAAGGAAACCTAATGCTAAAAAGGAACAGTGGTACAGTGAGGGGGTCAGGAAGTCAAACTACTCACAGAGCCTGAATCCAGGAGGAAAGCGCCATCTCTGCTCAGTTTCTCCGTGGAGAGCTGAAGAACAGGGGGCTGAGGGATGATTCTGTCATTGATGCTGAGGGCTCCCCGAGGAAGTGAGGAGGTGATTACAGCTGCTAGACACAGGTAGGAGAGTCACAGGGAAGAAAAAAAGCAAGTAAAGGAGTGTTACCTCCAAGAGTTTGGGCCTTACTCACTTAGGCCAATCACAGTTATTCATAATATGAAGAAGATGAAGCTAAAACAAAGCTGCTTAAATCCCAAGAAATCCAAATTAACTTCTGATCCTAACTATTATTTCAAAAGCAAATGCAATCCTATGTAACACTATATAATGCTGTAGAGTGAACAAATGATGTCAGTGAGGTCCAAATAACATCTGGAATTAGTTAATAGTAGTACAGCAATCGATTTGAATTTACTGGATTTCACAAGAGTATCATGCTTTTGTAATTTACTTTATGTTGATGTATTTATTTGAGATAGGCTCTCACTATGCAGTCCAGGACGGCCTGAACCTCACCATCCTCCTCCCTTGGCACCACGCCAGCTGAAAACATTTTAAAATTTTCTATTCTTTCTTTGTTTTGACACGGGGCTGCCTGTGTTGCCTAGGCTGGTCTCAAGCCTGTGGGCTCAGATGATCCTCTCGCCTCACTTTCCAAGGAGGTGGACGATGGAGTGGACCAAACCTGTGGGCTCAGGTGATCCTCTCGCCTCACTTCCCAAGGAGATGGACGATGGTGTGAACCATCACACACATCCGAGTAAAATGATGGGGGTGAGAACTTTCTGCATTGTATTTGTAACTGACCTGTAAATCTAAATTCCAAATGAGGGGAGAAGAGGAGGAAGGGAGAGAGAATGACGTGTTAACACTGTTTCTCTCAGAAAGTATTAGGAGTGCTTTACTTGTCTCTCATTTTTTTTAGTGGTGCTGAACTGAGGGCATCCTACTTGCTAAGCTGGCTCTCCACTACCCAGCCACATCTGCAGCCTCCTCTCTTCCTGATAGTTACGATATTATAGACACAAAATCAACAACATTAAAATTCCATGTCAACTTGCTATGCTGCTATTTTTTAATGGGAGGAAAAAAGTAAGACTGAACCAGGTATGGTGGCATGGGCCTGTACTCCTAGCACTCAGGGGGTGAGGAGGATTTAGAGTTCAAGGCCAGCCTGGGATGCACAGTTAGACCTTGTCTCAAAAAAAAAAAAAAAAGAGAGAGAGAGAGAGAGGGAAATTTAAGTTTAGTTAATTGAACTTATCAAATAAGTAAGATTATTTTGTAATACAAATTAATAATGCTAAGAACAATTTTCATTTGTAAAAAAATTACCTCCTGTTTCTCCTTTACGTGATGGTTAATCTTACCTGTCAACTCTTTAAATTTTTTAACCATGGTTAAATGCCATGAAGTAGGCAGCAATGTCTTCACCATGTGGGTGTTGTCAGGGCCGAGGGCCCTTCCATCCTTGTCAAGGGAGTGCTAACCTCTCCTGTCATACAACACCTTAAATGTCACCTTGACTGGATTGAGAAGCACACAGGAGACCAGAGAACACACCTCTGGGGCGTCTGAGATGGTGTTTGCAGAGACGATTACATCATGAGCTCTCTGGATGGATTAAAACTCCTTAATTGATTCATAGTTTGATGCCATTACTGGGGGGAGGTGAAGGTGGGAGGTGGGGCCTGGTTGGAGGAAGAAGGTCCCTGGGGTGTCCTTGAAGGGAATATCTTGCCCTGGCTGGTTCCTGTGTTCCTTTTCTCTGCTCCTGGCTGCATGATGGGAACTGCTCTGATCCACAACACCTCCCCACCATGATGGACTGACACCTCTGAAACGGTGAGGTAGAATAAATCTTTCTTCCCTTAGGTGATTTTTGTCAGATATTTTGTCAAAGATGATAAAAATAATGAATACAAAAGATATCTTAAATTTTTAAAAAATTTTGAAAGATTTTAACCAAAACATTACTCCCTATCTCTACATATACTAACTTGAGCACAACTGTAAATAGATGATGATTTAACATTTTTATGCTTTAACTTTAATAAATATGGCAATAAATAATATGACTTTAATAAATTTCCTATCAAAAGCAAAATATTACAACTCAGATAAATATTTTCCCTTTACTTCAAAGACAGCATTACATTGAACATGGACCTAGGGTACTCAGATGTCATTTCACTCTTACCATACATCTTCCAGATCAATTTGTTTAAATAAATAGGCTGCTCTGGTCAACTTGACATTTTCTTTATTTCTTACATCTGTTCTAGAGACTTGACTTAGGAAACTAAATAAAGGTACTATTTTCAGGAGCTTCCCTGAACCAGTATCTCTCTACATATAACTAGCAAAAAGATAAAAATATAAAGCTTTAGATAACAAACAAACCTCTTCTCAATTCAGCACTGGAATGAGTATGATCACGCTTAGAAAACATCTAGAAAAAGCCACTAAAAAAAGGAATCCATCTTTCCTCATCTGAGAGATTGTCAATTCTGTACAAACTGGGATGAGTTGTGAGCATAAGGTGAACCAAGGGCTGGGTTTGCACTTGACACAGCAAAATGTGTTCTTCTAGATACACGTTTGTCCAGTCTGGAATGATTTCTGTAATGAAAAACAAACCCCGTGCCCACCAAAAGAAGACATTTAAAAAGTACAGAATTTTGTAAATGTCAGACAGAATTTCCAAATTTACTATGAATTATTGTTTCAAAAAATATTCTAAGAAGTCATATACGTGTATTAACTTGTGTCTACAGTGTCACCTAAAAGTCTGGAGCAGTTAATGAACTGACCATGGCAAAGCTATCTTATATGTTTCCTCATCATAAAATAGGTCTACTATCTACCATGACATAGTGACAGTGATGTAACAATCTAAGCAGTATCACAGGAAGGACATCAGTACGTAGCAGATGACAAAGGCACACATGACGGGCTATGGTATCCACTAAGTGTTCTACCAATGCTGCATGATAATGAGTGGTGGCTGTCTCTGTTTCTCCCACACTTAGAGAAACTAATCAAGATACCAAAGCTTGCAAATCAATGATGAAAAGTAGTAATACAAATGATGACTACTAAGTACAAAAGAGTTCATAAGCAAGAGTGACATTTAAATAGTGTATTAGCTTCATGGAGAATGATGAAGTTTTGAGGTAAAGGTTTCCAGGGGACAGAAAGGGGTAAAAGAGGCAGAGAAAACAGGAATGAGATAGGACTAAAGCAAGGGCACCGGCTAAATAAAAGACTACGAGGAACCCTGGGGGAAGCGCAATTTATGAGGGACAAGAGAGCACTGCTCATGTGTCATACTGACACACCTTCACGTGTCCTGGCGGTGCCCATGCTGGGTCACTGTCCTCAGAACCAGCTGGGCTTCTGATGCCCATGAGCACCTGCACTTGTGCAGCCGCCTACTTCCCAGGGCTGCAGCGCATCAGTGCTATGGGGACAGGACCTGGGCACTGAACTTCCTGTGTCCTGTTACACACTCTCTGCCTGACGAAACCAACTCTCTTCCTTTCTCTGTTTTTGCTTTTCCTTCCTTTTTTATGTCCTTCCTTCTTTTTCTTTCTTTCTTCCTAGTACTGGCGTTTGAACTCAGGGTCTTACCCTTGCTAAGCAGGTGCTTTACCACTTGAGCTACACCACCGGTCCTTTTGCACTATTCTGCCCCAGCTGGCCTTGGCAGCAATCCTCCTAAATATGCCTCATGCATAGCTGGGATCACAGGGGTGCACAATCATGCCCAGCTTGTGTGTTGAGAAGGGATCTCACCAACTTTTTCCCAGCTAGCCTCAAATCTTGATCTTCCTGATATCTGCCTCTGCCTTTTATTATAGGCATGCACCACCATGACTCAGCCTACCAAACTAAACTTTCTCTGGTCCTATCTGTGACCTTTCTTATAAAATCCAGTTTTAGCAAGAACCCCCACCCTCAATATCTGATCACTCCCTACAACTCATCAGGTTCATCATTCTCCATCATCCCCCAGCTGATGTCTAATTACCCTGGACTATCTTCATAAGAATCTTGTTAGCAAGAAGCCCCTTTACTCTTTTTTTTTTCTGTTCCTTTGAGACAGTGTCTCAATAGGTATCCCAGGCTGGTCTTGAACTCACAATCATCCTGCCTCAGCAGACCAAATGCTGGCATCACACGGGTGTGCCAATAGTCCTTGGTAATCTTGATGGTACCTATTAGTAATTTTCTATCCATCAACCCCACCTTACTCTTTCTAAAATTCCCAACTACCCATGAGGCATTCAGAGCTGCATGTAGTCTCCTACTGTGCTTCCAACAAGTGTCATTGAATGAAAAAACAAAAAGCTGTATGATTTTTGAAATTAGTATGTGGACAGTCACTAAGAAGGAGGCAAGTACTACGGGAAATGAAAGAAGCAAAGCTCCAAGTACACATTAAAAATATTTAATGAGTGTCTATTATGTTTGTTTTGGATTTTTGTTTATTGTTTTG
Organism: Castor canadensis; assembly: GCF_047511655.1. NCBI lineage: Eukaryota > Metazoa > Chordata > Mammalia > Rodentia > Castoridae > Castor > Castor canadensis. The sequence continues at coordinate 62,657,473 of NC_133401.1, read as the reverse complement.
GCAGTACTGTGGTTTGAACTTAGGCCTTTGCACTCTACCACTTGAGCCACATCCCCAGCTATTATGCAGGGAACTGTTTAGGTGCTGGAACAAAGTAGTGAATGAAAAAGATAAAAGCCCTATGGTTATGTCAGACTGCATTCTATACAAGGAGAAGAAAATAATAAATAAGCAAAATACCTGGTCAGTAATATGTGCTTCAGAAAAAACCTAGAATGGAAGAGTCAGACATGTCAGGGTGTTGTAGGGAAGGGAAGGATGAAGCGGCGCATGTTAAATAGAAATAGACAGAAAACCTGAGAAGGAAGACAGATATGGGAAAAAAATCAAAACAATGACAAAAAAAACCCTGAAGTAGAGGGAGAAGCTCTACTTCTGTGTACTTATATTCCAAAATGGAAATATGTACCTTGAAACTAGAGCCTTTCCTATGAGGGGAGAACAGGTTGCCCACAGCATCTAAAAGAGATTACACACACCAGGCAAGCAGATCTTGGAAATTCAGAAAAACACAGAAATAAACAAGATCTAAAGCAGCCCTGATCAGTACTTTTTATCAAAAAGCACTATTATCAAGAGCTTGTAGATAAAATGCTATGAGAAGATTACTTGAAGTCTGTAAGCTTGGACATTAAATGCTAGACACTGGATAAATAAGCCTATTCCATGATTCCAGAGTTCTCTATTTTTTTGGGAGGTGAGGTAGAGACACAGAGCAGTTAGGGAAACATGTAAATTACATGCCTATAATCCCAGTGCTTAGGAGGTATATAGCATGACCCTGTCTCAAAACAAAAGAACCAAATGAAAAACGCTATGAACAAAGCTAAAACTAAACTGAGGCTCCATGAAAGAAAATTTTCCCTATAGGAAACTCAGAAAAGGGGTATCTATTTCTGTGAAAGGCACATCGAAATGTGAAAGAAATCAATCTTATGAAAGGCTTCCCTGAGGGAGAAAGGATGTAAGAACCAAACTGATGTTAAACTCTGCATTTGAAAACGGGACAAGAGAATCAAAATGACAACTAGATCTGAGATGGAAGTAAATAGTTAAAGACCCAAATAAGTTTTCTCCTAGCACACAAGATTTGGGAAGGCTGTGAACATGTGTGTGGTAGTAAACTAGTTTTTAATCTCAAATTTCATGACTACAGGTCTAACAATCTTTATAGTGCCCTGCCACCTCTTACTATCCAAGCTACTGTGCTCATAAAGCACTGTTATAAACAATCCTACTAAGTACCGACATTAAACACTGGGTAGCATGGTTATTAAGTCCAAAGCAGATGAGTACAGAGACTGAAATCAGTTTACTGGGGACAAGGCAAGCGAGGGAAGGAGGCAGGAGTGCCGCTAATTGCTTATGGGCAGAAGATAAAAGTGCTCTAAACTCAGACTGCGATGATGGCTGCACAACTCTGTAGATAGACTAAAAACAATGGAATGGTACAATTAAAATGGTGCAGTCCTGTGACAATAATTCTATCTCAGTAGCGCTGTTTAAACAAGCAAAAAGTATTATCTGTGGCAGATCTTTTTATTGACATAGCTATAAGCACCCAAATTGAAACCTATAAAGCTAATCATTTACAAGAAAACAAAATATGTGAATTTGCTTAATGGTTTTACTTGTAAAATATTTACAAGTGATATCCACTCTTACCCATATTGGCCAATAACCCTGAAATTGCTTGAACATCAGCTTCCAGAAAGACTTCATTCAGAGTTGAAACTACTGGCAAACACAAAGTACGGATAGTATTCTTCTTTCACCTTTGGGGAAAACACATGATAGTAAGGACAGCTACATTCAAAAAAGATTATGCTAGAGTCAGGTCTTTTCACTATTGAACCAAGTAGTGTCATATAGGAAGCAGAGATGCTATCAACACTCTAGTCTGTGACAACAATAAAGTTTTTTTTTATTATTATTTTTTGAGTATAAAACTCTTTATTTACAGTATTACTAAACAGATAACAGGGAGCATATTTAAATGATAATATCCTAGCATTTTCTTCCTTCTCCACTTCTTTCTCTATATCCCCCCCACCACCCCGCTTTCTTTTTTGAGAGGAGGACTCACTATGTAGCCCAGGCTGGCCCAGCCATATGAGTGTTGGAATTACAGGTATCTGTCAGCACACCTGCCAATATGCTAGTGTGCTTTGTGGCCTTTTTTAAGTTCAGAAAATTTTTATTTTATTTATTTTATTTGCAGTACTGGAGTCTGAACTCAGGGCTTCACACTTGCTACCCAAGACCTCTACCAATTGAGCAATGCTCCTAGCTTTAATTTTACTCTTTTTAAACACAGAAAAAAAAATTAAAGGAAATAGATTAGTAGTTACAATGCCCTTTCTTTGCTAGTTACCTACAACAACTATCAGTAATTCAAAGTAAAAATGAAAACTTTTAAGAATCATCAAATTATCTCTCTTCTCTCTCTCTCTCTCTCTCTCTCTGTGTCTCTTCTCTCTCTCTCTGTCTCTCTGTCTGTCTGTCTCTCTCTTTCTCTCTCTCTGTTTCTCTGCTGGGGATTGAACCCAGGACCTTCTGCATGGTAAGCTCATCTGGGATGTGAATAAACAAACTGGACACAGCAAGAAACTACTCAGGAATAAAAAGGAGTAAATCACTAAGATGCAGCATGTGGATGAATCTCAAAATGCTAAGTAAAGGAAGCCAGACTCAAAAGTCTACACACTACAGGTTGAGCAACCTGAACCCAAATATCCAAACTCTGAAATCTTTCAAGCACCACAAGTGGAAAATCCCGCTCCTTAGACATGAGGGTAGGGTAGCGGTCAAAATGAAGGCACACTAAAATATTGTATAAAATGATCTTTGGCTATGTCTGTAAGATGTATAGGAAACACAAGTGAACTTTATGTTAAGATCTGATCCCATCCCCAAGATATCTCATAATGTACATGCAAATAATCAAATATTTGAAAAAAATCCAAAATTGAAAAAATTCTTCCAGTGCCCAGTCTTGTTTTGTTCTGTCAAGTAAGACATAAATGTCTAGACGGGCACCGGTGTCTCACATCTGTAATCCTAGCTACTCAGGAGGCAGAGATCAGGAGGATTGAGTTTCAAGGCCAGCCCAGGGAAAATGAAAAACGAGACCCTATCTCAAAATACTCAGCAGAAAAAAGGGTTAGCAGAGCGGCTCAAGTGGTAGAGTTTAGCCTGCCTAGCAAGTGTGAAGCCTAGAATTCAAACCCCAGTGCCACCAAAAAAAAAAAGTAAATTGAACATGCCTCAGAATAAAACACAAATTAGATGTTAATTAGGAATGAACAAGTCCCACCCTTAAGAACTGCTGTCTGTCTCCAGCACAAGTCCTTTCAAAACGTCCACTGGACGAGGTCTTTCCCTGGCTACTCCATCTTAAAATAGCAACTCGAGCACTTCCTATACCCTTACCTGCTCTGCTTTTCTCCTTAACTATGACACTGTTTATCCTGTTTATTATCTGACTCACTAATAGAACTAAAATCTATGCAATAATTTTTTTTTTTTTTTTTTGAGACAGGGTCTCGCTGTGTTGCCCAGGCTGTTCTAGCACTCCTGGGCTCAAGTGATCCTCTTGCCTCAGGCTCCCCAGCACTGGAATACAGGCCAGAGCACAGCTCAATAAAGGGATTTTTAAACTGATGCACAGAATGTCTGCTACAAAACAGACTCTCAATGAGTATTTATGGCTGAGTATGGTGGCCCATGAGTATAATGCCAGGACTTGGGAGGTTGAAGCAGGAGGAACATGAGTTCGAGGCCAGCCTGGGCTATACAGTAAGATCCTGACTCCAAAGAAAAGAATGTGTGAATAAAATGCAAAATGGTCTAGGAAAATAAACACCATGGCTTTACCAAGAATAACAACAAAGCTCTTATGATCAGGAACACTCTTTTGGCTGAACAGGCATTCCTAATTACTCCAAAGAGTCTCTCATACTCAGAAGAAGACATTCTACATGAACAAACGTACCTTTACTACAATACTGTGCTGAACGTTAACACAGTAGAGCTTATGTTGTGGTTTTTGTGACAATAAAGCAAACAAAAACTTACCTTTGCTTGATGTATACAAGAGTGCTGACTGAAAAGAACCCAACTGCATGTCAGGAAGACTCTTTTCCGCTGACATCTGTACTGTATACCTGGCATCTGGGTTGACATTGGGCAGAGACAGGAAGTCTGTGGAGCAGACAAAGAAGTTCCCATGGAAAGTGTGAATGGTGAGAACTAGGCGAGAACAAATTTTAAAATGACTTTATATGCCTGCCTCTGGATATTTACACTTTATCCTAGTCACTTATGAGATACTAAAAATAGGTAGATAATAGAGAGGATTTAGTGAGATTGAGGGGGATAGGTGTCTTCTTAAATAAAGGTGAGGATACAACCTTCAAAACGCTTTCTGGGAGGGACAGTTTGGCTCTACATATTAACATTATTTGAACTTTAGCAATCTCTTATCTAAGAATTTATGCTATAGATATACTCATTCAAGTGCACATTTCTTTGTGCAAAAACATTTTAAACAGATTTGTCACAGCAAAAAATTTTAAAAATCACCATCACTGGTTATCAGTAGTAAAATAACTAAATTGTGATTTGTTCCTTTTAGTGAAATTAGGTAGACATTAAACAGAATGGGATAGGTTTATATAAACTAAAATGAAGGGATCTTTAAAGTTTATTAAGTGAGCATGTCATTTATGCAAATACACCATCTATGTACTTTCCATGCAGTTGTACCTAAGCCAAAAGCAGAAAATCCTGTTATGCACCAAAGTGGTTACAGTAAATACATAAGGATGTAATTGTGTGTACAATCAAGCTGATATGGAAGGAATTTAGCTTTAGCAATAGGTATATATGCAAATATATACATGCATAATGCATGTATAAAATATTTGTATTTTAAAGAAAAACAGATGCATATATTGTGAAATAAAAACTAACTTTAAAACAAGAAAGATACAGTTCTGCACATACAAAAACAGATGTCCATGATGTGGTTTAAAAACATGTGAGCATCTCATGGAGCACAGCAGAGCGGGAGCCAGCATGCAGAAGCCTGGTGACTTGCCAGATTCACACTGCCCCAAGCTCCCTTGCCAGCATCTACAGCAGGGAACATCATCTGCAGCTAGAGAAACACTTCAAGGTGGATGGGTACCCTGACTATAAGACCAGGTGGCCCTGGCTACCAGGCTCAACCTGAAGGAGTATGATGTGCAGGTGTGGTTCCAAATGTATTTGATCCTTAAGGACTGTGAGGAACTCTTTTTTTCTGGGGGGGGGGGGGGGGGGCGCAAGGGGGAGTCCTGGAGTTTGAACTCAGAATTTTGCACTTGCAAAGCAGGCACTCTAATGCTTGAGGCACACCTCTAGTCCATTTTGTTCTGCTAATTTTGAAGATAGGGTCTCACAAGGTATTTGCCCAGGCTGGCCTCAAACCTTGATCCTCCTGAACTCAATCACTCAAGTAGCTAAGGCTTATAGGTGTGAACCACCACTGCCCCAGCTAAGTTCATTGTTAAGGCAGGAAAATGACATAAAACCAGCAGAAAAAAAAAAAAAAGCTAGGCCCCAGTGGTTCATACTTATAATCCTAGCTACTCAGGAGACCAAGATCAGGAGGATCATGGTTTGAAGTCAGCCTGGGCAAATAGTTTGTGGGACCCTATCTTAAAAAAAACCTATCACAAAAAGGGGGGGGGAGGTGGGCTGGTGGAGTGGCTCAAGGTGTAGGCCCTGAGTTCAAACCCCAGTACAGAAAAACAAAAAAACAAAAAAAAAAAAAAAAGAAAAGAAAAAAATCCTGGACCCATTGTTTGGTTTTCTGGAGATTACAACAACAGCTACGACCACTGAAAATAAAGTGCCAAAAGCAGAACATTTTACAAACCCCGCCCCACCCCCTTGCCCTGCCATTCCTGGCTCTCCATTATAACCAGCATTTGGAAGTGACTTGATCACAAAGCACTGCTCCTTTCATCTTTTCAGTCTGGACAGCTTCTTCTACCACAGCCTGAAGTCTGATCCCGATTTCTGGTCAGACACTGTGAAGTCCAGGGAGCTCCCCTCAGCCCTAGAGGCCTTCCAGAGACTTTCTATCTCTGCATTGGCACCTGGGTACAAAGAGGGAGGTAGCATGGCAGATTGAGGGCAGATCAGGCCCAGGATGGTTCTGAATATTTGAGGGGGGGAGGGTCTGTGCCTATGGCTCTTGCAGGTCCCATGGAGCCAGATCCCTGTGGGTACTTTTGGATCTGTGAATACACCATTTCCCCAAACCTGCTAGACAGTTCTCATGGATATGATAGGAGAGCAATTCTTGCAGATTTTTTTTTTTTTTCTTTTTGGGAGGGAACCCAGGATCTTATGTATGCAAGGCAGGCTCAGTAGTAACTGAGCCACACCCCTAGGTGGGGAAAGCATTTCTGGGGGATTCCTTCAGTACTTGGTGCCCACAGGCTCTAAATGGCCCTGCCCACCCTTACTCACACTTGGCTAGTGGGAGGTTTTAATGTCTGCTTTGTGCCCTGTCCTGGCTTTAATATTAATTTCCCTGGTGTTTGGCAGGTTGGTCATTCACATATGTTATGTCCTCTTATGTTTCATTCATTTGAATTTATTCCTCTACGACAACTGAAGTGCCTTATTATTTCTTCCCCACCCCCATAAAAAAGCCCCGTGATTGTGAGAGTCATCTTTTTGACCTGGAATTAAGGCTAAAGTATGTGCTTACCTTGTACGGGAAAACTTTTAAAGGGATGTCAGAAGCCAAAGAATGGGACCTAGTGGACTATGTTTCTCTTTTTATATGTTTTAATACTTCATCTTTTTCCCCCTGTGGTGCTGGGGATTGAACCCAGGGCCTCAGACATGCTAAACATGCCGTCTACATACAGCTGTACCCACCCCATCTCCTATCAATGATTTCTAATGAAATTAATTGATCATAAAAGAAAAAACTAAGCCAGTTAACCACACAGTTTTCAGTTAGGCACTCTGTAGAGAAGCTCAAGCCTAGTTTGTTGGCATTTTCCCAGGCTCTTCCTACCCTTACCTTTTTTTAGGGGGCCGGGGGTAGGGGCATGGGGAACACTGAGATTTGAACTCAGGGCTTGTACTTGCTAGGCAGGCACTGAACCATTCCTCATCCCAGTTCCCAGTCTCTTTATGAAAAGTAAGATAATAAAAATAACCTCTGATTCATCAAGTAGAGAAAGTCTTAAGCATGTTTAGTATGAACACTTTCCCTAATTAGCAGTCAGTATCTGGAGAAATAAACATTTTTTAATTCTGCCAATCTTATATATTAATTTTTAACATTCTGTTTTGAGACTGTGTCTTACTTCATAGCTCAGGCTAGTCTCAAACTTATGATCCTCCTGCCTCAGCCTCCAGGCACACAGTTCTTTTTTTAAAAAAAAAAATTATTTCTCAATGCATTTCTGTATGTCTTCATATACTGCCTTGTGCTAGCTGCTCTGGTGCTTATTATGAGTTTATAAGCACAGACCACTGTCTCACCAGTTGAGATCTGCCTTACTTAGAGTACTAACATCAGACCTTTTAATTTCATTTTCTCCTCTTTTCTACCAGCATATATTAATTACACAAGGGGTTTTGTTATAATATTTCCATACACGCATATAATGAGCTCTGATCAGAGTCAACCCCACTATTACTCGTTCTTATCTTCCTCCCCCCATTTTTAAACAATTTTTAACGGGTCTGACAACTCTACTTTCATACTTGGGTACAAAATACTTACTCACCCCTCTCATCCTCCAGACTCCTGCTGGTTCCCAACCCCAAATGCTCCTCCTTCTGACACTCCCACAAACTCCTTTTAAATAATGCTACTATTACCACACCAAAGTAACTGCAGGCATTTCACTCAGCTTTTCTCTAACTTCTCAAGGTCCTGTCAAAAAGAATAATCCATTAGTGGTATAGAAACTTCTCTATTTCTCTCCTACTAAATTAGCATAGCCCACTATAAGATTTATTACTGGTTAAACTGATCAGCAGGAGGCTATTGTGCACACCTGCAGCCCCCAGCTGCTTAGAAGGCTGGGGGGAAGGGGAAATTGAGACCAGCCTGGGCATTATTTAAGAGAATAAATGCTCTTACGTTGCCTTCTACTTAGAATAACGTCATATGTCATTTCACCATTCACTGAAGAAAACAATCATGAAGAACTTACCCGGAGAAGCCAAATCAGAATACTGTCCACTGAGAAGGAATAAGTCAACAGCTACCTGCTGACCAGAACAGTCCAAGGCTAATTTCTTATAGAAGTCAATCGATGGAGTCAGGTGTATTTTCTATGAATAATAAATAACAAAGATACATCAAAAAATCATTATCAAAAATGTAAATACATCTGCATATATGTATAATTATAACATCTTTGACCCACCTCCATATGTGTGGTTTTTTTTTTTTGGGGGGGGGCAATACTGGAGTTTATATTCAAGGTTTCACCCTTGCTACATAAGCCTTCTATCACTTGAGAAACACGCCCAGGCCTACATAGATTAATAACAATTATCTCTGGGGTATTCTACTCAAACCTTGTACATTTTTATACTACTTGATTTTTCATTAAAAAACGGACTAGACAGGTGTGGTGGCCAAGCCTACAGGCCCAGCAACTGGGAGGCTGAGGAAGGAGGACAACAAGTTCAAGGCCAGCCTGAGTTACTTAATGAGACCCTGTCTCAACAGACTAAAAACGAAGATGCATGTGTGCTGCTTTTTAAAATGGAAAAATGAGACCTGTTGACACATTGTAGGAATGGGGGGAGGGGAGATAAAAGAGAAAAAGGGAGGGGAGAATTCCACTATGACATATTGTAAGAGCTTTTGTAAATGTCCCAATGTTACCCCAGTACAACAATAAAAAAAATAAATTAAAAAAATGTGCTGCTAAAGAATTTTCTTTGAACTTTTTAGGGCTAGGGATATAGTTCAATGTAGAAGCAAGACCTAGCATGAATGAGGGTTTGAGTTTGATCCCCAGCAGTACTGAAAAATTTTTAAAAGAAAAGTAAAAGAGACAAAGAAAAGAATTTTCTCTGAGTGACTTTTCCTGTCAAAAAGTAAACATCACTAATTACATTAATTTTGTAATAGGCAAAGACAATTATTTTAATTAACATTTGTCAAATGCTCAGTATGCTGGTAACTATTCCAAACAAACCACAGGTAACACGGAGCCCCTTCGACTACCTATTTCTGCTTCACATGGAAACAGAGGAGCTAATAAGTACTCAAGTGTCCACATCTAATAAGCAGTAGAACATTAGGCAGTCTGTCTCTAGGAGTCACATAATTAGCAGAATAAGATACTGGCTTCTCTCATCTTTTGGGAAACATATTCCTCAAACTCTTAAGGTCATAATGCAAGTTGCTCAAAAGCCAGTGCCAGAATAACAAATTATGGCCACTGCTTACTAGGGACTTGCTTGTCCCTAGCAAGTGTTATTTCTTTAGTTTCCCATACTTTCTCATCAAAGCTAGGTTGGATTATAGTGGCTTGCTAAAGATATTAGAAACAAGGCATGGGAGCCTCAGGTACAGAAAATTGTAATAAAAAAGGTATGTCTACAGAAGAATGAAACCCTTTACCCAATTCCTTATAACCCTCCTCCCCATAACTGAAAAGTACATTAAAACAAACAAAAAAGCTGGGTGCTTGTGGCTCATGCTTATAGTCCTAGTTACTCAGGAGGCAGAGATCAGGAGAATCATGGTTCAAAGCCAGCCCAGGGAACTAGTGCGCGAGACTCTATCTCGAAAAACCCTTCACAAAAATAGGGCTGGTGGAGTGGCTCAAGGTGAAGGCACTGAGTTCAAGCCCCAGTACTGCAAACAAACAACAAACAAAAAACCCTGTGGCCAAAGGGATAAGGGCACCAGCATAAATCATATCATAAACTTGATAATTTTCTGACATTAACAAATGATCTGTTTGGGTTCCTCTCTTGGTTTAAGAGCTCCCACAACAAGAATTGGGAGTTGTGTTTGAAAGACAGACATTCAACCACCAGTTGGGGCCATCAGGTCAAAGGCAGCCTGAAGGGCAGGACCCAAGGCACCTGGGTCTCCACTCTTGGTAAACATTTGTGGCAAAGTTTTCAGTAAATCCTGGAAAAGCTTGTGAAACGAAGAAGAAAACTCAAGAGTGTTACAATTCAAAATCTTTCTCACACCAAGTAAGTATCTAATACAACAGACAAGACACTGAGTCATGAGGAAAGGTCAGAGAATCTACAGAGATTAAACAATGAAGTTGGTGAGATGACAAGAAAGCCATTTTAAATCAACATTATAAATTGGCAAGCAAGACATCAGAATTGGAGCCTTACAGCTCTAGAATATGCAATAGTTCAGTAAGACTATAAGTTAAAAATGTATCCAAAAGAACTACCCCAGTGAAGAAATACCATCTATTTTAATGCCATGGAATATGGCTTTTTTCATGACCTCTATATATTTTATAAGTTCCAAAGTTCCCTGTTGCAAAATCTAAGATATTTACTAACTTGCCAAGTAGTTAATACTACCACTAAGAAAAGACAAAATCAAAACCAACTACCTCTTCAAGTTAGGGCGTAAAAATAAAGAGAATTAATGGTAAAAAAGAATACTTCCCATGATGGCACAATGACCACTGCCAAGAGCAGAGCCCATAGACTTGCTAGTGAAAACGTCACCCTACAGCGTAGATGCATGTACAGGGTAGATAACATCCCCCTTCAGACACGTTCTGTTCACCTCTCATTGTATTATGTCATGGCAATTTCCAGGCAGGTGATAAGAGTTCTTTGAACTGACCCCAATGACACTCTGAACGAGAAAAGCACTCAGTGCTTCCCTACAGTGACCAGGGGCGACTTTCAACTTTCCCACTTCCCAGGAGGTCTTCAAACGTTCTTCCTTTTGGAAGAGGCTTATCTTCTACTCTGAGCTACACTCCCAGTATGTTTTCTCACCTTCTTGATGATGTTATTTTTGTTTGCTTTCTTGAGACAGGGTCTCACTGCGTAGGCCATGTTGTCATTGAACATGTGATCTTCCTGTCTCCACCTTCTGAGTGCTGGGACTTCAGAGGTACACCGCCACACCTGGCTTCTTGATGATGTTCTGTAAAGCACAAACCTCTTTAATTTTGAAGAAGTCCAATTTATATACTTTTTTCCTTTTGTCATCAATACTTTTGATGCTTCATCTAAGAGTCCAAGATTCACTCCTATGCTTTCTCCTAACACTTCCAAACTTTTAGTCTCACAATAGGCTCTATGAGCCACTTTCAGTAACTATTAATTTTTTCTGTAGTGCTAAGTATTAAACCCATGGCCTCATGCAAGGTAGGCAAGTGCTGAACCTTTGAGCTAAACCGCCAGCCTGAGTTAATTTTTTTATGGTAAAATGTACAAAATATATAAAATTCATCATCTTAACTATTTTGAACATACAATTCAGTGGTATTTGATGTATCACAATGCTGTGAATCCATCATTTATTTTCAGAACCTGTTCATCATCCCACACAGAAACTCTGTACCCACTCACAATTCCCTACTTCCCTTTCCCTCCAGCTCCTAGTAATCTCCATCTTCTTTTCTGTTTCTATGAATCTGCCTATTCTAGATACGTCATGTAAGCAGAACCACAGAATATATTTCTCCATTTGTGTCAGGTTTATTTCACTTAGCAAAATCTTTAAGCTTCATCCATGTTGTATCATGAATCAGAATTTCATTTTTCCTTGAGGCCGAAAAATATTCTATTATATGTTTATATCACATTTGCTTATTCATTCACTTGCTCATGGCTACTTGGGGTGCTTCCAACCTTTGACTATTCTGAAAAATGTTGCTATGAATGATGTACAATGATTTGTCTGAGTCTCTGCTTTAATTCTTTCAGGTATAAAATAAGAAGTGGAATTGTGAAATCTTATGCTAATTTTATGACAACTCTGAGAACTACCAAACTGTTTTCCATAGAAGCTGTACCATTTTCCACACTGACCATCAATTCATGGGGGTTGTGATGTTGCCATACCTTGCCAACATTTGTTGTTTTGCATTTTGTAAAAACTAGCCATCCTTCTGATGGATGGGAAGTTAACTGATGATGAGTTTTTGGATAGTTTGATTTTTTTTTTTTTTAGAAATACGCAAGCAATTAGTATTTTATTCTATGATGGATTCCACATTGTTACAACAAAATGAAAAATGAGAAGACATGGTCTACATTAACAGAGGTGAAATGTATAAACATACTTAAGTTACAACTCACAGCAGAAAGTATAGCTATTTCTTATTATAGTTTGAAAAAAATATTTTTTGTCACAAACAATACACAGAAGGATTTTTGTTTTGTTTTTGGTGCTGAGGACTGAAGTCAGAGCCTCTAGAATGCAAGGCAAGCAGTCTACCACTGAGCTACATCCCAGCTCTCATTGTGATTTTGACTTACATTTTCCTAATGATTAAAGATGTTGAGCATTTTTCATGTCCTTATTGTCCATTTGTGTATCTTTTATGGAAAAATGTCTAGTCCAGTCCTCTACCCAGTTTTCAATATTTTTTGTTGTTTTTGAGGCATAGTTCTTTATGTGTTGTGCATACTAAATTCCATATTAGATATATCATTTGGAAAATTTTCTCCCATTCTGTGGGCTAATTTTTTCACTCCCTGGACAGTGTTCTCTGATGTACAAAACTTGTTGTTTTTCTTTTGCAGTACTGGGGATGGACCCCAAGGCTTTGTGTATGCTAGGCATGGGCTCTAATACTGAGCTACATCTCGAGCCACAAAAGGTTGCTGTCTTTTAGGAACCTGGGATGAAACCCAGGGCCACACATGCTAGGCAAACTGTTGTAGCACAAGAACTTTATTTTTAGTTAGGCCTCACTAACTTTGCCCTCATAACTCATAACTCATAACTTCCTGCTTCTGCTTCCTACGTGGCTAGGATGACAGTCATGCACCATCACACCTTATGCACAAAACGTTTTAAGATTGATGCCGGGTGCTGGTGGCTCACGCCTGTAATCCTAGCTACTCAGGAGGCAGAGATCAGGAGGATTGGGGTTTGAAGCCAGCCCGGGCTATCTCGAAAATATCCATCATAAAAAAGGACTGGTAGAGTGGCTCAAGGCATAGACCCTGAGTTCAAGCTCCAGTACTGCAAAAAAAAAAAAGTTTTTGAGATTGATAAAATCTAAGTAGGTATCTTTCTCCTCTACTGCCTGTGCTTTCGGTGTCATCTCTAAGACGTCATGAAAAATTTCCCCTATGTTTTATATTTTTAGCTCTTAAGTTCGGTCTTTAATCCATTTTTAATTTTCTTTAAAAGGTACAAGACATTCACTCTTTTGCACGTCTAGTTTTCCATAATTATTTGTTGACAAAGACCATCATTTTCCCCATGAATGGTCTTGGCACTGCTGTCAAAAATCAATTGAAGAATGTGAGGAGAAAAACCAATCGATTCATCACATGTATTAGGTTCATTTCTAAGTTTACTATACAACTTTGGGGTCTCCATGTACATCCTCAAATGCCAATATTGTTGTCTTTCCTTTTGTGGTACTGGGATTAAAACTCAGGGTCCCCCTTTTTATTTTGGTGACATTAGGGTTTGAACTCAGGGCCTTATGCTTGCTAGCCAGGTGCTCTACTGCACTCTAGGCTTTGTACTTGCAAGGCAAATCCTCTACCACCTGAGAAATGCCTCCAGGTCTTCTGGCACTGGTTACTTTGGAGATAGGGCCTCTATCTGGTCTGGACTGCTATCATCCTATTTAGGGTTCCCACTGTTGCTTGGATGACAAGTGGGTGCCACTGAGCCCAGATATAGGTTGAGATGTGGTCTGGCAAACTATCTTCCAGGGCTAATCTTCCACATAGCTAGGATTAAAGGCATGAACCACTGCTGCCAAGCTGAACACAGAGTTCTGTTCTTGCTTGGCAAGCACGCTACACCCCCAGCCCTCAACACACTTCTCAAATGAATCAGGAGGAAAAAGAATCATAAACTTAATCTGAATTCTAACATTAACTTGTTTTGTTTCCTCTTTTCTAAAGAGAAAGACTGGACCAAAGGAATCTTACAACTCCAACAATCTAATGACTTTGTAGTCAAGACTTTCCTTCACAGAATAAGCACATACCATACACCGCTGATTTATCAAATGGTCATGAAATACTTCTAAAATGGAAAATTCCTAAGGCAGTTTAATAAATATAAAACATACACTTTCAATGTCTGAAACTATTAGCATCTGTGTTTGGGAGAGACCTTCTTGAAGACTGTACAAATGAATTCTGTGTCAAATGTTATGAAGCCAGTTCTTATCCTAGTGTTGCCAGCAAGTCTAAAAACAAATTGAGAGAATGTTTTGTCAGGTTTTCCCATATACATGCACATGAAATGTCTGCTAAGCTTACATCTAATTCAGTATTATGGAAAGTAGCCCAGCACAAATGAATCTTTAAGCCAGCCAACATTCCCCTATCATGAAAACATATCCTCCCCAAGGAAAAACACTGCACATAAGCAAAATAGTCAATGAAAGAAAGCAACAATACAGAAATTCAGAAACTATTACTTCTATATAACATAAAGTTGTATGTACTTAGGAAGTAGCATGTAAAAATACTAGAAATATGTACAAAACTTTGCAGGCAATTTGAAGTGATGTTTAAAGAATGCATCAAGAACTAGGGATGTATAAACTCAGTGGTAAAGCACTTGTCTGGCATGAGCAAGACCGGGGGTTCAATTCCCAACACCATGAACAAAAACTATCACACACTGTCTCTAAAATGAAACATGAATTCAGGTACTGCATCTTTTAAAAAATGTACACAAACCTTTTTATATTATTTAAAGCATTTCCTTAAGGACAACAAAGATGACCAAAAGCATCTGTTTTGAAAAACACAATGTGAAACCATAGTAGCTTTTCATCTTATTGATCTTGCTTAGGTGAATTAAAGGGCCAGCTCATTAACACACAACCCCTATGCACAATCTACAACATGAGAAATACAAGTGATGGCAGGAATGAGGATGCCTTATTCCCAAGGTGAGGGAGCCATTCCACTTGTGATGAGGTTCGGTCTACACATTCTTCTGTACTTCCTCACAATGAAAGGTCACACTAGTTTTCATCCGGTAAAATAAGAGTCTCACCAATATTTAAACAGTTATTTTAAGAGACTCGAAGAGTTGTAACAATCAAATGCTATACGTGCACACTATTTGAAACTTTATTTCAAGGGGCTGGTAAAGTGATTTTTTTTTTTTAAGAAAACTAGGACCCAAACAATTAACTGGGTATTAAATATGATGGAATTACTGTTACTTTTGTCTGATGTGATACTAATTTTGAAGTTAGGGTTGAAAGTCTTGAAGCATTTATAGGTAAAGTGGTATGATAGCTGAGATTTGCTTTAAAATACTCAGGTTGGGCAAAGGAGAGTGAGATGGAGAAAAACAGCAAAATGCAGGCCACCTGTCACTCGTATAGAATCCTAGATACTTGGGAGACTGACATAGGATCACTGTTTGAGCCTGAAGAAATAGGTTGAGAGACACTATTCCAAAATAACCAGAGCAAAATGCACTGGATGTGCGGCTCAAGAGGTAGAGCATTTGCCTTGCAATCTCAAAGCTTTGAATGCAAACATCAGTTCCACTCATAAATCAAACAAACAAAAGCAGCAGAATGCTGAAGATGGAGGATAAACACCTGGAATTCATTCATTATTCTGCTATTTACCTCAGGCTTCACAATAAAGTTTCCAACTAAAGGAGGCCTAAGATTTCACTGATGTAAGTGAAATTTTAGAACATACAGCTTTGTTTGTACTTTTAAACTTGCCATTTATTTTGCAAACACTTAGTTTCACAGATTGTCTGACAAACTCTAGCAAACTGAATTCAAGGATCCGGTTTCAACTGCATCATGAGACACACCAAATATGAAGAGGTACGCTGGAGGTTATGGTGGTTCCAACTGAACAAAGACAAAGAACCTCATTAAATACATTTAACAGGACTGAATTTAAACTTACTTTCTGGGTCTGCAGACAGCAAAACCATAAAAGAAGCATTATTTACAGACTGAGTGGAGGTAACATGTAAGATATCTTCCACTGTTTACATAATTAAAAGAAAAATGAGTCTGTGCCTGCCATAACTAAAAAGAGTATTTTCTCTAGGACAGGAAAGGTTGGAAATATGAGAAGGGTTCCTGGAGGTACCAGCAATGTTCAATTTCTTGACCTAGGCAGTACTAACAAAGGTGTTTCTTTTTTTTTTTTTTCCTTTTTCCTTATTGGCACATATCTTTTTTTTATTCATTTATTCATATGTGCATACATTGTTTGGGCCATTTCTTCCCCCTGCCCCCTTCCTCTCCCCCCCTACACTCCTTCACTTCCAGGCAGAACCTGTTCTGCCCTTTTTTCTAATTTTGTAGAAGAGAAGACGTAAGCAATAATAAGAAAGACGTAGCGTTTTTGCTGAGATAAGAATATACAGAGAGATTCCTACCATTGCTTCTATGCACAAGTGTATTACAACCCAAACTGATTCATCTCCACCTGACCTCTTCATTACTTCCTGGTCACCTTCCCATATTGACCTCTGTCATTTTAAGGTTACTGTATTAGCTCCTCTGCAGTGGGGACATCAAACACTTTCAAGTTTGGGTTTCCTACCTATCTCCATACCTCCCGTATGTGCTCTGCCCTTAGCATATGACCCAAGTCCAACAACATTACTGCATTTGCCCTAGATCTAAAGTCCGCATATGAGGGAGAACATACGATTTTTGGTCTTCTGAGCCTGGCTAACCTCGCTGGGGATGATGTTCTCCAGTTCCATCCGTTTACTAGAGAATAATAAGGTTTCATTCTTCTTCATGGCTCAGTAAAACTCCATTGTGAATAGCTCTGCAATAAATGTGGGTATGCAGATGCCTCTGGAGTAACCTGAGTTGCATTCCTTTGGGTACATCCCCAGGAGTGGGATTGCTGGATCATATGGCAGATCTATATTTAGATTTTTAAGCAGCCTCCATATTGTTTTCCAGAGTAGTTGCACTAGCTTGCATTCCCACCAGCAGTGTACAAGGGTTCCTTTTCAAAGGTGTTTCTTTATAATTTAATGATAACCTACATATTTGTGTTTTACTGACTTCTCTATGTGAACATCATATTTCACAACTTAGGGAAAACATTTTTCTGTGACAAATCAAGTGAGCCCTAAAAATGTGAGCTGCTATTTCGTAAACTTCTTTTATGAAGATTTGCTTTCAATTCAATAAGAAGCACATACCTCTTGCCAAATTCATAATGTACCTGCACCTCAAGAGGTAAGCCAGCAGGGTGGAGGATGGCTCAAGTGGTAGAGCACCTGCAGTGTGGGGTCTTCATTGAAACCCCACTACCACAAAAGAACAACAACAAAAAAAAGAGGTGAGCTCAGAAGGAGCAAAAGCCTTTGTAACAAGGAACTCCCCAAATTTCAAGGCAGCCGTTCAAAGCTACAAGATGAATGGAGCTCAGGAAGCCATTTCAGCAGCACAAACGCTTGTGCTCTTCTGCCTTTAGTTCCACAGAGAGACAGCCACACTGCAGGAAACCACGACCAACCTCTTAAGGGCCATAAAATGTTGTCTCCATTGCAACTTTGTGGTGAAAGAGACCGAGCCCTCACAAGTTCCACAGTACCAGGAACTGCCTATAGACAATGCCAGAAAATTACACTAACATACTAAGCTCTTAAAGGTTGGCATGAAGTCCTACCTTCAAGTGCCCTTTTCCCTAGAGGCAGTGATGGCACAGTGAAAGAATAACCATATCAACAGGCCTGGGTTTTATGCAAGTATTACCACTTACATAGAGGTGTTTGTTGAGTCACTCAACCAACATTTGTCTTCACATCTGTAAAATGGGATTAACAGTGTTTCTCTGGATGACCTCTCTCTTAGTGTCATCATTATTATTATAATTATTACTACTTGCAGTATGGAGGCGTGAATTCAGGGCATATACCTTGAGTCATTCCACCAGCCCTTTTTTTGTGATGGGTTGTTTTCAACATAGGGTCTTGAGAACTAGTTGCCTGGGCTGGCTTTGTACTGTGATCCTCCTGATCTCGCCTCCCAAGTAGCTAGGATTACAGCGTGAGCCACCTGTGCCTGGCTTCTTAGTGTTATTTGTAATGATAAAAAATGTACATGCTGTCTGAAACGTAAAGACCTAAACAATAGTCATGAATTTTATCATTTTTTGACACCAGGTCTTGCTGTGCACCCCAGCCTAGCCTTGAACTTGAGATCCTCCTGCCTCAGCCTCCTGAGTAGTACATTTCAGGTGCGTGTCATCACACCTAGCTCAATAAAAGTCATTTTAAAAAATATGTTCTATCCAGGTGCTGTATTTAAAAACGCATACCATCATTAACTTGGTAACAAGTTACACTTCTACCTCCTATGGTCAGGAAACCTGCCAAAAGGGTTTATACAGGTCCTGCATGAAGAACATCTCACAATTGTTGCCTGGAGGTAACCACAGGCAACTGCTGAAAAAACAGACCAAAGTTTTTCAAGGCAATGATCATCACTTTGAAAAGGGAAACATTAATCTATTCTTCCAGGTAACTACTGGAGCATTAGAATTTTGGAGAAAAAAGCATTCCGATTGCCAGGCCAAAAGACTATAAAACTACGTTGCTGAAATACATTGATTTTAAACCTTGCTTTTTTTTTCCAGGATCTTTCACATGAAAGTTTTCCTTTTTATTTTCTCATTAAGCACTCATAAAACCAAGATTTAGATATACATCCAAATCAACTTTTTTTTTTTTAGGGAAACAGGGTCTCGCTGTGTTGCCCAAGCTGGCCTGAAAGTTGAGATCCTCCTGTCTCAGCCTCCCAAGAGAGACGGCATCCTAAAACAGTAATGAATGAAAGTATTACAAAGGTTTTGATATTATGGGAAGGGGCCTACACTGTTCTCACAAAACAACTATTACAGAAATAATTCTATTTAAAGTTGATACAGATAAAAACTTCTAAAATCTTCCTAATGAAAATCAGTAAGGGGCTGAGGGCATAGTACAGCGGAGAACACTTGCCTAACATGAATGAAGCCCTGAGATCGATCTCTAACACCACTCACTACCACTTCCACCACCTCCAGAAGGTATCAATAAATGCAATAAAACCCTATTACCAAAAGAAGATTTGCTTTTCAAACTGTCAAGGATTATATAATGCTCTATTTAAGTTCCTCAAATATTTCCAGTCATCCATGGGACAGCTCAACTCTCTTAGAACTGCACTGAAGCTCTTATGATGTGACCCTTACAGAGTCTTCAATCTCATTTCCTTTCTGGTCTCTTTTCCTGTACATCCCCTGAGCTTCAGCCAGAATGAATTACTTGCAATCCCTTAAATACACCACGTTTCCTGACTGCAGGCACGCACTCCCATGCTCACCTCCCCATCACTTCTTGAGCACTGACAATCTGAAGAAGTTTCCCAGCCAACATGCTAAGCTGCACACTCTTAGCCAGACTCACCACCAAGAGCAGAGTCTCCAAGCCTTTCTTTCTCTGCCTTCCAGTGATCTTCTCCTTGTTGCAACAGGGAGATCACCTTGGGTATGGTAAATGGAGTCCAACTCTTAGAAAAATAAGCAAATAAAACACTTAAAAACCAGAAAGACTAACAGAAATAAGTTACAGAGATCACATGTGTCCTGCAAAGTCTAAAATATTTTCTACCTGGCCTTTTATAGAAAAAGTTTGCTGACTTCTTGAAAAGGCAAGTGGGAAAGGGAAGTCCAGAGGCTCAATGCAGTCCTCTGCTGAGATGAACAAACAAACCACAGAACAACTGCTGTTAGGACAGTTTTGTCTGAATCATGAAGAAACTTCTAATGTGGAATCATATAGAGGGACAAGGATGACTATCAATACCACCTCACTATGGGCCTGGCCCTGAGCTAAACACTTTCCATGCACTAACTCATGTCATTCCCTCATCTACCCTAGAAGATAGCACTGATTTTATAGGTGAAGAAACTGATGCACAAAGGGATAGAGTTATTTCCCCAAAGCTCACAAACAGCAACAGAAGAAAGAGGTTAAAAACATGTGTCTGACTTAAGAGCCCCACTTCCTAACCGCTGTGTGCACTGCTTCTCTGCCATAGATGATCATGGAACGCTCCTGTAGCTTACTCTTTATTCCTGGAATAAAAGACCTCTCCTATTGGATCCCCTGCTATCCTAGGCCCACTCACTGTCTCATCCTAATGGGGGGGGGGCTTCCCTAGACTCCCAACATAAAGATAAAAATGGCAGGCCAGTCATTTTTCCCAAGTGGTAGAGGAAAAGCATATGATCCATAATGTCCACTGGGAGAAAAAAACTAAAAACTAGGGGCTGAGAAATCTGGGAGAGGCATCATGAGGATGCTCAGGAGGAAAGAGAAAAAAGCATTCTTGCCAGGGACAGGGAGTAACATGGAGGAGACAAACTGGCAGGGCCAGAGAGGAGTTTTCCCAGGTGTGCAGTTTGTCTGTCCATAGTGATAAAAAGACACCCAGGCATCTTGCTTGTCAAATTAGTAATGACGACACAGATTGAGATTAGTGAACAAAAGTGAACCCTGGAGATGGGAATATCCCCTACACAATCCACCACCCACGAGGGTGGACCAACTCCTGCTCTGTAAAAAATGGCCTCTAAATCCTGATGGAGGTTGTATTGGGTAGAGAACTTCAGTTAAGTTGGGAAAAACTCCACCTCCATTCACTAAGAAACGAGATGGCAATGAGCTCACATGAGATTGTGCTTCCCTTTGCTCAGGAGCCATGTCCTCTATCTGAGCTCTTCCCCAAGGACCACTGCAGTGGCCCTCAGAGGCTGGATGGGAGAGAAGAAAAGGGACCAGGAGAAAGTCCTTTCTGCTTTAGGCCCCTCAGAATCAGCAGCTGTCAAATCCTTTTCATCACCCCAGAATGACCCCAGGGGTCTTCAGAGAGGGAAGTCAGAAGGAGCTGGGAGTGGACAGGACCAGGGAAGGGCTGGGACCATGGTGGCCCAGGGCCCGGGCCCCACTCTTCTTGGCTCAGGGAATCTCCAGGATCAAGACTAGGAAGAGACCCTGGACTCCATCACTGACCCTCGCCCCATGCCAGGCACCTTCTTACACTGCTTGGCCCCACATTATTGATCCGCATACTGAGGGCAGAGTGGGGCCACCTGACCCCATTGGCACAACCAATGAGTAGTGGCTCCAGTCTCACTGTCTTCCCCTGCGACAGTCTTCCTCAGCCTCAGCTGCGCCCACCCAATTTCTCTGCCTCCTGCAAATGAATCCATTTCCAGGGTTTTCAAGAAAATCCTTCCAGAAACGGGGAACGGTGGCTTCCCCATGCCCGGCGGGGCCCGGCCACAGAAAAGGAAGACCTGGTTCTGGTTCTGGTTCTGGTCCTGGCTCTGGCGTGGGGGGCGGGCGCCTGGCTCCCCGGGGAGGACCGCGTTTCCCACGCGTGACCGCGGCCGCGGCCGCTCCAAGCCGGCAGCGCGGGCCGGGAACGCGCCGGGACGGAGCTCAGGAGGCGGGAGGCTGCGCTGGGGCGAACCGGGACCGAGCGCCGACCGCACACGTCCAGGCGGCGTCGCGGACGGCCGGCGGGGCAGTCGAGAGCCCGCGGGGCCACCGCGCCTGCAAACGCCTCTCAGCTGGTCCCGGCCGCTTCCCCGCCCGCATCCTCTCGAGGCCCGCGCCCGCCTCCCGCAATCCCCGCCCCTCCACAGCTCACCTTCCCGGGCTCCGCCGCCGCGATCCGCAAACGCGAGGCTCCGGACCTGTGCCACCCGACAGCCGCATAGCTTCGTACTTCGCCAGCGGGACGTAGGGCCACGAAGCCGCGCCAGGACCAGCGCTTGGCCCCGTGAAAACACACGAGGTGCGGGGTCGCGCGGCCGCTAGTTCTTCTGGGAAATGTGGTCCAGGTGAGGACCAATGCCTTCTGGAACATGTAGTTTCCCGCGTTCGTCTGCCGGGGGCGGGGCCGATCGCTTTGGCTGCTGCTGTGCTGGGCCCTGGCTGATTCCTGAGTTCTCACAGGTCCCCTCTGAGCTGTGGAGCCCTGGGTTCCAGTCACTGAAGGCAGGCTGGCCTAGGTCTGTGTCATCGCTGCATGCTCAGGTGACTGAAGGTGAGGCCAGCAGATGGTGACTCAGGGTAGACTCCCGTCCTCTGCAGTTATCATCAAAGGGCTGTTGAGCACCTACTAGGTGCAGGCATCATGGAAATCCGTTCGAAATAAGTTAACCGACAAAACGAACACCATTGCTCTAGGTGGAGTAGGTTTTATAAGGCAGGGAGCAGACAGGAAGTCACAGAGATAATTGCACAGCACTTTAGAGGATCCCTGTTACCAGGAAAAGCAAAGGAAGCGCAGGATTGGGGTTTCTGGGGACAATTTGGGAATGTGAGCTGGGTGGCCTGTCTGGTGAGAAGGAGCAAAGGTTCCCAGTCGGGGCCTGGGGAGGCGCATTCCAGGTACTGGGAACCAACAGACAATTTATTCTTAAGTAAATACTTTGTTACAAGAAAAACAGAAGGCTCGCCAAACACCAAAGAGGTAAAAGAAAAATGCTCTCGGTGCCATTAAGCAGAAAATTAGTGATGTCGTTTGATTAACTCCTTGTAACAGACCTTTGAGTTCTACATTAATCTCAAAGTCAGTCACTGTCGCTCTCATTTTAGCATAAGAGAATATTACAGATAGAACTTGTCACCTATCTCGTTTTGACCTCACTGAGAAATATGCCTTGGACACTGGAATTTGCCAGTTAATATTCTCTCAGTAGTGTTTCTGATAGCTTCAGTGTATTTACTACATTTACTACATTTAAAAATATGTAACTAAAGCTCATTCAATACATATTACTAACCCCCTTTTGCTACTTATTTATATTATTTTCAGATTCTTTTTTGCATTGTTAATATCCTTGACCTATATCTTTGAAGATTATTTTCTTAAACTCTTTGAACTTGAATTGCTGGATCAAGGGTTTGTAGAACTGTCACACATTTAAGTACACTGCCAGATTTTCTTCCTGAAAGATTTTACAATTTGTTTCCATGAGCGCTTGCTGACATTATGTGCCTTGTGCGCCCACCCACTCTGTATTTTCTTTTATTGCTTTTATTTAATAGAGCAAATTTTGTTTGAACATGTAAATTTAAGTTATGTGAAATTTGTTGTTATAAAAATTTTATCTTGTATTCATATATAATTTTAGTTACTTGGAAAATTAAATGTGTTATATATTGCTTCATCATCTAGATACTTTCTGATTTTTTATTGCATATTATTGTACTGGGGTGCACTGTGACATTTACAAAAGTTTTTACAAAATATCTGCTGTTTAATTGCCTATATAGGTGTCATGTTAGCTTTCCATCATTTTAGTAAATATTTAGGATAATTAGCTTATAAGGAAAAGGCTTATCTTTAGGCCTCACAGTTTTAGATGTTCCTGTCTAGGACCAACTGTCCCCATTGCTTTTGGGCCTATGGCAAGGCACACAACATGGTAGAGAGCTTGTGATGGAAGAAGCTGCTCAAATTGTACCTGGGATGCAAGAGAAAGAGACCAGGGTCCTTCTATCCTCTTCCCGCACCCACCCCCAATGATGGGAAGTCCTCCTGCTAGGCTCCATCCATTAAAATTGCCACCACCTTCCAAAAGTGCCTGAAACTGGGGACCAGGTCTTTAACACAGGGGCCTTTGGAAGACATTCCAGATCCAAGCTTGTTATGGTTTGCATATAAAGAGTCCCTCTTCCAATAGACTCATGTGTTGAAGGCTTGGTTCCTGGCTGGTGGCACTATTTTGGGAGGTGGTGGAAACTTCAGGAGGTGGACATAGGTGAGGAAGTAGATCACTGGGAGTGCATCGTTGGGGCTGTACCTTGTCCTGGGTCCCTCTCTGTCTCTACTTCCTATCTGAAGTGAGCAACCTCTGCCATATGCTCTGCTTCACACAGACCCAGAATCAAAGGAGCCAGAGTCAGAGGTGGACTGAAACCTCTGACACTAGGAGCCAAAACAAATGCTTCTTAAGTTGATTATGTCAACTGTTTTTTTGCAGTAATGAAAATTCTAGCATAAAACTATTGTAGGTATATTGACCATTTCCTATTGAAATGTTCACATTTCTTTCTTTTACATAGATGAAGAAAGGATTTGGTTAACTCAGTATCATGTATCCCCTTGATCTTTGGTTAATGTGTTTATTCAACTTTGATTTTTGAGATAATTTTTCATGCACATGCAGTTGTAAAAATAATCAGAAGTTCCTATGTATCCTTTGCTTAAGTTCCCCATGGTGATATGTTGCAAAGATGTTCTACAAAAGAACACATTGGGAAGTTGTTTTTTTTTTAATTTCTGGGACAGGGGTTTGTACTCAGGGCTTCACACTTGCAAAGCAGGTACTCTACGGCTTGAGGCATACCGCCAGTACATTTTGCTTTGGTTATTTTGGAGATGGGACTGTTTGCCTAGGCTGATCTCAATCCTTGATCCTCCTGATCACAGCATCCAAGAAGCCTGACTGCAAATAAATTTTGGAAGTTGATTTTTTATCATGCAACTTTGCTGAATCCGTTTATACAAACAATTTTTGCATTTGGGATTATCTGTGAACAGAGTTAAATTTACTTCTTACATTCCAGTCAATGTCTTTTGTTTGTTTTTCTTGACTAGTTTCTTTGCTTTGCGTAGAACTTTCAATGGTGGGTTGAAGAGAAGTGGTGTGAGTGGCATCTCTGTCTCGTTCCTGGGCCACAGCAAGGACCACTTTATGGCATCCGCCTTCTTTTTCTTCAGTGTTTTCAGGGTGCACACGAGCAACTATTTTCATGTGGTGACACAGCTCTTCCTCAGTGACAGACATTGTTGATGGTCTTGATTCCTGTTTGCATGAATGCCTGACATTTCTCTCTTCTGATCTTCAGCAATTCACTTAGGCAGGCAGGGCAGGCCTTGCCTTGACCTACAATTGGGGCTCCAGACGGGTTCCCTATTGACCTGCACAAGGCTAACAGCAAAGGCTGGGATGTGTCTTCAAATGGTAGAGCGCCTGCCTTGCAAGTGTTAGGACCTAGGTTCAGTCCCCAGTACTGCCACAGATCTAAAGAAATTATCAATGTTTTTTGATGTTTCATCTTTCCCTACTGCCCTCCCAAAAGGCTAACATCAGAACCTCACCAGACAAAATCTTCATGTGTTGACGAATGAAGGCTCCTCATGCGATACCAAGCTCAGAAGGACACTTACATTTGCAGCTCATGCCTAGAAGAAGTCACCATGACAACTTCTGGTAAGTTCTTTTTCATTTTCATTCATCTTTAAGGTTTTCTAATATCCTTGTGATTTCTTCTTGGATCCATTGGCTGTTGAAGAATGTGCTGTTGTGTCAACCCTGAGAAAAACAGAGTGTCAGCACCGAGTAACTTGTCCCTGAAACATCCCCTGAGACTCCTGCCAAGTCAAGGGGACAGTGACAGTGGGCCAAGACTGGAACACTGGGATAAGGGCACCTGGAGGGCCACTGACTCCCTGTCGTGCACATGAGAGTGAGGGCAAACAAGTGTCATCTAGAAGAGCTCTGCCTCCTGCTCACCTGCTAAGTCAGCTACTCCAGGGAGTGCTGTCCACACAAAGCAGGCTGAGCTGATGGTGTCAAGGCTATGTAGTCTAACCTTTAACCCCTGTCCCTGTGGAAATCAGGGATCATAAAGGAGCACAGTGGAGAGGACAAATGCTTTTGGTCCAGCTGGCCACCACTGGTAGTGTGGTGGGGGAGGATGCGCATTACTGGCAAGGCACCACGGGACAAAGGTGCTGCTTGCCTAGTCTGTGGTCACCACTGGATCTTAGCAGCACTAAGCCTGCATGGTTTCTGATGAGAAGTCAACTGTTGGTCTAATTGATGATCTCTTGTATAGAAGGAGTTGCTTCTGTCTTGTTGCTTTCAAAATTCCCTGTTTGACTTTGGGTTTCAGGAATTTTACTACAGTGTGTCCTAGTATGGGTGTGTTTGAGGTTATCTTGCTTGGAAGACGTTGATCCTCTTCACTGAATTAATTCATGTCTTTCATTAGATTTAGAAAGTTTTTGCCCATTGTTTCTTCAAAATCTTTTTTTCTTTTTGTCCTTTCTTCTTTTTTGGAGTTCCTATGATGTATAGGTTGGTATGCTTGACGATATCCCATAAGTCTCTTGTTCCCCGTTCATTTTTCTTCATCCTTTCTTCCTGCTCCTCCCTAGATAATTTTAACTGTTTTCAGGTTATTGATCTTCTTTTGCCTGGTTAAATCTGCTTTGACCCCTCTGGTGAAATTTTTACTTCAGTTATTGTACTTCCAGATCCTAAATTTGTCTGGTTTCCTTTTATAACTTCTGTTTGCTGATGTTTTCATTTTGTTTATACATCATTTTCCTAACCTCCTTTCATTTTTGACCATGTTGTCCTTTTACTCCTTGAGAAAAATCCAAGGCAGTTCACTTCACAACTTTTGCTAGTAATTATGATGTCTGGGCTTCCTTGAGATGATTTCTGTCATATTTTTTCTTGTGATTGGGGAGAACTTTCCTATTTCTCTATGTGTTTTGTAACATTTGTTAGGAATTGGACACCCTGAATATTATAACTTAAAAGTCTGAAAATCACATTCTTTCTGTTTTCAGAAATTTCTGATCTTGCTTGTTGAGCTCTGGAGCCAACTATTTATGATGTTTTCAAACCATATTTGCAAACTGTGTATTCCTAATATAGGATTGTTTGGTACTCTTAGAATTTTGGTAAAAATGGCCACATTTTCTTAGAGAGAGTATATTCAGTTTTACACTTCCGTCCATCACACTTTGACTTACAGTTTCAGTGACCACATACAATAAGCAATACACAGTTTGCAAATATGGTTTGGGAAAAATCCAAGTGTGTGTGGCATTATCTTGTCAGGTCAGTCAGTGACCTGATAACAATTTCCTTAAATGTTTGGCTCCAAAAAATGGAAAACATCATGTGATAAATAACACTGAGAGTCAGGGAAGCCAGTGCAGCTGAGAGGGTTGAAACCAAGGCAAATGTCTACACTAGTTTTTCAGAGTGCCACCAGACCACCAGAATCATCTAGCTCCCAAATTTTACTGGGTAAGGTCCTCAGACTCTTTCCTGGAAGCAACTGGACACCCAGTGAGCCTGAGACATGGAGGAATGTTACTTAATTTTGCATGCTACCTTTTTCCCCAAATTAGTAGCCTCTCTTTTCATGAAGCACTCACGTTGTTATACGTGTCCAAGTGTCCAATCACGTTCCAGAGTTCTGAAAACGTTGATTCCATTTGCTCTTTGAAGCTCAGTCATTGCTTTAGAGGAAAGACCAGCCCCTAGAGCTTCATGTTTCCCCATTTTGCATGAGGTCCCTCTTTCCATTCTAGTTTGCTTTGCAGAAATGTTCTTCAGATCCTAGCAGTACATGCCGGACCTGCACGACATCCCACCTGTGAGTTTTCCTCCTGGGCCAAACAAATTGAAGGGTCCATGCTTCTGTGTACTGCCCTTGATATGTGTGTGTTTTAATAAATGAAATAGCTTTTGTTCCTGATTATAAAAGAGAATATGCTCCCTTCCAATATTTGCATTTAAAAAACTAAAAAAAAGTGAAAATTAGCTATAAACTCTTCAGCAAGAGTTACACATCCTTAAGATTTTATGTTTATCTTTCAAAAAATTTTTCTACGAATGATTATTCTTATAAAGCATGGTACCTGGTATCATGTAACCTGCTTTTTGAAACTTAGTATATGTTTGACATCTGTGTATGTCACTAAACATAGACTGTTCTAGGTATTAAGGACCATCTAGTTCTTTATTGACCATCTCCCAAACTGATGCCATCTAAATCTTTTCTATCTTCTTCTATTTTATTTTTTTAACTTTCAGCAACGATGAGTCTCTTTCCATATGGTTATTGCCCATTTCTCATTCTGTGTTGTAGCATTTGTCCACTTTTCTTTTGGGCAAAAGACTTATGTTGCAAATTTTCTTGTGTTAATTTTCATTTACCTTCCTATTTCTTGTTGAGCTTTAAAATTTTTTTTCTGTGAATAATCAATTTTTGTGTGTTTATAAAGAAAATATGCCAGGATTTGTTTTCATCATGCTTTGGTAAGACATGCAGACTCAGAAATGACTTCCCCAAGCAAGGGGTTCTACACTCACTGATTCTTAGCACTGAGGCATGGACATGCCTGCACAGCCATCTGGGAAAAGTACCACAGTTGGTCAGGAGTGAAAGGATCCACAGGTGAACATGAGTAAGAGCCTTTATTGTGGTTTCTGCACTGAGGAATGGAAGAGGTACATTTCCCAGGTGCAGGACTGGCTGGTTTGAGTGCTTTCCATGTGCCCTAGGCATAGGGCCTGGGCATAGTAGCCCAATAAGTAGACTTGGGATGGCTATGGCAGGGGATTGTAGGGCCAGAGTGTAAAGGCTGGTGGAGGAGGTGGGGGTGGTCTGGCCTCTGGCTAGTTTGCATGTGAAGACATTGTTCTGGTTGAACCTTTGGCAATCTCTAAGGATATTAGGCAGGGGGGCAATCCCTCTCCCATAATAGTGGCCCGATGTCAAAGCATAAGAACACATAGACAATCAAAGTCATGATTCACGCAAAATCTCATGTAGCCAATTTAAAAAGTTTGTACTGATTTGCCCTTGACACCAAACCTGGAAAGAGGTGTTCTACAGAGCTCCTTAAAAATAGATGATATTTTCCTATAATCTTAATATTTCCCAGATTGCTTTATTGTCTTCCTCATTACATTTGGAATATTTTGGTGCTTTGTTTTAACATTAGTATGTATCAATATTATAATGAGCAAAGTTTGAACAACATGAGTTTTTCTCCTACATGTTCCTATAGAGAAAAGAAATCCTAAATGAAATCTTCTCTCCCTTAAAAAAATTAGTCTCCTCAAACGTTAGTGCCACAAAACCTCTCTGATGCTTTTTCTTCATACTTTTTGGCTCCAACCAGAGAAACCTTACTCTCAGGTTTAGGTCTTAAAGGGAGAATTTCTCCTCTGATACTATAGCCTCAAGAATGTAGGGATCCCATTTGTAGTTTGTCTCCTAACACTCAGTTGGTCTGGAGGGAATCACTGTAAGAGTATTTTTATTGTCCTGAAAATAACAATGTGACTTTGCATTTGTTACTGTGGTGAAATGAGTCTTGTGTGTTGTGGCGTGCCTGCCAGTTTTCTGTCCATTATCCACTTCTTCCTCTACCTTTCTAAGAGTATCCCTATTTCACTGGAGGTGGTGATGTTTTTAATCCTAACAAACAAATGAACAAACAGCAGCAACAAAAATTAGCAACTGCCTTTGGCAGCCTGCTTTGCATGTGGGTGGCCATTGAGATGTGAGCAAGAGATGCTGAGTGGGGCTTCTGGAAAAGCCTTTGAATAAGCCCCCTTTGCCCTTCCTCTCATCACCTGGGACTAATAAGATGGTTGTAGCCTCAGCAGTCATCTTGGAAACAGAGCGATGAAGGCCTCACTCTGGGTGGTGGAGGATAGACCGGAAGAAGCCTCATTTCTAGCCTTGAATTCTCCACTATGGACAAAAAGCAATCTCTTGTCCTGTTTAAGCCAATATAATTGGGATTTTTCTGTTCACCGCAGCTGGAGTGGATTCCCACAGATACAGGTATCTCTTTAAATAATTAAAAAATTCCCTCCTAATTTCTCATTTTTTTTCTCTAAAACCAGTCTGAATGGGTGTATGGGAGAAGGTGGTGTCGAGCTCCACAGTCATTTTCCATTCCTTTGTATCTTGAGCTTCTCTGGACGCCAGCCCAGAACTCACCACTGCTAAGAGGATTTTGAGCCCCTGCTAACGAGTCTGTCTCCTCACGGTCTCCTGTGTCCTTGTTCCTCAGGCTGTAGGTGAAGGGATTCAGCATGGGGGTCCCACAGAGTACATGATGGTCGCCACTGTGTCCTGGGCTGAGAAGGAGTCTGGGGTTGTAAGTAGATCCCCAGGACAGTCCCATAGGACAGGGTGACCACGGACAGGTGGGAGCTACATTTGGAAAATGCCTTGTGCCTCCCTTTGGCAGATGGAATCTGCAAGACAGCCACAGCGATGTGGGAGTAGAAGACTATGGTAAGCACATGGGGCCACAAACCAACACATGCTGGTTGACACATGTGTCTGAGCAGGCCGTCTTCATGAGCAGATAGGTACTTCAGAGGAAGTGTGAGATCTCCCTGGTCAGTCTGCTCATGAGGAGTGTGTGAACCAGGGAGATGATGCCAGAGCCCACCCACATGAGAGCTGCCAGTCCCCCACAAAGCCAAGGAGTGATGGTGGTGTCATACTGCAGGGGGCTGCAGATGGCCACATATCGATCCAGCGCCATGGCAGCCAGCAGAAAGGTGTCCACATTAGCAAAGGAGATGAGGAAGTACATGTGAGTCAGAGAGTTGGGATAAGTGATGGTCCCTGTTCCTGCCTGTGTTGACCATGAGCTCAGGGATCAGATTGATGGTGAAGCAGATGTCGACAAAGGAGAGACTGGTGAGGAAGAAGTACATGGGAGTGTGCAGGTGTGGGTCAGAGCTGATGACTAGGATGATGAGTGCATTCCCAGCCCCAGTGACCAGGTACATACACAGGAAGAGCCAGAAGTGGATTTGTTGCTGCCCTGGGCCACTGGTGATGCCAAGCAGGAGGAACTTGCTGACTCCAGTCTCATTCTCCTCTCCCCTGTACGTCCCAGTGTGGATAGTGAGGAGTCAGAATTGGATCAAATTTATTTGTAATGCAATAAATGAACACAGTTTTCTATCTATAAAAATCACAGCTTTTTATTGAGTGCACTCATGCTAAAGACTGAACGTGCAATCTTTTCTGTTTCCTACCTTATAAAATATGAACTTTTATCATCCACACTTTTCTGATGAAGTGAATGAGGCTTAGAGCAAGTGATGGCTCCAGACCACACTGATGGTAAGTGGCAAAGGACTTTGACCCCAACATGTTCTGAATGTAGATCCTGTGATCTCAACCATCCCACTGCAGAGTGGACGATCTGGTCAGTTTTCAGATGCTGTGTGCTGAGGGCAGTGTCACCATCACTGAGTCTTTAACCTTTATACAGCCAGCACGTCCTCATTGCATGGCTGCTGCGAGCTGAGGGGACCCAATGGAAACTGGACATGAGCCCTGTGCTCAAGGTGCCAATTGAGAAGACAGAGCCTAAGTGTGAAAAGTGTTGGGAGCATTCCCAAATTATTATGATTTGACACGTGACCAGCACGTGGACAAAGGCCAGGAGCAAAACCCTGTTGGCCATGATGCACAGTTCTGTTGTATGAGTTTCCCCAAGACTGTTCTAGGTTTGGCCACTGACAATTGTAAGGAGGTGTGTTCCCTGCCTTGCCTATCCCGCTGCCTGCCTGTGAGCTTGTACTGCTCCTTCTCTGCTCTGGACCTTCCTGTGCATCATAAAGACGGCCACCCCCAAGTTCCAAAGTTCAGGGCTTCACACCTTCAGGATTCCATCACGTGGAACCCAACTGACCAACCTGGTGCAGGCTTGCCTTGCACAGCAGGGATTCAAGAGAGCCCAGGATGACGTCTGCCCCCAGCCCAAGTGTCATTTCACTCAGGGCACTGCCAGGTTGCACTGGCTTTTTTTCCTCTCAGTAACTGGCAGCATCTTTGAAAAACTCCAAGAGAATACAACACTTCCCTGCACAAATGTCCTCAATAGAGGGTTGTCACAGACTAAAGCCCTGACTTCTTCTAACTCAGTAAATGGGACTCTTTCTGACCTGAGTCCCACTGACTTCTCTTCCTGTGCCTCCTGCCAGGCTCATGGACTTCAGTCCTTTCTGCCTTAGGGACTTTGCTATTGTGTCCCAGTGTCTGGAACAATAA
This sequence comes from Castor canadensis, assembly GCF_047511655.1. Taxonomy (NCBI): domain Eukaryota; kingdom Metazoa; phylum Chordata; class Mammalia; order Rodentia; family Castoridae; genus Castor; species Castor canadensis. The sequence goes on along the minus strand of NC_133401.1, from coordinate 62,625,369 downwards.
CTAGCACATAGGAAGTGTCAGGAAATTGGTCAGATGACAGCATGAACATTCACAAAGGTATTGCACACCAAAATCTACCAGTATCAAGTACAGCCATGGTGTTTCATGACCATATGTGGTTATGACTAAGGAGTGCATTTATGAAATAAATTTGGCAAGGCTGGGCTATAGCTCCATGGTAGAGTGCTCGCCTAGCATGTGCAAAAGAAAAAGAAAAACTGTGTGCTTAAAGCAGGTCTAAGTGAGTGAAGTGGAGAGATGACAGTGTTGAGTCAATGTCAGTGTGGGCAAATCCAAGGTCACATGTGAACAGGAATTCCCTTGAGTGTGCTCTTGAGGGAGATGACACATGTAGCCTCCATGTAACCTAGGACCTGTAAGCACTGTAGACCAGAGATAGCAACCTGGCTCCTGTTAGCCAGATCTGACTTCAGGGCATATTTAGTTTGGCCCTGCTATAGTTAGGAACCAGAAGGCCTCCTAAAGGCCCAGTGTTAAGGAATTAGTCTTAGAATTGTGGATCCCCAGCCTCTTCTTTTCCTCTTTTTTTCCTGGACACAAGGTGAATGTTTTTTGCATACCATGTGCTTCTGACATGATGTGCTACCTTTCCACAGGCCCAAAGCAAAGGCACCAACTGATGTTGTGCTGAAACTTCTATCAAAGTATGAGACAGAATCAAGGTTTCTCTTTATAAGTTGATTATGACAGACATTTGTTAGAGTAATTGACAGATCCTACAGTAACACAGATCCTCAGAGTTTTTCAAAATGCTTCTCCTTGACTGATACTTTAAAAATCAAAGACTTTTTAGAAAACCTGGATTTCTGACTCTACTTGAAAATAAAAAGCCTTGCACCAATGGGCGCAATCAGGGAAATGATTGGTTGGGAAAATAGATTAACTAATTCTCATTGAGAGTCACTATGCAAAAGAAAAAACTCTGTGTTTCATGTCTACACTGACCCTGTGTGTCCCTCAGAGCCTTCCTCTGTAACAAGTTCATAAAAGTCCTACGAGATAGAGAGACACACTTAAGTGACTGCAGAGTACAGTTCGCCTCTCTAGGCTGCCCCATGTCACTGTGGTGGCCTTCTATTCTGCCCCTGGAACCATTGAGGAGCCAGCTACTCCCTTTCAACATGTCATCCTTTCTAGGCTGTGCCTGAAGCTGTTGTGACTATTTCCTTGTCTTCCAGTAGTCTAGACTCTGAAGAAGTTTTGAAAGCTGAGCTGAAGAACTTGGACAAAGTTCTGAAGGTTACAGAAAGCTGACTTTAATTTTAAATGCAGAATTGCTCTCCTCTGCCATTTTAACCAGAAAACCAAATACAGGTTGTGTACCTCATCCAGAATGCTTGGGAGTAGAGATGTTTCAGAGTTTAGATTTTGGAATATTTACATATGCAGAATGAGATATATTGGGGCTAGGACCCACATCTGAACACAAAATTCATTTATATTTTAAATATATCTTATACACATACCTGTGAGTAATTTTATATATTTTAATAATTTTGTGCATAGTTTTGAAACAAAGTCTTACGTGTAGAATTTTGATTTGTGTCTTTATGTGAGTACACAGGAAGTTTTTGATTTTGTAGAATTTTGGTTTTCATATTTTTGGATTAGGGTTTTTTTCTCTTTATGATAAATTTTAAGGACATAAATGAATTTTTAATAATAGCAATTGCTTAAAGCAACCGGGTCTCCAGGCAGTTTCCTGTCATGACTATGATCTGTAGGAATTTGTGTTATAACTGCTTTCATAGTATGGATTTGACCTGCACCACAGAGTTTGATTTCTTAAAGGACACCTGAAACTACTTTCACTTAAATTCAGACAGGTGACGGGAAAAATGATGCGGTTTTTATTCAGTTACTCATCATCCAGCAGTACATGTGGAGCACTGTCTTCTGTCTCTGTTGGGTCACCAGAGAACACAGACCACACCCCGCCCTCTGGCGACACCACTGCATTCCAGAAAGCACTTACTAGACTCACACTGAGTTTGTTCAAAGCCAAGGAGGAGCCAAAAGAACTGAGACATGTTAGAAGTTTATGAGGTGTCTCAGTGTCACACACGGCCTGGTCATGGAGGAGGACACAGTGGGGATTGGGAGAGAATAGAAAATGCTTTAAAATGTGTTTTTAAGAGTGATGTGAGAGGTGGGTTTGTTCAAAGCACATTATATGTGTATGGACATATCATAATAACCCCCCTTTGTACAGTTAATATATTTTAGTAAAAAATAATAATATATATATTTTTAAAAATCGACATGACCTACTCTACTGTTTACTTAAATGGAGACATCAAATTTCCTTTCCAGCTAGGTGAGATTTTGTACCTGGAAGGGACCCCCCCTGCTGTCCTTACTATTCCACCTCTGCACTATGCTGTTCATGGGAAGCTGAGGCAGAGAAAGCAGGGGGAGCTGACATTCCTAAACCCACCCTGGCTCATATGTAGTCTTTCTAGAATTTGATTCCTAAACAGATGACTCTTCTCAGTTTTCCCCTCAATCCAATGGGGGACAAGATGGTGAGGTACAAGGAGAGGGTGCATTTAGTGTCTGGAAAAGGGGAGCCAGAGGGCTCCCCTTTATTCAGCAGCCTTTATTCAGGACCACATGTGCTATCTTGTAGAACACTGAGAGAATAAAACCTTGAATACCAGCTCCTCCTCACACTGAGATAAGTACGATCAGAAGGCCATGTGACAGGAAATGTGAATCTACTCATCCACATCAAGGTGGTGGCAGTGACTGGGCAACTCTCCCATTCCAGTTGTCCCTGGTCTTACCCAACTGCCTGAATTACTCTGAATTCATTTCTCTAGATTCTGGCACTGGAGCCTTCATCTCTGCCTCTGGGAACTGATTGGGGGCTCCATGACTGCCCCACTTGATTGGGGGTTTCGTGACGGCCTCCACTTGATTGGGCACTCTGTGATTGCCCCACTTGGTGTAGAGGAGCTCTGGCAAGGGCTGTGGTAGCTAAAATAACTGCTTCCACCTGCCACCCACAGACACCCTTGCTGGAGCATTTCTGGAAATGATGATACTCCCACACATGGCCGCACACAGATAGACACCCACCCATCCCCAAGCCACTTGCTTCCTTTTGTACTCTGTTCAAAAATTCTATGGACTTGGGACTTAGATGAATCTGAGGCCTTTTTTGTAGATTCATGTGGGGTTGTTTGAAGCAAACTTGACCAAGTCACTGTGAGAAAGTCGAGGTCCTGCTTTGGTGACTTTGGGGACGTAGGATCTGCATTTACCTGGGTGAAGTTGGCAATGACAGGACCACTGTACCAGTTAATGGCATGTCCTTTCTATTTATTATAGAGTTAATTGGTGAGGCATGACTCTCAGGCACTGACTGAATAATATCTAAAGGTGCTTAGTTGGTTAAAATATGTAAAGACTTTCCTCCTGTATTATCTGACTTACATTCTGCAACCCTATAGGGTCCGAGATAGGACAGCAAGTGCAATCACCCCATCAGTAATTAGGGCAAAAATTGGCAGGCTTGGGAAAGGATCACATGGCTATAGATATATGGGTAGCATCCTCTCTTTTCTCACTGCTCTGCGGTGTGGGCACAGTACCTGGGGTCCTGGGAAGCATGGTCTGTCTTCTTACCCTCTGGGCTGGAAAGTAGTCTCGTTTCATGTATGTGGGGGTTTTATAATTCCCACTGTAGAGAGAACCCCCCCAGCTCCTTGTCATAGGCATTTCACAAGGGAGTCTGTCTTTGTCCTACACGTCCCAAATAAATCAACTTCCCTAGGGGCTAAAGAAGAGAGAAAGGGGACTAATGTTCATATTGTAAGTCAAGGACATGAGATTTTCCTGTTGGGAATTTTAAAGGACATTTCAGGTCTCTGTTGGGATGGGGTCTTTTACAGATCTGCATTCTCTGTTCTTTATTTTCTAAATATTCTCTGCCTCATTTTTATTATCCTCAAAGGAGTAGGAAGTAAGTGAAAGAACATGGATTCTATGTTGGAGCAGACCTAACTTATCTTTTGATTATTCCAAATATGTATGTTTGGAGTTGGTCGGGTGACTAAAGATGTTGGAAAACCAACTGACACCTGATGGAGTAGATGGTGACAAGAAATGGACGGTGGTTCATGTTAGCCTCTGAGTATTTGAAGTTAGGATTCTCACTGCCTTTATTCTTTGTGGAGAACAGAACACGCCTTCCTGGCCTCCATCTGGTCTTCCTATGCTAGATACCATTTTGTCAGACATTATCGTTACATGTGGAGCTGTACTTAGGTAGGTGTCAGGGTGGCTATTGACCAGAGCCTGGTAATTTTGGGAGAAAACTCTGTCACGCTGTCTGGTCACAGTTTGGAAGCCACATTCTATGATTTGCTCTGATTTTGATATTGGCTGAGCTTCGCCTGTTTCTGAAATAAAATATGGCAAAGATGTCAAGATGACCTTCCTGGCTGGGCAGCATGAATCACGGTGCTCAGATGGTTAATGGCAGTGTGCTCAGCCTTGGTCTCTGGAACAGCTTTAAGTGTACCATCCAGAAGCTTCCAGCTTTCCCTTATCCTGGCCTGTAGTTGCCGTAACAAGTGGTCCTGTGGTATGAGTCTGTCCGCTCTACCCCACGATATCGCATGAGGAAGGAGGTGGTTAGAGAAATGAGCAGACTTTTCTTTTCCAGTATTGGGAATTGAACCCAGGGCCTTGTGCATGCCAGACAAGCATTCTACCACTTGAACCATGTCTCCAGCCCTTTTGTTTGTATTTTGTTCTGAGATGGGTCTTACTAACGTTCCCTAGGCTTGCCTTGACCTCGAGATCCTCCTGGCTCTACTACCTTAATAGTTGGGATTACAGATATGTGTTACCACGCCCAATAGAAACCTCCTTATTCTAACATTTATGTGTATTTTAGTCATAGGACTTAGGTTAACTTTTTGGCTCACTTGATTGGATTGAGATGTGCCCAGGAGACTAATAAATCATACCTCTGGATGTGTCCATGAGGGCATTTCCAGAGAGGATCAACTAAGGGGGGAAGATGCACACTGAATGCTGGCATCACTATCCCAAAGGCTAGGAGCCCTGAGGAATAAATGTGGAAGGGGGAGGAAGCCAGCTAGAGAAGGCATTCCTCTCTCTGCCTCCTGGCCACCATACACTGAGCTCCTGTGTTCTGCCAAGCCCTCTGTGCCGTAATGGACTGAAATCTCTGAAACCATGAGCCAAAATAAATCATCTTCCCTTAAGTTATTTCTCTCAGGTGTTTGTCACAGTGATGAACACCTAACACAGTAACCGTGTCACATCTGGGAAGATTTTTCCTTCATTCTGTCACCTCAGGTCCTAGCCCATTCCAGGCTTTGCCTCTGAGTTCTGTGTATCAACCTTATCCAATCATCACAATGACCACTGTAGTGTTGTCCCTCTGTATCCACTGGGCACTGCTTCCAAGAGCCTCTGCAGATATCACAATCCCCAGATGCTCAAATCCCTTAGATAAAATGAGGTAGGATTTGCATATAAACTGCAGCCACCTCCTGCATGCTTTAATTCAGCTCTAGTTTGTGGTTCCTAATGCAAGGTAAATGTATGTAAATAGTTGTTTTACTGCATTCCCAGGAGATAATGACAAGAAAAAGTTCTGTAGATATTCAGTACAGATATTCCTTTTCTTCCTTTTTGAATATTTTTCACTTGTGAGTGGCACTTCTGTGGTGTGGGACCACAGCAGACACAGAGGGACAAGTGTATGGGACAACCTTTCTCATATCGCCACCGATGACTACAACCCATGTCTCTTGTGGTTCTTTCTGACTGTAATAGTTCCTCAATCGTGCCTTTGTTTTTCCTGTTCTTAACTCTGTTGAAGAATCTTGGCCAGGTGTTTTGAACAATGGCTTGTATTTGTATTCTCTGACTTTTTCATGATTAGACTGTTATTAGGACCTTTGGGGAAGATTTCCACAGAGGTGCAGTGTCCTCATCACATCATATCAGGGATGCATGCTATCGGCATTAGTTATCACAGGGGACGTTAACCTTTATCCTTGGTGAAGTTGATATTCACTGCAAAGATTATGGCTGCTTGTGTATAGTATTTGGCTGTAAGACCCTAAGTCCAGCTGTCTCTCAAGGGCAGAGATGAATATTAAGTTTCACACTCTGGTGGGATGGGGAGGGGCAGAGAGGATCTACACACACTACTTGTACATCTTCTGTAGGGAAAGTTGGTTCCTTCTCTCCCATTTATTTCCTTATTCAAATACTTGTTCATCAGTATGAATTTACTGATATTTTTTTCTACTTTATGTTGGTACCAGGGACTATCAGTGGGAGTACCATGCCCAACTGTTCAAGATAATTTTGCACAATATTTTTAGTGCATTTCTCTCTTGACTACAGCCTGTCCCATAAGGTTACCTGTGCAATTTTCCACTTTACCATCGGGGTGGCACTTGCCAACAAGGCAGATTTTGGAACATCTTGGATTTTGGATTTTCTGATCATGGATGCTCAACCTGTTGGTATATCTGTTTTTAGTTTTGGAATTGCAGCTGCTTTGACATGGGAGCTCATCCAGGTTTCTAGTGGTCTTTAGCATGCTCCATTTCTCATTTTCTTCCTTCCTGCCTTCTATCCTCTTTCTTTTAAACCTATCATTTCTTTTCTTTACTTTTATTTGGTTCTGTCTCTCTCTCTCTACCTTCTTTCTCCCACTCTCAACACGTCCTTAGAATCTATTCTAGAATGTATCCCAGGCCTATTTTTCATGAGCACAAAATGGAAATTTTTTACTGCAACACAATATACATAACTTCATAATATATAAACTTGGGTTTATTAGGGCACAGAGTTCGCTGAGTAGACAAAGGCAGTTTTCAATTACACAAGGCAAAAGATCAATGCCCAGAAAAAATTGCTGAAGTCCTGATGATAGTTTAGTTTCTGACCTGAAGCATCAGAAGGCAAAATTAAAGGAGAAAACCAAGAAACTCTTAGAGGGTCTCATGAGCAGTAAATGGCAGGAGAGGCCTCCTCGGCTCATAAGAGATGTTCTGGCATATCCTAAGCTCCAAGTAGACCTAGGCTTGAAAGGCAGGTGGTTCCATAAAACTTCAATGGCCATGACATGGGGTGGTCCCTGGGGAACTGTGCAGGGATGAGGCATGACTGTCCCATTCACTTTCACTGAGGTGAAGTCAAACACTTCTTCCCAAGTTGTTTTAATTGACTTCTGAAGAGTTGGCCCCCAATGGCAAATTAGTGGTAGGTGGAAATTGCCAGTGGGGAGGAGGCTCTGGTTCCCCTGGAGTCCAGGTAGCAGGAAGGGAGGTTCCTGTCAGAGGCCAGCCCTCTCTTAACTGGTTCTGGAGGACAAATCATAAGACATAGCCCTGGTTTTCCTGGCTGTCTCTAGGGAGGTCTCTTTTAGTTTGGCACATTGTCTTTTTCTATGGGGAGAGAACCCTAGAGACCCTGCAAAGTGCTTTTCCCTAATTAATGACCAACTCATGTCCTGTGTCTCACATTGAGACCCATAACCAGAGTGATTCTCTCTGAGACCATGGAGGTATCTTTCTATTGCCTCTACCTGTCCCTGAGATGAGGTTGGTCCAGGAGAAAAGGTGCAGGAGCTAGGGAGGTTGCAGGGCAAGTAGGCACCCAGCAGAATGAGGTTGAAAGATGTGAGGCTCATGTGGAATTGGCCAGCCCATAACCATTCACACTGCCCAGGCCAAGCACACACCCTGCTGCTAACCTTCTATGGGCTGCTTTTCCCTCTAGACAGGCCTCTGTGTATGGTGAATAATGGCTTCCAAGATGAATTTAGGGTCATGGGGATGGAAAGTTGATTTTCCTTTGGCTCTGTACCTTTTAGTAAGTTCAGTGGTTTCCCTGTATCCTTCTCTCCGCCCTCATGCTCATGTCTTCGCTGAGGCTTTAGGGAGAAAGACTGAGCAATGGAACCTCTGCCCTAGCAAGGTAAGGCACTGCATGCCTGTAGTCTCAGCAACTCGGGAGGCTAAGGCATGAAAATCTCTTGAGTTTAGAAGTTGAGTCCAGTGTGGACAACATAGAGATTTTCCACCAAACACACTGGCAAGCAAACACATACCTATGCATCAAACCCTGGCTCTTTCTGTTTGAACATGTCAAGTCCCTGGGTCCCAGAATTCAGTGACTCCACATCTGGATCATCTGTCAGTTCTCCAGTTCCCCAGATTCTACATTTCACTGCTAATGTTTGGTCTCTAGGAAGTGACTTCCCAATTTCCCATGCAGGGGAGGAAAATAGAATTTCTTGTCCTAAGCCCCATGGGTTCTTAGCTGGGACAGATTCGTATTAACAAAAGGCCGATCAAGAGGAGAAAAACACCAGCAAGTTTGAAAAGTTGTTCCATATCTATCACACAGGAAGGAAACAACTCTCTCAGGCTAGTGACCAACTCTCATAGCTGTGCGTTGGGCTTCTGTTTTCAACTGTATTTTAACAAAGAGCAATGACTCTTAGAGTGCTGAGACAAAGATTAAGAAATTTCCACTTCCAGTGTGGGAAAACTGTGAGAAGGTGGCAATGTCTGCTCCAGATTGCTCTGGTGTCTGCTGTGCCAGCTCTGGGCTGATCAGTGCTTCTTCAGGAAGAGACAATTTAAACTCTAGCTTTAGGGAGAAAAGGGAGAAAGACTGAAAGTCCTTATGTTTGTGTAATCTTTGTCCTGCCATCAGGGAAACAGAAGGAAAGGTACAGAGAACTCTAGCTTCTTAAGTGTCTTCAGCTCAAGACTCCTCAGTACTTGTGGGAGAAATCTTTGATTTCTGCACTCACATTACACTCTGCAGCTTATGTGAAATAAGGACACCAAGAGGTCCATGTGAAGAGCAGCTGTCATCCAAGGGTCTGGTTCCCCATCCCTGACCAGTTCCCATCCTAAGTAACAAAGCAGCAAGGGTTAGTTGGGTGCAATGGCAGGCAGTGGGTAGTGTTCTGAGCGTGAGATGGGGGGAGAGTAAGCCTGGGACAGAGGCAGAACGACCTAACGTGGCGGGGAACAGCACCCTAGAGTGGGTAGGACCTTCCCGAACCTCAACAGCTATGGTTGTGTCCCAAGGCAAGGGAACGTGTGTCTGTCACCAAGAACACTGTAGCAATTCTTATCTGAAGTCATAGGGCAGGTGAGTCCTATGAAATTCCCATATCACTGTCGTGGCTATTTTCTTAGGGTGTTGGTAGGCCTTTCTAAAGACAAAGTAGGAGTGGATATGTCTGGTCCTCAGTTGTTGTTGTTGTCTCTGTAGTAAGTGTGCTGGAATCTGCCATTGATATGGGCAACAAGTTACTGGTTATGGGACTATAAGCGACTGTTAGTCTCAAATATACAAAGAAGGAACCCGGTGTGGTGGCCATGCCAGTAATCCCAGCTACTCAGGAGGTGGAAATCAGGAAGATTGCAATGCACAAAAAAAGAACTTCAAGAGCCTCTATCTCAAGTAGTAAAAAGCTAGGCACAGTGGCCCATGCCTGTCATCTTGCTACTTGGAAAGCGTAAATTGGGAGATTTCAGTCCAGGGCAGCTAGGGCATAAATGTGAGACCCTATCCTAAAAACAACCAAAGAAAAAAGTGCTGGGAGTGTGGCTCAGGTGGTAGAATGCTTGCCTGACGAGCACAAGGCCCTGAGTTCAAACCATAGTACCCAGTTATGCATATGATAAATCATGATTGTGATCACATGACACCAATTACAGGAAGAGTCACTAGTGAGGTTTGCACCTATCTGGGCCTCACTTGCTCTTTTTACAAAGAAAAAGCAGTGTAAGCTGTCAGGTAGCCCTCTCAGCTGTAGACTTCTACCCTAAAATCCGAGAATTACCTTCCTTAGGGCTCCTTTCATGTCACGTTCCTCAAGCTGTAGATGAAAGGATTGTTAGCACTGTGAAGATGACAGTGGCCACAGTGTCCTGTACTGAGTAAGAGGATGAAACCCACAGATATACGCCCAGGATTGTCTCATAGAAGAGGAGACCACAGTGAGGTGAGACCCACATGTGGACAGGGCTCTCCATATCCCACAGACAGATGGCAGCTTCGGTACATTAGAGAAGATGTAGACATAGGAAACAATGATGCATGTGAATGGTGCCAGAAATATCAGTCCATCCACTGTGATGACCATCAGATCATTGATAAAGGTATTGGAACAAGAGAGCTCCATTATTGGATGGGGGTCACAGAAGAAGTAATGTGTTGTGTTGTGGGAACAACAGGTAAATTGAACAATGAGAAGCGTGTGTAAGGGAGCATGCAGGTTTGTAATGACCCATGATATGGCCACTAGAAGGACACAGAATCTAGGCCTCATGGTCATGGTATAGTGGAGTAGATGTCTATATAGCGGTCATAGGCCACGACACCAGGAGGAATCTGTCCATGTTGATGAAAGTGATGAAGAAGTAGATCTGGGTCACACACTCCATGTAAGAGATGGTCTCGCTGCCCACTATGTGATTCACCAGCATCTTGGGGACAGTGACTGATGAAAAGCAGATGTCAACACTGGAGAGGTTGGCCAGGAAGAAGTACATGGGTGTGTGGAGATGAGGGTCACAGCTGATGGCCGAGATGACGAGAAGGTCCCAATTGTAGTGACCAGGTATATCCCAAGAATAGCCCAAAGAGAACCTCTTCTTGATCTGAGTGCCCAGAGAGTCCCAGGAGGAGGAATTCTGTGACTCTAGTCTGATTGTTCTCATTCATATCTATTTGCAAAACAGTGGTATTGTACAGTAAGATCATATACCAACAGTTGAGCAAAAACACATTGTATGGTTTAGAAGAGTTCACACGTGGGTTGTGATCATGTAGACTATGTTACTGTATAACTCGCTAAAAAAAACCTGGTTAATTTTAATAGGGTTTCTTACAAATATCTGTAGCTTTTTTAACCCTATTCCTAATTATGGAGTAAGTAGGTTCTTTCTCCTCTTCCTCCTCCTCCTTGTGAAACAGGTTTGAACTCAGGGTCTCATGCTCTACGACTTGAGCCACTCCCTAGGATATTTTTTTCTTTAGTTTGTTTTCCAAATCAGGTCTTGTGCTTTTATATAGTTTGGACTGTGATCTTCTTACTTCTGCCTCCTTAGTAGCTGGGGCCTGTATAGGTACTATCTTATCAAATATTTAATTTATTCTAATATTTGCAGCTAAATATGTCACTTAATCCACGAGGAAACTAAAAATTGGGTGGCTAAGTGACTTATGCAAATTCAGAGCCAATAAATGTTAGATTTCCAAATGGACTTAAATTCCTTTTTTTAATGCAATATTTTTATTACCTATCAGTAGTTTAAAATAGAGCAAGGGTGAATGCTGTATGAAAAGCCATACTATAATCCTGATGATTTTGTCTGTGATATTTCTGTTTTCTTAGAATTTGGAACCTTTGGAGGCTTTGATAAATCTTCCAGGTGGTGTGTCCTCAACACATTATCTGTAATTAAGATGTGCTAGGCACAGGGTGCACCCCTGTAAACCTAGCTACTTAGGAAGTGGAGATCTGGAGGATTATGATTTCATATCAACCCCGGTAAAAAGTTAGAGACCCCCCATCTCAACCAACAAGGTGGGCATGGTGGCTCATGTCTCTAATCCAGCAATGCAGAAGGCATACGTAGGAAACAGGCCTTCACATTTAGCTGAAATATTACTGAGGCAAAAATTGCTGGGGGCATGGCTCCAGTGGTAGAACATCTGCTCAGCAAGTACAAAGCTCTGAGTTCAAACTCCAGTACTGCACAAACAAACATCAAACAAACAAAAAAAAGTCCTTCATCTTAGTTTACAGCTCTTGGTCTGTTGATTAGAGGTGCTTGTCAGTGGCTATGTACAGTCCCCTCCTTGCTGCCATCAGAAGAAGAAAGGCAGATACCTATGGAAGCTGGATTTTTTTTTCTGTGAGGAAAGGGATTTATTGATTGATAAAGAGCAATTTCATGTGGTTTATCCAAGACTCAGAAATCGCCCTAGGCTGGGTAGGTGGGTCAGGTGTAAGTGCCATGTCCCTGGGAGAATTTATGGTGTTAGCAGGAAGGAAAGGCGGTGTGATCCCTGGGAGATCAAAGGCCTGAGGAAAAGGGAGAAGAAAGACCAGGAACTGCTGTGTGAGCTGCCCTGACTGCTGGGGCAGAGGATTTTGTGGGAATTGGTTATAAGATGTAAATATTATGGGGCAGAGAAGTGACTACCAGCAAGAATGTTAAATCACTAAATTAAGGGACAAAGTGCTGAGAAGTGAAACCAATTTTTACCTGATGTACTTCAGAGCCACACTAGACAGAGCAGGTCTAGAAAAAAGCTAGAATATGCTCCTGAAGAAACAGGGTTAAGGTGGACCTTGAATCTGTGGAGATGGGGAGGGATTTGCGAGATTTGTCATTAAAACAATCCAGAGTGCCTTGACAGGTAGATGTTAATATTCTGGTCTTCAGAACACATTTTTTCTATAGCTGAATAGAGAGAAAGCCAAGCTGTCAAAGCCATTTGTCCTGTGGCCCTGAATGTATAGACAGACAGACATTACTTGGGCCCCAAGGCAAGATTGGGGGAAGAGCCGTGAAGGGAATCAAGGGCAACATTTAGAAGCCCTTGGGGATGATAAGGCACAACTCCTGTCACTCAGGAATGTTCAGAGGTAACTTTCTCCCGTTCTCTATGCTGTGTCTTTACTCTGTTCACTGTTTCCATTGCTGTGCAGAAGATCTTCAATTTGATGCAATCCCATTTATCAATTCTTGCTCTTATTTCCTGAGTTATTGGAGTCCCTTTCAGAAAGTCCTTGCCTATACTTATTTTTTAATATTTATTTTATTAGCATATATTCATTGCACAGGGAGGATTTGTTTTGACACTTCTTTATAGTCTTACATTGTACAATAGTTAGATCACCCCCTTTATCCCCCCCTGCCACCTCCCTTCCCGCCTCACTTAAAACATTTGCAAGAGGTTTCATCAATCATTGTATCTTCTTTATGTATAGGAAGCCCATTGACCCTATTACTTCATCTTCATCTCCTCTGTCCGCCCCACTCATAAATAACCCCCCACTGTACCAATTTTATATTCTTGTATTTCATTATTAATTCCAAAGTCAATGTTCAAAGGGTTTCTCAATGTATCCCAGACCTTGGTCATTTCAACCCGCTCTGTTTCTCTTCCTTACTCCTTTCCTTCCACGCCCCCATTATTCTGCAGTTTTCAGTACATATCGCTATGTCCTCTATAATAGAGACACGTGCACATCCGTGTTTATCATAGCACTGTTCACAACAGGCACACTATGGAAAAAACCCAGATGCCCTATAACTGCTGAATGGACTAAGAAGCTGTGATATGTATAGATGGAGCTATATACATATATATGTGGAGTTTTATTCTGCCTATAGCCTTGAAGTGGTTTCCCTTGGTAGTTTCAAAGTTCTAGGTATTACATTAAGGTCTTTGGTCCACTTCAAGTTGATTTTTGTACAGCGTGAGGGACAGGGACACCTAGTTGAGTTTTGTTTTGGTTAAAGACTATAATAGGTAGGCAAGATTACTTTGTTGAAAATTCTGTGCCCCCCTTGGAAGTGCAGTATGGGTTAATGTCAGTTCAGTGAGGCGAACTTGGTTGGTGATGGTCAGTTCTTCTCTGTTCTTACTGACTTTTCATTTTAAGTGTGTTTCCGGTTACTGAGAGAAGGGATTATAATCTGCTTTTTCCTCTGTTAATTTTTATCTTAAAGCTTAATTGTTAGCTACACATCCGTGTTAATTCAACTGTCTTCCTTATGAACGAACCCTTTATCACTTTGAAATTTCTCTTCTTCTACTGGAGAGGTTTCTTTCTTAAATTGTATTTTTGTCTAATGTTAACATAACACAATAGTTTTTGTAATTGTTTCATCACACAATCTTTTAAAAAGTTACTATATTTTTGAATTAGCATACACTAATATGACAGGATTTCATTATAATAATTCTATACTGTGAACAGTGTATTTAAAACAAATTTATTGTTCAAAGTATTCCATTATATTCCTTCCCGCTCCCTCCTCTGCTCTTTGTCAGTGTTTGGTGGGTTTGATTATGCTGTTTTGGATCCTTTTCACCCCTCAGTCTCCTTTCCTTTCCCCTCCCCCCAATGATACCCGCTACACAGTACGTCCCTCATCTTCATTCCCATTATGATTATCACCATCGTTTTAGGTCTAGGTTTCCACAAGTGAGCAAGAACATGTGATTTTTGGCTTTTTGAGCAATAAACTTGACTATGGAGGTATCTCTTTTGTATACTGATTTACACTCCTTTGGTATATGCCCAAGAGAGGTATGGCCGAATCATAAGGTAAGTCTATTTTTAGTTTATGAGGAAGCTCCATACTGATTCCCATATTGGATTTACTGGTTTACATTCCCACCAACAGTATATGAGGGTTCCTTTATCTCTACATGCCCACTAGCCTTTGTGCTTTGTTTTCTTGATGATTGCCAATCTGACTGGGGTGAGGTGGAATCTTAATATAGGGTTTTTTTGGGTGGTCAAAGCATTTTATTGAGGGGCTTGGACATGGGAAGGGGTTAAAAAAGCACTGAAGAGGACAGTGAGATCTCCGGTCCATAGCAGGGCAGGACTTCCTGCTCTTGCCTCCTGAAACTCTTAGTGTAGTTTTGATTTGGATTTCCTTTATGGCTGAGGATGTTGAACATTCTTTCAGGTATTATTAGCCATTTGTGGGTTTTTTTTCTGAGAACTCTCTGTTCAATTTGTTTGCCCATTTATTCATTGAATTTTTTTGTTCTTTTGCTGATTAGTTTTTTAAGCCCTTTGATAGTTTGAATATTAACCTCTATTTGTTCAACAACTGATGAAGATTTTTTTCCGATTCTGTGGGTTGTCTTGTGAATCTAGTAATTGTTTATTTTGATATGCAGAAACTTTTTTTTTCTTTTTCTTTTATTATTCATATGTGCATACAAGGCTTGGTTCATTTCTCCCCCCTGCCCCCACCCCCTCCTTTACCACCCACTCCGCCCCCTCCCTCTCCCCCCCACCCCCTCAATACCCAGCAGAAACTATTTTGCCCTTATCTCTAATTTTGTTGAAGAGAGAGTATAAGCAATAATAGGAAGGAACAAGGGTTTTTGCTGGTTGAGATAAGAATAGCTATATAGGGCATTGACTCACATTGATTTCCTGTGCGTGGGTGTTACCTTCTAGGTTAATTCTTTTTGATCTAACCTTTTCTCTAGTACCTGTTCCCCTTTTCCTATTGGCCTCAGTTGCTTTTAAGGTATCTGCTTTAGTTTCTCATGCAGAAACTTTTTAATTTAATGCAGTCTCATTTGTCAATTCTTGCTCTTATTTCCTGGGCAGTTGGAGTCCTATTCAAAAAATTATCACCTATACCTATATGTTCTAGAGTTTTCCCTATGTTTTTCTGTAGTGGTTTCAAGGTTTTAGGTCTTATATTAAGATCTTTTACCTATTTAGAGTTGATTTTTTTTACAGGATAAGAGATAGGAGTCTAGTTTCAGTCGTTTGCATGTAGATAATCAGTTTTCCCTGAACCATTTGTTGAAGAGGCTGTCTTTTCTTCAGTGTATGTTTTTGACACCTTAGTCTAAGATCAGATGGCTATAGCCATTCAGTTTTATTTCTGGGTATTCTATTCTATTCCATTGGACTCTGTGTCTGTTTTATGCCATGCAATGCTGTTTTTGTTACTTGGTTTATAGTATAATTTGAATTCTGGTATTGTGACACCTACAGTGTTGCTTTTTTACTCAGGATTACTTTTGCCATTCTGGGTCTTTTATGCTTACGAATGAACTTTAAGATTGCTTTTTCTAAGCTAGACATTGATCTACCATTTGATCCAGCAATACCACTCTTGGGGATACACCCAAAAGACTGTGACACATGTTACTGCAGAGGCACCTGCACACCCATGTTTATTGTGGCACTATTCACGATAGCCAAGTTATAGAAACAGCCAAGATGCCCCACCACTGACGAATGGATTAAGAAAATGTGGTATCTATACACAATGGAATTTTATGCAGCCATGAAGAAGAACGAAATGTTATCATTCGCTGGTAAATGGATGGAATTGGAGAACATCATTCTGAGTGAGGTTAGCCTGGCCCAAAAGACCAAAAATCGTATGTTCTCCCTCATATGTGGACATTAGATCAAGGGCAAACACAACAAGGGGATTGGACTTTGAGCACATGATAAAAGCTTTAGCACACAAGGGAGGGGTAAGGATAGGTAAGACACCTAAAAAATTAGCTAGCATTTGTTGCCCTTAACGCAGAGAAACTAAAGCAGATATCTTAAAAGCAACTGAGGCCAATAGGAAAAGGGGACCAGGAACTAGAGAAAAGGTGAGATCAAAAAGAATTAACCTAGAAGGTAACACACATGCACAGGAAATTAATGTGAGTCAACTCCCTGTATAGCTATCCTTATCTCAACCAGCAAAAACCCTTGTTCCTTCCTATTATTGTTTATACTCTCTCTTCAACAAAATTAGAAATAAGGGCAAAATAGTTTCTGCTGGGTATTGAGGGGGTGGGGGGGAGAGGGAGGGGGCGGAGTGGGTGGTAAGGGAGGTGGTGGGGGCAAGGGGGAGATATGAACCAAGCCTTGTATGCACATATGAATAATAAAAGAAAAAAAATAAAATAAAATATCACTTCCATAACTTATCCCCACCCAGCACAATAGAACACAAGAAAAAATAAATACCATTAATCTGAAATGAGATATATAAAGCACAAAATTTAGTATTTTGAGGAAAGGATTAAATAAAATCAAGTAAATAATGAATTTTATGTTATGAATAATTTATTGCAAAAATCACTAAAATATTATTTTTAAAGTGTTAAAAAAAGATTGCCTTTTCTATTTCTATGAAGAATGAACTTGGAATTTTGATGAGCATTGCATTGAATCTGTAGATTGCCTTCAGTAGTATTGCCATTTTCGTTGTAACAATTTTGCCAATCCATGAACATAGTTGGGTAGTCTTTCCATTTTCTGGTGTCTTCTTCAATGTTTGTAGTTTTCATTGTAGAGTTATTTCATCTCCTTGGTTAAGTTTATACCTAGTTTTTTTTTTGGGGGGGAGGTTATTGAGAATGGAATTGTTTTCCTGATTTCTTTCTCAACTTGTTCATTGTTGGTATATAACAAAGCTACTTAGTTTTGCATATTGACTTTATATTGTGCTAGTGTTTGTAAGATCTAGGAGTGTTTTGGTGGAATCTGTACAATTTTTGAAAATGGGGATAATTTGACTTTTTTTCCTATTTTGAATCCCTTTTATTTCCTTCCCTTGCCTTATTGGTCTGGCTAGGAATTTCATACAATATTGAAAAAGATATGGGAGAATGGACATCCTTGTCTTGTTCCTAAGTTTAAGGGAATGATTTCTGTTTTTCCCCATTTAATATGAAGTTTGCTATAGGCTGTCACATACATCCTTTATTATGTTGAAGTACATTCCTTCTGTCCCTAGTTTCTTCTAAGCTTTTATCATAAAAGAACATTGAATTTCGTCAAAGGCTTTTTTGCATCAATTGAGAGGATCATGCAATTTTTGTTCTTTATTCTGTTTATACTATATTATGTTAATTGATTTGTGTGTGTTGAACCATCCTTGCATCCCTGGAATGATTTTTGCATCTATGTTCACTAAAGATATTGGTCTATAATTTTGTTTTTTGTTGTGTCCTTGTCTGGTTTTGGAGTGAATGTAATACTAGTTTCATAGAATGAGTTTGGTACTGCTCCTTCCCTTTCTATTTCATGGAAAAGTTTGAGAAAAATTAATTCTTTAAAGGTCTGGTAGAGAATCCATTGGATCTTGGGCTTTTCTTTGTTGACAGACTGTATTGCTACTTCAGTCTCATTGCTTGTTATAGATCTATTTAGGTGACTTTTATACCCTTGGTTCAATTTTGGTTGGTCAAATGTGTCTAGAAATTTATTTCTTTCACATTCTCCAGTATATTTGAGTATAGGTTTTTGAAGTATTCCCTTATGATCCTCTGGATATTATTGATATTTGTTATAATATCCCCCTTTTTATCTCTAATTTATTATTTTGAGTCTTTTCCCTCTTTCATTTAGTCAGATTGTTTAAGTGTTTATCAATCTTACTTATCTTTTTAAAGAACCAACTTTTTGTTTTATGGATTCTTTGTATAGTTTTTTTGTTCTGTATTTCATTAATTTCTGTTCTAATATTTGTTATTTCTTTCCATTGTCTCTGTTGTGTTTGGTTAGTCCTTGTTTTGTAGCCTTGTTCATTAGGCTATTTATTTGAAATCTGTTTGTTTGTTTTTTTTAACGTAGATAGTCATAACTATAAACTTTCCTCTTAGCACTACTTTTGCTGTATCTCAAAGGTTCTGGAGGTTGTGTTTTCATTTTCAGTAGTTCTAGGAACTTTTGGATTTCCTCCCTTATTTTTTCAATGACCCAGTGCTCATTCAACAGTGTTATGTTCAGTCTCCATGTGTTTGAATATTTTCTGTTGTTTCTTTTGCTGTTGAGTTCTAGTTTTATCATTATGGTCTGATGGAATATAGGGAGTTATTTCAATTTTCTTGTATTTACTAAGACTTTCTTTGTATCCTAAAATATGATCTATTTTGGAGAAAGTTTCATGGAATGCTGATGAGAATGTATATTGTGTATCTATGGATGTCTGTTAAGTCCATTTGGTCTATAGTATCATTTTATTCCAAGGCTTCTTTGTTGATTTTTTTGTCTGAATGAACTATCTGTTGGTGGGAGTGGGGTATTGAAATGTCCAACTATCATTGTGTTGGAATGTATCTATGCTTTTAAGTTCACTAGTGTTTGTTTAATGAAGTTGGGTGTGCTCACATTTAGTGCATATATGTTAGCAAATGTTATTTCCTCTGAGAATGTTTCCTTTTATTAATTTGAAGTGACTTTCTTTATCTCTTCTGACTAATTTTGGTTTGAAGTTTACTTTATCAGAAATGTATAACTATCACTGCCTGCTTTCAGTGCTCATTTTCTTGGAAAGTCTTTTTCTACCCTTTCACCCTAGGCCAATTATTATTATTATTTTTTTTTTTTTTTTTTTGGTTAGGGAGACATGTTTCTTATAGGCAAAATACTGGTTGGGTCTTGGTTTTTAATCTAACTCGCCATTCTATGTCTTGTGATTGGAGAATTAAAATCATTAGCATTCAGTGTTAATGTTGGAAGGGATGTAGTAATTCTTACCATTTCGTTGTTTTTGTAGTTTTTGATCCTTATTAAGGTGAAGAGTGTATGTTTGCTGGGCCCTATCAGTACAATGGATGCTCCCTGTAATCTCTTGTCCTCAGCTTTGTGTCTGCAGTTCTCCTGTTGTGTTTACTTACATATCCCCTCAGGGACCTAGATTGACCAGGTTCGGCTTGGGAGGAAGGCTCTGGACCACAGGCAGTTGCTGGGGTGAGATAGGGCAGGTCCTGTGGAATAGTAGCAATTCCAGGGGCTGGGCTGCTTTGTTGGGGCTCAGTGGGGCAGTCCCAGGAGTGTGAGGTAGCAGCGGGGGATGGATGGCAGGGTCTCCAAGCACAGATTGTGGGTCAAATATCACTCTGCCACGTTCTTCCATATTCAGGGAATCCAGTGCTGCTCTGACTTGTTCATGGTGAGCTCCACCCCGCAATTTCCAGTTTAATGTCTCATTTGGAGAGTGAGGGGCAAGTAGTTCCTGTCATTTGTGTATACACATATACCCCTGGATTGGGCAGTAGGTTTAGGTCTCTAGCAAGTTGGCTTGCTTACTTCCGCACCTTTCCCTGTTTTGGGTAGAGACCCAGGCTTCAGCCATGCACTGGGCCAGGGCCACATGTGGGAACCTTCAATCAGCTTGCTTAGCTGTTAAGTTTTCTTGGTGCAGGGGGAGGCAGACATATTTGTGTCTGTACACTGGGCCAGCCCGTGTGGTGGCCCTCAAGACTGAAAATGGTTTTCTCTGCTGGCTACCTTCCATGCCATCATTTTACCCCTGGATGAATTCCTTCAGCTCATGAACATATTTAAGATAGTTGTCTGACATTTTTGACTTGCAATTCAAGTGTCTGGGCTTCTAAGGAATGGTTTCTATCATATTTTTTGTTGTTGTGAAAGGTCTGTATTTTCTTTTTGTGTATGCCTTCTGTTTTTTTTCATTGAAAAAATCTGTTTTCAGAATATTATATCTTGTAAACTCTATAATCCTAATTCTCCCTCCTTTTGGGCATTGTTGATACTTCTGCTTGTTTTGGAATGGACCTCTCCATTTGTGACTTTTCCAAATTATTTTTGCAAAGTGTATATTCCTTGTTATATGCAGTCCCTGAAGTTTCTGTTTCATTTTGTATGGAGTTAGACAGTGACCTGACAAACATTTCCTTAAATATCTGGCTCCAGAAAAGGGGAGAAGGGTAAATAAAGGGAAAAACTTCTCTTTATATCTCCTTACAAATGGCACTGGAAGAAGCCTCTGTGGCCTGCATGGCCATGGGAGGGTAGACGTCAGGGCCGTTCTCTCACGTGTCTCCAAGAGCAGCCAAACGTTCAGCAAGACGTTCCGGGAGCACACCACCGCCATGGCCCTCTCTGACACCAGCCACTCTAGAAATACGGCTGCTGTTCCCATAGGCGCAGAGTTTGAGCGATGGATAAAGCAGGCGGTTTATACAAGCCACACTCTCACCAAAGATCTGTGGATGCCTCCTTCATCAAGTACTCTCTGGATTTTGGAAGTCTTCAGCAGGGTCCAGAGTTCTGAAATAGATGATGATGATGGTTTTTCTGTCTTATTCGTTGTTCTGAGTAGGGGTCAACCCTGTAGGTTCCCACCCCACCATTTTGCATTTGCACCCTGTGTCTGGACTTTCTCCTCAGATCTGCTGAACCTTTTGATAACTAGCTGGTTTGATTATGAGAATTTTATAATATGTATTTATATGTAAATAGACATAAATATCTGTTTCTATGAAAATTGATGCCCAACCTTTATGGTAGTTTTTGGAATGTCTTTGATTTTGTATTTCTGATTAGGGATGTGAAACTTGTAGTACTACAATTATTTGTATATAGGGTTGATTGATTAAGGGAGCTCATTCAGGTTGGCTGATGTGTCTCATTGGCATGCCCCATTCCCTCTCCCTCCTGTCTTCCTTTCCTTCCTCCCTCCTTCCCTCCCTTCCCTTCTTCCTCCCTTCCTTCCTTCTATAACAGGTGCTTACTAGCTACTTTTGCTGAGAAACACTGACTCCTTACTTGGGCCTGTAAATTAATTGAAGACAGGATAAAAGCTAGGCATCCCAGCCTCCATTATGCATCTGTGTCCTTTGCTCTGAGTCGTTCTCTCCTACTGTAGCTTTTCAGTCATTTTGGAATCCAGGAAGGACTGGAACACCTGTCAGGCATCAATGACTCTTATTATAACAAGGCCCCACCTGACCAATCCTAGACACTGAGCTGTCAGACCACCTGTGACTTCTGCCTGTGACCTATGATCAACCACAGGAACATACCCATCACTGGAACCGTTTATAATTAGGCATGTTACTGGAAATTTGGTCTTCTGAACTCAATGCCAGTTCATAAATAACAAGAGCAGGGTTTTGAGGAAAAGGAAATAGGGTTTATTAAGTTTCCAGGCAAAATGCAGGCTGCAGGAGTTATTGCCTCAAAGCTACAGTCCTACTTTTGAGAGAATGTTGGTTATTTAAGGAGAAGCTCAGTTTTAGGATACGTGATGAAGTGTCTGTCCCAGACCAGATGATAGCCTTGGTTTCTTATTTACAAATTTGCTGGCACCTTGTCTCTGAAGTTGTATGTCTTGGTTGGGAAGGAGTACTTCCCAGCAGTTAGAGAGAGATAGGGGGATGAGCAGTGTGCTGAAGATTGCTTGGTTCCCTTGAAAAAAATGTGTTAACCTTGGGCTTCCCAGCAAGGGGAGATGTATGCGTAATCATCCCTGACCTTCCTAGATTCCAAAGTAGCAGCAGGAGAGAATAACTCAGAACACAAAGTGGAGGCTCAGATGCCTAGCGTTTATCTTGCCTTCAGTTAATTTGTGGGCCCAAGTAAGGAGACAGTGTTTCTTAGTAAAGCAGCTTTTAAACACCTCTCACCCTCTCCCCCAATTCCTCCTCATATTTAAACCTAAGGCAAATGTCTGCTTGGGGAAGATGAATGAAGATGACTTCAAATACATTTCTTCTTCCCATGGATCCCAGTGCTATTCAACAAACTTGTATTCTCTGCTCTTCACCATAAGTTGTCTTCTTTTGTGTGTATGTGGTACTGGGATTTGAATGCAGTGCCTCACACTTGCTAGGCAGGCGCTCTACCTCTTGAGCCACTCCACCAGCCCAATTTTGTGTTTGGTATTTTTGAGACAGGGTCTTGCAAGCTATTTGCCTAGGCTGACTTTGAACTGCAATCCTCCTGATCTCTGCCTCCTGAGTAGCTAGGATTATAGGTGTGAGCTACCGGTGCCCAGTGTAACTTATCTTTTATTTGACATGTTGGGGTGAGTGACTGGACCTGACCTATGGAATCCAGAAATTTGGGCCTGAGGTCTAAAACCTCCTTTCTTTTCTTTTTTTCCTTTCTCTTCTTTTTTGACACTTCCTTATGATCTATACTCAAAGATGCACCAGGCGTAAAGTCAGTCATTTTTTCAAGGAGTCCGGTTGGGAATTTTCCACCACAACACAATAAGCATGGAGTACAGAGCAAATAAGTACTAGATATGACCTGTTTGAAAACAGGCTCAGAAGCACACTCAAACTCACACTGGAATGTTTAGCCTACAGACCTGGCTTAGTAGTACTCCAGATCTCCAGTAGATTAAGCCAGTTTTCAATATCCTTGAGGCAAAGTCTGCTGAAAGTCCATTGACCTTGTGAGAGATAAAGAACTGTAAAGTTTAGCTCCTGCCTGAAGCAGCAGGAGACAGAAATCACAGGAAAAACAACAATCTCTGGAAGGTTGCATTGACCAGAGAATGGCAGGAGGAGCCTGCTCAGCTCCTAAGAGACATTCTGAGCTGCACTGTAGGCCTGGCCTTAAAATAGAAACTTGAATTTCAAGTAGAAAGGGAATGGTTAAATGAAACTCCAATGACCATGATTAATAAGCTGGGGTTTGGGGGTGGTGTGGGTCCTCTTTTCTGTGTATAGATAGATATCAAAGGCATAAACTTGAGCAGTAAAAATCAGGGAAGTTTTATTTGTAGACAAGAGAAAGGAAAGGCCGCATGGAGCAGGACCTGGAAACCAGTAGTCCCCTGAGTTGGCTTGGACGGCAGGTTTTTTTTTTTTTTGTAATGCCAGTGGGAGGAGTATGTTTTGATGCAAAGATTTTGGTACAAATAGGTGTTCCTTGGGAAGGAAAGGAAGCATTTTTTCCTGGCTAATCACCATATTTGAGGAACATGTGGATTGCCTTCATTCCATCCTTCAATAGTCTGGGCAGTCCCTGGCTACTCTGGAGGAAGCAGAGTCTGGGGGATTGTGCAGAGATAAGTGATAACTGTATTTCATCATTCACTGAACTTAAGTGAAACTTTGTCTCTAAGTTGTTTTAATTGGCTTCTAAAGAGTTTCTCCCCCCATGGCCAATTACTAGTAGATGGAAATTGCCAGTGGTGAGAAAGGTGTGCTGCCCCCAGGAGTCCAGGCTGTGGGAAAGGAGGCTCCTGGCACAGGCCTGCCTCTGCTCACTCAGGCCCTGGGGGCCAAATCACCAAACCCTGCCCTGGTTTTCTGGCTGTCCCCAGAGAGGATGCTGCTAGTCTAACCCTGTGTCTGTTTCTAGGGGAGATGGCACTAGAGATCCTGCGTAGTGCTTTGCTGTAATAGATGACCACTTCAAGCCCTGTGAGTGCCTCATATGCAGAGAGCCATAACCAGGTGACTGGATGTGGCTCATGGTGAAATCTTTCCCACACTCTGTACTTGCCCCTGATGTGAGGGTGGCCCATGAGAAGTGGTTCAGGAGCCAGAGAGATGTAGGGCAAGGGGGTGCTTAGCAGTGAGAGGGTGAAATACATGAGGCTCATGTGGATTTGGCCAGCACAAAACTGTGCAGACCAAGGGCTGGCCATACAAGACAGAGAGGCCTTTCCTTGTTTTGCTCACACCTGCTGGTGACTTTGTAGGGGTATCTTTCTCCTTTTAAGCAGGTCCATGTGATGGTGAAAAATGAATTTCCAAGATGAATTTGGGAGCTTGAGGATGGAGAGTAATTTTCCTTTTTGCTTTGTACACTAACAAATTCATCAACTCCCCTCTATCCTCCCACTTCTCATACTCAATTTTCCAGTGAGAGTTTAGGGAGACACCAACTCAACAAAGGAACCTCTGTCCCAGGCAGGTGACACCATGCTGTTTAGGAGATGAAGTAGGAAAATCACTCGAGTCCATGCACTTGAGTCTAGCATAGGCAACATAGAGAAAATCCTTCACAGCCAACCAACCAACCAAACAAGCACAAACCTTTGCTTCAGACCATGGTTCTTTTTATTCAACCTTTCTAAATCTGTGGGTCCCAGAATTCAGTGAATCCACATCAGGAGTCACCTTGTCAGTACTCAGCTCCTTAGATTATAAATTTCAGTGATTTTTGGTTCTAAGATCACCTCTCATTTTTCCTATGCAGGGGAGAAAAATAGGATTTCTTTTCCTAATTCACATATGTTCTCAGCAGAGACAGATTCCCATTAACAAAAGGCAGATCAACATGAGAGAAGCACAAGCTTTTACACACCCACAATATCAGAGAGAAACAATTCTCTCAGAGCAGTAAAGGTTCTCAGAGCTGTGGCTTGGGCTTCCATTCTCAAAAGTATTTTAACAAAGCACCATAAAACTTAAGAGACCCTAGACAAAGGTTAGGAAATTTCCACTTGAAGGCCTGGAGCATGGTTCATGTGATAGAGGACCTGCCTCACAAGCACAATGCCCTCAGATCAACCCCAGCACTATTAAAAGAAAGAAAGAGAGAAAAAGAAGAGAAATTTCCACTTCAGAGGTGGCAAAACTCTGGAAAATTGGCAATGCCTACTCTAGATTCTTCTGGTGTTTGCTGCTGAAAGATCTGATCTGAACAGTACCTTCTGCAATAAGAGGGGTTTTAAACCTGGTACTTTAGGAGGCAAAGACAGAAAGTCCTTTTGTGTGAATCTGTCCTACCATCAGGCAAACAGAGGGAAAGGCAGAGAGAGCTCCTGCTTCTTAGCTATCTTCAGCTCAAAACTCCTCAATACTTGAGTGGAACTGACTCAGTACTCTGAATCAGAAGTCCTGGGTTCCAATTGGAATCCTGCCATTAATTATGACATTATGTCCCTAAGGTGCTATAGTGTTGTGGCAATATAATCAGAGGAGAAACCAAGCAACACTCGGAGGAGTGGAGAACTCAGATTTTAATTTTTACGCTAGCGGGCCCAGACGTGTACCTGTGTCTGAGCCCCGAACAAAGGATTTACAGGATATTTAAAAGGCAGTGCAGGGTATCAGGTTACAAGGAATGTGCTCTCCCATAAAGTAGGGCTAGTAGTGGGTTAGAAACCTAAGGTTTAGATAAGAACAGCAGGGGAGGCCTGCTTTGGAAAGTTTATTTACAAGTGGAGACAAAGGAAGGCAGGAATGGGTGCTTATCTCTGCATGGTGCCTTTCATCTTGGTCCCAAACTTTTGCATGGCTCTAATGAGCAATTCCTCACAGCTCTGTCTGAGGTTACAGCTTTTAATTGACAGTTTACCATGTTTTACAACCCTGTTTCAAGGCTATCTTCCTCTTCATTAGCAACCATAAACACTTAAGATTTAAGGAATCACTGCTTCTTGTAGCCAATGTGAAATTGAAGAGACACCAAGAGATCCATGGGAAGAACATCTACCATACAAGAGTCTGGTTCCCATTGTTGTGGGATACTCGAGAACGGGGAAACAGGACATGAAGGCTTTTCAGGAAGCAATATTTATTAACATGTCAGGGGATTCACAGCCAAAGGCTGAGCCCCGAGAACAAAGGGGCCTTGCCTTATGTATCATTCTAGGCAGGTTATAGAAGCAAGAAGCAAGGTTGAATCTGTTGCAGGAATCTCAAAGCTGAGATATGGTACACTGTGGCAGTTTAGCAGGAAGCAACATTTCATTGTGCCAACACAGACCCAGTGGACTTGCATCCAAAGGCTGAGCCCCAAGAACAAAGAGGTCTCACCTTATATACCCTTGCAAGCAGGTTACAGAAGCAAAGAGCAAAGCTCAACCCATATATGGCTGCATGTGACTTCATTGGCTATTCCATTCCTCCAGTACTATGTGATCTTCTTCATGTTTCAATTCTTTAAGTTTTATCTCTCTGCTTTGCCACCCCTCTCCCTGCCTTATTATCAGAACACAGCCTGTCTGTTTCTCTTCTGGCCCTCCTCCCTGCTATAGATCCATATATGGTTACATACTATTTCATTGGTTAGCTTTTTCTCAGTGCTAAGTGATCTTTTTAATGTTTAGATTCTTTAAGTTTTATCTCCCTGATACACCATCCCTGACCAGTACCCATGCTGAGTAATAAAATACCAAAAGGTTAGGTGGAAGAATGGGCCAGCAATGTATAGGGGGACTTAAACCTGGGACAGAGAAAGAATCACCTAACATGACAATGACAAGAGACATTCAGAATAGATAGGACCGTTCTGAAATCAATAGCTACTGGTTTATGTCCTAAGGCAAGAGAACATTTCTGTGTGTGAGTCATGAAAACTATAGCAATTCCTCATCTGAGACCATCAGGGCAAGTGATTCTGAGGAGTGTCAACTCTAAATTCCTATGAAATTCCAGAGCATTGTAGTCACCACTTCTTTATTGGTCTTCTAGAGTCATTTAAAAAAATAGACTTAAATATTTCTGACCCTCAGTTGTTCTTGTCTGTAAATGAGTATATCAAAATCAGCTACTTTTATGTGTTTATTTGTTGACACTATTGAGGTTTGAAAATCAGCCATTTTTACATAAAAGAATTACAAGTTTTATGACTATCAGCAACCGTCAGTCTCAAATATAAAAGCATGGTCATGACCACAAATCACTAATTACAGTAATAGTTATAGGTTTGTTTTGCACCTATCTGAACTTCACTTTTTCTCATTACAATGAAAAAGAGGTGGTACATGAAGTTAGAAGTCTTATCTCATAAATTTTCTAATTCTAGAATCTGAGAACTACCTTCCTTACTGCTCCTTTCATGTCACAGTTCCTCAGCTGCAGATGAAGGGATTGACCAAAGGTGTCCCCATTGTGAATATGACAGTGGCCACAGTGTGTCCTGTACTGAGTAGGAGGATGAAGGGCACATATAGATGCCCAGGATTGCCCCATAGAAGAGGGAAACCACAGTGAGGTGAGACCCACATGTGGACAGGGCTTATCATGGACAGATGGCAGCTTCAGTACATTAGAGAAGATGTAGACATAAGAATCAATGATGCATGTGAATGGTGTCAGAAATATCACTCCACCCACAGTGAAGACCATCAGGTCATTGATAAAGTATCAGAACAAGAGAGCTTTAGAATAGGGTAGGGCTT
Organism: Castor canadensis; assembly: GCF_047511655.1. Taxonomy (NCBI): domain Eukaryota; kingdom Metazoa; phylum Chordata; class Mammalia; order Rodentia; family Castoridae; genus Castor; species Castor canadensis. The sequence continues at coordinate 62,597,692 of NC_133401.1, read as the reverse complement.
ACAGAAGAATTGGTGCACGGCATTGTGGGAACAAAAGGTAAATTGAACCATGAGAAGAGTATGTAAAAGAGCATGTAGGTTTGTAATGATCCATGAAATGGCCACTAGAAGGACACAGAATCTGGGCCTCGTGATCATTATGTAGTGAAGTGAACAACAGATGTCTATGTAGCGGTCATAGGCCATGACACTCAGGAGGAACTGGTCCATGTTGGCGAAAGTGATGAAGAAGTAGATCTGAATCACACACTCCATGTAAGAGATGGACCTGGTGCCCACTATGTGATTCACCAGCATCTTGTGGGCAGAGACTGAAGCAGATGTCAACACTGGAGAGATTGGCTAGGAAGAAATACATGGGTGCGTGGAGATGAGGGTCACAGCTGATGGCCAAAATGATGAGAAAGTTCCCGATGATGGTAACCAGATACATCCCCAAGAACAGCCCAAAGAGAACCTCTTCCTGCTCTGCCTTTCCAGAGAGTCCCAGGAGGAGGAACTCTGTGATTGTAGTCTGATTGTTCCCATCCATGTCTGTGGGGAAGAAAGTATCATCATACAGTAAGATCATTAGGCAAATGTTTTTTATTTTTATCAGTTTATAAATCTATAAAATTTTATATACTTTAGAAGAGATTACACATTGGTTGAAAATATCTGGATTATTTTCTTATACAATCTACAGAAAAGCCTGGTAATTTAAACCGCTGACTTTCAAATGGCTATGGTTTGTTTTCTCTATTCTTATTTGATGAATAATATATGTAAGAACTTTCTTATGAAATGTATAACTTAGTGTAAAAATATGGCTTTTAACAGCTCACTTTACAGATGAAGAAACAAGGGATTTGTCAGTGAGACTGTTTATATCAATTCACAGACAATGAATATTAGAGTTCCCAATCAGCTCAGGTGTTTTGTTCTGTATGCTATCTTTTGATTAGCTACCCCTTATTGAAGGTTTGGCCACTTAGCAAATGAGGTATCAGATGCCAACTACATTCCTGGAGATTTTTGTCGGTGGCTTTTCTGTTTTCTCAGAATTTGGAACATTCAGGGGCTTTACTAAACTTCTTTGGTGATTTGTCCACAGCACTTTGTCATAAAGATGTGGTCACTATAGCTCACAGCTCGTGGTCTGCTGACCTGAGCTGCTGGTCAGTAGTTGTGTATAGCATCCCCCTTCCTTGCTGCCATTAGAAGAGGAAAGGCAGATACCTATGGGAGCTGATTTTTTTTCTGTGTTGAAATGGATTTACAGATTGATAAAGAGGACTTTCATGTGGTTTATCCAAAAGGTAATCCAGGACAAAAAACAAAACAAAACAAAACACCGTAGGTGTGTGTATGTGGTGGTCAAGTAAAACACTGACTGTAGGGTCCCTGGGAGAACTCATGGTGTCAAGTGGGAAGGAAAGGAGATGTGATTCCTGGGAGATCAAAGGTCCAAGAGAGAGGATAGAGAAAGACCACCTACTGCTATGTGAGGTGGCCTGATTGTTTGGCAGAGGATATTGTAGCAGATGCTTTTGAGGGATGGATTGGTTATAGGATGTACATATTATGGAATTAGTGAGGAGTCCATGAGAGTGAGAGTTGAATGAATGAAATTGAAGAGAAGTGCTGAGATTTGAATTCAGTTTTTATCTGGATTCACTCCCATTGTCAAAGTAGAGCAGGTCAAGAAGGAAGGTAGACATTGCTCCTGAGGAAACACAGTTAATGTGGACCGTATATGTTGAAGGCTTTGGCAGGCACTGGGGGGTATGTAGTCACAGAAATAAGAGAGTTCATTGACTGTAGATAAGAATATTATGGTCTTCAGGACAGACAGTTTCATAGCAGAAGCAGAGGGAAAGGGGTGTGATAGGGATGTCAGGGCATGTGTTCCAGTGGGTTCTAACTGCTACAAAGGCCATGCGTTGAGAACAAGTTGGTATTTTCCCACATTCTTCTCCTAGAGCATTTGCATTGAGAGCTTGGCTGTCTAGGAAGGTCAGTTGGTAGATAAAATATCACTATTCCACAGTTTAATCTCAAGACATTGAGCTTCTGAAGAAAACCACTGAATTGTGGTAGGGAATGCAGTTGGTCTGATTAGATTTTCATCAGGCAATCTGTGAAATAGAATTCAGCTTTCCCTGCAGCTTCCTGAGGGAGAGAGTACTTCTAGCACAACTGTGACAATGACATTAGCTCATATAACTGAAATCAGTTGATGTCTGCTTTCATGCATTGATCCGTGGTCAGTCATGCTAGGGTGTCAGCGTGTTTCCACATCTGACATAACTGCTTCCCTGAGTGTTTGGGTCCCTGCACCATGAAAAAAGGCTGAGGACTCCAGTGCAGCCAGCATCCCTCTTGAGGTTCAGGCTGGCACCAAGTAGCTGAGCTCTGTGTCACCTTTATTATGTGATCGTGGATCACTTTCGGAGGACACGGAGTCAACTAGAACCAAGATGACATGAGTCCACTTGCATGTCTGACAGAGGATTGTCTCTGTTGGGTTTGCAGGAAGTGGGGCTCTTGGTTCTGAGCTCACCCAGGCTTCTGAACAGCCTCCAGCCACTGGTCATAGCACTGCTAAACCTAGTTATCCTCTCCTCTTTCCACTGCCCACTTTCCTGTTTCCATCCTGGAGATGGACTGTTCTGTTCCCAGTGCACAGCTCATCTGTTCAATGTGCATGAGAATCTGTCTATTGTTGGAGGAAATCGTCTCTCATTTGCTCTCCCAGCCCCACTTACCTGGATGCTGTCTGCTGTTGGGCACTGTCACAGAATTCCTATATCGGCTGGTTCCCTTCTGGACCTGGATGATGGGAAATTCACAGCTAGGCTGAGAAGGGAACGGCCTTTTCTCCTGGAGCAGAACATTAAGGATGGGACACGTGGCTGTCTCTGGTCAAGCATGGATGACTGGGAACTAACAAATAGATCCCTTTCCTGGAGACTGGGGCAGCCATGAGGACTGCTGCCTAGTTGTGATCCTTAGGGTTAGTCCCCAAAGGTCACTTTAGGAACGCATTCTGTTTGTTTGTGTTCTGTCTTAATGTAGAAAATAGCAATGTGTGAATCTTACTTCATATCTAAATAGTTGTTCTACAATCTTGTAGCTTTTTATTAATATAAGCATTTAAAATGATAAATTTTCCTCCAAACATTCTGTAGATTTGGGTATCATTTATTTTTGTTACCATTTAATTAAAATATTTAGTCTACTGTACTTTTTCACTTGACTTGATTATTTTGACGTATTTTATTTAGTTTCTAATATTTGGGAAATTTTTCTAATTATGTTACTGTTTCCTAATTGGCTTTTTTTGTTTATTTTTTCATTTATTCATATGTACATACATTGTTTGGGTCATTTCTCCCACCTTCCCATTCTCCCTCCCTCGCCCCTCCACCCCCTCACTTTTATTGGCTTTTAATTACCATGTATAAATGTTATGAAGTAATGGGTTTCATTGGGTTATTTTCCTGCATGCATATAAAATACTTTTATCATATTCACCTCTATTACCACCTGTATATCCCCCCTCCTACACCTCATCCCCTTCCACATCTCTAACATTCCCCTGTTACATTCATGATGTTTTTCCCCTAAATTCCACCTGGGAGAGAAAATATTCAATGATTTGTGTTTCTGAGTCTGACTTACTTTGCTTAACATGATGAAATATTGTCTTGCAAATAATATCATTTCATGCCTTTTTATGGCCAAATAAAACTCCATTGTGTGGATATATCACATTTTCAAACCACTCACCCATTGACGGCCACCACGGTGGGTTCCATAACTTTGCTGTTGTATACAGTGCTGTGATAAACATGGCTGTGCTGACATCTGTGTTGAAAGCTCACTTTGATTCTTGTGATATCTTCTTCAAAAGACTGGTATGGCTGCATCACAGGGCAATTCTATTTTAAATTTTTTGGGAAACCTCCACCCTGATATCCTTAACACCTGGAGTAATTTCAACTCCCACCAACATTGTATAAGGTCCCCCCACAACCTTACCAGCAGGTATTGTTTTTGTTTCTTCATGATAGCTTCTGTGTGGGTGAGATGGCATTTGATGTAATTTTGATTTGCATTTCTCTGCTGGCTAAAGTTAGTGAACATTTCTTGTGTACTTCTTGGCAACAAACTGGCATTCTTGAATTGGGAAGTGTGTGTTCAGTTCATTGCCCATTTATTGACTAGATTATTTGCTCCTTTGGTGTTTAATTGTTTACATTGTATATATTCTAGATATTAATCTCCTGTTGGATGAATAACTGGGAAAGATTTTCTCCCATCCTGTAGGCTGTTTTTTTTCACTCCGTTCATTGTTTCCTGTGCTGGGCAGAGCCTTTTAAATTGATTCAATCCCATTGGTCAATTATTTTTTAAAGAAATATTTAGTAAATTAATTCAAATGAAGGCAGTTTAAATGATCCATAAATAGAAAACATTAGAAATCTGTATACAATAAGAATATAAATTAGCCAACTCCAAGGTCATTTCCATTTAAACATTCATACTAATACATAATCATGTTTTTCTTAATATAGGGATAACACATATAGTCATGAGGTGAAGATTCTAGGACAAAACCAGAAATATAAGTTTAAAAAATGTTGTAGTATATGTTTCAACAACACTCTACATGCATATAACCCCTGAGTTAATTCCATGATTTTATCATGACAATTGCATGTTTGGTTTTAATTTTTTAAAAACAGATATTGTTATCCTAACAGATTGATTTATTGATAATTAAGGCATTTTTGTACACACAGTACCACTGTGGACAATGTTAGGAAAAATGCCGCTCACAAAGAAAGCTCACGAGAAAAGTCTCACGTCCAAGAGCAAAGTTTAATGGTAGGCTCGAACTGCCAGCTGGCCAGAGAAAGATGGCGCAGCAGCGAACCTGGGCCAGGCGTGGCTTTTATAGAAGGGGGACGTTAAGGAAGTTAGTGCATGCACGGGAGTCTCTGGTAGGGGTGGGGCTGTCTTAGAGTGTGGGAATTTCTGTTAAGGGCGGGGCTGTCCTTGGGAGTTTCTCAAGTGAAGTCTGAGGATAAAATGGCCGCCGATTTAGAAATGACATTATTGTTCTATCATTCCACCATTTTTTCTTTAATAATGATGAGGGTAGGGGCTGGGGATTAGGAATTGGGGTGAAGCATCGGTCTCTTTAGCTGCTTCCTGCTGGCTGGGGGCACTGTATGGGGCAAGATCCTCAGACTCCTGCATCCTGGTAGGTTGGTATCCCTGGAGATACAACTGGTTAAACTTTTGATTAGCAACAGCAGACATGCAGTATGATACAAGGGAGGAAGCTTAAGAATAAGAGAGCAAGAAACATAGGCATTAGGATGGGCATTGGCCAGGAGAACCACTGTGAAATGTTCCCTGGACAATTTCAAGAGTCCTCCAATTCCCTTCTCCATTTTTTTAACTGTTCCTTGAGAGGTGCCGCCATTGGGGGATCCCATTGAGTTTGACAGAAGTGGGTGTAATGAGAATGACCAGATGAGGGCTGGTCCACTGAAGTCCCAATGGAGAGGGCAGAAGATCCTTCAGGAGAACAAGATCTCCTGGTTAAACAGATCCTGCCCCAGGGTGGGGCAGGATCTGGTCTGCATGCTCTCTGAGAAGTTCCCTGAGAAGGTTAAGATAAGGTAGTGGTCAGCCAGAGGAGCAGAGTCTGTTGGAGGCAAGTTTTCTAAGAGAAATGGGTGGCCATATATTATTTAAGATGCAAATAGGAATATTAGGAGGAGCTAAGGGACTGCATACCTAGGGATCTAAATTTTGCAAAATCCTGTAACTCCCAAGAAAGGTGTAAGCTGCCTATGGTATGGGGGAGAGGGAAATGGAAGATTGGGTTGATGCACTAATGACTCAGGGAGTGAGCCTGTCTCTTTAAGGCCACACCTAGGTAGGTGACCTGTGGGAGGCAGGGGCTGCCAGGATTTACATATAACACTCTTGGATAAAAAGAGAGGTCTAGCTCATTTTTATATAACTTTGTAAATGTTTGTACCTTATTTAAAGTATAGACACTACACTGTTACAAGGTGTTCATTTAAGACACATAAGAAATATGTAAATGAACTCTGATTTAGTAGTACTTAAAGCTTAACAAGATCAGCAGAAAACACAAATAATTTCTTTGATAAAATCTTTCTCTGTAATGGTTTTCTTGTAGATGTTACTCAGATCAGAACAATATTAAGATAACCTTGTTATTTTATAGACATAGAGAATTTAATTTTAGTTTGACATGACCCTAAAAATCTTTTAGGCAACTCTTAGATTATACTCAACTTTAACTTTATTACACACCAAAGCTTTTTATTATACACTTTTAAAACTTACTCAGACCTTTATATAACAGACTAAACCCTTTGATGGCTTGTCCTTATCTATCCTATTTGAAACAATCTTTAGGACAAACCCTTCTTTACAAAAATCCTTTCTCATCCTTTCTCCTTTAACTTCTCAAAAAATATATTCACTACCTATCTATATCCTTTCCAGTTGTTTACTTTGTAACTTGTATTTTAAAATTAACTTTTATAAGAATTTTGAATTTTTTATATGTACTGGAGTAACTAATTAGTAGCCCTTGGTATTCTAAGGAATTTATGATAGGCATAAAGCCTCATTGTCCCTCAGGCTTGAGAGGATGTTGTTTTTGGGTGTGGAAAATGTGAGGGATCTTTGAGTTTTATTTGAATAGGGGGACCATCCAGGCTTGCCCTACAGTCATCCCATCAGTCCACACTGTGGGATCTATTTGTTCCTAAAGGAGGGGCAGCAGAGATAGCTGCTTTGGGGGAGGAGAATTTGAGCTTTTAGTTGAGATAGTAAATCCTGTCCCAGCAGGGACACTGGAGTTTTAGGTACTATGAGGAAAGGGTGACAGAAGAGGAGGTCTCCCCAAGAGCAGAACAGAGGCTGGGTAAAACAGTGCTCTAGGGGCTGGCCAGATTTGCCCTGAACAATAACTTTGTCATTGGACTGGGACCAGGAGAGAAAGGTAAGACAGAGAAATGGTCTCCACTGTCTAGCCAGAAAATGTGCCCTTGTTTTTCTGCCATCATGGCTCTTCAACATTGATGCCAAGAAGTGGAGTGTGGACAGGAGGCCAGGACCCATCAATCCATAGGAGGTGGCACCTCGCCTTCCATCTGGAAACAGGAGCACTTAGACCTCCAATGGTTATTTTTGCAGAGAGGGCAGGGTCCTGGTTGGGGGCGGGGCTGTCTCCCAGGCTGTCCCCCTTAAGCATTCTCTGAAGAAGTGCCCTTCCTGTCCACCATGGTGGCAAACTGGAGATGTAGACCCCAGTCGGGTGGGGGCAGCAATGAGGTCATGATGTCTCTTATTTTTCTCTCTGTTAGTAATGTCCTGGTTATAATATACAGACAGGTCTAGTTGTATTAGTTGATCCAGTGACTTTTCTCCTTCAGCCACAGACTCAATTTTCTACAAATATCTGGGGCTGACTGTTAGAAATTTATCTTTGAGGAGAACTTCTCTCATCTGTGACTCTGGGTCCCCAGTGGTATGTTTTCTGATAGCATCCTTAAGATGCTACAGAAAGGTAAGGGGATTTTCTTTAGGATGTTGCTGTAAAGCAAGGTTGTTATTTTACATTGACATCTGACACTCTGGAGAGCAGGTCTCTGAACTGTTCTGGGCCTCAGTTTCCTCACTTGAAGAATGAGGGATCTAGTCTAGGTTAAACTACTTTCTTCCACTATGAGATGGCTGAAGTGACATAACGCCACTTACCTTCCTTACTATTTTTTTTTTTATTTAGCAATGCTGGGGAATTGAACCCAGGGCTTTGCACATGCTAGGTGGACATTCTCCCACTGAGCTACTTCCTCAGCCCCAAATATCTTTTTCCTCTTTCCTTTGGCTGTACTGGGGCTTGACCTCAGGACTTTATGCCTGCAAAGCAGCACTCTACTGCTCGAGCCATATCATCAGCCCCTTTTGGTGTGGATCTGTCAAGGGACTGCATGTGCCCCTGTAGGTAGGCACATTTAGTCCCTCATTTCCAGGTGCCACTAGTATTGGGGCTCATTGTAAATGGTAATCATTTCCAACCTGAGCAGCCTGGGCCAGAACCCATTGCATTTCTAATGAGGAAAGAGTCTGGTGTAGTAGAAGCATAATATCCTTTCATGTCAGTTGAAAGGTTTGGATCACAGAGATAAAGGCTTGAATGTATTTGTCTGGGCATCAGTATAGCTGTCTAGATGTTTTTAAATTTCCCTTAGATCTGATAGCTGGAGGGGGACATAGACTCGCCCTCTTCCTACCTTTACCTATTGAAGGGGGAAGCACCCATTAGGAGGCTCTGAATATTGGGGTGGCTTAGAAGGTAGGGCAGAGGGTGGAGCAGTAGGGGTGAGCCTTGTCATTGATAAGAGGCTTTCTGGTCCTCCTTTCCATGTTTATCCTGTGGCTTACAAAGAATGGCCAGTGTTTGAGTATCTAAATAGCAATTGTGGAGCCACTCTGAGATGAAAGGAAATTTGCATAGGGGACCTCTGTTCACTTTTTTTCCTTTTATAGAAAGGGTCTAATTGGAGTATGGTACTGTAATTTAAGGAACCCTGTGAAGACCACTTTTCTTGGTCACCCAAGGCATATTGAGGCCAGGCCTCAGTACAAAGCTTCCAACATTGACAAGCCAGAAGACTGGAAGGTGCAGATCCCATCTAGAGAGAACAAAACACTATGATCCTGTCTTTTAGCTAACAGCAGGCAGCCTCTTTAATAAAGACTACTTTTTTAACAAAGGAATAAATCATCTGTAAAGTTAGAGAAGGGCATTCAGAGGGCATCCCAGGCCAGTAACAGTACCATACTGTCCTTTTTGAGATTTTTGGGACGATAACCTTGAGCTAACAATTGGCTTACAAGGGCTGGGTCCGGTGCCCCAAGGTGTGAGGTGGGGCTAGGAGCAGGGCTTGTGCAAGGTGCCACTCTCTCCACACACACACAGGATAAGTGAGCCTGACTGTGTAGGCCTGATCCTCTGGCTTATTCTAGGGGAAGTGGCAGCGGGCTGCAGCCACCACCATATGCTGCTGGTGGCCTAGGATGTGTGTTGGGTCTCTTAGCTATGGCAGGCGTTCCTGCTATGCACAAGTGCACCTATTTGCTTTCCCTCCTCCCCTTGTGAGGGTGGAGTTAGGGCGTGAGCATGGCAGCTGTAGTGTTTTGTAAGCGCTTTTGTAGAGCAGCTGATTTAAAGTTACTTTAGACTGAGAGGCCTGGCAAACTAGTTGGAATAACTTAAGTCATAAGGTACCATGCTACAAGTTCTTCATGGGAGGCAGGGTCCCAGTAAGCCCAGGGAGGGGAAGGCAGGCAGAGACAAAGGACACGTGGTGAGACCCTGGAGGAGGCAGAAAAGGTGAGCTGACATCTTAGGTAAGGGAGGGGAAGGCAGAGCCTGGAGGCATGACACATGTCTGAGGGCTTAGCCATCACCTGTGCCTCTAGGTCACTCCCATTGACTGGTACTGTAACACTTTCAGCAACACAAACCTCCACTCTCTGCTCACTGTCTCAGGAAAAAGGGGCATTAGACGGGGGTGGGGGTGAAGAAGCAGTCGTCAGATGCCATAATCAAACAGGACTCCCCCATGTAGCATGAGGAGTACCCAGATAAACCCCAGGCTTGGTCTCAGCCCACAGGGAGGGAGCATGAACTCTCCCAGAGCTGGAATCGCCTTGAGGCTAGAGCTGTCAAGGAATGGCTTGACACCATGAGGGGAAAGTCACTCAAGAAGATAGGAAGAAACAGGCAGTGAGAGCAGTGCAAGAAGTCTGCTTACATGGGGAAGAAGGAGGTTTGGGAGAGGATTTGGTTCATTTAGAAGCTGGTTTAGAGGCTAATAGAACCTGTGCAGGGGAAGAGGAAGTACAGAGGGAGGGTTTGGTGTGGTGATAGGAAAAGGATTGGGTGTAGGGAAGTTCCTTCCACTTACCAGAACGCTCACAGAAATTGTATAAATCCCTTAAAATATTGGGATTGAAAGTGCCATTAACTGGCCATTTGGAGGCATTGTCTAATGGGTATTGGGGCCAGGCCTGATTACAGAGAAAAATGAGCTCTCGTGGCTTAAGATCAGGCATTAGGCGGAGGGGCCCAAGATTGGCCAGGAGACATCCCAATGGGGAGTCTGAAGGAATTTGGGTAGTCCAACTCCCATGGTGAGGCCTGACCTGAGGAGAGATACGGCGGGCATCCCTGAAATATCAGGTCCTCAGGAGAGATAAATGTGTAGTACCCAGAGGGAATGGCTTCACCATGGGGGTCCACAGTCCCTAGTGGGGAACCCGGTTCCCAGGGATGGAAGTGAGCCAAGACCTAGCACTAGGATTTCGAGGAAATGAGAGAGAGATCACAGCTCTGCGAGCGAGGACTCACCGAGAGAGGACCTTGAGGGAAGATTGGCCGGTGGTGGATGGCAATTGGAGTGTGCTGGGGTGGAGGAAATGCCCTGTGAGCTGTGAGAGAGTGGAGTTTTCTAGGATTCAGATCCCAGAGGAAGGAAATGGAAGTAGAGAGAAAGGAAGAGTGGGATGGGGTTGGGGAGGCTGGGAGAGCAAGGTCAGTGCCAGGAGTGCACCCTGATCCGAGTCACGGCACCAAAATGTTAGGAAGAATGCTGCTCACAAAGAAAGCTCACAAGAAAAATCTCACGTCCAAGAGCAAAGTTTAATGGCAGGCAGGCTCAAAACACCAGGCTGACCAGGGAAAGATGGCGCAGCAGTGAACCTGGGCCAGGCATGGCTTTTATGGAAGGGGGACGTTAAGGAAGTTAGCGCATGCACGGGAGTCTCTGGTAGGGGCGGGGCTGTCTTAGAGCGTGGGAATTTCTGTTAAGGGCGGGGCTGTCCTTGGAAGTTTCTCAAGTGAGGTCTAAGGATAAAATGGCCACCGATTTATAAATGGTGACACTATTGTTCTATCAGACAAAATATTTTAATATTGATTACTTACTATGGTGTTTTAAATTTTCAAAATCTTTTCAACATATGAAAAGAGATCTTCACATGTGTTTTTTTTTTTTTAGAAAATTCAATAAAAACTAATGATGATTGGTCTTTGTAGTTCCTAGTAATGAGTGCTATCATATTTTTTACACAGTACAAATTATATTCTTTTGCAAGACTGCATTAAAACCGGTATTTCTGAAACAGTGTAACCAAATAACGTGAATCCTGGAGCAGCAGAGGGAACAATCTTCACAGTGCACTTTTACCTCATCGAAGCGGAAGCTGCTCTTTTTGGATATTTTTCCACTTCAATGTGAAGTAGATTGTGATACTTTCATCATGCTGCTTTAGGAAAGAAAAATGGTTTTGACTTCTTGCAGAGTTGCAGTTCTCAGAAGAGTCCGATTTTTGGAAATCATGCAGTCCAGTGATGTTTGGAAAGAGCAACTGCTCTTTAGTAGATAAAATCTCTCAGTGCAGCCGTGATAACTAAGCACCCACATCCGCAGCTCTATTACCAGTATATCCTGGAACCAAAGTAAGATGGTTTTCCTGTTCCCACACTCCGCTTAATTACTATTTTCAAATCTTACTATTTCCATCATTTATCATTCTGTTTTGATGATAGTTCTGACTACCACTTTTTTATTACTGCTTGAATCCAGTTTAAGCCAACTATTGCATATTATTCAAATTTGCTTTTAAGTAATGACTTACTTGAGGCAACAAGTCTACACAGCAGCCAAGTGAGATGTATTGCTTTTCTTCCTGTAAACTATTGGGAGCACAGAAAGGTGATCTACCACACCTCTCAAGATCTTCTATCCTCACCAAATAAGCTACAAGTTCACTTTTACTCTTCTTTCTCCAGAAGGTTAAAGCTACATCCAATCTCAAGTTCCTGCTGAACAAAACTTGGGGCATTGTTTCATGGTCCTGAGAAACCTCAGTAAAAGACCCTTTATGAAGAACCAGCCTCACTGAAGCTAACCAAGTATGTCCTACTTTGATGGAGTCATTTTCCAGACAGGAGGCTTGCACAAGCCTGTGTACTTTATTCGCCATGTCACAGCCCACTTCTAGGGGACTGCTTTTTTCTGTAACAGCATTTGGAAAGGGATGATGAAGTTTCTTTTTGTGATAGATCCCCTTAGGGCTCTTCACAGTTTGTCCAACTGTTCTACTTATCCAAGTTGCCAACTCTTTTGGAGATTTGTTAACCCTCTTCATGTTCTTAGTGAAATTAGAGATCCTTTTTCCAGGAAGAGCAATGGAATGATCCTCAATATTTTTTAAAAGTTTTGTTTTTTAATATCATGGGTTTCAGATGCTATCATCTTGTAAATACCACTGCCCCATGGTACCACAGTGCCTCAGCCCAGCTGCACGCTGATAAACAACCCTAGGTTCCCAGCCGCTCAAACGCTGCTGCCCCACTGGTCAATTCTTATTTATTTCCTAAGCTATTGCAGGCCTGTTCAAAAAGTCATTGTCTATGCCCTCATATTGAAGTATTTCCCTGTGTTTTCATTTACTAGTTTAAAAGTTTCACCTTACATTATTGTCTCTGATCTGTTTTAGTCTATTTTTGAATAGGTTGAGAGCTAGGAATCCCTACTTGAACTTTTCTCCTTTGGTAAGAGAATATATTATGTAATTCTGGTTAATTTTTTGGCTATCTTGTGTGTACTTGAAAGTGTAGTATGGTAAGGGCTTGGGATTGTGACTCAGTGGAAGAGCATCTGTCCAGCAAGCAGAAAGCCTGTGTTCGAACACCATTATGTTAAAAGAAAAAAAGCATAAAAGTGTAGTGTGGTTTAAAGTCAGTTACATGATATCAAGTTGCTTGTTAATGTTCCCCTCTTCTCTGTCCTTACTGACTTTTCAGTTTTGGTGTGTTATCAGTTGCTGAGAGATGGGTATTAAAATCTGCTTTTACTTCTGTCAATTTTTCTTTTGTATGTCTTGAAGTTTACTTGTTACATTATTTTTCTTCCTTATAAACTGAACCTGTATGAAATTTCCCTTCTTATATTGGGAAATATCCTATCTCTTAAAACATATCTTTGTGTAATATTAATATAACCTCACAAATTTGTATATACTATTTATATAGCATATCTGTTTCTATTTCCTAACTTTTAATCCTCAGTTCTCTCATTAGTATCATTTTAATCCTCAGTTCTTTCATTAGTATCATTTTATGGTATTTAATTTTATAGCATACAATTTTGATTACCTCTTCACTCTTTTTCTCTATGTTTTAAAGTTAATTTCTTAGAGTTCTTTATAAACCTACAGTGAACATCTTATACTTAGGACAACCTAGTTTGAATTAGGCCAAATTAAAGTTCATTAGAATATGCTGTGTTTCTATACATGCATCTATCGTTTACTTTTTGTGTTATGATAGACTACATCTTTATTCCTTATGTGCCCATTACTATAGAAGTATTAACATGATTTCATACATGTCCCTTTAAACCATGTATAGGAAAAAGAGTGTTTATATCAAGTATAATACCTGCTACTTTCTAACTACTGTGTAGTTAACCTTCACCATAGTTCTATTTTGATCGGGAGCAGTTGGGGGTTGAACTCAGGATATTCTGCATCCTAGGCAGGAGCTCTATCACTTGAGCCATGCTCCAGCTCGTTTTGCATGGGTTATTTTTGAGATATTGTCTCATTTTGTACCCAGGATGGCCCAAACTGCAATCCTTCTATTTATACTACCCACAGTAGCTGGGATGACACTTTGCCAACCCATTGGTTAAGATGGGGTCTTGAAAACTTTAGGCCCAGGCTAGCCTCACACCTCAATCCTCCCAATCTCCACCTCCCAAGTAACTAGAATTCTATGTGTGAGCTACTGTGTTTGGCTCATGAGCATATTTAAGACAGTGTAACAACTTTGATAAGCATTTCAAATGTCAGGGTTTCCTCGTGAATGGTTTCTATCCCTTTTTTGTTGTTGAAAATGGCCTTTATCTTCCTTTCTTGTGTATTGTTTGGGATTTTTTTTATGAGAACTCTGTGTTTGGAATATTATATTTTATTAGCTGTATAATCACAGTTCTACTATTTTCAGGCATTGTTGATATTTCTGCTTGTTTTGGAATGGAGGTGTCCATTTGTGACTTTTCCTAACTATTTTTGCAAAATGTGTATTCCTTCTTATGTGTGGTCATTGAAGTTCTTGTTTCATATTTTCTGCAGTTAGCCAGTGGCTTGTCAAAGACTTTCTTTTAATGCCCGCTTCAAAAAATGGAGGGAAAGAGAAATAAAGGGAACCACTGCTAGGTGATAAGATGGCAGTGTAATGTCACCCCTAGAATATCTAGCGAAGTGATCAGGCCTAGCTGGAGAGCAACACTCTTAGAGGTGGGCAGTGGTGGGATGAGCTGAGATTTCCATAGTGAACAGAAAGAACCATATTTAAAATGGGAAGTTGGGTCTTCAGCAAGTGAACTGAGGCACCACTCCAGTGGCAGAGAACCCAGCCTGGCAGAGTGCACACAGCTGCAGGGGGTGGGACTGGGGTGAAAGAAAGACCAAATCCTCACAAATCGCACTGGGGTTTCAACTATGACTATCCAGAGTTTTATAAAAGAACCCAGAAGGTAAGAGTGTGAAATGGGGAATGAGAGAACAGTTTGGTGAGTGGTTTGGGCAGAAGTGGCCTGGCACAGGGAGGGAGTAGAGATGAAACAAAGAAATGAGAGCCTCAGAAAGCACAATTAACATTGGGCTCAGTGCTGAGCAGATGTGTGGTGTAGCTAGGTGGGTCCTGCAGACTACAAACATAAAGGTATGGGGAAGGAATTAAAAAATTCCTACAAGCAAATGAAAATGAAAATTTAACATGAGGATCTATAGTATAGAATGACAACAATTCTACTAGAGAAGTTTATAGCTATAAATACCTGCAATTAAAACAACAGAGAACTCAGACTTAAAAAAAAAAAAACCTATTGATACACCTAATGGTCTTAGAAAAACAAGAGCTCATCAATTCCAGAAAAAGGGAAAAAATCATGAAAAACATAGTTGAAGTTAACAATCAGCAAACTAAAAGAACTATACAAAGGATCAAGGAAATAAAGATCTGGTTCTCTGACAGAATAAGCGAGATTGACAAACCCTTAGCCATACCAACCAAAAGTAAGAGGGAGGAGCCCAAATTAGTAAGATCAGAGGTGAAAAAGGTGATATTACAACAAATACCACTGAAACCCAAAGTAACATGAAGGAATATTTTGAAAATTTATGCCTTAATAATTTAGAAAATCTGGAAGAAATGGATGACTTTCTAACACACTTTTTTTTCCTTTAGGTGGTATTAGGTTTTGAACTTAGGGCTTTGCACTTGCTAGGCAGGTTCTCTGCCACTTGAGCCACTCCTCCACCCCTAAAGATTTTTCTTCAGCCTCTTGCACTTGTTAGGGAGATGCTTTGCCACTTGAGCCATCCCAGCCCAGAAATGAACAAATTTCCAGACACAGATAGCTGTCAAATTTGAACCAAGGGGTTACAACTAATTTAAGTCAATAACATGGAGATTGAAACTATAATATAAAACACCTCAACAAACAAAATGCTGGGACTGGATGGATTATCTGCTGAATTCTACAAGACCTTTAAAGAAGAACCTACACTAGTGCTCCACAAAATGAAAAAGGAAGAAGTCCTTCAAAACTCATCCCATAAAGCAAGTATTGCCCTGACACCAAAACCAGATGAGGACACAACAACAGGAAAACACTGTAGGCCAGTTTCATGTGATGAACATAGATGCAAAAATCCTCAATAAAATGCTTGCAATAAAATTTAACAGCACATTAAAGAGATTACACGTAATGATCAAGTTGGCTTCATCCCAAGATTTCAAGGATGGTTTCACATATGCAAATCAATAAATGTACTGAAGTATATAGATACAAGCAAGGACAAGAATAACACAATCATCTCAATAAATGTAGGAAAAGCCCTTGACAAACCAATATCCCTTCATGATAAAAATCCTAAAGAAGTGAGCAGAATGAATTTACCTCAGCACATTAAAGGGTATACATGAATAGGCCTGCACCCACTATTATACTGAAGGGGGGAAAGCTGAAAACATTTCCTTTAAAGTCATAAACCAGACAAGAGTGTCCACTCTTTCTACTCTTGTTCAATTTAGTACTTGACTTCTTAGCAAGAAAAGTTTGAGGAGTATTGTTACTAGTCTTTATTATTATTCTTATTTCTTCTTTAAAGGTCAAGTAGAATTCAGAAGTGAATCTGTGTCAGATCCTGGGCTCTTCTTCATGGGGAGACTATTACTGCTTCAATCTCATTCCTTCATATAGATCTACTTATGTCGTTTATATTCCCTTGGTACAACTTTGGTTGATTAAATGAAATACAATGAGAGTTTCCAGTTTACTTGAAAATAGGTTTTCGAAATATTCCCTAATGATCTTCTGGATTTCATTGGTATTTGTTGTGATATCTCCTTTTCATATTTAATTTTATTAATTTGGGTCTCCTCTTTCTCAGCAGATTGACTAAGAGTTTATTGACCATGTTTATCTTTTCAAAGAACCAACTTTTTGTTTTGCTGATTCTTTGTAGAGTGTGTTTGGTCTCATTTATCTTGGCTCTCATTTTTATTATTTCTCTGCTAGTTTTGGGTTGAGCTTGTTCTTGTTTTCCTAAAATCTTAAAGTGCAAAAAAAAGCTTAAAGTGCATTTTTAGATTATTTATTTGAGATCGCTCTGTGTTTTTTTTTTTTAAGATAGCACTCATAGCTATAAACTTTCCCCTTAGCACTGCCTTTGCTGCATCCCATAGGTTCTGGTAGGCTGTGTTTTTATTTTCGTTAGATTCTAGGAACTTTTTGATTTCTTGCCTTGTTTCTTTGATGACCCACTGGTCACTTCTCAACCAGTATTGATGGGTCTCCATATGTTTGAGTATTTTCTATAATTTCTATTGTCGAGTTCTAGTTTTATTCCATTGTGACCAGATATGATATAGGGAGTTATTTCAGTTTTCTTATATTTGCTAAGACTTAATTTGTGTCCTAGAATATGATCTATTTTGGAGAAAGTTCCATGAGCTGCTGAGAAGAATGTGTATTGTACAATAGCTGGGTGAAATACACTGTAGATGTCTGCTAAACACATTTGGTCTATGGTATCTTCAAATTCTGATGTTCCTTTCTTGCTTTTTTTGTCTGGATAACCTATTTATTGGTAACAGTCTGGTTTTCAAGTCTCCCACCATCATCGTGTTGGGGTCTACCTATGCTTTGAAGTCCAGTAGTGTGTTTTTTTTTTTTATGTAGTTGGTTGCACCAATGTTTGCCACATATATGTTAAGAATTGTTATTTCCTCTTGATGAATTATTCACTTTTTAAATATGAAGCGACCCTCATTGTCTGAAGTCTACTTTTCAGATATGAGTATAAGCTACTCCCATGTGTTTGGGGGGTAGATTTGCTTAGAAGATCTTTTTGTCCGCTGTTACTATATAAGCCAATGTTTGCTTTTGTTAGTGAGGTGTATTTCTTGTAAGCAACAAATGGTTGGCTCTTCATTTTTAATATAACTTGCTATTCTACTTCAAATGGTGGACTCTTCTTTTTTAAGCAGACTTGCTATTCTACATCTTCGATTGGGGAGTTGAGGGCATTAATTCAGTATTAATATTGAGAGGTATGTAGTATTGCCAGTTATTTTTGTTGTTTTTTTCTTCTGATGTTTACTTTTCCCCTATTCCGTATTTGCTAATCACCTTGGTTAGGAGGGCTTATTCTTTCTTAGATTTTCTTAGCCAACTTTAACTTCTTCATCAGTGCAGGATCCCTTTCAGTATTTTCTGCAGTGCTGATTTGGTGGTCATGAATTCCTTTAGTTTTTATTTGCATGGAAGCTTTTCTTCTTTCCTTCAATTACAAAGGTTAGTTTTACTAAATAGACTAGGTTAAGTTGACAGTTGTTTTCTTTTAGGGCCTGAAATATATTTCTCCTTGCCCTCCTTGCATTTGGAGTTTATACTGAGAAATCTGCTATTATTCTGCTCTGTTCACCTTTATATGTATCTTGTCACTTCTCTTTTACAGCTTTTAACATTCTTTCCTTTTTTTGTATATTGAGTATTTTAATTATGATATGTCTGTTTTAACTATATTTTTTGATCCTGCCAGTTTGGTGTTCTGAAAGCCTCCTATACATGGATGTCCCTCCCTTTCTCACAATTGTGGGATTTTTCAGCTAGTATGTTATTGAATAAGTTACCTATGCATTTAGTTTGTATCTCTTCTCAGTTGTTCTACACCTATGATTTATAGGTTTGGTCTTTTGATGGTGTCCCAGAGGTCTTGCATGTTCTGTTCATATTTTCATAGTGTTTTTTTATCATCCTTGACTGATTGATTTAATTCCTCTACTTTGTCTTCCATTTCTGATACTGTTTTCTATTTTGACCAGTACAGGTACTTGAACTTAGGGCCTCACTCTTGGTGGTGGTGGGGGAATAGAGAAAATTGAACAAACAAACATATACATAGAAAAACTACAAAAATAATCTGGTAATCTGTTTACCCACAAAGTATTGGTAATTAAGGAGCATTATGGGTGGATAAACAGAGAAAAGAGAAAATACGAGTCAGAGAGCAGTTCTGGTTGTAGACAAGAAGAAAGTATAAATAGGGAGGGGAGATGGGAAAAGGGAGGAGAAGAAATGGTTTAAGATTGAATAGTGAGTGGCATGTCTGGGGCTCTCATATGATGATTACAGAGAAAGGGAAAGGAGGAACGGCAAAAATAAACAGAAAATGGTGGAGAGAGAATGCATAATTTCTCAGTTCAAATGTACAGAAAAATAAAATAAAAGCATATCAAAAATCTGTACATCCCAAAAGTAACAGCAACAGAACCACAAAAATTCAGATTTTTCTAATGCCTTTCTGAGTGGGTATTTTTTTTTTCCCATCAGTGTCCCAGTCTTTCAGTCCACTAGATGGCAGTGTAGTTGGATACCTGCTTCTGGAATATTGACAGCCCTGTGTTCCTTCTCCAGTGAGGGTTAGATTGGCGATCTAAATACAATCTCTGGTGAAGACTTCTGGAGTTTGGGCCCTCGACCTGCCAGTCCCACAGTGGGTAGCTTTCCCATCTTGCATACTCCCAAGTACTTATAGCTGTCATGTTTAGGACCTACACTTTCATCAGATTTCAAGTATTTGAGGCTTCTGCAGAAATAATTAACAATTTCCTCTCACTCCATGTCATTCTGGGATCATTTCAGGACCCTCTGTCTTTCTATACATTGTATGCTTCCCAGAATTCATTGTTTGTGTTCCTCTTTCAAGCACTTTCTGGAGACCTCTGAGGAAATGGTGAGGACAATTCCAGCTCTAATACTTTGTAATTATGTGGAACTGAACAAATTAGCTTTTCTCTGACTCAATTTCTTTGTGCTTTAAAATGGGACTATTCGTAGTATCACCTCATGAAGTTCTATGAGAGTTAAGTAAGAAAACACAGATATAAAAAAGGAAAGAAAATCAGAGATAGTTCTTAACATTTTGAAATTATCCAATTCAATAGTCAGCCTTTGCTTTATTCAATATTATTCAGTTAAAATCATTGGGTTGAGTTTGGTGAAACTTCATTGATATATGTGACTGTCATTTGGCATATATAGTCCCAGATCATTGTGGTAACAGGTGTCTTCAAATACTACTAGACCCAGACCCACACTTACAAATACATCCAGGTGTTGAATTGTATGAATAAAGTAATTTCCCTAGAACTCAGTCTACTTGTTATCTGTATAATAAGGATCACAGGATCCTCCTACAATACAGGTAATAAATGGTTGGCTTTATGGTTTCTGTGCACTCAGAAGCCTCCTTTATAAAAAAACAGAATCATGGGCACTTGACACTAGTTATGGGAATAGTCATTGTGAATGAGTTTTATGGTCTATCTGAGTTTAATTTCTGGTCTCAGTCCTCTCAGCTCTAAAATTTCTAATTCTAGAAAGTTGGCAAGACTAATTTCCTAATAGTTTTTTTATAGCTTGTTTCATGTCACAATTTGTCAGGCTGTAGATAAAGGGATTGGGCAGGGGTGTCACTACTGTGAATATGACAGTGCCCAATATGTTCTGTAGTGAGTACAAAGATAAAGGATGCATATAGACGCCCAGCATTGCCCCATAGAACAGAGAAACCACAGTAAGGTGAGATCCACATGTGGACAGGGCTTTCCTTATTCCCCAAGTGACTGGATATAATCCATTAGAAAAGATACAGACATATGAAACAGTGATACATGTGGGGAATATAATAGATGTTAATCCATGTCAGTGAAGACCAAGAGGTCATTGATAAGGCATCAGAACAAGAGAGCTTTAGAATAGGGTAGGAGTCACAAAAGAAATGCAGTTTTGTTGGAACAAAATGTAAATTTCACCATGAGAAGAGGCCGTGCAGGTTTGTAATGAACCACAACATGGCCACTAGAAGGACACAGAGTCTGGGCCTCATGATCATTGTGTAGTGGAGTGGACAACAGATGGCTATGTATCGGTCATAGGCCATGACACTCAGGAAGAACATGTCCATGTTGATGAAAGTGATGAAGAAATAGATCTGGGTCATACGCTCCATGTAAGAGATGGACTTGCTCCCACAATGTGACTGACCAGCATTTTGGGGACAGTGAAAAGGAGATTTCAATACCGGAGAGGTTGTCGAGGAAGAAGTACATGGTGTATAGAGATGAGGGTCACAGTTGATGGCTAAGTAGATGAGAAGTTTCCCGATGATGGTGACAAGATACATAACCTAGAAAAGACCAAGGAGAACTCTTCTTGATCTGACTTCCTAGACAGTCCCTGGAGGCAGAATTCTGTGACTCCAGTCTGGTTGTCTCTGTCCATATCTAGGGAAAAGAAAGTGCCATCGTGCAGTAAGATCATGTTCCAATATTTGAGCAAGTCTTATTAATTCTACTACTATTTGCTGTGTAGTCTATGTAGTTATTTTCTTGTGCAATGCTTAAGTTAGTCTCATAACTGAAGGTTAGTATCTCATTCTGTGGATTCAAATACTATGCATTAAGCAATTTGGTCAATTCAACACCCAAATTTACAAAGCCAATAAATTTTGGAGTTCCATATGAGTTTAAGTGTTCTTTCTTTAAAGTATATTTTGATTAGCTACCATTTATTGAAAAATTAACCAAGTGACAAAGGCTGTATCAAGAATTGTGCTGTAATCCTGATGATTTTTCTATGTGGCTTTTCATTTTTTTTCTCAGAATTTGAAACATTTGTGAACTATGATACACCTGACTGGTGGTTTGTCCTCAGCACTTTCTCTGTCACTAAGATGTGACAGAGATGTGTTGGTCTGCTGACCTGAGCTGCTGGTAAGTGGCTGTGTTTAGCCTCCCCTGCCACCCTATTGCCTCAGACAGAAGAGGAAAGACAGATTCCTGTGGTAGCTGGATATTTTTTCCTGAAATGAAAAAGATTTACTGATTCATAAAGAGCAATTTCATGTGTTTTATCTAGGTTGATACTTTAGACCTAGATCTAAAGTTGATCTAGGTCTAAAATAACACCCAAAGAGGGAGAGAACAGTGGTCAAGTATACAATTGTGACTGTTGTGTCCCTGGAGAATTCATGGTGTCAAGCAGCAAGGAGAGGAGATGCGTGCTCTGGGAAGTCAGAGTCCCCTTAGAAAAGAGGGGAGAAATTCCAGTAACTGCTGTGTATGGTGGACTTACTGTTGGGGTTGAGGACACTGTAGGAAAAACTTTGGAGGTAGATTGGTCATAGGATGTATGTGTTCTGGGGACAGTGGGGGACTACCACTGTGACAGTTTAATTACTGCAATTACGGAAAATTGCTGAGATGTGAAATCAGTTTTTACCTAAATTAATTCCCAGAGCCAAAGTAGGCAGAGCAGGTCTGGGGAAAAGCTAGACAAAGCTCCTGATGGACCATTTTTGTTGAGGGTGTTGGGAGGGTTTAGGGTACTTGTCATCAACACAAACCAGAGAGATCCTTGACTGGTGGGTGTTAATACTCTGGTATTCAGAATAGACAGTTTCCATAGCAGAGCAAGAGTGAAAGATGGTATGTCAAGGAGCATTTGTTGTGCTGAGTTAAAACTGCTTCTGAGGCCATAGGTTGGGAGCGATAAGTGGAAATTGTCTCACACTCTTCTTACAGTGTGTGAATTAAGAGGTAGGTGGATTGTGGAGTTTGAACTCAGGGCCTTGTGCTTGCTAGGTAGGTACTCTACTACCTGAGCCACACCCCAGTCCTTTTGCTTTTGTTATTTTTCTGATAGGGTCTAGTATTTAAGCCCAAGCTAGCCTGGACTGTGATCCTCCTATTTACACATCCTGCATAGCTGGTGTGACATGTGCGTACCACTACACGCAGCTTCTGTTGGTTGAATTGGAGTCTTGAGAATTTTTGCTTTTCTAGTCTTGAACAGCAATCTTCCTGATCTCCACCTACCTAGTAACTATAATTACAGGTGAGGAACCCTAGATGGGCTTCATCTTAACCATTTTTAGAGTACAGATCAATGGTATTAAATACAGACAAGAGTCACTTAATGACATGGATAGTTCTGAGGAATGTGTCAGTAAGTGATTTTGTCATGGTGTAAACAGGTTTCATCCATACTGAAGATTTGCTCTGGAAAGCAATTTTCCTCCATAATCAGCTTATCTAGAGTTTGCAAAACTTCTTCAATGGCCCTCCCCTCCGTGCTCGCAGACTCACCACTCATTTTCACATTATGGAATGAGTAGTGATTCCTGAACTGTTGAAACCTCTCAGAGCTAGCAGTAAAGTTCAACATCAGAGTCACGTCCATCTTTATCTTTCAACACCACAGACTTTTTGCTTTGGCTCTGGTAGGTGTGATGCTGACAGGGAGACACTTCTGTGTCTGCTCATCAATCTGGGTTGTTACAAGTTTCTCCATGTCTGATACAGGCCCTTCTCCAATATTTTGGTCTCACACTGCAGCAATCCTTATAAGTCTTCATCACTTTGTTCTTGTTCTTCAGAATCATACATATGGTGACATGGGACATGCCTCACTAGCAAGCAAGGACCATTATTGATTTTCCTCCTTTGTAGTCCTTAGTCACTTTTAATGTCATTTCTCAGTCAATTACTTGCATGGCCTCTTATGAACATTTGCAGATGATTTTGTATGCTATGACAAAGATTGAGAGACTAAAACACAAGAGAAATTGTTGTAATCAAGACATGCAGTAGCCAGGCACTAGTGGCTCACACCTGTAATCCTAGCTACTTGGTAGGCTGCCAGTGCAGGAAAATGGTTCTTGAGATCTGATCTCCAAAATAACCAGAGCAAAATGGACTGGAGGTGTGGATTATTCAGTAGAGTACCAGTTTGCAACAGTGGAGCCCTGAGTTCAAACTATAGACCCACCTGAGAGAGAGAGAGAGAGATGTGGTGAACACATGTATGACATGATATGAGGCTGTTGCCAGTGTAACATGCCTGTTGTTGTACAGTAAACGTATATAAGTAGAAGTACACCACAAAATAACAATAAGAACAATATGGTAAACCCATAAACCAGTAGCATACTCATTGACACATGTTCTGTACTGTCCTGTGCATAATTGTATATGTTACACTCTCACATGTCTGGCAGTACAGTCTGTTCACAGCAGCATCAAGGGAGCACTGCATCTGCACTAACCCTTAGCATGACTGCCACATCATTAGGCGATAGGAAATTTTTGACTCTATATAATCTGTGGGTCCATATGGTATAAGTGGTCCGTGTTGGCAGAAATACTGCTATGAGGACCTAATATTTGTAATGTGCATCCAGCACCACCATCCATCTCCACAACTCTTTTTCAAAACCTTATTTTTCTCAGTGATCAGCCCCAAATCTAGGGCCTTATGCATGGTAGGCAAGAACTCTACCACTGGGCTAGTCCCTCAGCCAGGTAAAACTGAAACTTTATAGCCATTAGACAATGATTCCCCATTCTCCTCTCCCTACCTCTCTGGAAAACACCATTCCCAGTATTTTTTTTTTTTGGCAGTGCTGGAAATGAAACCCAGGGCCTTGTGCATCCTTGGCTAATGCTCTACCATGTGCTACATCCTCAGCCACAGTTACCATCCCTTTTGCCTTCAGGACTGTGACTATTACAAGTACCTCATATAAGTGTGAGGCAGGGGTATAGTGAAGTGTAGGTTGGTTGAAAAAGGGGTAAATGGTGCTAATCCAAGTTTTGCCTTAGGACACACCCCCTAGCACTACCTAGTACATGCTCCCTTCAGGAAGCATCTGGTTGGGATGTCCACAGAACCCTTTTTGGGGTCAGACTGCCTCATGATAAGAGAGGATGTTTGGCTAGAAGGAAAACCCCAAGAAGTACCACGTGCACTTAGGTCCAGGGAACCTGTCCTCAGATGACCTTTCGAGACACCCCCCCCTACTTAAATCACTTTGTAGCTTTAATTATAACATTGTATTATGGGTAGGAATGTGTGCAGAGAAAAATAACATCCTCCTGTCAATCAAAGCTGTCAATCACTAGGGACTCCCCTCTCAGTCCCCCTTAGCCCCAGCTTCAGCTTTAAATCACAACAAAAACTGGAGAATTGGGGACTTCATCTTTTTCCTTCTTGCCTGCTCCCATCCTCTCTGGGAGTTATTTCCACTTTCAATGAATCTGTGCTTTGCTTGGTATTTCTGTGAGTTTTTTGTTCAAGTAACCAAGAACCTGGAACTAATACTCACACCTAGTACCTAGATGGTGGGTGCCCAGATCACCCAATGGTAACAAATTGTGGATTGGTGGCAAGGACAGTGAAGACAGGGTTGGTGCCCTAGAATCAAATGCATATCTCCATCCAATGGTAGACCCACCCCATCACAGGGCACTGAGCACACGAATGCAGCAGTCAGAGGGACTGCAGGCCTCTGGCCACCATCTTGGATGAGGATATCCAGAAGCCAGATCCCTCCCAGCTTTGCCTTTCATGGCTCTCACTACTCCCCTTCCCCACCCAGGTTCCTGATGCCATTCACTTGGAGGTGAAGAGAACTGGCACCCAGCCTGATGGGTAGGAAAGGATGCAAGCTAGAAGCAAGTCCAGACTACATTGATGCTAGGAGGAAAAGTGGAAGCAGATCCAGACTATGTTGATGCCAGGAAATAAAGTGGAGGATGCAGAAGCAGGTGCCCACGTCTATATGTTCTATACAAAGTTCATAGGCCTGGAAATGTAGAAGGGTGGGAGCTGCACTTTAGGAAGAGGTACACTGGACTCTGTTCTGGATGCTGATCACCTGAAAAGCAGGTGCCTGGTTTATTCCCAGCCTTTCCTCATGTTTTGGTTCCAAGTGAGACTTCCTTAGTGTAGCCATCCATGTCCCTTCTGTATGACTTGCCAGAACTTCTTATTCCCCTTCTCTAACTTTTCTGTTTTGCACTTATAACCACTTTGCTTGCTAAATGTCCTAATTTTATTTATTGTCACTAACCCAACTACAAGCTACCTGAAGGCAATGTTCACTGCTGCAGTTCCTGAAACAACATGGGCTCACAGGGGGCAATTCACTCAGATGAGAACAGGAAAGGGTCTGAAAAAGATAAGCAAGGTTAGGTGGGAATCTACACAGAATCAGATCTAGATACAAAAGGGAGTTATTTAGGCTCATCTATGGGCTTTACATCTCCCTCCCTCAGACATGGAAGAGATGATTCTTTGGAAGATTACAAGGGGCAACCCCCCCACTCTAGGGTTGTTGAGTAAGGGAGGTCCAGCTTATCTATATCTATAGCTGCTTCATGCTAAGAAGGGTACAGACTTGTCCCTGAGGAGTTAAGGGGTCACTTTGGGTATGGGTTGAAAGAGAATAGCTAGGTATGATATTCAGGGCTTGGGGTTGTACAAGTTTTTAATGAACGAGGTTTATGTGGTCCTGAAGGAAGAATATTACGAAGCAGAGAAGGCATGGGCCAGAAATGAGCAAAGAAAGGATGGCAGCCAAAGGGCTGAGAAAAGCGGTGAGCCATTTAAAGGTAGACTAGACATTGAGTTTCCAGGAAAACCAAACCCCACGCTCCACTTTTTGTATTTTTATTGCTTGTCCCAAATGGGTTTAATTACTTGGTTAATACGAGTAGAACCATACCTAATTCATTTACGTAGAAATAGCATTCTCTTTTTCTGAAACCCCTCAGAATGCTTTCCATTGTGAATTTCAAGTTCCTGCAATTTATATGGCAATTGGGGACCTGAATCGAGGGTATCTCTCCCTTCCCACTTATCCAGGACTCCTCCCCATTCCTTTTCTCTCCAGTGGCAAAAGGATATGGAAGAAGGATGCAGGAGAAAATGGTGTTGGGATAACTAAAGTTATTTTTGTGGCACTGGGGTTTGAACTTGGGGCCAAACCCCAAGTTTATTTATAAACAGGATAAAAAAATCACATGATTATCTCTTTAGATGCAGAAAAAGCCTCCTATAACCATCATTATACCAAATGGGGAAAAACCCTCAAGTAACCCCCCTCCCATACACTGTACCTATTTTATACTGCTGCCTTTCAATATTAATATCTAAGTTGATGTTCCAGGGGCTTTCTCCATGTGTCCCCACTGTGAGTCTACTTTACTTTAGTCCATTCAACCCCTACCATTTCTCTCTCTTACCCTTTTACCTCCCACCCCCCAATTTTTCAGTAGCTTTCAATACATACCCTTATATCCTCTACCTACACAGATGTTATGTTTTATGATATTTGTGATGCTCTATCATGCTTGTTTCCTTTCCTTCCTTTCCAGAGTTCCATAGAGTAGCTCCAATATTACAAATATGTTCTACATATGAGTTTGTATGTGATCATGTTTGTTTTTGTGTATATGTTTATCTTTTGGCTTTTTCTTCCATGTATGAGAGAAAACTTGTGGCCTCTGTGTTTCTGAGTCTGGCTTAATTCCCTTAGCATGATGTCCTCCAATTGCTTCCATTTACATTCCAACCACATGTCATTTTTCCCTTCTGGCTGAGTATTTATTCATTGTGTATTTATATCACATTTTCTTGATCCATTCTTCAGTTGTAGGGCATCTGGGTTGTTTCCATAGCAGGGCTATTGTGAATAGTACTGTGATGAACATTGGTGTATAGCTGTCTGTATTGTATCCTGACTTACGTTCTTTTGGATAGACCACTGGATCATATGGCCATTCTATCTTTAGCTTTCTGAGGAATCTCCATACTGCTTTCCAAAATGGTTGTACTAATTCGTGTTCCCACTAACGGTGTATAAGGCCTGTTTTGCCACATCCTTGCCAGTGTTCATTGTTATTTCCCTTGGATATGGCCATTCTAATTGAGGTGGGATGGAATCTTAGTGTAGTATTGATTTGCATCTCTTTTATAGCCAGGGAAGTTGAACACTTCTTCCTGTATTTACTGGCCCACTTGTACCTCTTCCTTTGAGAATTCCCTGTTTAATTCATGTGCCCATTTCTTCATTGGGATGTTGATTCTTTGGGGGTTGAGTTTTTTGAGATCCCTGTAGATTCTGGATATTAGCCCTTTATCAGATGAAAAGCTGACAAAGATATTCTCCCATTCTGTGGGTTGTCTCTCAAGTCTAGTGACTGTTTCTTTTGCTGTGCAGAAGCTCTTTAGTTTGGTGCAGTCCCTTTTGTTCATTCTTTCTCTTAGATGCTGAGCCTTTTGAGTTCTGTTTAGGTAGTCATTCCCTATACCTGTCTGATCCAGTGTATTTCCTACTGCTTCTTGGAGATGTTTCAAAGTTTCAGGCCTTATATTAAGGTATTTGATCCATTTTGAATTGATTTCGGTACAGAGTGAAAGACAGTCTTCTACATTTGGATATCCAGTTTTCCCAGCAGCATTTGTTGAAGAGGCTGTCTTTTCTCCACTGTGTGTTTTGGGATCCTTTGTTGAAGATCAGTTGGCTATAGATGTGTGGGTTTATGTCTTGATCTTCTATTCTGATCCATTGGTCTTCACATCTGTTTTTGTGTCAATACCATGCTATTTATATTGTTATGACTCCCTAGTATAGTTTGAAGTCTGGAATTTTTATGCCTCCAGCATTGGACTTTTTGTTCAGAATTACTTTGGCTATTTGAGATCTTTTGTGTTTCCATATGTATTTCATGATTTTTTTCTATTTCTGCATTGAACATGTGACTGCTTTTGGTATTATGGCCATTTTCACAAGGTTGATTCTGCCAGTCCATCAGCATGGAAGGTCTTTCCATCTTCTGGTGTCTTCATCATTTTCTCTCTTCAGTGGTTTATAGTTTTCGTTAAAAAGGTCTTTGGTTTCTTTTGTTAAATTTATCTGAAAGTTCTTTATTGTTTTTGAGCCTATAGTAAATGGAATTGTTTCCCTGATTTCTTTCTCAGTCTGTGTTGTTAGTATATAGAAAAGCTACTGAACTTCTGTATGTTAATTTTGTATACTGTTACTTTGCCAAGAGAGTTTATGATTTCTAGTAGATTTTTGGTAGAGTTTTTGGGGTCTCTTAGGAATAGGATCATATCATCTGTAAATAGGGATAGCTTGACTTCTTCCTTCCCTATTTGAATCCCTTTTATTTCTTGCTCTTGTCTTTTTGCTCCGGCTAAGAATCCCAAAACTATATTGAATAGGAGTAGAGAAATTGGGTGACCCTGTCTTGTTCCCGACTTTAAGGGGAATGGTTTCAGTTGTTCTCCATTCAGTATGATGTTGGATCTAAGTTTTTCATATATAGCTGTTATTAAGTTGAGGAACATTCCTTCTACTCCTAATTTCTTCAGAGATTTTATCATGAAAGGGTGTTGAATTTTGTCAAAGGCTTTTTCTGCATCTATTGAGAGATCATGTTGTTTTTACCCTTGCTTCTGTTTACATGCTGTATTCTATTTATAGATTTGCATATGTTGAACCGTCCTTACATCCCTGGAATGAAACTGACTTAGACATGATGTATGATCTTTTTGACATGTTATTTAATTCTGTTTGCCAATATTTTGTTGAGAATCTTTGCATCTATATTCATTAAAGATACTGGTCTGTAATTCTCTTTTTTGTTGCATCTTTATTGGGTTTTGGAATTAATGTAATGTTGGCGTCATAGAAAGAATTTGTTACTGTTCCTTCCCTTTCTATTTCCTGAAAAAGTTTGAGGAGATCTTCTTTAAAGGTTTAGCAAAATTCAGCCTTGAATCCATCAAGTGCTGGACTGTTCTTTATAGGGAGGCTCTTTATCCAATCTCATTGCATGTAATAGGACTGTTCAGGTGGTTAATATCTTCTTCGTTCAGTTTTGGTTGCTTATATTCATCTAGAAATTTATCCATTTCATCTAAATTTTCCAGTTCGCTTGAATAGAATTTTTCAATGTACTCTCTAATGATCTTCTGGGTTTCATTAGTGTTTGTGGTTATGTCCCTTTTTCCATCTTTGATTTTTATTGAGTCTTCTCCCTCTTCCATTTTGTCATGTTGGCTAAGGGTTTGTTGATCTTGTTAATCTTCTCAAAGAACCAACTTTTTGTTTCACTGATTCTTTGTATAGTGTTTTTGGTCTCAATTTCATTCATCTCAGCCCTGATCTTTATTATTTCTTTCTGTCTGCTAGTTTTGGGTTTGGTTTGTTCTTGTTTTTCTAGAAGTTCAAGGTGCATCATTAAGTGTGTTTGAGAAGTTTCTGTTTTTTAAATGTAGGCACTTATAGCTACAAAATTTCCCCTTAGCACAACCTTTCTGTGTACCACAAATTCTGATAGGTTGTATTATCATTTTCATTAGATTCTAGGAACTTTTTGATTTCTTATTTCTGTGGTCACCCATTAGTCATTCAGCAGTGTGTTGTCCAGTCTCCATGTTTGAATATTTTCTGTGGGTTCTTTTGTTGTTGAAGTCTAGTTTCATTCCATTGTGATCTGATATGATATGAGGGGTTATTTCAATTTTCTTGAACTTGTCGAGACTTGCTTTGTGTCCTAAAATATGATTTGTTTTGGAAAAAGTTCCATGAGAAAAGAATGTGTATTGCCTGGTTATTGGGTGAAACACACTGTAGATGTGTATTTTGTCCATTTGATCTAATATTTATAGTAGCTCTGGTTTCTTTCTTGATTTTTTGCCTGGATGACCTATCTGTTGATGGCAGTGCGGTATTCAGTCTTCCACTATCACTGTGTTAGAGTCTATGTGAGTTCTTAGGTCCATTAGTGTTCTTTATGTAGTTGGGTGCCCCTATTTTTGGTGCATATATGTTAAAAATTGATACTACCTCTTGATGAATTGTTCCTCTAATTAATATAAAGTGACCTTTATTGTCTCTCCTGATTTTAGTCTGAAATCTACTTTGTCAGTTATGAATATAGCTACTTCTGCCTGTTTATGGGGCTCATTTTCTGGGAAAACATTTTTCCACCCTTTGACTCTAAGCCAGTGTTTTTTTTTTTTCAGTGAGATAAGTCTCTTGTAAGCAATATACATTTGGGTCTTGTTTTTTAATCCAGTTTGCTATTCTGTGTTTTTTGTTTGGGACATCGAGACCATTTACATTCAGTGTTAGTATTGAGAGGTGCATGGTATTTCTAGTCATTTTTATTCCCCTGTTGTTTATTTTTTTATCTGTTCCTTGTTTACTGGTCTGCTTGGCCAAAAGGGTTTATTCTTTCTGGCATTTTCCTGTCTACTCTAGTTTATTCTTCTATATGTAAGAGTCTTTTAAATATTTTCTGCAGTGCTGGCTTGGTAGTCATGAATTCCTTCAGTATTTTCTTGTTTTGGAGGATTTTAATTTCTCCTTCAATTAGGAAGCATAGTTTTTGCTGGATAGACTAGTCTAAGTTGATAGTTATTTTCCTTCAGGGCCTGAAATATGTTTTTCCATGACCTTCTTGCATTTAGAGTTTGTGTTGAGAAATCTGCTGTTATTCGAAGGGGTTTGACTTTACATGTGACTAGTCTTTTCTCTTCTGCAGCTTTCAGTATTTTCTTTACATGTTGAGTGTTTTGATTATGATATGTCTGGCATGTTTCTTCTTTGGTCTTTATGGTTTGGTGTTTTATAAACTTCCTGTACCTGAATATGCATTTTCTCAAGGTTAGGGAAGTTTCCAGCCGTATTATTTTATTTAATCTATGCCTTTTGTTTGTATCTCTTCTCCTTCCTCTCTACCCATGATTTGTGGGTTTGGTCTTTTCATGGTGTCCAGTAGTCTTGCATGTTCCATTCATGTTTTCCTGTTCTTTTACTGTTTGATCTAGTTCCTCTACTTTGTCTTCTGTTCCTAATACTCTATTTTCAATTTTCTCCACTCTGCCTGCCAAGCTTTTGATTGAGATTTTTATTTGGATATTGAGCTGTTCATTTAGGATTTATTCTTTTTCAGGATTTCTATGTCTTTATTGAGTTCCTCTTTCATATTCTGCATGGTCTTAATTTCATTCATCTGTTTGTTTTGAGTTCTTTTAGTTGTTTATTCCTGTCCTCTTTGAGATCCAACACTGGTTTTTGTGTCTCTTCTTTGAGCTCATTAATCATTCTTTCTATTCCTTTTAGAATTCAATATTTGATATTTCCTTCTCTTTGCTGTTGCTTAGATCCTTAGTGGTGGAGTTGGGTTTTGAGGGGGATCTGTTGCCTTGCTCTTTCATGGTTCTGCATGAGAGTTACACATCTGAGGTTTCTTTGGATCAGGATTCCAGTCCCTTGTGCCCCTGTAGTTGGGGTTTTCTGAAGGATTGTACAGGACTGGGTGGGGGTTGAGCTCTGGTGTGTTTTCTTGTCTCAAGATAAGGGAGTGGTGGCTCAATATCAATCCCTTCACCTTCTTATTTCTCAATATGTTGAATTCTATCCCCTGTTACACATAGGGAAAGAAGGCTTAGCTACTAAAGCGGTCTTAGTTATTGAACTGCAGCCTTGAAGTTACAGTAATCCCTGCAGAAGATCAGTTACTGCTACTGTTCCAGTATGCTTGATTTTCAACTGGAGCAAAGGTGAATTTTTGTGGTCCTGAAAGGATAAATGTAGTAGGAGTTGTGATGGGACAGAAGCAGAGGGAAAGATCCAGTGGGTAATAAGAGATGAAGTTTATGTAGTAGGAGGGGCGTTAATTAGGAAGCAGACTAGGATGGGTAGAAGAGATCAGGTAGGTAATAAATTCAAGAAAATTAAACAAACATAAACTCCATAGAACTGAAAAACAAGAGAGAAAAAATCTGGGAGTCCCTTTATGTATTGGAATTATTGGTATTGAGGGAGGGTAGACAATGAGAAAGGAGACTGATAGCTAGGGAGTGTTTTGGTGGTTGACAGGTAGAAAGTATGAATTGGGGAGGGTGGTAGAAAGGGGGAAGAGAGGTTTAGGGTTATAAAGTTGGTTTATAGGGGTTTCGTGAATGCTTGAACTGAGAGGGTTGGGAGGGAGGTAGATCAAAAGAGGGAACTGGCGAGCAAGAAGGCTAAACCACTGTTGGACTGTACAGAAAATAAAAGAAAAAAACAAAAAATAGCTGCAAGTGAATGAGTAAGAGAGCTACATCACAGTTTCAGCAGCAATGGGCAAATTTTACATAAAACTTGTTAATTTTCTATTGCTGTTGCTCTTCTCCCACCCTCTGTGTCTGAGACTTTCAGTCTGCTAGATGGCAGGCTAAATTGGATACCTGCCTCTGGGTTGGTGACTGGGGCTGTAGGGAAGAGGGATGTTTGTAAATCTAACTCTTTGGAGTTCCTACTGACCCCTGGTCAGCCTCGCCCTTCACATTTGCACTGTTCCCATCTCTCAAGATCCCCAGAACTCACAGACTGTGGTCTGTAAACAGGGTTTTGTCTAGATGTTAACCAACCTCTGGAGGGGTTGGAGGTGCAGCTCCCTGATGGTAGTGCTACCACACTGTGACCCATTCCCTGTGACCTCTGTGGGCTGCTACTGGGTCCCAGTAAATTTACCTGTTGGGTATCTGTTCTTTGCAGGTCTTCCACTGGTGGTCACATGAGCTGGAATTGGGGTCTCACTGGCAGCAGTGGGCTCCGGGGGTAGGGTGAAGGAGAGAGGGGGGACTGTACACCCTCCAGAGAAGTTAACCATGGCTCCAGAGAGGGCTTTTGTTCAGGGGGGCCCCAGCAGAATGTGGCTTCACTTCTGCTCACCAAGTCACCCAGTTCTCCTCAGCAGAATGCCGCTGAGCACCTTTGTTTCACGGGTGCCAATCTTCTGCACAGGGTTCTTTTGCTGAAGGTCTCAGCTGGGGAAGCCTGTGCTCCAGTGGGTGCAATCGACTCTAACGCTCAGCTCCGCGCACATCGGGATGTGGAAACATGCAAATGTTTCTCTGTGTGTTCTGTTACTTCAGACAGTTTAGGTTCAGGCAGAGTTCTGCTTCTCGCTGCCTGTGGGGCCTGGGACAGTTTCCATGTTCCATTGGGTTTGTGGAGCTCCACTGTAGTTCAGAGCTATCAGCAAACCATCAACTTGAATCCCAGTACACTAAATTTTTTTTTATTATTTTATTATTCATATGTGCATACAAGGCTTGGGTCCTTTCTCCCCCCTGCCCCCACCCCCTCCCTTACCACGCACTCTGCTCCCTCCCTCCTCCCCCCCTCAATACTCACCAGAAACTATTTTGCCCTTATTTCTAATTTTGTTGTAGAGAGAGTATAAGCAATAATAGGAAGGAACAAGGGGTTTTGCTGGTTGAGATAAGGATAGCTATACAGGGCATTGACTCACATTGATTTCCTGTGCATGGGTGTTACCTTCTAGGTTAATTCTTCTTGAACTAACCTTTTCTCCAGTTCCTGGTCCCCTTTTCCTATTGGCCTCAGTTGCTTTTAAGGTATCTGCTTTAGTTTCTCTGTGTTAAGGGCAACAAACGCTAGCTAATTTTTTAGGTGTCTTACCTATCCTCACCCCTCCCTTGTGTGCTCTCACTTTTATCATGTGCTCAAAGTCCAATCCCATTGTTGTGTTTGCCCTTGATCTAACGTATGCATATGAGGGAGAACATATGATTTTTGGTCTTTTGGGCCAGGCTAACCTCACTCAGAATGATGTTCTCCAATTCCATCCATTTACCAGCGAATGATAACATTTCGTTCTTCTTCATGGCTGCATAAAATTCCATTGTGTATAAATACCACATTTTCTTAATCCATTCGTCAGTGGTGGGGCATCTTGGCTGTTTCTATAACTTGGCTATTGTGAATAGTGCCGCAATAAACATGGGTGTGCAGGTGCCTCTGGAGTAACCTGTGTCACATTCTTTTGGGTATATCCCCAAGAGTGGTATTGCTGGATCAAATGGTAGATCAATGTTTAGCTTTTTAAGTAGCCTCCAAATTTTTTCCAGAGTGGTTGTACTAGTTTACATTCCCACCAACAGTGTAAGAGGGTTCCTTTTTCCCCTGCATCCTTACCAACACCTGTTGTTGGTGGTGTTGCTAATGATGGCTATTCTAACAGGGGTGAGGTGGAATCTTAGTGTGGTTTTAATTTGCATTTCCTTTATTGCTAGAGATGGTCAGGATTTTTTCATCTGTTTTTTGGCCATTTGAATTTCTTCTTTTGAGAAAGTTCTGTTTAGTTCCCAGTACACTAAATTTTAACCTTAGATTTTTGACTTCAGAAAAATTTTTAGGTAACTTTTAAATTATAGCCAACTTAATCACACATATAAACCTTTGATAAGCTTCATCTTGTATACATTGTACCAATCTACTCATATACTTTACACAACTTTCCACGCCTTCTGTTTTCTTGTCTTAGCCCTCTGTTTTCATTTTAGAACAATTCTTTAGGACAAAGACTTACTTTAAAAAATCCTTTTTCATCCAAAAGCTTCACCATATGTTTGGTATTTCTTTCCTATTTGCTGATTTTAGCTCTTCTTTGTAATTTGAAGTTTGAAATAATTTTTATAAAATACTGAATTTACACAAAATTATTTCTTTTCCCCATAAAATAAAGCACTCTTAGTAGCCTTACATTTAATAAAACCCAGGAAGAGAAGCAATGCTAAACTTCTTCTCTATACTATAGCAATTTACAAAAATGCATTTGTGAATAGGTCTAATTACAGGTAAGAGTTAAATGCAAATAAATAGAGAGTTGGATAAATAAAAACAACCAATTAGAACTGATAGGCAAGATTTCAAAAAACAATATAAATACAGAAAAATCAGTTGAATTTCTGTACACTAGCTTAACAGTCAAAAAATAACTAAGAAGTCAGGGAAAGGGCATATTCACTTTGGGAACACTTACAGTATATAACAATAATGCAGTCTTGGAAATTTAAATGAATTTCAGTGAAACATGGAAAACTACAAACATTTTTGAAAGAAATTAAGCTCTAAATAATGGAACTTGTTCCATGTTAATGGACCATTAATGTTGTTAAGATGGCAATGCTCATCTTGTTATGGATTCAATGCAATCTGCATCAAAATCCCATCTAACTTATTTGCAGAACTTGAAAATCCATTTTTGATACTCACTCATGTGGAAATTTAAGGAACCCAGAAAAGTTAACTTATTTAGTGAGAAGTACAAAGGTGGAAGACTCACACAAATTGCTACAAAATTGCAGTGGTCAAGACAGTGTGGCACTGACATAGGTAAGGCATATTAACATGAGGACAAGACAATGAAATGAACAGTACATAAATAAACCCATACACTAAGGGCCAGTTGACGTTGTTTTCAAT
The DNA here is from genome assembly GCF_047511655.1 of Castor canadensis. NCBI lineage: Eukaryota > Metazoa > Chordata > Mammalia > Rodentia > Castoridae > Castor > Castor canadensis. The sequence goes on along the minus strand of NC_133401.1, from coordinate 62,561,869 downwards.
TGTCCGATTGTGGTAAGTACCTGTAACATAAATTTACCACTTTATCTATTTTGGGGGGATTTCCCCTCCACCACCCCATCCTGGTAGTAAAAAAAAGAGATGACTCTTTCAGGATGGCACGAGATCACAGGGCCATTATTGAGGCAGTTCTCCCTATCCCCCCAGTTGTCCTTACTCATATAGCCTACTAAGTCAAATTCACACAGGGTCCCCAGTTACAGTCCTAGATTTAAAGGATGCCTTCTTTTGCATCCCTGAACACCAAGATTCCCAATTCTTATTTGCCTTTGAGTAGAGAGACCCCAATACTCAGATTGCCCAGCAGCTCACCTGGACAGTCCTGCCCCAGGGATTTTGGGACAGCCGTCCTTTGTTTGGACAGACCTTAGCAGAGGATCTTTCCCTAATACAGCTTCCCCTGGGTCTGTCCTTCTCCAATTTTCAGATGACCCCCTATCTGTAGCCCTAACGAAAAAGCCTCTGATTTAAGTACCATCCAGGTCCTACAGGCATTGGCTACACGTAAATATAAAGTTTCCCCACTAAGCCCCAGATTTCCCTACAAGAAGAACAATTCCTGGGACAGATTCTAACCCCTGGGAGAGGGCTTCTGGATGAGAAGTACAGGGATTTCATTTCATTTTTTTGTTGGGCCCTCTTACCAACAAACAACTTATGCTCCTTCCTGGGAAAGAGTGGGTATTGTCTCATCGGGAACCCCCAGCTTGGGCTTATAGCCAAACCTCTCTATGAGTTTATGAGCCTTTGTAGATCCTGAGGAGGAGTGTCTACACTGAACCTCTAAAACAGGCCAATCCCTACAGCCCTTAAAACAAGGACTGCCCTAATTGTTGCCCTGCCTGACCTGAAAAACACTTTTTCCAGACATATTTGTAAGAGAAGGGAGATTTCCTTGGGTGTCCTAGGGACCCACCAATCACCCTGTAGCATAACTTCTTCAAGGACGGACCCATGCATCAGGGCATTGGCCTCCTATAGTTCTTTTGGTATAAGAGGCTTCTAAATTGTTCCTTGGATAAGGGATGATGGTATTTCACTCCCTATCAAGTAAGTAACAGATATTTTCAACTCAAAAGGCATACTATGGAATACCTGATAGCCATATTCAAAAGCACTAAACCCTCATTTTAGGGACCTCTGACCTCCAGATTTGGCCTTGTGAAATTCTGAATGCTGTTACTTTACTATAGGACCCAAACTCTCACTCCACGCTCCAACACTTTTGCCATGAAGTTATTGCTCTGACCTGCACAGCCAGGTCAGACCTCTAGGACACCCTCTTCCCTGACCTTGATGCCACCTTGTTCACTGATGGCAGCACCCCTATGATAGATGGGAGACGGGTTTCTGGTAATACAATTGTCAGCCTCTCAGAGGTCATTGAGTCTGGCCCCCTGCCTGGTAGCTCTCTTTAATACAAAAGCCAGAGACAATTGCCATCTCTCAAGCTTTTCAATTATATTGACTCAGCCTATGCCTTCAGGTAGTGCATGCACCCAGGGCCATTTGAAAGGAAAGTGGACTTTTAACCACCCCAAACACACCAATCAAACATGCCCCTAAGGTCATAAACCTACTAAAAGCCATCAAATTTTCATTGAGGGTGGCCATAATTCATTGCAGAGCCTACCAGAAAGTCACAGACCAGGTGTCTTTGGGTAACAATCAGGCTGACAAACAACCCAAAGAAGCAGCCCAGCTAACCCTGCAGGAAGCTTTACTCCCTCATCACTTACAACCCTATCCCGAGTATTCCTCCACGGGAAAAAAGGTAAAAAGAATATACCTCTAGGAAAACTGAACAGGCCAAGGCTAAAGAATTCTCGTGTACCTCTGAGGTATGGTTACAGGGACCACAGCACCATCTCCTCCTGCCTGGATCCTCCCTATGGAAAGTTTTACCAGGCCTTCATCAGTCTAGCCATCCTGGAGCCAATACCCAACATGACCATCTTAAACGTGCCTTCACAGGGGAAGGGATGCTCCAGACTCTGAGGTCCATCTCCAGAACGTGTCTTGTCTGTTGTCTCACAAACTCGGAGGGAGGACAAAACCCCAACCCTCCTCCAACATATTCAGAGGTGAGAGACCTTACCAGGAAGACTGGCAACTAGGCTTCACCCATATGTGACTTTGTAAGGGCCTCAAATACCTGCTTGTCTTTGTGGATACTTTCACAGGATGGATAGAGGCTTTTCCTCTCAAACAGAAGAGGCCTCAGAGGTGATTACTGCTCTCATTGAACACATACACCCTGTATCTCTACAATCAGATAATGTCCCCACCTTTCTATCACAGATTACTCAGGGGATCTGTCATGCTCTTCAAATTCAATTCTACCTACATGCTTCCCAGCACCCCTAATTTCAGGAAAAGTAGAAAGAACTAACCATATCCTAAAAGTCATTTAAAGAAATTAATGCAGGAGACTCAACAATCTGAGCCACCCTGCTCCCAACAGCACTTCTTCAAGCCTGACGCCAAAGACAAAAACCCACATAAATCCTTTGGGATTATTATATGGCAGTCTTCAGACACATCTCTTACTGGACCCCAAAGCCCACTATTTAACTCGGTGTGTCATTTCCCTAGGAACACCCATCACAGCTATCCATGAGTGCCAGCATGCTAAGAACCCAAAACCATATCCAACAGAAAGTCTCGGGAAGACTTATCCCTTGGGCCTGGAGATTGGGTGTATCTTAAATCTCTTCCCCTAGATAAGAAGCCCTTAAAGTCTGTCTGGGAAAGATCTTACTAAGTGCTTCCAACTGCCCCCTTCTCCCATCCTCCTTGCCTACAGCATTTAAACTTTCAGGTGTTTCTCCCTGGAGTCACATCTCCAGGATGAAGACAGAACTCCCACTTAAAGATGTACTCAGTTATGACATCTAGTCACAACTGTAAGCCAGCGGGAGATCTCTATCTGCTGTTTCCATGCACTCCAGATGATGCCAATTCTGCTCCATTAGCTTGTGTGGACCCCATCTCAGGGTACCACCTCATTTATTCCATTTTTCTCTAGGAATTTGTTCACTGACTCCCTGCTGATCTCGCCTAATCTCAAATTCATGACCTTATTCTAGAACTTATTCTACAGGATAACTTCTGGCTTTCCTGGGCACAAAATCCTCCTATTCCTGCAGCCAGAGATTTCTTCCATTTTTCTATAGACATATGCCTGCACCTTGGGAAACTCCCTTCGCCTCATTCCCTCAACGCAAATGGACTTCTCCTCCTTGGGGGGATTACTGTTGTGTATCATCAGGCTATTTCTATGCCTCCTTCAGTCCCATCTCTCAATTCTTACTCTAAAATGCTACTTGTGAGTATAATCTCTTTCCCTCATACAAAAGGCCAGACTGTCTTTGCCTCACACCTGTACTTGGGTGCTAAAGGGATGCACAGTAATTACTAAAATATACAAACTCATGCTACTGACTTTTCACTGTGTGTAAACTTCCCCCCTTCATGGTTCTGGAAAGGTGAACCCTGCTGATCCTTATAGTGAGCAAGCTCTGGAGCACATCTGTCCTTTGTCTATCACTGTGGACCCTGTGCTGATCAGCTCCCTACTGAAGTTGTACACTATCTTAGCTAGGCTAATCAAGTTTTTTCTGCTTACTTGTAGGAAACTCCCCCTATCTTAGGCCCTCTATTTAACTCTATAGAACTTGTAGGTCAAGCTGCAATCTGACTCAAGGCTGAATGCCCCTCTGGGACTCAGGTGGGAACGCTATCCAGTATTCTTTGCACTGGGACTATAACTACTGAAGATAAACATCAAACCCAAACCCAGAGTCATCCAGCCAGGTCAGGTTCTCTTCTATTTCTGAGATCTTTCTCCATTCACAGACTTAACCAAACTTCTCAGTTCTGTCTAGGTCACCCTGCAGGATGCATATCAATCTACTGGTATCTCCCAAATGGCAAGGACATATGTATACCAGTGTCTACCTCAGGGGACTCTGCCCCTTTCCTTAGACCCTCTGGGTAGATCAAAAGAAGGTCATGCTTTTCTGGGAAAATAGAACCACTTCCCCCATTCACACTCAAGCTCTACGCTTAGCCCCCTTGGCTTCTGCCACACTGATGGCTGAATACTATATCTTGGGAAGATCTACAGGATATTGGTCTTTCTTTAGCACAATTTGCTTCCTGCCACATGCATTCCTTCACACAACAAAAAGGACTATATTTTCTATGCAGAGGACAAGCACATATTATCTGCCTTCCAACTGGAGAGGAACATACACTGTCACATGTCTGTCCCCTGCCATTTCTATAGCCCCAGGAGAAACTCAGATGCCCCTTCCTGTGTATGAACAATACAACCTCTTAGGAATGAAAGGGCATTCATCTCATACCACTCCCAATGGGCTTAGACATCACATCAGGAGTAGGGCCCAAAATTGGAGGCATTATCTTTTCTTCCCTTGTTTACAAATACCTGTCACTTGAGGTAGCCAATGCTTTAGGTACCATAGTCTAAACCCTCATGGAGATACAAAAGCAAGTCAACTGTTTAGCAGCAGTAGTCACACAAAACAGGAAGGCCTTACTGTATGCTTACTGCTGCCCAGAAGGGAATCTGTGCTATGCTTGGGGAAGACTGCTGCTTTTGGGTTAATAGATCAGAAGTTCAAATTAACATTCATTAACTAATCCATCAAGCCTCTCAACTTAGAGGAGTCACTCAAAAATGGCTCTCATGAGAAAATGCCTGGTCATGGCTATCTTGGCTTTTCCCTTTCTTGGGACCTCTAGCATCTACTTTATTGCTTTTTTGCCATTGGTCCTGAGGCAGGTTAGCAAAGAGAAATAACCCACCACAGTATCCCCCTTCTCTTAAACAAACAGGCATTCTCCAGCACAGACCCTGAGCCATCTCTAGAGCAATCTAGTTGCAAATACCCTGACAGTCATAAATATCTTTGTAAGATAGAATCCATAAGAGGCACCTTTGGGTCTGCTTTGCTTGATTTAAAAAAAGGCCTGCCCTAGATTTGACCTTTCAGACTAAATCCTCTTAATTCGGACCTTATGAATATTGGTCACATCTCATACATATAATTAAAGACCTAAAAATTAGCATAAGTACATGTGCAGTGCAGCATACACCAAGTTATGTGATCAGGCTGTGTTAATTAAACATTCCAGGCACCCTAGACCCTCCTTAAGGATTCCCAGATTTTTCCCCACCTTACAACTTATAAATTAGGCTTAAACAAAGAACTCAATGCTTCAATGCCATCTGGCAGAGTCCACCGCTTCTTCTTGCAGTGCCTTCTCTTAGTCTTTCTTTCCTTTCCTTTCAATAAAGTTTTGCTATTATTTTGCAATTTGTGTCTCTATCCAGTTGGCTCTTCAGGTGACAAATGAACTCAGAATCTTCTGGTCTAATGTCTTAAGCCACCCAGGCAGTGACAGTCCTTGCCTTATTAATGTTCTAACTGGAGTTGTTTCTTCTTCCATCCAGGCTATAAGGTTACAAATGATGCTCAATATGGATTCCATCCCCTACCACCTGAACCTCCAGTGCCTCTTAGACCCCTGGGCCAGGCTTTCATATATTCCAGATTCAATTCGACCTTGCCTTGTCCCCATGAACCTGTTCCATGTCATTTTCTGCCAGAACAATAAATTAATAGGCAGGGTCATCTCTACAATCCTCATAGGGAAGCAGTTACAAGAAACTGAAACAAATATACGATGGAGAAATAGCAGCCTCTTCAACAAAAACTGCTGGGAAAACTGGTTAGCAGTCTGCAAAAAACTGAAACTAGATCCATGTATATCACCCTATACCAAGATTAACTCAAAATGGATCAAGGATCTTAATATCAGACCACAAACTCTAAAGTTGATACAGGAAAGAGTAGGAAATACTCTGGAGTTAGTAGATATACGTAAGAACTTTCTCAACAAAACCCCAGCAGCACAGCAACTAAGAGATAGCATAGATAAATGGGACCTCATAAAGCTAAAAAGCTTCTGTTCATCAAAAGAAATGGTCTCTAAACTGAAGAGAACACCCACAAAGTAGGAGAAAATATTTTCCAGCTATACATCAGACAAAGGACTGATAACCAGAATATACAGGGAACTTAAAAAACTAAATTCTCCCAAAACTAATGAACCAATAAAGAAATGGGCAAGTGAACTAAACAGAACTTTCTCAAAAGAAGAAATTCAAATGGCCAGAAAACACATGAAAAATGCTCACCATCTCTAGCAATAAAGGAAATGCAAATTAAAACCACGCTAAGATTCCACCTCACCCGTTAGAATAGCCATCATCAGCAAAACCACCAACAACAGGTGTTGGCGAGGATGCAGGGAAAAAGGAACCCTCTTACACTGTTGGTGGGAATGTAAACTAGTACAACCACTCTGGAAAAAAATTTGGAGGCTACTTAAAAAGCTAGACATTGGTCTACCATTTGATCCAGCAATACCACTCTTGGGGATATACCCAAAAGAATGTGACACAGGTTACTCCAGAGGCACCTGCACACCCATGTTTATTATGGCACTATTCACAATAGCCAAGTTATAGAAACAGCCAAGATGCCCCACCACTGATGAATGGATTAAGAAAATGTGTTGTCTATACACAATGGAATTTTATGCAGCCATGAAGAAGAATGAAATGTTATCATTCGCTGGTAAATGGATGGAATTGGAGAACATCATTCTGAGTGAGGATAGCCTGGCCCAAAAGACCAAAAATCGTATGTTCTCCCTCATGTGGACATTAGATCAAGGGCAAACACAACAAGGGGATTGGACTATGAGCACATGATAAAAGCTTTAGCACACAAGGGAGGGGTGAGGATAGGTAAGACACCTAAAAAATTAGCTAGCATTTGTTGCCCTTAACGCAGAGAAACTAAAGCAGATACCTTAAAAGCAACTGAGGCCAATAGGAAAATGGGAACAGGAACTAGAGAAAAGGTTAGATCAAAAAGAGTTAACCTAGAAGGTAACACACACGCACAGGAAATCGATGTGAGTCAACTCCCTGTATAGCTATCCCTATCTCAACCAGCAAAAACCCTTGTTCCTTCCTATTATGGCTTATACTCTCTCTACAACAAAATTAGAAATAAGGGCAAAATAGTTTCTGCTGGGTATTGAGGGGGTAGGGGGGAGAGGGAGGGGGCGGAGTGGGTGGTAAGGGAGGGGGTGGGGGCAGGGGGGAGAAATGACCCAAGCCTTGTATGCACATATGAATAATATAAAAAAAAAGAAACTGAAACATTCTCTCCACTAAAACTGGGATTGGTTTTGTTGCTCTGTCAGGTGATGTGGAGGAGGCCCCAATTTTAAGGAAATACAGCAGACAAATGAATATTAAGAAACAGCTGGAATGTGGGGAGTAGATCAGGCTTGCTCCCAGAGGGACCAAAGAAGTAAAAACCAATTTCGCAGAGATGTCCCCCAATATGGAAAATTCAAACCAGGATCCATGGAAGGGATAGCCAGTCAGTAAGGTCTACAAAAAGGGAGACCTAAGTGGCCTAGCTGGAGGTATGAAACCTATTCTCACCCCTATCCCCATGAGCTATTATCCTTTGCTTAGCTGCCCATCATCATCTCCCCTTTTAATGGCATCCTTCTTTTTTTTTCTTTTTCTTTTATTATTCATATGTGCATACAAGTCTTGGTTCATTTCTCCACCCTGCCCCCACCCCCTCCCTTACCACCCACTCCGCCCCCTCCCTCTCCCCACCTCAATACCCAGCAGAAACTATTTTGCCCTTATTTCTAATTTTGTTGTAGAGAGAGTATAAGCAATAATAGGAAGGAACAAGGGTTTTTGCTGGTTGAGATAAGGATAGCTATACAGGGCATTGACTCACATTGATTTCCTGTGCGTGGGTGTTACCTTCTAGGTTAATTCTTCTTGAACTAACCTTTACTCTAGTACCTGTTCCCCTTTTCCTATTGGCCTCAGTTGCTTTTAAGGTATCTGCTTTAGTTTCTCTGCGTTGAGGGCAACAAATGCTAGCTAATTTTTTAGGTGTCTTACCTATCCTCACCCCTCCCTTGTGTGCTAAAGCTTTTATCATGTGCTCATAGTCCAATCCCCTTGTTGTGTTTGCCCTTGATCTAATGTCCACATGAGGGAGAACATACGATTTTTGGTCTTTTGGGCCAGGCTATCCTCACTCAGAATGATGTTCTCCAATTCCATCCATTTACCAGCGAATGATAACATTTCGTTCTTCTTCATGGCTGCATAGAATTCCATTGTGTATAGATACCACATTTTCTTAATCCATTCATCAGTGGTGGGCATCTTGGCTGTTTCCATAACTTGGCTATTGTGAATAGTGCCGCAATAAACATGGGTGTGCAGGTGCCTCTGGAGTAACAGTCTTTTGGGTATATCCCCAAGAGTGGTATTACTGGATCAAATGGTAGATCGATGTCTAGCTTTTTAAGTAGCCTCCAAATTTTTTTCCAGAGTGGTTGTACTAGTCTACATTCCCACCAACAGTATAAGAGGGTTCCTTTTTCCCCGCATCCTCGCCAACACCTGTTGTTCGTGGTGTTGCTGATGATGGCTATTCTAACAGGGGTGAGGTGGAATCTTAGCGTGGTTTTAATTTGCATTTCCTTTATTGCTAGAGATGGTGAGCATTTTTTCATGTGTTTTCTGGCCATTTCAATTTCTTCTTTTGAGAAAGTTCTGTTTAGTTCACTTGCCCATTTCTTTATTGGTTCATTAGTTTTGGGAGAATTTAGTTTTTTAAGTTCCCTATATATTCTGGTTATCAGTCCTTTGTCTGATGTATAGCTGGAAAATATTTTCTCCTACTTTGTGGGTGTTCTCTTCAGTTTAGAGACCATTTCTTTTAATGAACAGAAGCTTTTTAGCTTTATGAGGTCCCATTTATCTATGCTATCTCTTAGTTGCTGTGCTGCTGGGGTTTCATTGAGAAAGTTCTTACCTATACCTACTAACTCCAGAGTATTTCCTACTCTTTCCTGTATCAGCTTAAGAGTTTGGGGTCTGATATTAAGATCCTTGATCCATTTTGAGTTAATCTTGGTATAGGGTGATATACATGGATCTAGTTTCAGTTTTTTGCAGACTGCTAACCAGTTTTCCCAGCAGTTTTTGTTGAAGAGGCTGCTATTTCTCCATCGTATATTTTTAGCTCCTTTGTCAAAGACAAGTTGGTTATAGTTGTGTGGCTTCATATCTGGGTCCTCTATTCTGTTCCACTGGTCTTCATGTCTGTTTTTGTGCCAGTACCATGCTGTTTTTATTGTTATTGCTTTGTAATATAGTTTGAAGTCAGGTATTGTGATACCTCCTGCATTGTTCTTTTGACTGAGTATTGCCTTGGCTATTCGTGGCCTCTTGTGTTTCCATATAAATTTCACAGTAGATTTTTCAATCTCTTTAATGAATGTCACTGGAATTTAATGGCATCCTTCTTAATCTTTGTTTTTTCCACTTTTTGTCTCAAAAAATTCTTTTTACCAACTTGCAGCTCCCAAATGCCTGACAGTAAAGAGTCAGTGCTTTTCATCCAAAGCACTATAAGCACCTCTTATAGAAATATGCTCTAAAATAATGACAATATAGTAAACACATAAACCAGGAATATAGTTCTTTGTCATTGTCACATATTATGTACTGCACAAAACTGTACATGCTACACTATTACATTACTAGTAGTATATCTCTTTATGACAGAATCAAGCAAGTAATGCATTTGCACTAGACTCTTAGGATAACTGCCATATTACTGGGCAATAGGAAATTTTTGGCTCTATTATGATCTATGGATCCATTACAGCATAAGTGGTCTGTGTTGGCAGACACATTGCTGTGAGGCCAATGACCATACATTCATAACATGCAACCATCACCATCATCCATCTCCACAACTCTTTTTTCCAATTTTTTTCTTTCAGTGGTCAAGACCAAATCCAGGACTCATGCATGCTAGGCAAGAACTCTATCACTGAGCTGCAGCCAAGTAAAGCTGAAACTTCATACCCATTAGACAATAACTCCCCATTCTCTTCTCCCTACCTTTCCCGCCTTTTTAAATTATGATGGTGATGGAACTCAGAGCAGTGCGTATGCTTGGCTAGCACTCTATCACTCTGCGGCTTCCTCAACCATAACCACGCCTTCTGTCCTTAGGATTTTTACTATCATAAGTACCTCATATTAGTGGACTCTCCTTGGATTGGTGGAATGGAAGGTATAGCCAGGGTTGCCACTCCCTCAGGACTCACACCTCACCCCCATCCAGTGGTAGATCCTCCCTCAGCTCTGTGTCCAGACAGGCTGAGCAAAATCATGGGGGCTCCATCCAGGGACACAGGGATCTGGATGCCATCTTGAATGAGGGAATTTTGGAAACTGGACCCTTCCCACCTTAGTTGGCTTTCACTGCTCCCCTCCTCCCACCACTGTTCCACCTGCTGTTCAATGGGAGGTGAAGAAAACAAGCACCAAGCTTGATGGGTGGGAAAGGCATGCAAGCTGAAGCAGATCCAAACTATGTTGATGCCAGCTACCTGAAGGCAAGTGCTGTGTTTTGTTCACTGCTGTGGTTCCTGGAACAATGTGGGTTCACAGGGGATTCACTTACTCAGCCACGGTAGGCCAATGCTGAAGGCCTCTGAGAATCTTGAGGCCCACAACAATGTTTCCATTTTGTTTTCTCTTAACAAGTAATTACTGTGCCATAATGAACCCAATGCAGGTGATAGTCATCCTTATGACCAACACAGTCACAAAATATATGAGTTCCAGAGAAAAAATAGTCTCTGAGGTTTCTCCCATGGATTTGAAAGGGATTTCTCCTCTCCAGGCAGCTTCAGGTGATCTGGCAGCTCACCACCCCAGTCTGCAAAGGATGCATTGGAAAGCCATCTTGATGGAAGATGATACTTGACTGGAATCCCATGGGGAGAGGCCTATGGCAATTTGCCATGACATGGAAAGATGGTTTCACACCTCACTCCTGCTCTGGACAGAGGCCTTTGCTGGGCTTGCTAGGCCTACAGCAGCTTGAAAGTCCAGCTTTGATCCTTCCTGCAGCTGGTTGAGTCTACACCCCATTAAACACCCACACAATGGCATCAGGAATCACAGAGCCAAACAGGTCCTCTGTTGTTACTGTGTCTTTCTCAGCTGTCCATAGTTTCTTTGGAGCCACTTTGTTGTAGAACTGAGGGCATGACTTTTGGGTCAGCACACAAAAACATTCTTAGAATACAGGTCAGCATCCTCCTGGTTCAGCGCTATTTTTGCTGCTAGAGACTGTGGCCACAGTGTTGTTACAAAACAGGAAGGCCTTAGATATGTTTCCTGCTGTCCAAGGGGGATCCTGGACTATGCTTGGGGAAGACTGTTGCTTTAGGGTTAATAGATCAGGACAAGTTCAAACTAACATTCATAAACAAACCCACCAAGCCCTTCAACTTAGAGAAGGAGCCATCAAAGATGGCTGTCATGGGAAAATACATGATCATGGCTCTCCTGGCTTCTATCCTTCTTGGGCCCTGTAGTATCTATGTTATTCCTTTTGCCATTGGTCTGTGCCTTATTAATATTCTAGCCAGATTAATTTCTTCTCATCTCCATGCCATAATGTTACAAATTATGCTACAAAATGGGTTCTATCCTCTGCTGCCTGACTCTCCAATGGCCCTTAGCAACCTGGACCATCCATATAATTTTACTCCATGATCAATTAGATTTTGTCATGTACCAATGGCCTGCACCTCTACCATGCAGAGTGTTACAAAAAGACATTCTCCCCACTAAAACCAGTATTGGTTTTGTACTTCTCTCTTTCTCTCTCTCTCTCTCTCTCTCTCTCTCTCTCTCTCTCTCTCTCTTTCTGTGTGTGTGTGTGTGTGTGGTGTGAAGGAGGCCCCTATTTTAAGGAAACATGGCAAAGGAAGGAATACTAAGGAACAGATGGAATGTTTAGAGTGGATCAAGCCCATTGGAGGAGGGCTCAGTTGGAACAGGGAAGTAAAAGCCAAGTTTGCAGAGATGTTCCCCCTTGCAGAAAATACAAACCATGATCCAGGGAAAGTACAACTAATCAGCAAGTTGTATAAAAAGAGAGACAGCCCATCAAAAGTGGCCTAACCTGAGGTATAAAACCTATTCTCACTTCTGTCTCAACGAGCTATTCTCCTTTGTGTAGCTGCCTGCCATCCTCTCCCCTTTTAATGGCCTCCTAATAAATCTTTGTTATCTCCTACTCCATGCTTTGGCAAATTCTCTTACCAACTCAAGGTTCCAAAATCATTGACAGTAAGGAGTTAGTGCTTTTCAACAAATGGAGTATAAGCACTTGTTAGAGAAGTATAAACATATAAACCAGCAGTATAGTCCTTTATCACTGTCATGTACTGTCACTGTTATGTCACTGTCATGTACTGTACATAATTGTACATGCTACCCTTTTACATAACTAGAGCATACTCTGTTTATGACAGCATCAAGGGCGTAATGTGTTTGTACTACACCATTAGTATGCCTGCCACTTCCCTAGGCAATAGGAAATTCTTGGCTCAGTTATAATGTGTGGGTCCGCTATGGTCTAAGTGGTCTGTGTTGGCAGACACATTGCTGTGAGGCCTATGACCATACATTCATAATGTGCAACCATCACCACCGTTCATCTCCGCAACTCTTTTTTAAAACATATTTTTCCTCAATGGTTGGAACCACATACAGGGCTTATGCATGCTAGGCCAGAACTCCACCACTGAGCTTGGTTCGTAGCCAAGGAAAACTGAAACTGTATCCATTAAACAGTAAGTCTATTCTCTGGCAAGCACCAGTCCTATTTCAATTAGTGGTGCACATGGAACCCAGGGCCCTCTATATCCTCAGACACACCTTTAGGATTTCCACTCTCCTAAGTATCTTATATAATGGATTTCTCTCCAATTGCATATTGGTGGCAGGGAAGGTGTGGCTAGGGTCACCCCCCTATGACTCAAACTCCAGAGTGTCCAATCAACAGTAGACAGGACCCCTGCTCTGCCCAGACCTGTTAAGAACAAGCACATGGGCTCCTTTGGAGGGACTACTCAGCTCATCACGATATCTTGGATGAGGGAATTTAGGATGCTGGATTCCTCTCCACCTTGGGTGACTCTCACTGGTCTCTTCCACAGCTACAGGTTCTGTGCTGTTCACTGGGAGGTGAAGACGACTGGCATCCTGACTGACAGGTGGAAAGGGATGCAAGCTGGAACAGGTCCAGGCTGTGTTGATGCCAGGAAGCAAAGTGGAGGCTGCAGAGGAAGGCACTTGTGTTCAGACCTTCTGCACGCAGCTCACAGGCCTGGAAATGTGGAAGTGCAGGAGCAGCACTTTGGGGAAGAGCATGGAAAGTTCTGTTTTAGGTGCCGATTTTAAGCCTCAAGGGCACTTGAAAAAGTATGTGTCTGGTCTATTCCCAGACTTTCCTCCCATTTTGGTTCCATATAAGACATTCCTAGTGGAGACATCCGTATCTCTTCTGTCTGACATGCCACCACTCCCTATTTCCCTTCTCTGTTTTTTCTCCTTTGCACTTACAAGCACTTGCTTGCTAAATGACCTGATTGTATTGTCACCATCTGGAATGCAAGCTACCTGAAGACAAGTGCTGTGTTTTGCTCACTGCTGCAGGTCCTGGATGAACATGAGCTCACAGAGGGATCACTGACTCAGGCACAGTAGGCCCAGTGCTGAGGGCCTCTGAGAGACTTGAGGCCAATGACAATATTTCCATTTGGCTTCCCTTAACAAATCCTTACTCCATAATAATGAATCATTCTAGGTGACAGTCATCCTTTCTACCAACACAGTCACACACTGTATGAGTCACAGAAAAAAATAGTCTCTGAGGTTTCCCCCATGGACTTGTAAAGGATTTCTCCTCTCCAGGCACATTCAAGTGATCTGGCAGCTCACCACCCCACTCTGTAAAGTATGCATTGGAAAGCCATCTTGGTGGCAGATGAGACTTGACTGGAATCCCATGGGGAGAGGCCCATGGCAATTTCCAATTACACAGAAAGATGGTTTGAACACTCACTCCTGTGCTGGACAAAGGCCTTTCCTGGGCTTGCTTGGCAAACAGCAGCTTGAAAGTCCTGCTTCGATCCTTATTGCAACTGGTTGAGTCTACACCCTGTAAAACACCTGCACCATGGTTTCAGGATCCACAGAGCATAAGGTCCCCTGGCTCTCTGTTGTTTTGTTTTTCTCAGCTGTCCATAGCTTTCTTTGGAGCCAACATGTTGTGGAACTGAGGCTGTAAATTTTGGGCCCACACACAGCAACACAGACTTAAAATACAGTTCAAATCCTCGCTGGAAGAGGCTGCTACAGTTGTGAACCCATTATGGGGTTGCCCACTGAAAAAGGCATGTTCTTTGCAGGACATGCCTTCACAGAACATACCACTCTTCACCTTCCCAGGGGGTGGGGCAGCCATAGGACCAGGCCAGGGGACAATGCCTGTGGTGGGGATCCTCCTCAGCAGGATGCCGAGGGGAATATTGGGCATGCTGGGTGTTCTTCTGCCCCTGTGCCCTGCCTTCTTTTCTCCAAGGTAAAGTTTGGAAGCAGGGCAGATGCACTAGCTCTCCTCCTCAGGGAGGATGTGAAGGTGGAAGCATCTGTGGGAGATGGGGTAGGCTTAAACTCTAGGCACAGTGGTGACTTAATGAGGGGATTGAATCCAAACCCCTGGAATACCTGTTCTCTCAACAGGAGGTAGGTGACCATCTCCTTATCAAGTTTTCTCTGTCATAGAGACTGACACATATCACCTGGGTAATAACCCAGGTCACACATGGCTGCCAGGATTGCAGGGTCCAGGCATTTGGGCAGAGTCTCAACAGCAGGACTAGGTGATCCTTCCTCCCCTTGGCTTATCAAGGGTGCCCCACACTGTGGTCTAGACTGGGCCTCTCACTAGGATTTTTGTGAGCATCTGAACAATAACATTTCTCACACCCCCAGAAAGGTATGAGGGTATGTTATACGTTTATTCCAGGACTGCCCGCAACACCTGCAAAATGGTCTCCCCTGTAAAGGGAAAGGCTCCCATCACCATACTGTAGAGGACAATACCTAGGCTCCAGACATCCACCTTTGCGCCATCAAAGGATACGCACAGGAAGACTTTGGTGCCTGGTGTGTAAAAGCACCACACCCATCTGTCAGCTCCTCTCCAAGTACATGGTGCCAAGGCCAAAGTCAATGACCTTCATTTTGCCTTGGGCATCTAGCAGGATGTCCACTTTCAGGTCTCTGGGTACCATGCCTCTATTGTGGCAGTATTTTCCTCTACACACTAAGTGCTTGGATATTCTGTGGGCCTCATCCTCACACAGGCACTGTGTGATAAGCCACCAGAGCTGCTGTTCACTGACATGTTCCATGACCAGGTAGACATGGTCCACTGTTTCCATCACCTGAAACAGTCTGATGATACTGGGGTGGTACAGTGTCTTCCGTATTAATATTTCATTTGCAATGCAGGAACTTTTCTCCCACTTCTGCTGCAGTTTTACTACAACCTGGGTTCCCGTGATGCAGTGGTATGCCAAGTTTCACATAGCCAAAGCAGCCTTCCCTGTGGTCCTCAGGATCCTATACTGAGCCTTGAGGATCTCTGCATCAGTGGAGCTGGTACTTAGAAGATGACATGATGTCAGTCCCTGATCTCTCCCAGGACACAATGTTTCTGGCATTGTTACTAAATTTAAAACAAGAAACAAATTAAAAAAAGATAAACATACTGAATAAAAACAAAATGCAATGCTGAGCTAAAAAAGAAAAAGAAAATGAAACAGAAAAAGAAAGTAAAATACAGTCAAAAAGTACATGAAAGATATAAGGAAAAATAGAAAAGAAAAAAAGACCAAAATCCAAAACACCATCAACCAGCTTTGTATTAGTCCAGTGAGTCACCAACCAAGAACTTCCTGCGCTATATGGACAAAAATCCAGCCCAGGTGAACTCCTGCTGTTGGCCTTACTCACAATGGTCCCTCAGTGAGGTCAGAGAACAAATGGGCCAATCACAGCTGGGTGCAAGCCACACAGCTTGTCTCATTGGTCCAAAAACCATTACAACTTTTAAAAAGAAAACAAAAGGTAATGAACTCTTAACAGTTTTTTGCTTAGGTGGGTCATGGAGACTGGTATTCACTCCTGGGAAGTTGAAACCAGTGGATGCTTCAATGGTTGTAATTATGTTTTAATGTCTAAGGGGGAGGGAGAGAGAGAGAGAGAGAGAGAGAGAGAGTAGAGGGAGTGAGAGACAGAGGGGGAGGAGAGGGAGGGAAGGGGAGAGAGAGAAAAGTAGCGTTGGAACTCAGAAGGCAGTGGACAGGTATTTGCAAAGTGATGAAGGATAAAACCATCAACCAAGAATTATAGCAGAGAAAGGACTGAGAAATGGGGGCATATATGGTGGGTCAGACCCTTGGTGGTATGTAACAAAATCTTTAGACAGGGTCACTTGTAGCCAACATAAATTTATTTTTCACAGTTGTGCAGGTTGGCAAGTGCTTGATCAAGCTTCTGGGAGCTTCAGTGTGCCAGAGGGCTTGTTTTGCTTTCTCCCTCTGACTGCTACCTTGTTACTGTTTCCTCACAAGGTGGAAGGACTAGAGACAGTCTTTGAAAGAAAAAAATATAGCAGACATACTTGCATCCCCCATCCATATTTAACAGATGAGATTTTTTTTTCATTTGCTTCAGATCTCTTGTTGCTGCTGTTCTTCTTCTTGGGGGTGGGGGATGGGTTCCTGGAGGAAGAGTCTCAGTGTGGAGCCTCAGCTGACCTTAAACTCTCTCCTTTCTTATTTTATTTCTGTTCTTACTTTTGGTGCTACAGGAGTTTGCACTCAGAGCCTCAAGCTTGCTAGGCAGGCACTCCACCACTTAAACCATTCCACCAGCCTGGACTTGAATGCTTGATCTTCCTTTCTGAGCCTTTGGAGTGCTGGGATTACTGGATAATAGGTGCGCCAACTCTCCCACCTTCTTTTCATTTAACTTTTTTTGGGGGGTGGGGGATAAACCACACACCTGCCTAAAGCCCTGGGTCCCATCTTCCCACCTGGATATCGTCATTTTGGTTTTGTTCTGTTTTGTTTTCTTTTGACTTTGCAGTGCTGGGGATTTAACTCAGGGTGCTTCCCACATGCTAGGCAAGTTTTCTACCAGTGAACTACTTCCTCCTTGGATATAATTCTTAAGTCATTCCTTCTTTTCCATGTGTTTATTGACCTTTTATCCAGCCAGCTCACTGAATTCTTCTCAGGTTATTGTACCTTCAAACATCCTTGAATTCCATGCAGAGTCATGTGACCCTGCACATAAAAGGACAATTTCTCCTCTGTTGTAGTTTTTATTCCTATCATTTATTTTTCTCTTACCTGGTGTCCAAGACATCTAGTACAAGGTAGAATGTTACTGGCAATAGGAAGCAGAGTTCTCTCCTGTCTGATTTTAATAGAAATGCCTCAAATATTTCACTGGTAAGGATAAGGTTTGGTATAGGTATTTGATAGATATCCTTTATCAGGTTTAGGAAGTTTCCTTCAATTCTGAGTCAGTGTAGTTTTTATAAGGCTATGTAGCAGGGAGAAGGATCAGAAAAAAACAGACTAGGCCTGAGTTCTGATAAAGTAGCAGGGAGGTGGGGACGGCTTAGTAGAGAGGTAAAACCTGAGGAATCTGAGCGTGGAGAGGGTCACATAACACTGGGGAGGGGGAAAGTCACGTAGCAGTGGGGTAAAGTAGCCTATGGAACTGCATATAACCATATGTGGATTAGACCTTGCTTTTTCCTTCTGTAACCTGCTTGCAAGGGTGTATAAGGTGAGACCCCTTTGTTCTCGGGGCTCACCCTTTGGACAAGAGTCCTCTGCGTCTGTGTCGGCACAAAATGTTGCTTCCTGCTAAACTGCCTCAGTGTCCCATATCTCAGCTTGAGATTCCTACAACAATATTAAAATTTTATCAAATGCTAGCCACACACTTTTCTTTCTTTTTTTTAAAACATGGGGTCTCTCTATTTTACCTAGGATGGTCTCAAACTTGGGGACTCAGGTGATCTTCTTGCCTCAGCTTCCCAAGTAGATGGGACAACACATGTGGACCATCATACACATTAGGGTAAAATGGGTGAGGGGTATGTGAGAACTTTCTGTACTTTATTTGTTACTGATCTTTAAATCTAAAATTCCAAATGAGGGGGAGGAAAGGAGGGAGGGAGAGGGAGAAATGAGAATCTCTTTCAGATGTTAAGCAGACATCCACCCATTGGCTCCACTGGACCTGGTTGCTTGACTTGGGCCATGTGTACATCCTGAGAGGAGCAAAAGCAACCAAATGCAAATGAAATTTAATAGTGCTCTTCAACTTCACATTTATCAAAGATAGAAATGCAAGTTTCTCATTTATAATTGACTGTAATGCTGTTATCTGCTAACACATAAACAGGCAAGGCTTTCAATATTCACACTTACCCATTTTGACAAAAATATATTTAACTACTTAACCTAGGTAAGTCAGTCTTATTCATAGTGATGGTTAAAACTGGAAACAGTGTCATGAAAATGTATACTTCAAATGAGTGAATGCTTACATACATGGAAATAACCCCCCCACCACACACAAATGCTAGGGGTGAAATCCAGGGCCCTATGCATGCGAGGTAAGCACTCCACCACTGAGCTACACCTTAAGCTCCTAAATATGTTTAATTATGATAATGATCACAATACTGATGATGCTAATGATGGTGATGGCAATAGCTGTGTATGGCTTACATCGCGTCTATTGTAGCCAGGCACTGTCCTAAGAGTTTTACATGTGTTAATTCATTTCATGTTCAAAACTACAAAAACCTCAGAATCTGAAAACTATAGAGAACAAAATTCAGGGCAAGAGGAAAGTAGAGCTACCAAAGTCAGTTACTGCTTGGAGTTTTCAGCACCCAGCTTCCTATTGTTTGGGGGACATGATTTTTTTCACTTCTGTGATGAGTCAGGGGTTATTATACACAGTGCTTAAAACTTCTGACCTTGGGACCATGGGGAGCAGAAGAGACAACAACCCAAATACGGCTGATGAGGAATTTCGTCAGAGGTTTTCAATGTGAACTGAAAAAGAACTTCATCCATCTCAGAGGGTGAGAAAGGCAAGATAGCACTGGCTGTTTTTAGTTTTAAGAGAAAAGCTGATCAGAAAGAAGGAAACTGATGGAGAATCTACTAGGTTCTCAGTGCCCCCTAGTTGCTCCTGTGGTTTATTTCCTTGTGATCTTTTAAATTTATATTTTTGGCAGTGATGGGGATCATGCTAAGAACCTCAAGCACAAGGGCTCTGCCACTGAGCTACACAGCTCCTCCCTCCCCACCCCCTTGTGGTTTGTTTCTAAGAGCTATCTTTTCCCTTTCCTGCCTAAACTTCTTGGAAGTCAATGTGTCCTGATAAACTCATCACTGATGTGTTAATACTGTTTGTCTTAGAAAGTAGTATGAGTGCTTTACTTCCTTTCTCACTGATGTATTAATACTGCTTATCTTAGAAAGTATTGTGAGTGCTTTACTCTCCCCCCACCTCTTTTTTGGGGCTTCATACTTGCTAAGCAGGCAGTCTACTGCCTTAGCCACACCTCCAGCCCTCATCCTTTCTATATTATAGACATAAACTACATTTAAAATTTTGTTAATTTCTAATGCTGCTATGTTTTAATGGGAGAAAAAAAATAAGGCTAATCCAGGTATGGTGGCATAGGCCTGTAATCCTATCACACACTCAGGAGCCTGAGAAGGATTGAGATGGGCTACATAGTTACATCCTGTCTCCAAAAAATGAGAAAGGTAAGTTTAGTTAACTGAATTTATTGGTTAAGATTAGTTACTTTTGTAATACAAATTAATAACATTAAGAACATTTTTCATTTCTAAAATATTACCTCCGATTTCTCCTTTACATGATGGTTAATTTTACCTGTCAACTTTTTAAATTTTTAATGATGGTCAGATGCCATGAGGTAGATGGCAATGTGTGATGTCAGCCCAAGGTTCCCTCCATCCTTGTCAAGAGGAGTGCTAACATTCTTTCCTTTCATACCTTAAATGTCAACCTGACTGGATTGAGAAGCTCCTAGGAGACTAGTAAAGCACACCTCTGGGGGTGACTGTCAT
This sequence comes from Castor canadensis, assembly GCF_047511655.1. Taxonomy (NCBI): domain Eukaryota; kingdom Metazoa; phylum Chordata; class Mammalia; order Rodentia; family Castoridae; genus Castor; species Castor canadensis. Next base: position 62,541,619 of record NC_133401.1, on the reverse strand, counting down.
GGTGTTTACAGAGACAATTACGTCATGAGGACTCTGAACTACTGAGTGAATTAACTGCTTAATTGGATTCATATACAACTTTTTTTGCTATTCCTGGGGAGTGAGGAAGGTGGGAGGTGAGGCCTTGTTGGAGGAAGTAGGTCCCTGGGGGCGTGTCCTTGAAGAGAATATCTTGCCCTGGCTGGTTCCTGTATTCCTTTTTCTCTGCTACTGGCTGCATGATGTGAACAGCTCTGATCTACAACACCCTCCCCACCATGATGGACTGACACCTCTGAAACCATGAGGTGGAATAAATCTTCACTTAGGTCATTTTTGTCAGATATTTTCTCACAGAAAATATAAAAAGTATCTTAAATTTTTTTTTAATTTAAAAGACTTTAACCAAAACATTACTCCCCATCTGTATACATATTAACTTGATCACCATTTTAGAAAGATTATGATTTAACATTTTTATGCTTATGACTTTATGGTAATACATAATAAATAATGTGACTTCAATAAATTTCCTATCAAAAGCAAAGCATTACAGCTCAGATAAATATTTTTTAATTCAAAGACACTATTACATTAAACATTGACCTAGATGTGATTTCACTCTCACCATACATCTTCCAGATCAATTTGTGTAAATAAATAGGTTCTCTGGTCAACTTGACATTCTCTTTATTTCTTACATCTGTTCTAGAGACTTGACTTAGGCAACTTAAATAAAGGTACTGTTTTTAGGAGCTTCCTTAAACTAGCATTTCTCTACATATAACTAGCAGAAAGATAAAAATATAAAGCACTAGAAAACAAACAAATCTCTCCTCATTTCTGCACTGGAATGAGGATGATTAAACTTAGAAGCCTTCAAGAAAAAAAACCACTAAAAAAAGCGATCAATCTTTCCTCGTCTGAGAGATTGTCAACTCTACACAAACTGGGATGAGTTGTGAGCATAAGGTGAACCAAGGGCTGGTTTTTTACTTGATACACAGCAAAAATGCGTTCATCTAGATGCACATTTGTCCCAGTCTGGAATGATTTCTGTAATGAAAAATAAACCCCATGTCCACCTAAAGAAGACATTTAAAAAATACAGAATTTTGTAAGTGTCAGACTTACCAAATTTACTGTGAATTATTGTTTCAAAAAATATTCTCAGAAGTCATACAAAATATTCTAAGAAGTATTAAATTGTGACTACATCCTTACCTAAAAGTCTGGAGAAATTAATGAACTCACCATGACAAAGGTATTTGATCTCCCTGGTGTATGTTTCCTAATCAATAAAATAGGTCTACTATCTACCATGACATACAATGACAGTGATGCAACAATCTAAGCAGCATCACAGGAAGGATGTCAGTACGTAGCAGATGGCAAAGGCACACATGACGGGCTATGGTATCCACTAAGTGTTCTACCAATGCTGCATGATAATGAGTGGTGGCTGTCTCTCTTTCTCCCACATGTAGAGAAACTAAACAATATACCAAAGCTTGCAAATCAATGATGAAAACTAGTAATACAAATGACTAAGTAGAAGTAAGTTCATAAGTAAGAAGAAAGTTAATGAGTAAGATGGTACCTCTTAGTTATTTTCTATCCATCAACCCCACCTTGCTCTGGTATATTACCCAGTTAAATATACATTCAACTGGAATATTAGCTTCATGGAAAATAATGAAGTTTTGAGGTAAAGTTTCAAGTATTCCAGTGGATGGAAAGGGGTAAAAGAGGCAGAGAGAACAGGAATGAAAAGGGCACTGACTAAAAGAGGATGAGAAAGCCCTAGGGGAAGCACAATTCATGAGGGAGAAGAGAGCACTGCTGATGTGTCATAGTGACACACCTCAGCTTTAACCTCCACTCTGACCAACATGGACCTGTCACGTGTCCTGGCAGTGCCCTTGCTGGGTCACTGTCCTCAGAACCAGCTGGGCTTCTGATGCCCCAGGAGCACCTGCACTTATGCAGCCACCTACTTCCCAGGGCTGCAGAGGATCAGTGCTGTGGGGACAGGGCCTGGGCACTGAACTTCCTGTGTCCTGTTACACAATCTCTGCCTGACGAAACCAACTCTCTTCCTTTCTTTCCTTCTTCCTTCCTTTTCTTTCCTTCCTTTTCTCTCCTGCCTTCCTTCCTTATTTCCTTTTCTCTCCTTCCTTCCTTCCTTCCTTCCCTCCCCTTTCTTTCTTCTTTGCTAGTACTAGGGTTTGAATTAGGGTCTCGCACTTGATAAGAAGGTAATCTACCACTTGAGCTATATCACCAGTCCCTTTCTGTTTTAGATGGGACTGTTACACTATTTTGTCCCAGCTGGCTTTGACAGCAATCCTAACTATGCCTTATGCATAGGATCACAGGTGTGCACCCTCCTGGCTTATTTGTTCCCCAGCTAACATTTCCCAGCTAGCCTAAAACCTCGATCTTCCTGATCTCTGCTTCCGCCTTTGACTATAGGCATGCACAACCATGCCCTGGCCCTGCCCAACTAAACTTTCTCCTGTACCTATCTGTTCCCTTTCTTGTAAAATCCAGGTTTAGCAAGAACCCTACTGAGTCAATTTAATAAGAAGCCTCCACCCTCAATATCTGATCACCCTCTATGACTACTCAGGTTCATCATTCTCCACCATCCCCCAGCTGATGTCTAATTACCCTGACTGTCTTCATAAGAATCCTGTTAGCAAGAATCCCCTTTACTCTTTTTTTCTCTGTTAATTTGAGACAGTGTCTCAATAAGTGGCCCAGGCTGGTCTTGAACTCATGATTCTCCTGCCTCAGCAGCCAACAGACCCAGGTAATCTTGATGGTGCCTCTTAGTAATTTTCTACCCATCAACCCCACCCTGTTCCTTCTAAAATTCCCAATTGCCCATGATGCATTCAGAGTTGAATGCAATCTCTCCTACTGTGCTTCAACAAGTGTCACTGAATGAAAAAAGAAAAGGCCCATAAGATCCTTGAATCAGTACATGGTCAGTCACTAAGAAGGGGGCAAGTACTAGGGAAAATGAAAGAAGCAGAGCTCCATGCACCCATTAAAAATACTTAATGAGTGTCTATTAGGTTTGTTTTGTTTTCTCATTTGTTTCTTTTGGCAGTACTGGTATTTGAACTCAGCCCTTGCACTCTACCACTTGAGCCACACCCCCAGCCATAAGTGTCTATTATGTACTAATAACTATTTAGGTACTGGAAAAAAGTAGTGAATGAAAAAGATAAAAGCCATATGGTTATGCCAGATTACATTCTATATAAGAAGTAAATAATAAATAAGAAAAATACCTGATCAGTAATATGTGCTTTAGAAAAAACCTAGGATGGAAGAGCCAGCAGTGTCAGGGTGTTGTAGGGAGGGGAAGGATGAAGTGGGGCATGTTAAATGGAAATCAAGACAAGAAACCTGAGAGGAAGACAGTTGTGACAAAAAATACAAAACAACAACAACAACAAAAACCCTGGAGAGGGAAGACCTCATATTTGTAACTCCTGTGCACTTATATGCAGAAATGGAAATACGTATCTTGAGTTCAAGAAACTAGAATGTGGGTTCAAAAGCCTTTCCTATGAGGGAAGAGAAGGTTGCCCACAGCATGAAGAAGAGACTGTAGACACCAGACAGGCAGATCACAGGAGTTCAGAAAAACACAGAAATTGACAAGACCCAGAGCAACCCTCATCAGAGCCTGTCATAAAAAGCATTACTATCAAGAGCTTTTATATAAAATGTTACGAGGTTACTTGAAATCTGTAAGCTTGGACATTAAATTCTAGACACTGGAGAAATAAGCCTATTCACTGATCCCAGAGTTCTCTCTCTTTTGGGGGAGGTGAGGTAGAGACACAGGGCAGTTAGGGAAACATATGAATAATAAATATGAAAAACCAAGCACATAATGGCCCATGGCTGTGATCCCAGCGCTTAGGAGGCTGAGGCAGGACTGGGAGTTCAAGGCCAGCCTGGCCTACATAGGGAGACCCTGTCTCAAAACAAAAGAATCAAATGAAAAACCCTAGAAACAAAGCTATTCACAAAGAGCTATAGGACCGCAAAAGGAAAGGTGTGCCAGAGAGGTAGCATTTGATCTCAAAGACAAGGCTATGGAAGTGCAATCCAGACCCTGAAAATAGGTACACGAATATGAGAAGACTTATCCAAAGAATAAGAAGTGTGGGCTGGGCGGCAACTCAGTGGTAGAGTGATTGCCAACATCCAACCATGACTAAGACTAGCTTCAAACCCCAGCAGTGGAAAAAAACCAAACCAAACAAAACAAAAAACCTGAGAACTATAATAGTGCTGAAATACTGTAGGGACCAGGAAAGAACCAAACCAAAACAAAGAAAAAAAAATGCATGTGTGCACTTACTTTTGAAAACAATTTTTTTCAATTGGCAACAAATTATAAATGGATATACTTATAGGGAACAAAGTGATATGATGTAGTATACAATGTAGAATGACTGAATGGAGCCAATACACATCCATCACCTCAAATGCTCATTTATTCCTGCTGTGTAACTGACACTGTACCCTTGACCAATATTTCCCCACTCCTCCCTCCACCAGTCTCTCTATCCTCAATCACCATTCTGTTCTCTGCTTCTATGTGTTCACTTTTGAAACTTCTACTTATAAGTGAGAAAATGCAGTATATGGTGGCTTTTTGTGTAGCAACACAATATATAATTCTTCTTTTGGAAAACTATCATTTGAGTGGCTGCAGACATCCCTGCACACATAGTGAGCATCTCTCATGCACAGGGAACTTGTAAAATCAGTTACTTGTAACTTTCTTTGACTATAAACCCCTCAAGGTTCAAAGAAGGTCCCTGTCCTCAAAATGTTCAACTGTCATAGAGACAGAAGCAATGTTTAGGGAATCACAGGGTAAAAGTTTGGGCTTTTGACGTTTTCACTATGCTGCTTTCTGGTTCTGTTTTCTTACCTGTTTAAGGAGAGCCAACACAAAAGGGGAAAAGCCGCAAAGAGAAGGGGACCATGAGCCCAGGCTGCTGGTTACTGAGGACTGAAGAGCAGTAAGTTGCAAGAGAGTCGATGAGGGCATTCACTAGAGCATCCGGGAAGTTGCTCAGACTGGCATTCATGGACCTGTCCACAGCTAATGGAGGTGAGGTTGGGACAAAACAGACACAAGGCAGCTTAGCAACTCCACTGGTAAGAATAGGAGAAATAATTTTTAAAACTGTGTTAAGTCTCTTTCCAATTTACTCCACACACAATGAGCAAAAACACACAGCACATAAAAACATGCTCTAGAGAATCCAACGAACCTCTGTTCAAATGCCATTCTGCCATTTCCTAGCTGTGTGACAATTTGGAAAGTGACTTAACCTTCCTGTCCTCAGTTTCCTTATTTTAAAAATAGGAAAACTACATTCTATGGTGGACTAACATTTTATCTACCATGTTATTTTGTATGTCACTGAGAAAAAAAAATTTTTTTGCAGTGCTGGGCAAAGGTAGTGCCTACACCTTGAGCCCTACCTTTGTCATGGGTTTGTCGAGATAGGGTCTCACAGGCTTTATGCCCCAGCTGGTTTTGAACCACGATTCTCTGGCTCTCTAAGAGCCTCCTGAGTAGCTAGGATACAGGCATGAGCCACTGGCACCTGGCTCACTGAGAAATTTTTTTTAAAACACCCTGGAATTCAATTCAAAATTTTACTTCCACACAGGTTTTTTTATTTATTTTATAGTTAAGGACCTAACAGAGCTACTGAGGCAGATTTTTACCTGTTATCCCACTCTGTTTATATATATTTCTGCATAGTCAAAAAATTCAATACTAAAAACACAATAACTGTTTTGAAGACTTGTCAACCAGCAACCTACTCAATTCATGTGGTATGAAATGAAAGGATGTCATTTACTGCTGTGACCTAAATTTGCTCATAGAGGGAAGAATGAGGACTATTGCTACTGGTCCACGGCAACCCTAAGGCTTCATCAGTTGAAGACATGTTCTGATCCTAATGATGACAGAATATAAAAATGTGCGTATTTTGTGCTCAGCCAAATATGGTAAAAGGATCCATACCTACAAAGCTATACTGAAGTTTTTAAAATCTATAAATACTGCCTGAAAGTTATTCCTTTGATGTTAATAATGTTGACAATAAGGATTGTACAGTCATCAAATATATTACTTTTTTATTTTTTTGGTACTGGAAATTGAACCCAGAACCTCACTTGAGCTACACCCACAACCCCCCTCCCCACCTTCTTTGTTTGTTTTTAAAATAGGGTCTTTCCTGGGCTGGCCTTGAACTTGACATCTTCCTTCCTCTACCTCCCAAGTGGCTTAGATTCCAGGTGTTCCACCATGTCTGACTCAAACATATTATTTGAAAAAAATTAAAAGTGTGACCCTCAAATTTCTTAGGCCACGATCTTCAAATTACTTTTCTTTTGCTGCTGCTCCTTCTTCTGTTTCATGATTGAACTCAGCATTCTAGGAAAGCATTCTACCACTTAATCCTTTTTACTGAATTCTGGAGACAGTCTTGGTATGTAACCCAGGCTCCTCAAAGAACTCGTTATCCTCCAGTCTTGGTCTCCTGAGTGCTGAGATTACAGATGTGCACCACCACACACAGCTACAACTTTCAAGTTTTTTAAAAACATATACAACTAAAGTGCCAGGTTCTGGTGGCTCACACCCATAATCTTAGCAACTTGGGAGGCTGAGATCAGGACAATCAAGGGAGGACAGCCCAGGTGAATATTTCACAAGATCCCATCTCCAAACTAACCAGGGCAAAATGGACTAGAGGTGTGGCTCAAGCGGTAGAGCTCCTGCCTTGCAAGCATGAAATCCAGTCCTGCCAAAAAAAAAAAAAAAAGACTAACCAGGCTCCATGAAAGAAACTCAGAAAACAGGTACCTAGTTCTGTTAAAGGCAGATTAGAGTTTAAAGCAAACAGACTTTGTGAAAGTCTTCCCTGAGGCAGAAAGGGGGTAAGAATCAAACTGATGTTAAACTTTATATTTGAAAACAGCACAAGAGGATCAAGACAGCAACTAGATCTGAGATGGAAGTAAATAGGTAAAGACCCCAATAAGTTTTCTCCTAGCACACAAGATTTGGGAAGGCTGTGAACATGTGTGTGGTAGTAAACCGGTTTTTAATTTCAAATTCCATGATTGCAAATCTAACGATCTTTATAGTGCCCTGCCACCTCTTACTACACAAGCTGCTGTGCTCATAAAGCACTGGTATAAACAATCATACTAAGTACCGATATTAACCGTTGATAATATATGGTTATTTAAGTCCAAAGCAGAAGAATACAGAGAGACAGAAATCAGTTTGGGGGGAATAAGGCCAGTGAAGGAAAGAGGCAGGAGTGGCACTAATTGCTTATGGGCATCAGATTCACTTGGGGTGACTAAAATGTTTTAAAATCAGATTGCGATGATGGCTGCAAAACTCTGTAGATAGACTAAAAACAACCAATGGTACAATTAAAATGGTGCAGTCCTATAGTACATAATTCTATCTCAATAAAACTGTTTAAATAAGCAAAAAGGATTATCTGTGGCAGATCTTTTTGTTAACATAGCTGTAAGTACCCAAATTGAAACCTATAAAGATAATCACTTATAAGAAAACAAAGTAAGTGGATTTGCCTAATGGTTTTACTTGGAAAATATTTACAAGTGATATCCACTCTTATCCATACTGGCCAATAACCCTAAAATTGCTTGAACATCAGCTCCCAGAGACTTCATTCAGAGTCGAAACCACTGGCAAACACAAAGTATGGACAGTATTCTTCTTTTACCTTTGGGGAAAACAAATGTAGCTGTAAGGACAGCTACATTAAAAAAAGATTATGCTAAAGTCAGGTCTTTTCACTATAGAACCAAGTAGTGTCATACAGGAAGCAGAGATGCGATCAACACTCTAGTGTTGTTGACAACAATAAAGTTTTTTTATTATTACTACTTTTTACTATAAAACTTTTTATTCAAGCTATTACTAAATAGGTAACAAGCATTATATTTAAAAGATGATAATATGCTAGCATTTTCTTTCTTCTCTGTCTTGGTCCCTCCCTTCCTCTCACTCTCCCTTGCCCCTCCTTCTTTCCTTTTTTTCTTTTATGAGACAGGGACTCACTATGTAGTAGGCAGGCTGGTCCAGCCACCTGAATGTTGGAATTACAGATATCTGCCACACCTGCCAAAATGCTAGTGTGCTTTACAGCCTGATTTAAAGTTCAGAAAATTTTTATTTTATTGATTTATTTTATTTGCAGTACTGGAATTTGAACTCAGGGCCTCACACTCACTATGCAGGAACTCTACCAGTTGAACAATGCCCCTAGCTCTAATATTACCCTTTTTAAAAACAGAAGAAAAAAATTAAAAGCAATTCATTAATATTTACAATGCCTTTTCTTTGGTAATTACCTACAACAACAACTATCAATACATCAAAGAAATAAAACGAACCTTTGGAATCATCAAATATCTATCCATCTCTCTCTCTCTCTTCTCTTTCTCTCTCTCTCTCTTTCTCTCTCTCTCTCTTTCTCTGGTGGGAAATGAACTTAAGACCTTATGCATTTAACATGGGATGTGAATAAACTGGGCAAGCAGGAAAGTACTCAGGAATAAAAAGGAGCAAACCACTAATGGTGCAGCATGGGGATGCATCTCAAATACAACTATGCTAAGTAAAGGAAGCCAGACTCAAAAGTCCCAATATCCAAAATCTGAAATGCTCCAAACCCTGAAACCTTTGGACCACCAATATGATGCCACAAGTGGAAAAGCCTACACCTTACACAGGAGGGTAAGGTAGCTGTCAAAATGAAGGCACACTAAAAATATTGTATAAAATGACCTTTTGGCTATGTCTGTAAGGTATACATGAAACATAAGTGGACTTTACATTAAAACCTGATATCATCCAAGATATCTCATGATATATATGCAAATATTCAATTATTTGAAAAAAGTCCAAAGTTGAAAACTCTTCTAGTGCTCAGCTTTGTTTTTTGTCAAATAAACATGATGTCTAGCAGAGCCCTGATAGCTCCCACCTGTAATCCTAGATACACAGGAGGCTGAGAGCAGGAAGATTAAGGTTCAAAGCCAGCCCTGGGCAAATGGTTCAAGAAACCCTATCTAAAAAATATCCAAAACAGAAAAGGACTTGTGGAATAGCTCAAGCAGTAGAGTGCCTGCCTAGCAAGTGTGAAGTTCTGAGTTCAAACCCCAGTACTGCCAATAAAAAAAAAAAGATGTCTATAGACAGAAATTCATTGGTTTTCGTGTGTGTGTGTGTGTGTGTGTGTGTGTATGTGTTTGTGTGTATGGTACTGGGGACTTAACCCAGTACTTGAAGGGCTCTACCTCATGAGCTCTGCTCCTACCTTTTTGTTTTCATTTCATTTTTGAGATAGGGTCTCTCTAACTTGGCTGGAATTACAAGCAGGCATGTGCCACCACCGCCAGCTCAAAAATCAATTTTACTTTAAAATATAGTGTGCAATATGCATTATATTCACATAAAAACTTTCATTTTATTTTAATTTTTATTTTATTCATATGTGCATACAATGTTTGGGTCATTTTTCCCCCCTTCCTCCTGCCCCTTCCCTTACCCCCAACTCCCTCCCTTACCCTCCTTACCCCTCACTACCAGGCAGAAACTATTCTGCCCTTATCTCTAATTTTGTTGAAGAGAGAGTATAAGCAATAATAGGAAGGACCAAGGGTTTTGCTAGTTGAGATAAGGATAGCTACACAGGGAGTTGACTCGCATTGATATCTTGTACATGTGTGTTACCTTCTAAATTAATTCTTCTCAAACTAACCTTTTCTCTAGTTCCTGGTCACCTTATCTGCTTTAGTTTCTCTGCATTGAGGGCAACAAATGCTATCTAGTTTTTCAGGTGTCTTACCTATCCTCATACCTTCCTTGTGTGCTCTCACTTTATCATGTGATCAAAGTCCAATCCCCTTGTTGTGTTTGCACTTGATCTAATGTCCCCATAAGAGGGAGAACATATGATTTTTGGTCTTTTGGGCCAGGCTAACCTCACTTGAATGATGTTCTCCAGTTCCATCCATTTACCTGCGAATAATAACATTCCATTCTTCTTCATGGCTGCATGAAATTCCATTCTGTATAAATACCACATTTTCTTAATCCATTCGTCAGTGGTGGGGTATCTTGGCTGTTTCCATAACTTGGCTATTGTGAATAGTGCTACAATAAACATGGGTGTGCAGATGCCTCTGGAGTAACCTGTGTCACAGTTTTTTGGGTATATCCCCAAGAGTGGTATTGCTGGATCATATGGTAGATCAATGTTTAGATGTTTAAGAAGCCTCCAATTTTTTTTTCAGAATGGTTGTACTAGTTTACATTCCCACCAACAGTGTAAGAGGGTTCCACTAAACATTCAGTGTCAGTGTTAGATGAAGAAGAGTAGACAAAAGACAAGTATTTTCTGGGTCCCAAAAACACTGTACAGCGGTTTCTCTGTGGTTTGTTTTTTGTTGGTGGTGGTGGTTGGTTTTTGCTTTGCTTTTTTGCCAAGCTGGGGATCAAACTCAGGGCCTTGCACATGCTAGGCAAGCACTTCACCACTGAGCCACACCTCCAGCCCTTAGCAGTGTTGACAAAATTAATATTATTAATATAGTATCCTTCATACACTGAATGGTTACTATGAGCCTGGCCCTGAGCTACACATTTTCCATGCACTAACTCTTGTAATTCTCTCATCTACCCTAGGAGATAGGCACTGATTTTAAAGGTGAGGAAACTGATGCACAAAGAAGTAGAGTTATTTGCCCAAAGCCCACACACAGCAACAGAGGAAAGGGGTTAAAACCGTCTGGCTGGAGAGCCCTACTTCCTAACCACTGTGTGCACTGCTTCTCTCCCACTGACAGTGCAAAAAAACTCCTGTGGCTTCCTGAGGAGTCTTCTCTTTGTTCTTGGAGTAAGAAACCTCTCCTATTGGGTCCCTTGCCATCCTAGGCCCACTCATCGTCTCATCTGGATGGAGGTCCTCCCCAGTCCCCAAACATAAAGATGGAAATGGCAGGTCAAAGTCATTTCTCACAAGAGTGGTAGAGGCAAAGCACATGATCCAAAAGTGCAGTGGAGAAAAAACTAAACACTCAGGGCTGCAAAACCTGGGGGAGGCATCAAGAGGATGCTCAGGAGGGAGGAGAAAAAGAAAAGCATTCTTGCCAGAGACAGGGAGAGATGTGGGAGTGAAGGTGGCAGGGCCAGAGCAGAATTTTCCCAGGTGTGCATGTTTGTCCAGTGATGAAAAGACACCTGGCATCTTACATGTCAAATTAGTTATGACACCACAGATTGAGATTAGTGAACAAAAGTGAACTAGACATACGGGGTGTGGGGAGTATTCCCTACAGAATTCACACCCAGGAGGGTGGACCAACTCTTTCTACATAAACACATGGGCACCAAATCCTGGTGAAGGTTGTATTGGGTGAGAACTTCAATTAAGGCAGGAAAAACTTCTCTCCATCACTAAGAACTGAGAGGGCAATGAGCTCACCTGAGACTGTGCTTCCTTTTGCTCAGGAGCAATGTCCTCTGTCTGAGCTCTTCTCCCAAGAATGGCTGCACTGTACCTCAGAGGCTGGATCTGAGAGAAAAAGGGACCAAAAAGAATCCCGTTCTGCTTTCAGCCACTCAGACTCAGCAGCTGTCCAATCCCAAGGACCTTCAGAGAGGGAAGTCAGAAGGAGCTGGGAGTGGACAGGACCAGGGAAGGGCTGGGCCCATGGAGGCCCAGGCCCCTCTCTTCTTTTTTCAGAGAATCTCCTGGACTCCACCACTGAGCCCCACCCCATGCCAGGCACTGCCTTACACTGCTTAGCGCCCCTACTTTGTAGATCAGGAAACAGGGCAGAGTGGGGCCACCTGTCCCCACTGGCACAGTCAATGAGAAGTCACAGGACTCCAAGCCCGCACCCTGAGCAGCGGCTCTAGTCTCACTGTCTTCCTTGCCACAATCTTCCTCAGCCTCAAGCTTCGCCCACCCAATTTCTCGGCCGCCTGTCAAGGAATCAATTTCCAGGTTTTTGGAGAAAATCTTTCCAGAACAGGCAAATGCTGGTTTCCCCATGCCCGGCGGGGACCGGCCCAGAAAAGGACGACCTGGTTCTGGTTCTGGTCCTGGCTCTGGCGTGGGGGGCGGGCGCCTGGCTCCCCGGGGAGGACCGCGTTTCCCACGCGTGACCGCGGCCGCGGCCGCTCCAAGCCGGCAGCGCGGGCCGGGAACGCGCCGGGACGGAGCTCAGGAGGCGGGAGGCTGCGCTGGGGCGAACCGGGACCGAGCGCCGACCGCACACGTCCAGGCGGGGTCTCGGACTTTAGAGCAGAGGAGGGCGTTGGATATGGCCGCGCCCACATACGCTCCCGGAGCTTCTCAGAACGCTTCTCCGCCTCCTCCCAAGGTCTGGGTCTGCCCGCGGCAATCCCAGCCCCGCCTGGTTTCAGTGCTCCGCCAGCAAGACCTCAGCTTGTATCCGAGCGGGCGGCGGGGGGGGAATGAAAGAGTAGCGATGACGCTAACTCTCCTGGGAAATGTAGTCCAGGTGAGGACCAACGCCTTCTGGGAAGTGTAGTTTCTCGCGTTTGTCTGTCAATAACGTTTTCATGCAGCCACAAGGCTCCTGAAGCGCTCCTGAGTTCTCACCCGCTGCTCCCTCAGCTGTGGAGCCCTGGGTTCCAGTCAGTGAAGGTAGGTTAGTCGAGGTCAGTGTCATCGCTGTGCACTCGTGTGACTGACGGTGAGGTCAGCATATGGTGCTCCAGAGCAGACACCTGTTTCCTGCAGTTCTCTGCAAAGGGATGTTGAATACCTGCTTAGTGCAGGCATCAGAGTCCCTTCTGAAATACCTTAACAGACAAAACGAATACCATTGCTCTAGGTGGAGTAGGTTTTATAAGGCAGGGAGCAGACAAGAAGTCACAGAGATAATCGCACAGCACTTTAGAGGATCCCTGTTACCGGGAAAAGCAAAGGAAGCGCAGGATTGGGGTTTCTGGGGACAATTTGGGAATGTGAGCTGGGTGGCCTGTCCGGTGAGAAGGAGCAAAGGTTCCCAGGCAGCTCGGGAAGTCGGGGCCTGGGGAGACGCATTCCAGGTACTAGGAACCAACAGACAATTTGTTTTTAAGTAAATACTTTGTTTCAAGAAAAACAAGGTTTGGCAAATACTAAAGAGCTAAAAGAAAATGGTGCCATTAAACAGAAAATTAATGATGTCATTTGATTAACTCCTTATAACAGCCCTTTGTGTTCTATATTAATCTCAGTCAGTCATTGTCACTCTCATTTTAAGGTAATAGAATATTGCACATAGCACTTGTCACCTGTCCTATTTTTCCCCCACTGAAAAATATGCCTTGGACATTGGAATTAATATTCTCTCAGTAGTGTTTCTAATAGCTTCCGTGTATTCACTGCATTTAATGTTTTAAAAGTATTTAACTAAAACTTATTTAATTTAGTTCAATATATCTAATTAAACCCCTATTGCTAGTTATTTATTTTAAGGTTCTTTTCTGCACTGTTAATATCCGTGCACCTATATCTTTGAAGATTATTTTCTTAAACTCCTTGAACTTTAATTGCTGGATCAAGGATGGGTAGAACTCTCACACATTTCTGTACACTTCCTGATTTTCTTCCTAGAAGGTTTTACAATTTATATTTCCATGAGCAGTTGCTGACTGCTCCCACCCACTCTGGATTTTCTTTTAAGGCTTGTATTTAATAGAGCAAATAGTTATCTTGTTTGAATATGTAATTTTAAGAACTTGTGAAATTAGATGTAATAAAAATGTTATCTTGTTTTTGTATATAATTTTAGTTACTTGGAAAATTAAATGTGTTACAAATTTGTTCATTATTTAGATACTTTAGATATATAGGTACCATGTCAGCTTTCCATTACTGAAATAATTACATCAGGTAATTAACTTATAGGAGGAAAGGTTTATTTTTAGGTCCCAGTTTTGGACCCCATTTTTTTTAGGCCCCATTGCTTTTGGACCTGTAGCAAGGCAGCACAACATGGTCAGGAGCTTGTGATGGAAAAAAACTGCTCAAATCATTGCTAGGATACAAGAAAAAGAGGGAAAGAGAAAGAGACCAAAGAGACCAGGGTCCTGCAATCCTCTCCCAGCCACACACCCCCAATGACAGGACTACCTCCCACCAGGCTACATCCCTCCCAATACTGCCTGAAGCTGGGGACCAGGTCTTTACTCCAGGGGGTCTTTGAAAGATATAACATTACAAACTCGTTATGGTTTGAATACGATCTGTCCTTCTCCAAAAGGCTCATGCATTGAACGCTTGGCTCCTAGCTGGTGGAGCTATTTTGGGAGGTGGTGGAAACTTTAGGAGTAGGCTTTGGTGGAGAAATTAGGTCACAGGGGGTGTGTCACTGGGGCTGCACCTTGTCCTGGGTACCTCTCTGTCTCTGCCACATGCTCTGCCTCATCACAGACCCAGAATCAATGGAGCCAAGAGCTATGGACTGAAACCTCTGACACCATGAGCCAAAACAAATCCTTCCCTGAAGTTGTTTATGCCAAGTATTTTATTGCAGTGATGAAAAATCTGACTAACACAAAACTATAGTTTGTACACTGGCCATTTCCTATTGAAGTGTTCAAATTTGAATTTTCATTTTGCAATACTATGTATACAAATTTTTTTAAAGGAATAGTCTTTTGTTACTCTGAAAATTATGCATTCATTATTTTAAGAAACCTTGCACAGTTTGTGGAATGAAGAAATATAGTAAAGAAATAAATCCAGCATTGATTCGTAAATGCTCATTTCTCACACTATTGAAAATATAGTGTCCAATACAACACATGATGACAAAGAGAAGACCCTGTAACCATCCTCCCAAGTTGAGAAGTAGACCCTCGTTAACACTCAGTACTCCCTTCTGATTTTTTAAAATTGTTTTTTGGCAGTACTGGGGTTTGAACTCAGAGCTTCACACTTGCCAGGCAGCTGCTGTACCACTTGAGCCACACCTCCACCCAGTACTTCCCTCTAAGCACAGCACCTGTCATGACTTTTGAGATAGACTTTTCTTTATGGTTTTACCACCCATTTACATATTCTTACACAAGAGTTTCACTTGTGACCAACTTTATATAATAAATCATACATCTATATTTTTGTGTCTTATTCTCCTTTTTGTTAGAGTCATCCTTCTTATTGCAGATAGTTTTATCTACTGTGGACATTTTATGTTGTTTCCAGGCTTTAGCTGCTCAGGACTCTGCTAGTAGTGATAAAACATGTCAGTGATAGAATCTGAGAGGTGGTATATGGTTTCTATAAACTTCTATCAACTTTTCTTTGTGTTTGAAATTTAAAAAATACTGGACATACTTGTGTTTACAGTTTAAGAATTGTGTTATAAATGGTCTGTGGGAAGCTCTGAAACCACATATTTCAGCAATTTGGGGATGACAGTCATTTATTTTAACAATCCTTATCCATTCTACACCATCAAATAATGTACTGCTTTTGAGGGAAGGTACAGATAACAAATCAAAGAAGATTGGTAAAACGTTGAATGTCTAAAATATTGAATGTTTATGTGCACACAAAAACACACATAAGCATACTTTTTTTTATACTTTTCAGGAAAGGGGGGGTAAAAAATATTTCAGAATGGATGTCAGCCAGCCATAATGGGCTTACTTATTGATGAGCTCTGTCTTCAGATCTCTTGAATATTCAGCCACAGGAACATGCATTGACTGATAAGATTCTTATAATTAATGTGTGACAGCAACACATTAATGATACTTGTTTTATTTCCCTCTAATACTATTTGATATTTAGTAAATGAGGCTAAGTGTACATTTTTTTAAATGTTGAGAAATGCGTTTGACTTCAAATAAGACACGGAACCTTCTCATCATCCCAGAAAGTTCCCTCAAGCTACTTCCAGTTAGATCTTGAATGGCCCCCAAAGGTCCATGTATCAAGAGCTTACAGCTTTTGGCACTATTAGAAGGTGGTGGAACTTTTTTTTCTCTTTTTTTCTTTTATTCTTTGCTGTTGTTATTGTTGCAGTACTGGGGTTTAAAGTCAGAGCTTTGTGCTCACTAGACAGGTGCTCCATGGCTTGAGCCACACTTTGAGTCTCATGGTGGAATATTTGGAAGGTGAGATATAATGGGAGGAAGGTAAGTCACTGTAGGTGAGCCTTTGAAGGGGACAAGGGGACCCTGGCCCTTTAATATCTCTTTATTTTGCCTCTTAGCTGTTATGAGTTCATCCGTTTCCTCTGCCATGTGCTTTCACCATGATGTACTGTGCTGCTATAGATTCAAAGCAACAGGGCCATCCAACCATGAACTGAAACCAGAAGTGAAAATAAACCTTGCCTCCTTATAAGTTGATTATCTCAGTATTTTTCACAGTAATTGTAAGCTGAGTAACCCACCACTGAAAACCACCCATTTAGCAGCAAACAGTATTCTGATTTCTTTCACCATAAGTTGCTTTTGTCAGTTGTAAAACCTCATAGAAATTAAATTATATAGTATATACTTTTTTGTGTCTGGCTTGTTTCACTAACATATTATTTATGAGATTCACCCATGATGTTTTATGTATTAGTAGTTCTGTCTTTTCAATTACCTTGTAGCATTTCATTGCATAAATATTCAAAAATTTGCTTATCCATCCACCTGCTAATGAACACTAAGTTTACTTCAAAGTTCTGAGTAAACCAGCTGTGAACATTAGTGTACAAGTCTTTAGTGGGCACAGATTTCATTATTCTTGGACAGATACCTAAGAGCAGAATTGCTGGTTGTGGGTTAAGCTCATTGGTCTGCTTGCGCTGCCTTAACAAAACACCACAGACTGAGTGGCTTGCAAATGAGAGATTTCTTTCTCACAGTTCTGAATGAGGGGAAGTCCAAGGTCTAGGTGCTGGCAGGTAGGTTCCATTCTGAGGCCTCCTGACTTGTAGGAAGGTGCCATCTCACTGTGTACTCACCTGAACCCCTTCTTTGTGCATATTCGGGGTACAATGAGATCTTTATAACTTTATGTTGCCTTAGCAGCCATTTTGTAAAGAACCTGGACTTTTACATACCACAGGCAGAGCTTAGACAAAGTTTCCAGTTGTCTACCTCCTTGCAGTTCCACAAGGTGGTCTATTCAGCTACCTGCCTTATATAACTGCCTCCTGGTAGCCAGCTCCTATGGGACAGCTAGTTTCAATCTACTTGACTCACCGTTTTGACAATCACATCCGATGTATTGGTTTGTTTTCAATTGCTATTATACAATTTCTGGAGCTGAGTATTTTATAATGAGAAGAGATTTATTTAACTCACAGTTTTGGGGACTAAAAATGGAAGATTGAATGGTCCCATCTGATCTGTCACTGTTGAGGGCTGAATCACAACATGGTGGAGAACTAGGATGAAAAACTGGCTTGTGTAGAAGAGGGGAGCACGGGGTGACCTTACTTTATAACAATCCAATCTTGAGAAGACAAAGTCACTCCTCAAAATCAGCATTCATCTCTTCTGAGGGCAGTGCCTCATTGACCTAATTACCTCACACTAGACCCCACCTCTGTTTTTATGTGATACTGAGGATTGAACTAAGGGTCTTGTGTTTGCTAGGCAAGTGCTCTATCAATTGAGCCAGACCCTCAGTCCTTTTTGCTTTTAGTTTGTTCTTTTTAAATAGGATTCATGATAACTGTCCGAGTGGCCTCAAACTCAAGATCCTCCTCTCTCTGCCTCTTGAGCAGCTGGGATTGTAGATGTGAGACACCATGCCTAGCTAGACCCCATCTCTTAAAGGTTCTACCACGTCAACACTGACACACTGAGGACCATACCTCTAGCACATGAACCCTTGGGGAGCAAACCACATTCAAATCATAGCACCCCACGCGGACTGGCCAAATATGCCACAGTGACCACCTCTCAGTGAGAACATGACTCCACAGAACTTGTGTCTGCCTGCTCTAAATTTACTAATTAGAACTTACTATGGCAAACCAAACTATGCTTGGGCAGTAAAAGCTTAGGTCCATAGGTATTTTATCATAGCAAGAGGAAACAGGTCAAAAAAACCCATTCCATGCCCCAGGACAGTGCAGCTCAGAACAATTGAGAAAAACGCCCAACTTGAGGCTTTTCCCTCAAGAGAAGAATGAAACATACATCCAATATGTTGGGGTGCTGCCTAGGCACTGCTTTCTGTCTTGAGCACTGACCTGGAACTGGCATTATTTTCCTTGAGGGCAGCTGAGAACAGAGATCTTTGCTGTAGCACCCAAAATTGCAGTTCCACAAAAAGACACCAGAGGGTGGAAGAAATTAAGACTGCCTAAAAATCCAAGTAATCTCTTTGTGAATTTATATTACACAAGCTAAGAACAGACTCATCTCCATCTCCAGAAAACATAAGCAAGGCCCCCAGAATCTCTACCCTGGCTGATTGAAGATGGCCTGCTGTATAAATACAATCTGCAAGACTGGGAGAGGTGAATGTTTCTTCAAATGTTCAAATTCCAACAAAAACACCAAGACATAAGAAGAAACAGAGAAACAGCCCAAATTGCTCAAGCACTCAGAGAATGAAACAGTGGTTAGCATGGGCAAGAGAGGAAATGTGGAGATGGAGGTCAAAGGACACAGAATAGCAGATGTGGAGGATGGACTTGTACAACATGAGGGTGAGTTACTCCTGTATTTTGTGTGTAGATCACAGCCTCTCTTGCCACAGGTGGGGAAATAGATAACTGTGAGATGACTGATAGGTTAGTTCATTCCACTACAGTAACTATTTTACTATACAGTTGACTCTTCGGCAATGCAGGGGTTCAGGACACCTACCCTCATCCCCCTGTAGTTGAAATTCCTAGGACAACTTTGGACTCCTCCCAAACTTAACTACTTTGACCAGAAACTAATTTGAACAGGTGATTAAGATATATTTTGTGTCATATGTATCACATATGGTGAAAGCTTCATGACAACTGTGAGATCACCTTTTACTGGGGTACACCATGTAAGAGTAGCTGCTGGTTGAAATGATTTGAAGTGGATACTCCTGACACAGGAACTTGTCATCATAGCAACAGGGATGGCACAGTATGCAGTAGAGTTTATTTTGTGCCATAACAATACTGCATCTTTACATTTTTACATTTGTTTACATTTTTCTCACCTGTCATTGAAACCACATATTGTTTATGTGGGTAAGTGTAGATAAATTTTAACTTTTATCATAGAATTGTGTATAGTTTTAAATAATAGAGTGTTATCTACATATATTTTACTCATTTGTGATGTTCCTTTTTCTTAATTTAAAAAATATTTTTTAGAAATCTTGAGAGGATTCCAAGATGGCGGCTAGAGGGAGGAAGCAGAAAGCGTGCCTCCTATAGTGAAATCTTGGAGAGATGCTGGAGACACACCCTGCAGGCAAAACCACCGAGAAGAGGCAAAAATTTGACGCCTCCACACCTCCAGCCGGCACAGAGAATCTCCACTTCACGTTAAACGGAGAAACCAGGAGGGACCCCGGGCTGCCAGTCGCCCGCACCCAGACGGCTTAGGAAGATGTGGACAAGGTGAGCTTAGCAATACCGTGGTACTTCCACAGACAACCCTGGGCCAGATCAGCATAGCCCCCTGGACAGACCGACCTCCACCCGGGGAAAAAAGAGAAACTGAGTAATAAGCAATAAGAACAATAAAGGCACATGGAAAGAGGGTG
This sequence comes from Castor canadensis, assembly GCF_047511655.1. NCBI lineage: Eukaryota > Metazoa > Chordata > Mammalia > Rodentia > Castoridae > Castor > Castor canadensis. Next base: position 62,521,799 of record NC_133401.1, on the reverse strand, counting down.
GGGCGCACTGAGTACCGAGGAGGTGGGGAAGGGAATCCTTCCCGGAACTGTAAATAAACAAGCCAGGCCTGGCCGGAGAGGCTCCAGCGAGAGCGGGGGCGTGCGCCCAGCAACCAGGAGCAGGAAAGCTTGTAAAAGTGGCGGTGGGAGAAAAACTCCACAGGAGAGGGGGGAAGACCCACTTCCCATGTGAACTGTAAACAAACACGCTGGCCTGAGAAAGCGGCTGCAGTGTCACCTCCCCCAGTGTGCTTGGAAAGGGGAAAGCTTGTAGCAGAGGCTTGCGCACAGGAGAACTCTGAGTAAACAAAGCCTAGGGGCTAGGTGAGTGTTAAACTCACTCCTGAGATCTGCATAAATAAAGCCTCCAGCAACAGCAGGCTGACAGCAGCGGGCAGACAAGCCACAGCCTCGGATACCATTCACAGAACTGTCTCCAGACTCTTTTTTTTTTTCCTCTCTCCCTACCTTTGATGAGAAAACAACCAAACTACACCTGCATGCTGAAAAACTTACTGAAACTGTATTGCATTTGAACTTGGGACACCTTGTGGGTTTTGTGTGTGTGTGTGTGTGTGTGTGCAGTTTTGTTCTACTTTATGCATCCCCTTTGATGAGACAACTACAGAACAACGTCTGAGACACCATATCCAGAATTGGAGGCTGAGACGGACACCAAAATTATTAAGACTGAAACTTCACTGCATTTGAACTTGGAGAGTTTTTTTTATTTTCTAGTTTACATTTTGTTTTATTTTATTTATATGTATATATATTTCTTTCATTTACTTATTTTTTATTTTTATTCTTATCTTTATTCTTTTTATTTGTTATTTTCAATCCTCTCTCTGTCTCTCTAATGCCTGTTCAGCTTACTGTCGATTAGTACACTAATGCTCCCTGTTTATGTCTTTGAAACTTTTTTGTTTGATTTCTTGTTTTGTTTTTTCCTACTTGTCTGTTTATTTGTTTTTTCTTTTTCTTTAACTTCTTGCTTTCCATCTCCTCTCACCCTTCCATTCTAAATATCACCATTGTTATTATTACAAGCTAGAAAATACTTAATTGCACACAGTACAGGGACAATAACAACACCAAGGACAATGACGGGAAGACAGAAAAAAACAGGGAAACCAGTTTCCCCACAGCAAAAATTTAGTACAGGAACCAGGGGGAAATGAAGAAAATAGATACTCAGATCCAGACTCCAACAAAATGAAGATAAACTATGCCAAAGAACTCAATGAAGCCCACAAGAATAATTTAAAAGAAGACGTACTACAGGTACTCAATGAGAATTTTATAGAGATGATACTGGATATGGTCAACCAAAATGTACAGGAGACACTCAAGAAATTCCAAGACAACAAAAATAGAGAATTTGAAAAAGCAAAAGAAGAAATAAAGGAAACCATAGAAGCACTGTATAAACACCAAAGTGAAACAGAGAACACGATGAATAAACAGATAAATGAACCCAGGACAAAAACAGACAACATTAAAGAGGAAACCACCCAGGATATGGAAAACCTCAGAAAAAAAGAATGAAACAGAATTGCAAAACAAAACGGAAGGCCAATCAGCAGAATAGAACAAACAGAAGACAGAATCTCAGAACTTGAAGATGAAATGGTAATTAAAGGAAAAACCAAAGAACTATTAATTAAAAAACTGAAGACCTGTGAAAAGAAAATGCAAGAACTCACCAACTCCATCAAAAGACCAAACTTGAGAATCATGGGCATCAAAGAAGGAGAAGAGGTGTAAGCGAAGGGAATGCGTAATACATTCAACAAAATAATAACAGAAAATTTCCCAAATCTAGAGAAAGATATTCCCATACAGATGCAAGAGGCCTCCAGGACACTAAACAGACCAGATCAAAATAGAACTACCCATGACATATCATCATTAAAACAACAAGTTCAGAAACTAGGGAAAGAATATTGAAGGCTGTAAGAGGGAAAAAACAAATAACATACAAAGGTAAACCCATCAAAATCACAGCAGACTTCTCCACAGAAACAGCAATGGGATTGGACTTTGAGCACATGATAAAAGCGAGAGCACACAAGGGAGGGGTGAGGATAGGTAAGACACCTAAAAAATTAGCTAGCGTTTGTTGCCCTTAATGCAGAGAAACTAAAGCAGATACCTTAAAGCAACTGAGGCCAATAGGAAAAGGGGACCAGGAACTAGAGAAAAGGTGAGATCAAAAAGAATTAACCTAGAAGGTAACACCCACACACAGGAAATCAATGTGAGTCAATGCCCTGTATATCTATCCCTATCTCAACCAGCAAAAACCCTTGTTCCTTCCTATTATGGCTTATACTCTCTCTTCAACAAAATTAGAAATAAGGGCAAAATAGTTTCTGCTGAGTATTGAGGAGGTCGGGGGGAGAGGGAGGGAGTGGCGTGGGTGGTAAGGGAGGGGGTGGGGGCAGGGGGGAGAAATGACCCTAGCCTTGTATGCACATATGAATAATAAAACAAAAAATATTTTTAGGCTTTGCTTTTTCAGATTGCTACAAATCTCAAAGAAAAAATTTTTTTCCTGATGTAACTGGAACAAGATAACTCAATCCTAGTTGTTCAAAGGTCAAGTGTATTCCATGATCTTATATCTATAATCTAAGAACTCAAAGAAGCAGACAACAGTGTTGGTTACCAGTTTTGGGGTAAAGTGGGTTGGGAGAAATGATGAGTAAGTTCTGTGGATCTAATGTGCAGAATGGGAACTATAGCTAATAATACTATGGTGTAACCTTAAAATTTGCTATAAGACTACATATTAAGTATTCTTGCCACACATGTGGTAACTATGTGAAAAGAGGGAGATATTAACTTGTCTATAGCAATCAATTGGCTCCATATATATTTTGTTTATTCATGATGGGCGCTTGGTTTGTTTCCACCTTTTGACTATTATGAATAATACTGTTATAGACATGGTGTGCAAACATCTGTTTGAAGCTGTGCATTTAATTCTTTTTGGGTATAACAATCAGCAGAGCTACTGGGTATGTGGTAATTGCTATAATTTGGATCTGGAATGTCCTCCAAAGGCCTATGTCTTAAAAGCTTGTTTCCCAGAGTGGAGGATGCTTTTGGAAAGTGGTGGAATATTTGGGGGGGGATGGAACTCAGAGCCTCACACTTTGCTTGGCAGGCACTCTACCACTTGAGCCATGCCCATATTCCTTTTTTGCTTTACTGGTTTAACAGGTAGGGTCTTGTGTTTTTGTCTGGAGCCAGTCTCAGACCTCCATTCTCTTGTTTAGTTTATATCTTCCATGTAGCTGGGATGGCAGGCACACAGCATGACACCCAACTTGTTGGTCAAGATGGGGTCTTGCTAATTTTTTTCCCAGGCTTGCCTCAAACTACAATCCTCCTGACCTCTGCTTCCTGAATGGCTGGATTATAGGCATGAGCCACCAACATCAGCCTCTATTTAACTTTTTAAGGAGTAATCAAAATTTCTACAGTAGTTGCATAATTTTCCATTCCCACCTGCAATGCCCAAGGGTTCCAATTTCCTTACATCCTCAGTAATATTTGGTATTTTTTGTTGTTTGGTTTTTTTTTATAAAAACCATCCTAGTGAGTACAAAATGATATCTCACTGTAGTTCTGATTTGCTCTTCCCTAATAACTAGTAATGCTGAGTATTTTCATGTACTTATTGACTGAATAGCTTTACACAAATGTGTGTTCATGTTCTTTGCCCATTTGTGGATTGAGTTGTTTGTTTCATGTTGTTGAATTGTAGGAGTTCTTTGTATGTTCTGGATATTAGTTACTTGCCAGCTGTAAGTAACTAATTTACACATATGACACTCATTCTTTGGGTTTTATTTTTCACTTTCCTGGTAGTGTTACTTTATGCATACATTTTAATTTTGGTGAAACCATTATATTTATTTTTCTCTTGAAAAAATATTATACCTAGGAAACCTTCTTACCCACCCAGTATCATGAAGCTATTCCTCCTACATCTTTTTCCAAGAGTTCTATGATTTTAGATCTTAAATTTAGGTCTTTGATTCATTTTTAGTTAATTTTTATATCTGGTATACAAGGGTCAAGCCTCATTCTTTGCCATGTGACTATTCAGTTTCCCAAAACAACTTATTGAAAAGACTGTTCTCTCTCCCCATTCAATAACCTTGAAACCCTTGTCAAAAATGAAGTATGTGTGTGTGTATGTGTGTGTGCATTTGTGTGTGTGTGTGCGTGTTTGTGTGTGTGTGTGTGTGTGTGTGTGTGTGTGTGTGTCTACTTCTGGGAATGCTATTCCACTGATCTATATGCCTATTCTTATGTCAATACCATACCAGTTTGATTCCTGGAGTTTTGTAGTAACTTTTGAAATTAGGAAGTTTGAGTATTCCAACTTAGATCTTCTTTTTCAAGATTATTTTGGCTATTCAGGGCCCTTACAATTCCATATGAATTTGAGGATTGACTTTTCTATTTCTACAATCAGGCTATTTGAATTTTGATAGGGAACGCATTGACTTTATAAATCTCTTTGGATAATATTTTCTTCTTCATAGTATTAAACCTCCCAGTTCATGAATACAAGATATCATTCCATTTAAGCCTTTAAATTTTAAGCAATGTTTTGTAGTTTACAGTGTACAAATCTTTTACTCCTTCATTTAAATTCATTGCTAATCTTTTTATTCTTTTTGGAAATAGATTAGTATTCTTAATTTTTTTGTTCATTGCTAGTGTATAGAAACCCAACTAGGTTTTTGCATTGGTTGTTGGTGGGACGGGGTTTGAATTCAGGGCTTCGCTCTTACAAATCATGCCTTCTACTGCTTGAGCCACATCTCCAGTCCATTTTGCTTTGTTTATTTTGGAGATGGAGTCTTGAGAACTATTTTCCCAGACTGGTCTTGACCTGCAATCCTCCTCCGGATCTTAGCATTCCAAGTAACTAGAATTACAGGTGTGACCCACTGGTGCTTGGCTGCAACTACTATTTGAATGTTGATTTTGTATCATGCAAATTTGCTGAATTCGTCTATCAGTTCAGACACTTTTTCTGTGTGTGGAATCTTTAGGATTTTCTGTGAACAGAACTAATCTTACTTCTTAGTTTCTAATTTGGATATCTTTCTTTTTCTTGACTAGTTTCTTGGCCTTGACTAAAATTTTCAATGGTGTGTTGAACAGAAGTGGTGTGAGTGGCATCTCTGTCTTGTTCCTGGTTCACAACATGGACCTCTTTATGGTGTCTACCTTTTTTTCTTTAGTGTTTTCAGGGTGTACATGAGCAACTACTTTCATGTGGTGACAAAGGTCTTACTCAGTGACAGACGTTGTGATTGTCTTCATTCCTGCTTGTGTGAATGCCTGACATTTTTCTGATCTGATTCCCTTTAGGCAGTCAGGACAGGTCATGCCTTGATGATACAACTGAGGTTCCAGGCAGACTCCCAACTGACTCTCAAAAGGCTAACAGCAAGGGCTCAGGGTATGGTTCAAGTGGTAGAGCACCTGCCCAACAAGTTTGAGGGCCTGGGTTCAAACCCCAGCACCACCACAGTACTAAATTACCAACATTTTTTGATGTTTCATCTTTCCCTGCTGCCACCCAAAAGGCTACCAGAAGAATCTCGCCAGACAAAAACTTCATGTGGTGATGAATGTAGGTTCCTCATGTAATAGCAAAGCCCAGCTCAGGTCTGGTGGAAGATACCATGACAACTGCTGGTAAGTTCTTTTTCATTTTAATTTTTCATTTTCATTCATCTGCAGAGATTTTCTAATATCCTTTATGATTTCTTTTTAAATCCCCTGGCTGTTGAAGAATGTGCTGTTGTGTCACCCCTGAGAAAAACAGTGTCAGCACCGAGTAACTTGTCCCTGAAACACCCCCTTTCCATTCCCTGAGACTCCTGCCAAGTCAAGGGGACAGTGACAGTGGGCCAAGACTGGAACGCTGAGATAAGGGCCACCTGGAGGGCTCTGACTCCCTGTCATGCACATGAGAGTGAGAGCAAACTAGTGTCATCTAGAAGAGCTCTGCCTCCTGCTCACCTGCTAAGTCAGCTATTCCTGGGAAGTGCTGGTCACACAAGCACAGAGCAGCTGAGCTGATGTGTCACAGCTGTGTAATCTAACCCTTAACCCCTCTCCCTGAGGTAATCAGGGGTCATAAAGGAGCACAGTGGAGAGGACAACACTCCTGGTCCATCTGGACATTACTGGTCCTCAAATAATATGGTGGCAAGGATATGTATTACTGGTGAAGCACCACAAGTGACAAGTTGTTACTTGTCCACCTGTGGTCACCACTGGACTTTAGCGGCTCTGTGGAGGTTGGTGCTGCTCCACCCAACCTCCCTGCTTTCCACCGATAGCTTCCCTGTCACTAAGTTTCAGTAAATCTTGTATCTCAGAGTGTTTTCTTCCATCTCTTGGCAACCTACCCCACTGCCCTGCCGAGGTAGGCTATGGGTGAGAAAATTGTTTAACTTCCATATATTATTAATTTTTCTTTCTGGTTTCTTCATTTTATGATTAGAAAAAAATACATTAAGTGATTTTTAATCTTTTATTCAACTGGTTCAAGCTCACTTTGTGGCCTCATATATGGTCTATCCTGGCAGTCCAACGCACACTTGAGGATGTGCATTCTGCTGCTGTTGGATTGAGTGTTCTGTAGAGAGCATAGGTCTAATTGCTCTACAGTGCTGCTAAGTCATCTCTTTCCTTTTTCGTTTCTCTGATTGTTTTATCCATCACTGAATATGACATGTTGATGTCTCCAGCTATTATACAAAACTGCCTATTTCTCCTTTCAGTTCTTTCACATTTTGCTTCATATATTTTGGTATTCTATTGTAATGTTCATATACATTTATGCCTTTTTATACTTTCTTGCCAGCTGAGCCTTTTCTAAATATTTAATCTACTTGCTTTTCATCTTTTTTTACTTAAAACATATTTTTCTGACAATAATACACCCACTCCATCTCTCTGTTAGTTACTATTTGCATGGAATACCTTTTTCCATCTTTACACTTTCAACTTCAGGTGAATTTCTTATAGATATAGATATACACTTTTTAGGGGAGGATCTCACTATATTGCTGAGGCTGGTTTTAAAATTGTGAACTCAAGTGATCCTCCCACATCAGCCTCCCAAGTAACTGGGACTACAGATGTATGCTACCATAACTTATTTAACTGCTTTACTTTAAAAGTAATTATTGTAGCTGGGTATATTGGTGCACACCTATAACCCCTGCTACTGAGGAGAGGGAGATTGGGAGGATTGTGGTTCAAGGCCAGCCTTGAGGGTTGAGGGTAAGCAGTTAATGATGGTGTTTTACAGTGCCATAAGGAGATTAGATGGAACTGTTGTATACCGTGGACAGTGCAGCTAATGCCCTGTCGTGCTGGTTGTCTCAGCATCAGGTGTGTGGCCATTGCCTCATTGAATTTTCTGTCTACTAGAGATTCATGGATCTCATGTGGGTTGTAACCCAGGTGAGAATGGAACATGTACCATTGTTTGTATAATGTCTCAATGGAAGGACTCAGGGAATTTTGTTCACCAAGGCTGAAACTGGGGTGTCCTTGATGTGCTCCAGAGGAGGCCTATCCTGGGGTTGTTGTTAAGCAGTTTAATTATGAAGTTTTGAAAATCCTTAAAAGAGATAGGATGGTAGGCCACACCTTGTTTGCAAGACATACTGTCACATAATGTGGATAGGACAGCCAACATCTTGACATGTTTGTTGCCTCAGCATGAGAAATGTTTTGATTGCCTCATTGTATTTTGTGTCTAATAGAGACTCACATCTGATGGGTTTATAATCCAGGTCAGACATAGAGGCCTGGATTGTAGGGTCAATGTAATTTGGGAAATTTCTCAATAGAAAGACTGGGTGAACTTTCCTCACCTTGGATCAGCCATGGGTGCTCCATTGCACCCCAGAGTGGGCTTCTCTGTAGGACAGAGGGTGAGCAGTTGAATGATGGTGTTTTTCAGTTTCGTAGAGAGGTAAGTTGGAGGGGCATACTTTTTGGTGCAGTACCAGCTGTTTAAGCATGAGGGTTGTGGCCATTGCCTTATTGAATCTTCTGGATAATAGAGACTCGCAGATCTCACATGGGTTTTGAGCCAGGTCAGGCATGGAGGCAAGGATTGTAGGGTCCTGGTGTTTGGGAAGTGTCTGGATAAAAGGACTCAGTGATCATTGCCCCCATGGCTAAGCCACAGATGTCCTATGAAGTGCTCTAGAGTGTGCCTCATTCTAGGACTGAGGGCAAATAGTTGAATGATGATGTTTTTCAATTCCATAGAGAGGGCTGGGATGTAGCTCAGTAGTACAGCGCTTGCCTAGCATGTGTGAGGCCCTGGGTTCGAGCCCAGCACCAAAAAAGAAAGGACAAAAAAAAAAACCTCTCCTCAATTCCATAGAGAGGTCAGATGGTAGATCATACTTTGGGTGCAGGACCTGCTGGCAAATAATGTGGATGGTGCAGCTATGCCCTGGCATGTGTGCCACCTAAGTATGAGGTATGTGTGCCTCAGTAATTTTCTAATGGAGACTAGCAGATCTCATGAGTTTTAACCCTTACCGGACATGTAGACCAGGTTGCAGGGTCCAGGTGTTTAGGCAGTTTTCAAAACATAGACTGAGTGAACTTTCTTGAAGCCCTTGGTTGAGCCACATGTGCTCAGAATGAGCGTCTCCCTTGGACCGAGGGTAAGCAGTTGAATGATGACGCGTTTCAATTCCGTAGAGGGGTAAGGTGATAGGTCATACCATGGTGCAGGACCTGCTGCTGCACAACACGAACAGTGCAGCTAACCGGCATGTCTGCTGTCTCATCACGAGGTATGCGGCCATGCCTTAATAATTTTCTGTCTAACAGAGACTTTCCGATCTCGCACGGGTTACAACCCAGATCACAAATGGAGGCCAGGTTGTATAGTACAGGTGTCAGGCGAAGTCTCTATAGTAGGACTCTGGGAACTTTCCTCAGCTTGGCTGAGATTCACTTTTCCCATGATGTGCTCCCAAGTGGGCCTCTCACTAGGGTTGAGGGTAAACAGTTGAATGATGGTGTTTCTCGCTTCCATAGACAAGATGTTAGGTCGTAACTTGGATGCCAGATCTGTGACCATAATGGTGACAGTACAGCAACTCCCTGACGTGTCTTCAGTTTGATCATGAGGTATGTGGCCATTGCCTCTTTGAAAATTTTGTTGAATAGAGACTTGAGATCTCACAAGGATTGGAACCCCAGTCAGATACGGAATCCAGAACTGCAGGGTTTGAGTGTTTAGAGAATGTCTTGATAGAGAGACTACCCAGAGGTAGGCAGGGGGAGCTTTTCAGGCTTGCGTCTTGGTGCCAAAGAAAGGCACCTTTAAGCAGGGAGAGTTGGGAGGGCTCAGAGGCCCTGGTGGTGCTCAGGACAGAAGGCTCGTTGTCTTGCTGAGGAGTCTTGTGAGGAAGGAGTGAGACATGGGCAGTAACATTCATCTGTGTGATTTGTTCCTTTTCAACAGCCATCCCAAGCTTGAGTTGAAGCATGAAAGATGGGCCTGAATGAGCCTTAGACCAGTCTGAATGAGATTCAGTCCAGTTACCCAGCTGTTCTGTTGGAGGTCCCATTTGGTCCCCTGTGTGGTTTGTTGAGCTGAAACAATGCACCAGGCATGCAAACAGAGAGCACTGTCTGTCTCCCCATTCCTCCAACTACTTTTTCCTCAGTGAGAGGAAGCTGGGGAGGGAAAATGAGGAAGGGAAGAGAGGAGCCTAGAAACTTGCATACTACTCTGAGGGACATAGAAGACAGTATGTGGCAGCTGATATGCTATGGGGTTGGTGCCACCTGTGGGCACAAGAGATAAAGACACCACTACCTGGACCAGGCTGGGCTGTTCCACCCTGGGTAGCAGCACCTGTAACAAAGGTTAGAGACGTGAACTATGAGACTCGAATGTAAGTCTTCGTGCTGGTACTTTCTCAACATACATTTAGTTGTCTTAGGCAACTAAGTCAAGTCACCTGTAAAATGGGAATGATCGTAGTACCTCCTGTCACAGGCCTGCTTAGAGCAGCCTCACTCTGCCTCTGGTGGTAGGGGTAGTATCTCACACAGACAGACACACAGACAGAGCTGCAATCTTCCCCATTCATGATTCTGCCCTGACCTAATTACCTGAAAGGAGCTCTTTCAGGAAACTTCTTCCTATCTTAAAATAGTAGTACAACTTACCATAGCCAGACCTCTCAGGCATGAGGCCCAAACACTGACATGATTTATAACATCCTGCAGAATTTCCATATTGCTCCCACAGGAAGGAGCAAGAACGTCACACGTAAATGATTAATGTATTAAATTAAAAATATCCTCAACCTCCCACGCTTCAGACAAGAGCAATTCATTCCCCAAACACAGTAATAATCTCAGAATCTCTTTATTACTGCAGCTTGGGACTTTTGTGACTATACCTCTTACTTAAGGATGTGTTTATCTGCCTTTCACCCTGGCAATGATGTCTCCCAAAGAAAATGGGCCTTTGTGATATGTATTCAAATGTTCTCACTTGAAGGTTTTGCAATCTTAGAATGAGTGTGTTTGCCAGGGTATATTAATTCCAACTTACTTTTAGTGTGCAGATTAACACAAAAGGATGAGGGAGATCAAGGCCAATGCAAAACAATTGTGTCCTTGCCGCGTCACTGACAGAAAGCAGTAGTCTTTACTTTACCGTGACAAAGCCCCAGAACTTCAGAGACCCCGTGTGGACGCCTCCCTGCCCAGGGTTCTCCTCAGTCACTTCCTGGTAGGAAGCTGGCTCCAGAGCGCTGGCACCAGGAGCAGCCACAGCTTCTGCCCATGGGGAACAGGGATGGGCAGGAGCTCACTCAGAGCCTGGGCCTCACTCAGAAACGATGGTCCAGTCCTGGAGGCAAGGCGGGGAGCACCCACCCAACTCAGTGGTGATCTTAACAAATTCCTCATGCCACTTTTCTTCCTCAGCAAAAGATCAGTTCCCAGCAAAACAGGCTTCGTGGCAAAGCTGACCGGTGCCCTGGGCTTTGCTTGGGTGTTGCAGCCCCCTCTGTGCGGGATGCTGAGCCAGGGAGACAGGGCCCCTCTGGTCCTACCCTGGCCCAGGTGCCCAGTACCATCTGCTGCTCCATCCATTGCTGCTGGCCTGGTCGTGCGCCTTACAACAGGAAGCTCAGGGCGTCACGGCAGCCCCCATCCCCGTGAGTCCAAATTCCTGAATGCAGCTCATGGCCACATGCGTACACAGGAGCGCTGTGCTCGCCTCTGAGTTTCCTCTCTTGCCGCATTATCCCCTCCCCCCATGCTCCAGCCCCATAAACTCGATTTCCCAGCACACCTGCCCCCATGACTTCCTGCCATGGCGCGTTGTTCCCTCTGCTGAAAATGCTCTTCTGGCTGGGACTGTCTGGAGGGAGAGTGGGGAAGGAACTATTCAAGTTATCAAGTATGGACAACTTCTCAAGGTGCTGGCAGGGAGGAAAATGGGGCAGAGCTGGGGAGAGTAGTTGGGGTGAAAAGAGTGGCCTTTAAGTTTTTTAAGAGAGGAGAAGGCAAAAACTTGTGGAGGCTGACAGGAAAGGTCCAGTACAAAGGGGAAACTGGCAAGAGGTGAGAGAGCTGTGTTAGAGCTGTGCCTGGGAAGGATCTAGGAGTGAGGCTGGATTGGACTGGGTAGGACACTCAAAACTGGACATTTTTTAGGAGATGGGAAGGAGAATGATCAGGAAGAGGCAACAAGAGTGGCAGGGGACTCCTGCCCCACCCCCCAGCCCAGTGGTAGGAAGAGAAAGAGGCTGCCCCCAGAAGCTTTAGGAGAAGCCCTGGCTTCAGGAGAAAGAGGAGTCTTCCACTGGACACTTTGCTGATGACTGAACATGAGCTCCAGAAGACACAAGGGGAAACAGTTCAGACACAATGGTGCTCACCTTCTGTTTAATTTTATTTTATGAAATTGCTAGAGTTCTTCAGAGTGGCAATGTTATCTCACATTCCTTCCATATCCTCACCAACACTTGGAATTTTATATCATTTTGATTATAGCCAGTCTAGCAGGGTTAAAGTGATAGCTCATTGGGTTTGAATTTGTATGTCCCTTAATGGTAGTGACATCTTTTCCATCTTCCTACTGTTAATTCACGTGTCTTCTGTGAACAGGGCGCTTAGGACCTGGAAGGCATGGTTCAGACCATCTTCTGAGACCCTTCTCAGCATGAGAAACATAGAAACCACAGTGACCCCTGTACTTACAGAAGTTCCATGGGCTGGAAAGCAAAGTCTTCTAACCACTCCCCCTTGACCTATTTAAAGTCTTTGACTCTATGAGGTTAAGATATGGGACACATTGCTGGTTCTCAGCCATTCTTTCCCATGTACCACCTTTTTTCTTGGCTATAAGCCAGGCAGCAATCTTATGAGACTCAAGTGTCCTCACCATGCATCATCTCACAGGTTAGAGGAGCAGGCAAGGCAGGCTGCTCCCTGTTTGTGTGAACTGACTGCCTCCCTAACCTGTTGCCTTGGTTTACTCATGCCTTTTATTTCCCTCCCCTGACTGTGGAAATAATATGTGAATAACACAGAAAGAACACAGAAATAATACAGAAAGAGCACAATTAAAGCTCATGTATCCCTCAAACCACTTAGCAGCACTGGTACTCACAGTTAGGGAGTTTCCTTCTGGCTCTAACTTCACATCATGATTCCACACTGCCTGTGTAATAAAAAGAAATTTTTATAAAAAGAAAGTCAAATTTATAGTCACTTTAAAGTTATTGTTGAAATTTTGGAACATTGATAAAAAGATGTAAATGTCACGTGGTTATTTTCTTCTGTTCCTTTTCATTCTTCACATGTATACTTGGCTTTTACTTTTATCCAATGGTACCCAAAGTTTTTACTTATTTATCATATATTTGCTTTTGCCTTAATGCACATGCTTTTTCCATGCTGCTGTAAATTATATGTAAACATATTTTAACTTGATGTGTGGTATTTCTTGGAATTATAATTCTTTACTCTTTCTTCTAGTCTCAGACACTTAGCTCTATTTTCTAATTTTTGGCGATAATCTCTAGGTAATGCATAAAAAGTATTAGTCACTCAGGGACCAATCTTCAAGAAAGAGTTCCAGAATGTGAGGACCTGATCAAATTTAAGATTGATGTGGTCAAATTTAAGCTGTGTTCTGGAACAGCTGGAGAGTGGTGCTGGAGCATCATAGGACAACTACCTGACGTCAACCTCAGCATTATAAGCGGTCACTGCTGCCTCATTTACCTGGAGCAGTGATTATTGATAACTAGATAGAATTCTTTGTACCAAGGCTCAACACTATTTGCACTTAAAAATATGCATACAAGCTTGTCAGAAAACAGGTTGAAAAAAGAGCCATCAATAACAATTCTTGGTATATGAGTATCTTACTAGTATATAAGTGAAATCCATTTTGACAGGTTAGAGCAAGTGTTAGACTGTATTTTCAAAGTATTTCTCCCTCAAAAATAAAGATTTTAATATACCAGTTTGTTAACTCAAATTTCTTGAAGATTCAAAATCAAGTGGGTTTCATTTAAATTTTCATGTATCTATATTATATTAAAAACAATTTGTCACATTAATGAAATGAGACACTTTTGCCTTCTCATTTCCCACCACTGCGAAGCTGAAGAAGCCTAGGAAAAACCAAAAAATAAAACCCACTTTTAGAAATCTGAGTCTTACTGGGTGAAAGCATTTGAGAATGGAACTCTAAGAATAAGGAAGTAGCATTTTCATTGAGTAGATTCAAGGTGATCTCATGGAATTTGAGTGCAAGTTTGTAGCTGGATAGGTGACAATCACATTTCATGCATATGAAATATCTTAACACTTTTTGTACAGGTATAAGTTTGTAAGACTTAAAAAGTCTTGAGTCCCAAATAACTAAAGTATAAGGAAGACTTCATGCTTATTAACATAGCCAGAAATGTCTCTGTGTTGGATACTATTTGAATTTCAGGCCCTGTCCTAATCCTATTTTGAGGACAGTAATCCTGTGGAGTACACACATAAGGAACATGACCATGGGTTAGGAAGTCATCCAAGGTGTCATACCAATAAGTGGGAACCTGACTCAGATCTCCCCCAATCCAGCATGGCCCCACAGACCCTGCAGCTGACACAGGTGGGGTGCTCTCAAGGATTTGAGCTATGAGGTCTGAGCTGCTCTGCACTGAGAGTTCCAAGGAGGAATCCATTGTTAAATTGCTTCCCATCATCCAAGGACTCATGGCAGCCTCATCCATACAAAGACAAGAAACAGCATGTAATTATAGCACAATGAATCTACATAATTATTTAGAAGGGACAAGTAACTGTAGGACTGTGAGTCGTGGGAAGCCTGAACAGAGGCAGCTGGGTGGCTGAGTCAGCCAAGGTCATGGTGATAAGCAGTGTGTCATAGCCCTCTCTCCACAGCAACAGTGTAGACAGGAAGCAGAAAGTCAAACCTAATAGTCCATCTTTTCTAAAATACTTTAAAATGAATCATGCATGGCCACCCATGTCCTTTAAGTGTCCCTGTCACAGCTCATCTTCAGTACAAACGTTATGCAAATGTCAGGCAGCATACCATTTTTTTCATTACCACCACAGCTTGTCTTAACTCCTTTTCAAAGTGTGAAGAACCCTCACTGAAGGTCGTCTGAGGGAAGAGGATGGAGATGGCATCTCCTGTTCACAGTGGAAATCATGACATCCCCGTACCCATCGCGTTCAGTTCCCACCTGGGCTCTAGGGGCACATCATGATCCTCCATTCAGTGAGACTCAGTCGGAACTGATATTGAGTAATTGAAGTCTATGCTGTATTTGAATCAAAAGACTTCATGTATTGAAATAACACTTTTGAAATGAGTGATACACCTTTTTGTTTGAATACACAGAATGGATTTTATGTGGTTTCATGTCTCAGAGTTTGTTCTGTTTGCTTTTAACACCCATTGTTTCCATTGTGTCTTTAATTCATGCCCTTGTGCTCCTTGTACAATTAAAAATTAATAAAATCAAGCATATCAAGATGACCAGTTGTGTTTTCCTTGGTGTGCATTATGTATTTGGTATTAAGTGTTGAATAATAAAAGACAGACAAGGAGTGATTGTGAAAACATGAAAAATATCTCTATATAGTTTGTATATGCAGATGCAGTTCTGAAATGTTTTGAGTTAACTTATTTGGAAACCCCCTCCCAAATTATGAAACGATTATTTTCTTTTCTCATTGCTTTGATAAGCTGAATTAAGGTGAATTGAGTTTGGCCATGAGTTATTTCTTCAAACATGAATATTCACCATACTGACTGGACGAGAGGCAGCATGCGTATTACTTTCCCCCATCACTGGTGAATCACTAATTATGAGTAGTGGTGATGCCGCTGTTTTGGGAGGAAACTGAGCATTTGTGCAGATCCAATCACACCCAGGTACTGTTTTCAGAAAGTGCCAGATCTCAGAAGTGCCACTGGGAATCTCTCTGGGAGGCTGGCATCCTACTAGGAAGAGCTCGTGGTGATGACGGCTGAGGAAACGCTACAGGACAGGACCTCAGGAACTCAATGATGTTATCTCAGTGAAAATTCCCCATCTCAGGAGTAGAATTGCATATATTCCAAGCCCACAGGTGAGGCCTAAGCCAGATATCAGGCTGTCAATTCAACCTGAGAAAGAGAGTTCTCTAGATATGGTGGGTGGAATCAGGTCAATGAGGACAATCCTCTTAGGAAGAACCCAAGGCTTGCTCAGGAGGTAGCTCTCTGAACACAAACCATATACATGATTTGAATGTGCCTCCGTGTCATTCTGTGGAACCCTAAAGTGATTATCTCAGCAATAATTATACTTCCAGCTGAGCCCAAGACCTGGCCCGCCACTCAGCAGCATGCCTGGACAGTAAGGAGGTGGGGCATTTGTTCTCTATGCTCAGATTGCTGATCAACCCTCCTCTGAGGGTCCTGAATCACTCATCTACCCGAGACTTAAATCCTCTATTAAGCCTTACTCTAGTTGACTCAGATGTCATTTTGTCCCTTTAAGGGGATTGTTATCATTCAATGTCTGATGTTCTGTTACATAGTTGAACTCAGAGCTTCCGTATCTCTGCGGACATAACCATTGCTCGTGTCTGTGTCTACCTGCGCTAAACAGTCAGGACATGGATCTCATGCTACCTTGTCTACTCTGAGAAAATGATATCAGATGCTATCACTGCTCATAAATCTAATGCCAGAGAAAATCACAGACACATGGCCTCCCCTGAGCGGCTCCAATCACTTGGAGCATTTTCTAGGATGCAAGCACATTTGTCAGTGCTCATAAGCAAAAGAAGCCTGAGGAAAGCAAACAACACCAACCACGGCAGCACCTCAGTACTGGCTCTGTCCCCTCCACCACCAGAGCTCTCCATCTCTGTGTTGCTGAAGTTCAGGTGGAGGAAGATCTTGAAAGGTTTGAAACCACAGACTTTTTCTAGCATCCTGGCCAGCATTACCATCTGGGCCCACTAAGCTCTGGAGGATGGGCAGTGAGCGGTGTCTTGCTGTCTGAGCTTCCCCAGTGCAGAGATGCTGCCACATGTCTAAACAGGGGCTAAGAATTTGGCTTCAGTAGATCTGATCAAGTTACAAGAATCATGGACTAAATCTAAATCAAATTTAGTCTTTGCTGCATCTGACTGGCCATACTTTGTTTCCAAATGGGAACCTTTACATGGTTGTCAATAGAACACATTTCGCAGAAACTTGAGCTGAGTGTAAACAAACAAGCAAACTGAACCTTTCCCAATATTGTATACAACTTTGTTTTAATGCTAATGTTTTTTATATTCTATGGATTCATTCAAGAAAATTAGCTTGTTCATTTCAAAAGGATTCATTAAACAAATCATTTATTTTTTTTACCTACCCATTATACATTAAGCATTTTGTTTTGTGTCTTTTACTGCATACACAGCAAACAAATGTTATATTTGTTCATTTCATTACTCACTAGAAGAAATGTTCAAGAGACATGAATAAATGCTGCCAAAAATAGACCTTACACACATGAAGTGATGTTTATCTTCACTGATGATAGGAGAAAAGCAAAAGAAAACCACAGTGAGATCCTGTGTTCATCTGTCATGTTAGCAAACACTGCCAGGCTTTCACAGACATGGGAGCAGAAGAGCTGATGTGCTCTGAATGGAGGGCAAGTCATTATCGTATATCAAAGTTACCAATGCACATGACCAAAGTGATGTAAAAGTTGTGATAGCATTTTACACTAGCAAAACATCAGAAAAACCGTGGCTTTCTACAGGGGAGTGATGCAATAAAGCATTTTATATTCATGAGAGAAATAATATGTGGCAGTCTAAATGTCCCAGTAAAATGACATAAAATGAACTCAACTTTATGAGGAGCAGAATAATGTATTTTGTAGACTATCTTTGTGTATGAAGGGGAAGTGAGAATATATATATATATATGAATAAATATATTTACAACTATGTTCATATTTACATAAAGGAATATTAGAGTAATTGAGTTTTGTATCATGCATTCATTATCTAACAATTTAAAATGGGTCATGCTATGCATATTACATTATTTCTCAAAACCACATTCTGACTATTTTCCATTTCCTTGAAGAATCTACAGTTTTAAATATGCATATGGATTTATTCTATGATATCTTTCTCCTTACTAAGTTCTTATTGGGTATTTGGGTTAATTTGAGACTGCTCTAGGGAGCATTGTAGTGAGTGAACATTCTTGCACATGATGTTAGAATATACATTTTGGTTCCTGAGAAAATTGGCAGATCAAATGATGAGAACACTTTGCAGCAGAGGCCTGTCCCACACCTGGGTGATGTGCTCCATGACGGCCCCTCATGGCTGGCAGTCTACAACAGCCATGCTGGAGTCCGGGAGCTTTTTCAAGCACTACTGGCCACAACCTGTGCTGTGTGTTGGGATTACTGAGATTTTTTTTTTAAGGTCTCTATGCCTGGCCTGTGACAAAGTCCTTGCCTCAATGACTCTCAAGGGCTCCCAGGAGAGGGAGAGCTATCTGTAAAATACAAGGAGCAGCAGGGCTACGTCAGACACAACTGGCATCACAGGGGCTTGGGATTACTTGATGTTTAGTGTTGGGGCTTGAGATCTGAGTTTCTAAGTGAAACGGGTGCAATTTCTGTACTGTAGTGCAGTTTGAGAACATTAGAAAAATACAAATCTTGCAGAACTTCTGATCCTCATTAGGTGGGAGGTATTTGGTGTTATTATAATTTAACCAAGAAGCAAACAAACAAAAAGCTCACAGAATATAATGGAAGCCACATATTCAGTAGCAAAAAAATTCCATGATATCTCATGCAACTGTTTAATTTTTAGACTTTAACTGAATAAAACTATAATATTAAAATACAGAAGTATCTTTGGTTATAGTAGGCCTTTGGTTATATCTTATTCCTCAGAATATCTAATTAGTAGTTATATAGGACTTTGGTTCCTATAATGGATAAAATTAACAATTACTCCTTGTGGCTTGCTTCACAGACAGAAAGACTTCAAACAATGACGTCTATGAGGAAAAAAATTCCAAAACAGTAAAAAGAACCTACAGTGTGACTCGTTGTCTCAAAGTTCTCCCTTTTTTGATAGCAGAGAATATATGGAGTTTGTAAATAGATTTTTTTAATAGTTGAGAATATTGATACCACAGTGTCTTCATGTGGAATGCACAATACACAGTTTATACAAATATTTGCATCGTTTTTTCATGGACTACCTGTGGATGTAGCCTTCTATTCAGGTATTTAATTTATCTTACCATGAGCCATGGACTTGAGTCATGGAAGTCCACTTGGTGAACAGGGCAGTGTAAAAGTCTTCCTACCATGAAGTACTGTGTGGCAGGTTTGCCTCTAGCCCTCTAATTGTGAGAGCAGCACAAGGACCAGGAGAGGAAATACAGGTGATAAGGACATTCTCCTTACCTCTCTGTCCCTAATGAAGTCAGAGCTAAAAGTAACCCCTTTCCATTCTAGGATCAAATAATATAGAAGGTAAGAGCAGACTGCTGAATCCAGGCTATGTGGGTTCAGACTCCAGCCATGTTGCTTTTCAGAACTATAGCAATGAGGAAGTTTCTTAGCCCTTTCTGCCTCAGTTTCTCCCTCTATACAACAGACAATACTACATATCTCACAGTGTGTTTGTGAGAATTAAATGAGTACTTAAACCAGTACCAAGCACATAGTAAGCACTATACCTGCAATTGCTACTATTACTTCATAAGAATGTCAATTACTGATTTTGTGACATTGTGTAGAAATCTGAAATTATTTAATTTGAACAAATTCTTCTAAATATATATGTGGGGGCACATCTCCAGACTCTTCATCTAAATCAGTAACAAGACCAGGAAAATCTCTGCTATCTGTGGCTCCATTCCTGTTGGGGAGTTAGGCAGGACCACTAGAGGTCATGAGCAGGCACAATAAGATGTGACACCTTCATGGCCTTCCCCTAGATATGCCTCCTTCCTCCTCTACTCCAGTGACAATGGCAGGCCACAGGAATGACTCAAACAGTGAATGAGCTTTGGGACAAGAGAGAGAGCACATGTCTCCAGAGTGTGGGGACATTTGGGGAGCTAGGTTGGGGAAGGGTGGCCAAACTGTGGATCCTATATTTCTTGTAATTCCCACTGGAGGGCTTAGGTCTAGGGCTTTGCCTTCAGGTGGAGGTAAACAGAGAGCGGTTCTGACAGAGTGCCGTGGGTGGGGTCCTGAGTACCTGGGTAGCAGAGGGGAGTTGGGGCCTCAGAGCCAGCCCTATGAGAATCCATCAACCCCCCACAACCTAGCCCAGTCAGGCTTGCCCACCTGTTGCATATCATAGCCACACAGAAGGTGTGAGGCCCTTGCACCTTAGTAGTAGGTGCTCAGCTGTTTCCTGGGAGGGGGGGCTCAAGGACTGCTCAAGAGACAGGCTGTGAGGAATTCCAAGATGGCAGCTAGAGGGAGGAAGCAGAAAGCGTGCCTCCTAAAGTAAAATCTTGGAGAGAAGCTGGAGATACACCTTACAGGAAAAACCACCTTACGGGAAAGAAGAGGCAAAGCTTTGACTCCACAACTCCAGCCTGCGCAGAGCATCTCCACTTCACGTTGAATGGAGAAACCAGGAAGGCCCCCGGGCCGACAGACACCAGCACCCAGACGGCTTGGGAAGACGCGGACCACAAGGTGAGCTAAGCGGTACGTGGTACTCCCACAGACAACCCTGACCAGATCAGCACAGCCTCCTGGACAGACTGACCCCCATCCAGGGAAAAAAAGAGAAACTGAGTAATAAGCAATAACAACAAAAAAGACACGTAGCAAAGAGGGTGGGGCGCCCTGGGTGCTGAAGAGTGGGGGAGGGGAAATCCCTCACAAGCCGGCTGGAGAAGGCAGGAGCAGCAGCACATGCCCAGTAATCAGGAGCAGGAAAGCTTGTAAAAGTGGCAGTGGGAGGAAAACTCCACAGGAGAGGGGAAAAGACCCACTTCCCACGTGAGCTGTAAATAAACAAGCTGGCCAGAGAAGGCAGGAGTGGCAGCACACACCCAGCAATCAGGAGTGGGAAAGCTTGTAAAAGTGGCAGTGGGAGGAAAACTCCACAGGAGAGGAGGGAAGACCCACTTCCCACATGAACTGTAAATAAACATGCAGGCCTGAGAAGGCGGGTGCAGTGTCACCACCCACAGTGTGCTTGGAAAGGGGAAAGCTTGTAGCAGTGGCATCACGCCCAGGAAAACTCTTAGTAAACAAAGCCTGCGAGGCCAAGTGAGTGTTAAGGTCAATCCTGAGATCTGCATAAATAAAGCCTCCAGCAACAACAGGCTGACAGCAGCGGGCAGATGAGCCACAGCCTCAGATACCATTCACACAACTGTCTCCAGACTCTTTTTTCTCTCTCCCTACCTTTGATGAGAAAACAACCAAACTACACTTGCATGCTGAAAAACTTACTGAAACTGTACTGCATTTGAATTTGGGACACTTTGCGGGGTATTTTTTTTGTTTTATGCTGTTTTGTTTTGTTTAGTTTTTGTTCCCCTTTGATGAGACAACAATAGAACTACTTCTGAGACACCATCTCCAGGACTGGAGGCTCATGGATGAACACCAAAATTATTAAAACTGAAACTTTATTGCATTTGTACTTGGAGATTTTATATATATATTTTTTTCACTTATTTTTTTTAATTTTCAATCCTCTCTCTGTCTCTCTAATGCCTGTTCAGCTTTCTGTTGATTAGTACACTATCTCTCCCTGTTTATATCTTTGAAACTTTTTTGTTGTTTGTTTGTTTTGTTTTTTTCTACTTGTTTATTTGTTTTTCCCTTTTCCTTTAACTTCTTTGCTTTCCATCTCCTCTCACCCTTCCATTCTAAATATCACCATTGTTATTATTACAAGCTAGAAAATACTTAATTGCACACAGTACAGGGACAATAACAACATAAAGGACAATGACGGGAAGACAGAAAAAACTGGGAAACCAGTTTCCCCACAGCAAAAAATTAGTATAGGAACCAGAGGGAAATGAAGAAAACAGATACTCAGATCCAGACGCCAACAAAATAAAGATAAACTATGCCAAAGAACTCAATGAAGCCCACAAGAACAATCTAAAAGAAGAAATAGTACAGGTAATAAATGAGAATTTTATAGAGATGATACTGGATATGGTCAACCAAAATGTACAGGAGACACTCAAGAAATTTCAAGACAACAAAAACGAAAATTTGAAAAAGCACAAGAAGAAATAAAAGAAACCATAGAAGCACTGTATAAACACCAAAGTGAAACAGAGAACACGATTAATAAAGAGATAAATGAACTCAGGACAAAAATAGACAACATTAAAGAGGAAACGACTCAGGATATAGAAAACCTCAGAAAAAAGAACGAAACAACAGTGCAAAACAAAATGGAAGGCCAATCAAGCAGAATAGAACAAACAGAAGACAGAATCTCAGAACTCGAAGATGAAATGGTAATTAAAGGAAAAACTAAAGAACTATTAATTAAACAACTCAAGACCTGTGAAAAGAAAATGTAAGAACTCACCGACTCCATCAAAAGACCAAACGTGAGAATCATGGGCATTGAAGAAGGAGAAGAGGTACAAGTAAAGGGAATGCATAATATATTCACCAAAATAATAACAGAAAATTTCCCAAATCTAGAGAAATCTATTCCCATACAGATGCAAGAGGCTTCCAGAACACCAAATGGACCAGATCAAAATAGAACTACCCCAAGGCATATCGTCATTAAAACAACAAGTGCATAAACTAAAGAAAGAATATTGAAGGCTGTAAGAGAGAAAAAACAAATAACATACAAAGGTAAACCCATCAAAATCACAGCAGACTTCTCAACAGAAATATTAAAAGCAAGAAGAGCTTGGGGTGAGATCTTCCGGGCACTGAATGAAAATAACTTCAACCCCAGGATACTCTACCCAGCAAAACTATCATTCAAAATAGATGGAGCAATAAAAGTCTTCCATGATAAGCAGAAACTAAAACAATATGTGACCACAAAGCTACGACTACAAAAGATTCTTCAAGGGATTCTGCACAAAGAAAGTGAAACCCAACATAACCATGAAAAGACAGGCAGCACCAAACTACAGGAAAAGAAAAAGCAAGACAGTAGAGAGTAACCTCAACTTAGGTACACACAATCAAACCTTCAAACAACTAAGACAACTAAATGAAAGGAATCACCACTTACCTATCAGTACTAACACTTAATTTTAATGGACTTAATTCCCCCATCAAAAGGCAAGGTTTGACGAAATGGATTAAAAAGGAAGATCCAACAATTTCTTGCTTACAGGAGACCCATCTCACCGACAGAAATAAGCATAGGCTTAGGATGAAAGGCTGGAAGAAGATTTACCACGCCAATGGCCCCCGAAAACAGGCAGGAGTAGCAATACTTATCTCTGACAAAGTAGACTTCAAACCTACATTGATCAAGCAAAATAAAGAAGGAATTTCCATACTAATAAAAGGGGAAATAGACCAAAAGGAAATAACAATTATCAACCTATATGTACCCAATGTCAATGCACCCAATTTCATCAAACATACACTGAAAGACCTAAAAGCATATATTTACGCCAACACAGAGGTTGTGGGAGACTTGAAAACACATTATCATCAATAGATAGATCATCCAAACAAAAAATCAATAAAGAAATCCTAGATCTAAAACATACCATAGATCAAATGGACCTAGTATGTCTACAGAACATTTCATCCAACTTCTACACAATATACATTCTTCTCAGCAGCCCATGGAATCTTCTCCAAAATAGATCATATCCTAGGGCACAAAGCAAGCCTCAGCAAATACAAGAAAATAGAAATCATATCATGCATTCTATCTGATCACAATGCAATAAAACTAGAACTCAACAACAAAAGTAAAGACAAAAAACATGCAAACAGCTGGAAACTGAATAACTCATTACTTAATGAACAATGGGTCATTGATGAAATAAAAGAGGAAATTTAAAAGTTCCTGGAAGTCAATGAAAATGAAAACACAACCTACTGGAACCTATGGGGCACAGCAAAGGCAGTCCTGAGAGGAAAGTTTATAGCCATGAGTGCATATATTAAAAAGACTGAAATATCTCAAATCAATGACCTAATGATACATCTCAAACTCCTAGAAAAACAAGAACAAGCAAATCCCAAAACAAATAGAAGGAGAAAAATAATAAAAATAAGAGCTGAAATCAATGAAATGGAAACCAAAAAAAAAAATACAAAGAATTAATGAAACAAAAAGTTGGTTCTTTGAGAAAATAAATGAGATTGACAGACCCCCTGGAAAACCTGACCAAATTAAGGAGAGAAAAAACCCAAAATAGTAGAATCAGGAGTGCAAAAGGGGAGATAACAACAAACACCATGGAAGTCCAGGAAGTCATTAGAGACTACTTCGAGAACCTATATTCAAATAAATTTGAAAATCTTAAAGAAATGGACAGACTTCTAGATACATATGATCATCCAAAACTGAACCAAGAGGAAATTAGTCACCTGAATAGATCTATAACACAAAATGAAATTGAAGCAGCAATCAAGAGTCTCCCCAAAAAGAAAAGTCCAGGACCTGATGGATTCTCTGCTGAATTCTATCAGACCTTTAAAGAAGAACTGATACCAACCCTCCTTAAACTGAACCACGAAATAGAAAGGGAAGGAAAACTGCCTAACACATTTTATGAAGCCAGTATTTTGCTTATCCCCAAACCAGGCAAAGACACCTCCAAAAAAGGAGAACTATTGGCCAATCTCCTTAATGAACATTGATGCAAAAATCCTCAATAAAATAATGGCAAACTGAATTCAACAACAAGATCAAAAAGATCATTCACCACGACCAAGTAGGCTTCATCCCAGGGATGCAGGGGTGGTTCAACATATGAAAATCAATAAACGTAATAAACCACATTAACAGAAGCAAAGACAAAAACCACTTGATCATCTCAATAGATGCAGAAAAAGCCTTTGATAAGATCCAACATCATTTCATGATAAAAGCTCTAAGAAAACTAGGAATAGAAGGAAAGTTCCTCAACATTATAAAAGCTATATATGACAAACCTACAGCCAGCATTATACTTAACGGAGAAAAATTAAAACCATTCCCTCTAAAATCAGGAACCAGACAAGGATGCCCACTATCTCCACTCCTATTCAACATAGTACTGGAATTCCTGGTCAGAGCAATTAGGCAAGAAGAAGAAATAAAAGGAATACAAATAGGTAAAGAAACTGTCAAATAATCCCTATTTGCAAACGACATGATCCTATACCTTAAAGACCAAAAAAACTCAACTCAGAAGCTCCTAGACACCATCAATAGCTATAGCAAGGTAGCAGGATATAAAATCAACATAGAAAAATCATTAGCATTTCTATACGCTAATAATGAACAAACTGAGAAAGAATGTATGAAAACAATTCCATTTACAATAGCCTCAAAAAAAATCAAATACCTAGGGTAAACCTAACAAAGGATGTGAACAACCTCTACAAGGAAAACTATAAACTTCTGAAGAAAGAGATTGAGGAAGTCTATAGAAAGTGGAGAGATCTCCCATGCTCATGGATTGGTAGAATCAACATAGTAAAAATGTCTATACTCCCAAAAGTAATCTACATGTTTAATGCAATTCCCATCAAAATTCCAATGACATTCATTAAAGAAATTGAAAAATTTACCATTAAATTTATATGGAAACACAAGAGGCCACGAATAGCCAAGGCAATACTCAGTCAAAAGAACAATGCAGGAGGTATCACAATACCTGACTTCAAACTATATTACAAAGCAATAACGATAAAAACAGCATGGTACTGGCACAAAAACAGACATGAAGACCAGTGGAACAGAATAGAGGACCCAGATATGAATCCATACAACTATAACCAACTTGTCTTTGACAAAGGAGCTAAAAATATACGATGGAGATATAGCAGCCTCTTCATCAAAAACTGTTGGGAAAACTGGTTAGCAGTCTACAAAAAACTGAAACTAGATCCATGTTTATCACCCTATAC
The DNA here is from genome assembly GCF_047511655.1 of Castor canadensis. Classification (NCBI taxonomy): domain Eukaryota; kingdom Metazoa; phylum Chordata; class Mammalia; order Rodentia; family Castoridae; genus Castor; species Castor canadensis. The sequence goes on along the minus strand of NC_133401.1, from coordinate 62,496,078 downwards.
CAACAGGTGTTGGTGAGGATGCGGGGAAAAAGGAACCCTCTTACACTGTTGGTGGGAATCTAAACTAGTACAACCACTCTGAAAAAAAATTTGGAGTCTACTTAAAAATCTAAACATTGATCTACCATTTGATCCAGCAATACCACTCTTGGGGATACACCCAAAAGACTGTGACACATGTTACTGCAGAGGCACCTGCACACCCATGTTTATTGCGGCACTATTCACAATAGCCAAGTTATAGAAACAGCCAAGATGCCCCACCACTGACGAATGGATTAAGAAAATGTGGTATCTATACACAATGGAATTTTATGCAGCCATGAAGAAGAACGAAATGTTATCATTCGCTGGTAAATGGATGGAATTGGAGAACATCATTCTGAGTGAGGTTAGCCTGGTCCAAAAGACCAAAAATCGTATGTTCTCCCTCATATGTGGACATTAGATCAAGGGCAAACACAACAAGGGTATTGGACTATGAGCACATGATAAAAGCGAGAGCACACAAGGGAGGGGTGAGGATAGGTAAGACACCTAAAAAACTAGCTAGCATTTGTTTCCCTTAACGCAGAGAAACTAAAGCAGATACCTTAAAGCAACTGAGGCCAATAGGAAAAGGGGAACAGGTACTAGAGAAAAGGTTAGATCAAAAAGAATTAACCTAGAAGGTAACACCCACGCACAGGAAATCAATGTGAGTCAATGCCCTGTTATAGCTATCCTTATCTCAACCAGCAAAAAACCCTTGTTCCTTCCTATTATTGCTTATACTCTCTCTACAACAAAATTAGAGATAAGGGCAAAATAGTTTCTGCTGGGTATTGAGGGGGGGGAGAGGGAGGGGGCGGAGTGGGTGGTAAGGGAGGGGGTGGGGGCAGTGGGGAGAAATGAACCAATCCTTGTATGCACATATGAATAATAAAAGAAAAATGAAAAAAAATGTGGTATCTATACACAATGGAATTTTATGCAGCCATGAAGAAGAACGAAATGTTATCATTCGCTGGTAAATGGATGGAATTGGAGAACATCATCCTGAGTGAGGTTAGCCTGGCCCCAAAGACCAAAAATCGTATGTTCTCCCTCATATGCAGACATTAGATCAAGGGCAAACACAACAATGGGATTGGACTTTGAGCACATGATAAAAGTGAGAGCACACAAGGAAGGGGTGAGGATAGGTAAGACACCTAAAAAATCAGCTAGCATTTGTTGCCCTTAACGCAGAGAAACTAAAGCAGATACCTTAAAAGCAACTGAGGCCAATAGGAAAAGGGGACCAGGAACTAGAGAAAAGGTTAGATCAAAAAGAATTAACCTAGAAGGTAACACCCACGCACAGGAAATCAATGTGAGTCAATGCCCTGTATAGCTATCCTTATCTCAACCAGCAAAAATCCTTGTTCCTTCCTATTATTGCTTATACTCTCTCTACAACAAAATTAGAGATAAGGGCAAAATAGTTTTTGCGGGTAGTGAGGGGGTGGGGGGGAGAGGGAAGGAGCGGGGGGGGGGTAAGAGAGAGGGTGGGGGGAGGGGGGCGAAATGACCCAAACATTGTATGCACATATGAATAAAAATAAAAAAGAGAGAGGCTGTGTTACTCAGAGAACAGTGTCATGGAAAGACAGTCTTCACATGGCTCCCACAGAATGGAGCAGCAGGACTCATCAGTAGATGAGTACATGAGTGATGTGGATGCCACACAGAGGACAAGCCCTTGTGTAGTTGGCAGTCTACACTGAGGATGCTCAGGACACAGAGGACGGTGTGGAGCTCTCCTGGAGAGCAGGGAACCGCTCACACATTTGATCTAGGGTTTCCTCCCACAGAGGTTATCTGTAGCTCCCACCTGATTACCTGACCTGCCACTGCCTGGACAGCCAAAGGAGCTTGGGCTGGGGTGGGCTGGCCTCTGGATGCACAGGGACACGCACAGGAGTCCAGCTCCCACACACATGCTGTGGGAAGGCCAGGGAAAGGCCCTGTCCCCAGTGCCATGTCCTTCATTTTAGGCACATGGCTGAAGCAGTATTCAAAGGAGTTCATGGACCCTCCAGACTTTCCCTGCCTCAAGCAGTTAGTTGCTTACCTGCAGCTCAACGTGCCTGGATCAGATGAAGAGTGCCGTGCCTAACTTCTCCTCGCTAGATGGAGCACCCAGAACCCAGCGGGTGAGGAGTCTGGGGAGAGAACCTAGAGCAGGTGAGGAGGGCCCCATGCCCAAGCTCCAAGGTTGGCATTGGGCCAGGAGTAAGCAAGTGGCAAGAACCCCACAGGTGTGGACTGTAGTCTGGCCAGGCATCCTGTTGTGGGTTTCTCTGGCAGGCAGGAGTCTTCTCTGTCTTTTGAGGGATCTTGTCTCCCCCTGCAGTTCTTGCTCCAACTCCAGGGCTTTGGCTAAAACCAGCTCCCCAGTTACAGCCTGCTGAAGCACCAGTTCTGGCACACAGCCCAGTGGCAGCACCACCATCAGATCACAGCTGGTGCCATTCCAAGATGCAGAGGCAGAGTCAGCTCTAGCCCCTGCGGAGCAAGAGCCCACTCAAGTGCCAGCTTCAGAGCCCAAGGCATGTCCAGCACTGGCTCCAGAATTGGATCTAGCAACCTCCAGATCCTAGAAGGTGAGCCAGCTCTGGCACCGTTTCTACCAAAGGACCCTTCCTGTGTACCACTTGCATCCATAGAGAACAGAGCAAGTGAGGAGAAGCCTTCCATCTTGGTCTTCCTGCCCCACCTGTTGGCAGAACAGCTCACGTTGATGGATTCTGTGAGTGCCTCAGCAGGTCAGAGCATGGGTGGGCTTCCTTACGGCCTCTGTTACCCAGACCTGAAAAACCCTGGTCTAGAGCTGATTTCCAGTCCAAATCCCAGCTCCACTGGTGCAAACCCCACCAGTTAGGAAAAGTTTCTTAAAACTAAATCCTTTGGACACTGGAGTTGGCATCAACCCATAGTGACTTTGAACATTTAGGGATTGCGACAGAGGTACAACCAGACCCATGGGTCACCTTTGCCTACCCAGGAGGCCTTTAGAAGGCTGGAACCTCAGCACTCACTGGGGACACATGGCAGACACAGGACTAGCCACTGGTTGTACCAAAAGTGTTTGCAGTCTAGAGACAGGCAGAATGCTTGCGTGGGGATGGCAAAGAACTCAGCTTGGACATACAGGGTGAGCCACTTTCCAGTGAGTGACTGAGATTTTTTTTTTTTTAGGAAATTCCGCTCTCTCTTCCCCAGCATCTTTTCATTTCGGTAAGTCATGTGCTGGGTGTCCTTGGTAATCAGGAAACAAAATCCAGACAATCACACAAGGCTGGAGCACATCCTCAGTTCCCAACTTCCAGCCCCTACTTCTGGGTTTCATTCTAGGTCAGGGAGCAGTAGTTTGGGTCAGAACAGGTGAGATTGAACCTGTCCCCAAGAGCTGTTCAAGAAGGTGGTGCCTTACAAATGCTTGAACTACATCTGGTCCCCTTGGCAAAATAGCAAAGAGCATCTGGTCCCACTGGCACAATGGTAGGTGGTGGCCACCATCCAAGCCACCATCATTCAGTTCAATAAAGTGGTCATCTGTGTCAGGTCCTTCATCTTGGGCACCACCTGCCTCAAGGAGTGGAGCATGGATGCTGCTGACAGGGCCATGGTGGTGAAGCACTGGATCAAGGTGGCCTGGACATGCTGCAGGAGCTCCCAGTGGCACTCTCTTCTCTTTTTTCTGCTGTCAAAGGCTGTGTTCAGATTCCCTGCATAGATGTCAGGCCCCTCCTTCGCAGGGCCACTCTGACTGGACACTCACAGCCCACAGCCACAGCACTGACTCCCTCCTCTTGCTCTGCTCTTGGGGTAAGCTAACATCCTGCTCTTCTTTCCCCCTAGCATGACCCTATCATCCATCTCATCAGGAGAGGCTCATCCCAGGGCCTGAGCTCCACCCATTCCTCAGTGTCCTCATCAGGAGTGTCAAGTCTTGAAGAACTTCTCCTCCCTCTGTGCTATCCTGATTGCTCTGCAGTGCAAGACCATCCGTCTCCAGAAGAGAACATGGAAAGAGGTCTTCAGGTGGGTGGTCTTCTCTCCTCAGGTGCACCAGGGCTGCCATCGCCCCTAAATGAGTCCAGCACACTCTGAACACTCTGGGGGCAGGGGCTGCTGATGGGCACAATGGTGCACATGAACTCAGGTCTGCCACACACAGAGCAGGGTCACATGAGAGATTTTTCTGCTCTTACATTGAAGCCACAGAAGTCTTGGATTAAAACCAAAACAGCACTCCTCAGTGGAAATGGATGTGGAGCCCTGTTGTATAAGCAGGAAGGCCCTGCCCCAGAACCATGCACCCTTACACTCAGTAAAACCATTTGCAAACCTCTTCTCTGATCAGTTTTGAGTCCTGGTACTAAAAGAAAATAGATTCCCACTCATGCCCTTCCCCACCCATCCCAACTGTCACCTTCTCTCTGCCCTTCCTGCAGGGATAGCTTTCATAAGTTCCAGAAGCTGTCAAAGGTTTTGAATCATAAGACCAATCACTGCCTAAGCAGAGAGAGGCTTGTTAAGGTAGGTGGAAGTCTGGGTGCAGATGGCAGTAGGCATAGGAGAGCAGGGACATTAGTCTCTAAGTGAAAATGCTTTGGAATAGTTCTAAGCCTGTCTCATCTAGATGAAGAGAAGAGGGATCATTTTTGTGCTCAGGCAGGTGGAGGACAGTTTAAGGAACAGGAAGTTCCTAATAATGGAATGCTGTTGAGGCAGCCAGGGTGTTTGTGAGGGCCCGTGAAGGAGCAGGATGAATTGGCCTATGTCTTCCTGCCGGTGTTCAGCGTTAGCCTGCTGCTGAGTGGGTAGGAGGGGATAGGGCTACCTCCATAAACCATCTCATGGAGCCAGATTCCTGTCACCTTTCTGTATGGGCTGCACATCCCAGAGGAGTGGCCTGCTCAGGGATTTGGTGTCACAGGGTGATCTATAGACCAACCAACCATAGGGGCAACCTGTCCTGGGCCCACACATCTAGACCCGGGAAGCAGATCTCAGTTCACCGTGTATCTCCATGCCCTGCCCTAAAGTAGACCTGGTGATGGTCACAGAGACACTAGGTAGGTTCTGGGAACCATTCATGGCTCCACCTTTGAGCTGTGGAGTGCCCAAGGAGTTCAGAACTCCCTGGGACCCATGAAATCACCATGGGTCTCTCCTAACAATTCCATGTAAAAGAGGAAGCAGAGTCTCACTGCCCCAAGCCTTGGCCTAAAGGTCAGCCAGAATGACCCCTGGGGAATTCACAATCCCAAGTGGCCAAAGGCTAGTTTTGTACTAGAGAACATCACAAGGCATTCCATGGAGATGGTAAACCTTTGGCACAGCTTGGGCCTATTCAGGGGGCAGGGAACTGAAGAGTACTGGGGCAGGCAGGAGTCTGACACACTTTGTCCTTCTCCCTTTGTGATTTAGATCTGCTAGGTACCCTGGCACACTCTGAGGAACTATATGGCAGAACTCTGTTCAAGGACCAATGGGTAGCTAGACCCCTGCTCCCTTTGTCCCCCTGAAGGGCTCTGTGCAAGTCACCACCCCTCTCTGGGTCTGTTTTCTCATATGGCAATTGGAGGGACGATGAGCCTGTGGTGCTGACCTCATGGGAGACAATGAGTTTGTAGGGACAAAAGGAATGCACAGGAGTCCTGAGGTAGATTTGCCCATGGGTGGGGTGGGGTGCAAATCAGGACAGCAGCAATGGCAAGAAGGAGACCTTGAGTCCTCACTGTCAATCTGACACAGGTATATGGCCATCTAAAATTTACAGATGAGAAAACAGGCTCAGGGAGGCCAGGCTACCAGACCAGGACAGCCATCAATGAGTGTTGGGACAGGAGTCTAGTCTAAAACTGCCATGGCAGTTGTCAGAAGTTTGGCACAGCCAGCTAGGACACTTCTAGGCACAAAGTTTGGGAACTGGAGTGGTGAGTGATGAGAGAAGAATGGCCTTGCTAACTCTTGTTAGGAAGGGACTTCCAAATGGGCCACCCTGTGCATGAACATCAAGAGATGCCATGGGCAGCAGAAGGAGAGGGTGAGTGACCATGCCCAGGGCCAGGGGATCCCTGGAAGCAGCAGTGGACGGGACCCCTTCCCACCTTTGCCCACTGTCTGAAATGCCCCATCACACATGGCCTATGGACTCTGGCAGGTCTGTGCACACTGAATAACTGGCATCACGGCGAGATGAGCTGTAGCCACAAGACCCAGGGCCTCTGGAGCCTATGGGGACATTGTGGGTAGTGTCACATACCTTGGAGATGTGCCAAATGCCAGCCTGGGAAGTGAACAGAGGCAGTCGGTGACCCCAGGTGCCAAGATGGGGAGCTCTCAGGAGGTTGCTTCAATCCCTAGACTATTCTAAATGGGAGGCCCTGGTGGTGGCTAGAGGCAGGTGGAGAAGCCTTCAGCATAGAGGCCCTGAGTCAATGCCACAGTGTGTCATCGAAGGTGCCATACCTTACCTGGGCATGTTCCTAAGTGTCTTTGTGAAGCCAGTCACCACTATGAAAGATTACACACATGTGAATGAACACAGGCTGGGGGACTGGGGTCAGGTAGAGAGGGCGCCTTGCTGACCCCTGAACCTAGCACACATGAGAGCCTCACAGCTGCGCAGTTGCTAACCACTGTACCCATCCTACCTGGTGATGCCCAGAGTTGCTTGACTTTACAGCTGCAGGTACAGTTGACAAGTCCATCAGGTATTGACCATGGGAGAGTGACACCAGGTCCTCCAAAGTCAGACTGCACGTGGGGCAAGGAGGGCTTTTTCACCTGAAGCCCCAGTTTCTGATGTTCTCAGAGTGTTGGGCAAGAAGGACCCTGAATCTATGACCCCTCTTAGCCCTGCCCAGGACTGAAAGCTGGCCCTAGTGCAGGTGTGGTGTCCTCTGGTGGCCACTCTTGGTAGTGCAGTATGAGGCAGGGTGGTCTGAAAGGTGGAGGGGCTGTTTATTAACCACCTTGGTTGTGTGTCTTCTAGGGGAGGGGAATAAACTTACAGAAGAGGAGGAAGGTGAGAAGATCCGCCCTCACTGATGGGATGGACCTGGTAAATTGGCTGTGTAGTATATTTAGCTCCGTCCTTGCCTCCTGATAAATGGGGACGTTGGGTGCAGCGAGCATGGGCCACCCACAGGAAGGTGAGACTCTGAGGTAGGATCTAGCAGGGTTTCCTGGAGTGGCCGTTTGAACCCAGCTGTGAGAACACGGGGGAGCCTGGGTGGGAGTGAGAGGAAGGCTGACCCTAGCATAAAGACCCAGAGACCTGTCTCTAAGCCACCATGCAATGACCCAGGTCTGTCACTGGCCTGTCCTCTACCTGGCTCAGGAATTCCAAGTCATTTCAAACATCAGTGTTCTGCACGCAGCCTCCAAATATTACTGTTTGCCACCAGAGGAACATCTTGTCCCAGTTCCGAGGCATGGCACAGCTCACCGCAGATGAGAGGCAGGGCTGGGCAGGCACTGGGGGCAGTAAGAGTGGGGCGCACAGGGGGCTGGCTCCTGAGAGCCAACAGCGTTTATCCTGTAAAGCATGTCACTTTGAAGTATGTCACTTTGTTGCCTGGTAATGGCTGGGACCTGGGTTCAAACATCCAAGACAGACACTGGGTGACCTCACAGCCACCCCTGCCATTGCTCCAACCTGTCCTGTGAGCTGGAGCCCCGGTCAAAGACAGTCAGCATCACCCTGAAGATCAAGAGGAGCAGAGCCATGGGGAAATGCTCAAGTAAGTGCCTCATCCCAGGTAGTCGAGGACAGAGAAAACCCTGGACAGTAGGAAAGGGAGTTTGTCAGGCTGGCTTTGGCATCCCACCTCACCTCTGACCTGCCCTGTGACTGGAGTGTGGACCTCAGATCACTCAGCCTCAGTTTTCTTATCTGAGAAATGGGGAGATCCCTCAGAAGGACAGGTGAATGGGATCTTGGTCCTTGACCAAGAACTGAGAACACTGCATCAAACAGAGTGCAGTTGGGTACTGGGACTGGGATGTGTACTTGGGAAGACCCCTGACGTAAGCCACCCCCTATATTTAGCCACCAGGTTCCCATCACAGCAATGTGTGCAAGTGGCAGATCCCTCAGGAAGCCCTGCTACACAGTCAGGTGCAGCCCTGATCTTGGCAGAGAGGACATAAGTGACCCATGCAGCCTGAGCTCTGCAGGCTCTTCCAGCACTGACATGGAGGAGATTGAGTCCTGTGATGACCAGAAAGAGAAGGTGACCACCTCACTGTCCCCCTCCCCTCCTGGTGCAAGCTTTTTCCACTCTATGTCCACACAGGGGTCCAGAAGCTCCAGCTTCTGAACACGACTTCCAGAAGCCCATATTGCTGGCTGCCATGCTGGGAAACTCTTCGGGCTCTGGGTTTCTGCTGATGCTGCTGAAAGTCTCCCACAGTTCTTGCAGTCAGCCTTCCAGTCATCCCCACAGAGAGGCACCCACATCATCTTGACCTCCAACAGCCCCTCCCCAGTGTAGTCTCCACCACCCCACTGTGACCACAAGCATCCTGTCACAGAGCTCTCCAGGTCCCTCTACTAGCTGTCTCTCTGTCATCAGGGGAAGGGGCAAGGTTGCACCATCTAGATCAGCACGATGAGGACAGTGGCAACATATCCTAGTATGTCCTGATGACCCAGATGGCAGGCCATTCCCTCAGAGTCCTCACTAAGCCAGGCTGTAGCAGGCATGGAACTCTACACACTGTCTCTGCCTTCTTGTTGCATTCTAGTCAGGAAGGACAGACATGGCAGCAGAAGAGAGTGCCTGATGCTCAGAGCCTGACCCAGCGAGGGGCGTGGGGTGGAGCAGTGTGCCCAGCCCTCACATGTGTTGGGGGACCAGAAAGAGGCTGGAAGTGAAGGAGCAGGGCTGGGAGAGATGAGGTCAGGTTCTGTCTAGGGCCAAGTGGCTCTGGAGGACCTTGACTTTCTCTTGGAGAAGATGGAGCCCCCTGGAGTTAGATCAGAGGAGGTCAGCAGTGACTTTGGCCTATGCATGGACTGTTGTCCAAGATGGAAGGAGGCTGCTTGGGACGCTGCCATTGCAATCCAGCCTGGGAGAGAGGGGGCCGGCAGTGTGTGAGTGTCATGTAACCTTGGGGTCCACGGGATGTGCTCATGTGTGACTGGGCATCCAGGGCCAATCTTTCTCATGTGCTGTGTTTCCAGCTGCAGATTGGTCATTTTGCAGCCCTGCTCACCCCGTGATGGGTCAGGTGCCTCACTGCACACCTCCAAGACAACCTCATGCTGCCAGAAGCTGCCATGCCTGTCATTATCAGCCACCTGCATAACCCTGCGTCTGAGTCCCACATGTGTCCCGACCCTCAGATGTGAGGCAGCGGGGGTCATGGCTGTGCTGCCCACAGCTGCATCTTCTAGCTCACATCAGGCCTGGCATGTAGAAGGTCACTTGGCATCCAGCTGTCTCCTCTCTTTGGCTTGGACTGAGACCATCTGCTGCCCAGGTGCATTGATTCTGTCATCCCTGTGGCTTTTCCAAGGTGGTGTGAGGGTAGGAGGGGAGGCTGTTGGGGGAGTCTTTCACTATTAGCATTTGGAAAGAGCCCATCTCGTTACAGAGGGACTTCTCTCAGGAATCAGGAGAAAGTGAGGACCACTCAACCCAGCTGTGAGCCTTGTGCTCAGGGCTGAGTTGGTCCCACAGGGTCCCTGGCCACTGTAAATTGGGAGACACTTCAGGTCCTTGCCTTAATGGCTTGTTCTCTCTTCAGATCCAGGTGAGCCACCAGGATAGTGCTCTAGATGTTATTTATAGTGACATGAAAAAACATACCTGGGTTCAGGACAAGTCCAAGGGCTGGAAATTGCTAAATGTCATCACAGCCTATTTCTCCTGTCTGGAGAATCAGCCAGCCACCAGGGCCCTGTACCCCACAACACATGGCCACAGGGTGAGGGTGGACATTGTGCAGAGAGTGACCTGAGCACTAGACGTTCCTGGATCTCCTCACCACCCTAGTGGCTGCTGGATTCATTTATCTTTGCTTGGCAAAGATATGAATAGACCGAAGAAAGGAATGAAGAGAAAAATCTTGTTTCCTGGGCAGTGTCCAGACAGCCACTGTAAGGGATCCTTTCTGGCTATGCTGGGAAACATATACTTCAGAAACAATCAGGGGCTAGGGATGGAGTTCTGTGGTAAAATGTTTTCTTAACACACGTAAGGCCTTGTGTACAAATCATAGCATAGCTGAAAAAGAAAAGTCACCAATGAATGGGAATTGCATGATCTGAAATGCCACATGTTAAAATTCATGCATGTGACACAAAAACACATTATAGTGAGCCAAGTCGGTGTTCCAGTCACCAAGAGAAGTTCAGAATCAAAAAGTCTGGGCTCAGAGACCTTGGGCAAGTTCCAAGTACTTTGTTACCTGAGTCTTCATCCAGACGAGGAGGTAGGGTGCACAGCATTCCTAGGTGCAGGTTACTGCCACCTGTGACCATGGGCACCACAGGGCACCCACTCTTCCTTCTTGGCTGACTACCACAGTTCTCCCCTTGTGCCCATGAATACTGTCCTGTGACCGTTCAGGGATCCAGGCCCCTTCTTCCTCTTCTCCAATCCTTTCTCATGCTGTACCTGATTCCACTGTCATGGCTGACCTAGAGTGATGGAGTCTTGCCCACAGCAAGCCTCACCACTGCACAAGAGAAGAGAGAGAATCCCTCTTCTAGACCACACTGTTCACCCCAGGATTGCCAACAATCTCATTGCAGTGCCCTGGGGAGGCAGGGCACTGGTGAATTTGACAGAGGGGCCAATCAGACAGAGAAGTCTATCAGATCTTTGTGGGCCACAAACAGCAACTGTGCATGTTGTCCACACACTGCTTTCTTTCCAACAAGCTAAGCACCCCCATCCAACCATTGGGCCAATCATCCCTAGAAGTCGTATAATAAACCCTCTTGCACCTTATTATACCATTTTAGTTATGGGACTAGGATTGGAGAGACCCCAATCATACAGAAAAAAAAGATGAGGCCTAGGGAGGGCAAGAAACTAGAATCAGAGGTGACAATGTCCACAGGAGCGTGAGCCCATACTAGAGTTTGTTGAGAGAAGACTCTAAGGCAAGGGCACTGGTAGGTAGAGGAGCTCCGTGGAAAGACTTGCTGGGTTCCTGGAGCCTTCGGGTGTGTTTAGGAGATATGGGGAAGGATTCTTTTTAAATCTTTTAAATCCTTGGAATCTTCAAGCTTGGGAGGGCAGCATTCAGCACAGGTGGCTAGAGACTAGAAAGCCTGTTGTAGTGGGAAGTCCAACTAGTGGGGCAGCAGTGAGGGAGGATGGGAGGACACTTTGACAGCTCCAGACTGAACTAGTATGTGCTGTAGTCTAAGTCCTCTTCTGAGCAAGTGTCACTAGATTTCTTCAGAGCCAATGCATAGTCCACCCCTAGCCAGGTGGTCCTGGAGCTGAGCTAGAGGTATATCAGCTGTTTGGGTAGGGACTCTCAAGTGGTGGGGGTGTCCCAGTACCCAGGACCACAGCTGACCACCTCTCTATCCCTCTCCCACTAGAACTGAGCATCCAGGAAACATTGGATATGTCAACATCCATTTACAACTGTATCTTAAATACATCTTCAGTGAGGGACGTAAAGTCAAATGTGGAACAAATTGGATCATCCCATGCAGGATAGAGAGGAGAGTTACTCTGCCTTGGGCATCTCATGACATCAGGCTAGGGTCTGTTACCTGTACTCCAGATCACCTGGAGTAATGTGTAAATAGTGTATATAAAAAATATAACCTTTAATTTTAATATTAAAATGATTTCAAAAATAGCATGGTCATCATTTTGTTCTTTTAATTGCTGTGTTAATAATGAGACAGAGAATCACATTTTATGTTGAAATAAGAAATCTTGCAGATTTTTCAGACTTTTTGTGCAGAATTATGAAGGGCCAGTCTCCTTGTCAGACATGCTGAAGGAAACACACTTCCACCTTGCCCAGAGAACGTGTTTGTTTCGGGATCATTAAATTGGGTGAGGGACACAGGCCCCTCCTGACTCCTAGACTAGAGGTTGTAGGTGCTGTTGCAGAGCCTAGAACATCCACTGGAATTTGGTGTCTTTAAAAATAGCATTTGCTAAGGAAATGATTGAGGGGGAAGGACTGGGTTCAGTAAGCAACCATTAAGGAGGTTGAGGGAGGGAATCAGACTCAACAATGTGAGGACACAGTTATCAGGGGAGGCTTCACAAAGGGAGACACTGCTGAAGTTCAGCAATAGGTAAATAGTAAAACCATAACCGCATTTCTTAAAGACAAATAAATTCACAAATCTACCAAAGAAAACAAAGAGGAAACATGAAAATATCTGGGATAAAAGAGACATCACAAATGGCGTATCTATTTAGAGGCTAATAGAATATAACAGATAGTTTTATGTTCATAAATCCAACAACAGATTCAGAAAGTTCTTCAAAGATATAATTTACCATAGCTCACTAAAGAGTAACTGGATAAGTGAACAATCCTATATCTATTTAATGAATTTATAGTTAAGAATCTATGGACAAAGAAAACACAAGGCACAACTTCGTTGATAAGTTATACATATATGGAATCATATATATATATAGAAATCACACATATATGGAAACTTAATATCGCTACATAAAATATTCCAGAAAGTGGAAATCACAGGAGAAGTTATTCCTCAACTCAATTTTCTTGAGATTACCGAGCTCATTTGGACAAAATCAACACAATGCCAAAATGAGAGAGAGCACTGTAAGGAGAAGAAACCAGAGGTCGATACTCCTCCTAGTGCAGAGGAGAGGTTCTCAACAAAATCTCCACAAAGGGACCCCACAAATATATCAGCAGGATATGAAGTCATAGCAAATAGGGTTAATATGGGAATGCAAGACTGTTTCAATACTCAAAAGTGAGCTCGAGTGTATATATCCTTATCAGTACACTGAAGAAGAAAGTCATATGATCCTCTCAACAGGTACAGAACAAAGTTGAACCCAATGCAAATTCCAAGCGGAATGAAAACACTCCACAAAACAGGATTAGAAAAGATTTTCCTTAACCAATTCCACAGTTTACATTTAAGACTGAATTGACTCTAGGCATTGAGATTCCCACCTATAATCCCAGCACTTCAGGAGGCAGGAGGATCTCAGTTCAAGGCCTGCTCAGGCAAGGGTAGTGGCAAAGTCCTGTCTCAAACACAAAACAAAAATGAAATGGCTACAGGTGTACCTCCCAATACAGCACTTGCCTAACATCTGCAAGGCTCTGGGTTCAATCCACAGTACCCCAAGAAAAGATTGAATTGAGAGATTTGGCTTATTATTTTTCCCCACACTGGTGACCCTGCCAAGATAAATTATTTTCAAACTATTTTTATGTAATTAACAATCTTCCCAAAATTCCAGGGTATGCCATAATCAAATTCTGCTTGAACTGAAGTAATATGAAGTGAAATTAAGCCAAGTCTTGTTTATACCTCTAGTATCAAGTGCAATGTTTGATAAGTGGTAAGCATTCCCTTGGAAATTAATTTGGAAAGCCATCTATCTTTTATTGCATGTAAATCATTTTTATGCTTGAGAATTTATCAAAGTAAGAAAAGAAATAGAAATAGCCAGAGATTGGGAACACCAATGTTCAAGGCCGACCTGGACAAATGAGTTTACTGTAACCCCAGTTACAAATTAGGATCACAGTGCAAGACCAGCCTGAGCAAAAAAGCATGAGAGACTCTCTGAAATACAACTAAAGAAAAACAGCTGGCAGTGTGGCTGAAGTGAGTGCAGGGTCCTATGTTCAAAACCCCATACTGCCAAAAAAATAACTAAAGCAAGAACTCACAGGTTATTTGCACCCCTGTGCTCATAGCAACATTCTTGACTATGACCAAAGGGGGAAACAACCCAAGTGGCCATGAATGGATGAAGAATGGTGAAAAAAGTGTGATCTATGTATCCAGAGGGATACCATCTATCCTTAAAAAGGAATGACATTCTGACACACAGTGCCATGTGTTAGAAGTTTGAACACATGCTAAGTCAACTAAGCCAGATACAAAGTGACCGCCCTCTATGATTCTACCTTGGTGCGGACCTCACAGGGTGCACCAGAGATTTTGGAGTTCGGGGAATGTGCAGAGCATGTAGGAAATGCTGGCTGGTGACACAGCTGGATACTGTGTAGCTATACAGCATGATTGGTGATTATCTCATATGCTCACATCATGGAATTATGTGGTCTAAATATACAAAATAGTAATCATAAACAAGCTTGAGAAATGAAAAATCTTTATTTTTTACAAAAGTTTTCATAAATGCATCTTTTATATGCATGCTATTATAACAAAGCAAATGAAAATATACGGTTAAGATATTTCTATGCAAATGTAAAAAGTAATATTCTAATCCCCCCAATTTTTAAAAATTGAAAGTAGAATAAGCAATTCTTCAAAAAATAGCCATTTCCCCGCATGCAATCATCACAATGGTTTAACAGGGAAAATTAAAAGAATCAGTCAAATGAATGTTTAATGCCACTGTCAACTCATGAATACCCTTTGCATGTGGGACCAGGTTTAGAAACTTGTGTTCCAAGTATTAGCTATTGCCTCTGTGTTACAACCAGTAACGTGGACTCATGGAAGAGTTTCCCCTTCAGGGTTTGGTTCTCGCCTGGATGCTAGTGTCATTCTTAATGCAGACACACAGCAAGATAATGCAGCACACATGAGAAAAAATTTACATGACTAGGATCCTTTTTACTTCTCATTTAAATGCTTCCTTAAAATAAACACTGGCAAGAAAATACAGCTAACTTACACTTTACCAATTTAATACATGATTATTCATTCTTTTTTTCCTGAGATATTAAGTTTGCAAGTTTGTTTTCATGCAAAAATACATTTCCCATTCTTTACATTCATTTTGTAATATTTTATATTTTAAACAACTATATCATATTTGTGCTTTATACATTTGGAACATAAAGAACAATTTATTTTCTTTATGGAAAAATTAGAGATTGTTGGTTTTTTGATGCAATCAAATTAAGTGCTGACTTCAAGTTGCTGAAACATTTCCTGATTGTAAAAATTGCAATGGAAATTTGTTTTTTCTCATACTTGTAGTTTCACCTAAATTTCAAATGAAAGTGACTTGTATATGTGAGGAAGTCACGGCATGGTTAATCCTTGGACTTGGGAATTTGAGTGCCCAATATACAGAGCTCAGCGTACTACTTCACCTGGCTAGAGACTCCTATTCCATCTGGAGAGGGAGTCTCAGTATTACATAAAGATATCTTTTATGACAAAAGGAAAAATATTTGTGTATATCCGATTTTGTAATACACACAAAAGGATTGATTTGTAAAATGTGAGAATAACATACTTGAAAGAGAAACAGGTAAAAAGGCCAAACATTCAATCATAGTTATGCTTAAGGAACCAATTTTCTATAACACCTCTAAACTTAGACAGGATGTAATACCCTTGGCTCTTGAGTAAATAGTCTTTTTCCATAGTGGTGAAAGTGAAAAGCAATTTCCCCAAAAAAACTAAGGCTGGGAAATCTGGAGCAAACGGGATTTTTCCATTAATGCATGCTATCTCATTTTCCCTTTACTACAGAGCATTAGACTGACATGCAATGTATTTAGGGTCCATGGTTTGCTTTTCTTGGCATATCTGCACTAATCCATTCACTGGTACAAATGTGATTATTTACATACAGTTCAGGAAGTCCAGTAGAAACCTAAGATCTTTTGGTGACAACCTTAAGTTGTCCATAATTAATCATTTCTAAGTAGTATGAGGTATAAATACAATCAAAATAAGTTTTAATAATTTTCTTGAGTTACATTATTTTAAATTCTTTTGGAAGCAGGCTTGGTGGAGAGGAGGCTGAGGTGGGAGGATGTTGAGTTCAAGGTCAGTCTGGATTACACAGTGAGATCAAGACAAGCCTGAGCTACACAGTGAGACTGCCTCAAAAAACCAAGGGTTGCAAATGTAAGTCAGGTAGTATGCTCGCCTAGCATGTGCAAGGCCTTGGGTTTGAATCCCTGCCCTCAAAAAAGTAGTTCTTTTAGAATGAAAGCCAACTATGAAATTTTAGTCACGTGTAAGGACAATGTAAAGCTACTTGCCCTTAAAATAGTATGAACTCCCAATTCAGGTAATGAGTTTCACTTTTAATTGGTCAAATATGTAAGTAAGTATTTAAAAAGTTGGTGTTATACAAATGTGACCTTGGACATGGTATGTGCTTAGCTCAGAAATGCTTTTAAAAACTGATGTGTACAGAGCTGGGGATGTAGTTTAGTGGTAAGGCACTTGCCTATCATGGGCAAGGCCCTGTGTTCAATCTCTAGCACTGTAAAAATCAAGAGAAATTAATGTGCACACAACTAGCTCGTCAAATTTAAAAGGGCAACAGTGGGTCTTCAGAGCGACATGCCCAAGGTATATGTAAAATATGGACTAAATAATTTAATGAACTTGTGGTCCACTTTTGCCGAGTCATCCCTAGGCCCCCGTGATGAAGAGGGTTTTACCTGCCAACGTTCAATGATGGTTCCGACTTCTTCCAGGGCTTTTGTACTGCAAACTGAGCACATGTAGTTTTGAATGAACATGTGAATCACACGTGTGCTGTCCATGTGCTCTCATCCCTAGAGAAGAAAAACACATTCCTGCTGCACAGTCTATAGCTTGGAACTGAACAGCTATCCACGGAATCAGAGCTTTTGTCATATCAAACTGTTGGCATCCAATGTGTGTGTGTGTAAATACAGATGCAAGAAAGGAGTTTATGGTTAAACCTAGGAGCATTTAAAGACTCTAGAAATGGAATTATGCCATTAGAAAATATTTCTCTATGATAGACCGATAACGTGTTCCAGGGGGATTGTGAAGAGAGTCTTCAAAATGTCTTTGAAAAAATTATTTTCTTTGGAAATAACATCTACCCCTCCCCACGACCTGCCTTGATAGTCTTATTGAAAGACAGTGAAGTTGTTCAGAATTACAGCCATACTGAGAATGGAAGAGGGGAAGACTTCTTCAAGGAACATAGGTACGTTAATTGCTGCCCACCCTGAGAAATAACTGAATTCTCCTCCCAAGTCTCCACCAAGTTCCATTCACTGTAAAGTCAACAGACATTGTTCAAAATTCATTATGGTCAGAAGTCCATGAATATCTACACACTATCCTTGAGTAGTTTTACATTACATTTTATAGGTAGCTCCTGAAGATTTCAATGAACTTTATATGAGAAAACATACTGAAAGATCTTTGTAAGTTGCTATACAAATATAACATTTGTTTTAGGAATATCTGAATTTACATTTTTCATGAATAAAAGTAAAACTCAGAGAGAAGACTTTTTCTCATTAATCAGGATTGTTATGGTTAAGGAATCTGAAGTCAAGTAGAATGTGAGTTATGTTTTGTTTTATTGTGATTCTGTACACCTTTTCATTTTTAAATCTGATTTAACTGTGATTTTGACAATCAGTTATTGAATGAGGTAGTCCACATTGTCTAGATATTCACTGTAGTGTGTTATTCCACAAATAATTAAGTACAATGTATCAGTCGTGTTTTTTCTCCTTTGTGTTTAATAGGAATTCTGTGAACATTGAGAATATATTACTTTTAGTGGTACACAGTTCTTGATTTTCACATTGCCATTTGTGGTATTTTTAGCAGCTTGCTACAATATCATTTTAATAAAAATAAAGTGTACTTGGTGATGATAGAGAAAATATTGTTAAAGACCTCTTGGGACAGGGAAAGGCTCGATCAAAAAATCAGATGCATATTCATTTCCAGCTGTGTCATTTGACTTATGACTTTCAAGAATTACTGTGATGTTGCTGCCCAGCCCGTCACACCGAGAACTTTCCTTGAGCTTCACATGGAGATGGAGTAAAGCTCTTCTATTTGTTTTCTGAAGTACTCTCTCAGCTCTGGTCTCTTAGCCTTTAGTGTTGGTGTCAGCAGGCCATTTTGAACTGAGAACATGTCACAATGGATGTGAATGGCTTTAACCTAAAAACCAAATGCAGAATACATCTTTCACAAAAACCAAACACAGCATTCAATAGCATACGTAACAGCTAAGTCAAAATTAGGTGAATAAACATTTTAGCCCATTTGAGAAATCTAAAGGCTACCCAAACTTTTCCCTTCCTACTTAATCATTTAGCAAGTCAACAGAAATAAACTCACTGTTTACTCTGTGTCAAGCACTGAGACTATCATCCCCTGCCATCAGGGAGTACACATTCGTATCCAACAGAGCCAACTGAGAGACGCTGGGCAAGTATTAGTACAGGATGCACAGGATGAAGGGCACTTCATCCATAACTGAGTTATGGTAGGGGAAAGGAAGAAGCAGTCAGGAAGACTTCCCAAATCAAGTGAGTGCTTAAAAAAAAATGAGTAATAGGCAGTTACCAAAGAGGGAGAGGTGAGTGGAAAAGGACCTCATAGGCAGAGGCAACCCTAAGAACAAGGCCAAGAGGTGCAAAAAAGAAATGCAAGTAGCTTCTTGTTGTTACATAAAATAGGAGGTAAAGTGCGTAACAAACAAAGCTGAAGTGGTAGATTGGCCAGTGGTAGAGGACCTCAAACTCTGTTCTAAAAACAACAGGGGGGGGCTACAGATATTTATACACAGTGATGGCATGGCTGAATATACATTGTAGAAAGATGCTTTGGGGGAAAATTAAGACTGGAAGCATCTGGGCCAACTCATCAGAGAGACGATAAGGACCTATACTTAGGGCAGTGGCAGAGACAGAGACAAGTAAATAGTTTTAAAGGATTCAGAGATAAATGGACATGGAAAATGGAAAGATGGAAAGTCTAGATCTTTAAGGACCTGCACCTACCTGGGACCATTTATCTTTCAACTACTTATGCACAGGTGGAAAAACTCAATCCAATGTGTTTCAGACGCTGTAAGGTTTTTTTCTGCTAGAACTGACAGCACTTTTTATATACTACCTAAGCCAGGTTTTGGTAGGACTCATTGAAAAGGAATACCTGAGTTGAACTCTGAAGGATACGTAGACTTTGGCAAGATGAAGATAGCAAGAGGGAGCGGGAGTGGCTGCTCTATGTCCTGAGCAGAAGAGTGTACTCAGGCAGAGGTAACATGTGCCAAACATGTCCAGGACATTGCAAGTGTAGGCTGAAAGCAGATGGCACAAATGACAAAGAAAGTGATGACACTGGAAAGATTGGCCAAATTATAAAAGATCAACATACCAAGCTACTGGGTTTAGACATGACTTTTTAGGCACTAAGCTCTTTGAAAAGATTCCTCTGTTAAGAATGGACTGATGTGGGGTGAGAAGCTGAATGACCATCTGTGAGCTGGGCTATGAATTGGCTATGGGGATAGAAATAGACTTTGGACTTTGGGGGTAGAAAGGACCAGGCTTAGCAACTGGTTTGAGTAAGAAGGAGAGGGAGGGAGGGAGTAAGGGAGGGTAGGGAGGGAGAGAGAGACAGGGAGGGGGAGAGAGAGAGAGAGAGAGAGAGAGAGAGAGAGAGAGAGAGAGAGAGAGAGAGGGAGAGAGAGAGTGAGAACAGCTCCACTATCAGCTTAGACACTAAGATGTCAGAAACTGGAGCAGAAAGATTTTTTGAAGGCAGGAAGATCAAGCATTCACATTAAGCTTGGAAGGTTTCTGAGACAACCACGTGGACTTTGGGCATCAGATTTATTAGTCTAGAAGACAAAACTGCAGCCTGGGCTTGAGACAGGGAAAGAGTGACCTGCGGGGTAGAAAAGATTCTGCGTGTTAGAAAAGCTAGGAGAATAAGACTGAGAGGGCACAGTCAGAGGCTGCTGTGCTATGAGAACTGTTTATAAGGTCCCATGGTCACAATCTAGAAATACCTTATTTCAAAAATCAACATGCATAAATAGTTGTCAATGTGTCAATTAAGGGCTGTTTTCAGAGTCTCTGATGCTAACAGCCCAGCATCCTGGCAGGTGGGTATTTAAAGATGACAAGGAATTCTTCACTTGGAAAATGCTCCATTACATTTACTGATTCTTCAGATTAAAAACTCAATATGCAAAGAAGATCCCTAAAATAGCTATACTTCCAACTTAGAAAAAAAAAAAAACCTCTAACAAAAAAAATTCTAACAAATTCTGGCACTTCACCTATATTTCTAATTAAAGAATATCTAAAGAATTTCTAATTAAAGAATATGAAAGTTTTCAAAAGAGCACAGCATTAATAAATCAGGTTCATGTTTGTCTCTAAGAAATTTGTCCAAAGGAAGGATTGCCTTTTCCCTTACAGTAGCTTATTTCTGCAATAAGAACGGCATTTTTAAGGGGTTCACTTATGTTGGGGATGGGGCAAATTCTATGCTAAAACTGCAGCTAGGATTATAGGAGCTGCCTTGATTTTACTTCACATTTTGGAAGGATTTCTACCTGCATAACCCCATCTTAACAATTGGAATTCCAAGACTCTTGGTTAAAGAGGGTATCATGAACTATTTCAAAATTAATTTAAGTTCTCAAAAAGTGTTACATTTGAAAATTCTCTCAGTGTGCCTGATATTCAAAGAGGCACATATTTGGGCAAGAATGGGAGTAATACTCTTTGTACTCTATGGAATGTTCTTTCCCCCTTATTTGTCATTATTAAACATATATCATCCTAGGAAACAGTTCCCAAGGGAAAAGCTTAGTGCATGCACTGAAGATGAGGGAATATACAGGGGTTGCTGCTGGGGGTGGTGTGACATGAGGTGAGGGGAAGAGTGGAGATGTGGAAGGGGAGGAAGATGAGGTGGGGAGAGGCAGAGTTTGGTGGAGATGAGGTGGAGGAGGGGTGAGGCAAGTTAGTCAGGTGCTTAGGGATGAGGGGGATGTGAAGGGGTGATAGCTCAAGCCCTAAACCAACCATAGCAGCACCATTCAACTTTTATATAAGATTTTATCTAGGTTCTACTTTTAAAAGTTTGGAAATGATTATATGGTGTAAAATTAATTAGCTTGAAGAAAACATGAACACAGTCTAAATCAAAATGAATCCTAGATACAGTGATTCAGTATAGTACTAACACATAAATGAAAAACCCTCAGCTTTAAAAAAAAGTCTATTCTCGTAGACACCCAATCAACATAGACTTTTGGCAATAGGAAACCATCTAACCAACTCCTTTTTATGAAATTAGTAGCAATTTTAAAAAGGAGACACAAATGCTGGAATACCGCTTCTAGAGTCTTTGCATCCTAGATTTCAGCTATATTCCCGACAGAATGTGAAGAACGAGAGTCTATGTCCGATTACTGCTGTAATTGGGATGAGGTCTGTGTTCAGTCCAGGGACTTGGAGTGGACACTATTGAAAATGTACTAGTGACAGCAGAAGCTACAAAATATACAGTCCAGGAAAGATGGCCGTCATAGAGAGAGCTAGGAATGCTGTTTAGATGGTGAGTAGAATGTGAAAGAACACCAACTTGGAAGGAAAGAACTGCACATGCAGACTGAGTATCTGCCACACCAGCTACCTGGGGCATATTCAAAGGGCAGTTCACATGCTGTCTACCAAACAGTTCTGCTTGAAGAGAGACCCTACCATCAAATCCAGCCTTGCAGAAGGCCAATTGAGCAGCATGAGCTCAGCTCCCCTTTAGTACTTGAGTAAGTCAGAGATACCGATGCCTGTCCCTGTTCCTGGCTGGGCCCATTTAAATTCTTTCACAAAATACCTACACCATCAGCTTGAGTGACCAAAAGTCTAGGAAGTAAATGGAAAACAACTGAGTTGTATCAGTTGCTTAACACATACCTTCACTGTAGGCCCCAAATCTATACTTTTTTTTTCAGAAGTGAATCAACAATAAAACACACTTTCATTTTCCATAACTATAAGCTTTCTCATAAAAACAAGCTGTCTAATTTAGAGCCTATAAAAAGTATGAGAATCCTTATTCTTCATTTATGTCAATCACACCATGATACTGGCTTTCCAAATTTTAATGCGTTTTTGTTGGAGAAAGAAGGAAATGCTTAATGTTAGCTTCCTTTCTTGAGACCACATTTTTGTTACTGAAAAGACTGTATAGAGATTTTTTGCTTAAATTTTGAAAATTAATTGGAGTAAAATACCTCAAAAGTCTCCATTTATGTCAACCCGTAAAAGCATAATTTTGAAGAAATACAAAGTATTTTAAGGTTTTCAAAGGTGTTAGTCAATGAAATATATTGAACTCAATATTGCTTGTAAGTAATAAACACAAAGCAAATAATTTAGGATGGAAGAGATAAAGTAAAAAACTAAAACATTGAAATTAATTAGGGAAATGATCAATTCATTTCTGATTTAAAGGCAAATTGGTTAGTGTTCATATGTATTAATAAGAGGAAATACAATACAAAACTGGTAGTGAGGGCTTCACTATTAAAATTTAAAAACAAATCTATCAAGTACCCATACAAATTAATAAGCAAACAAATGTCAAGAAAAATTATAAATCCTGGTTAAATATACTTGAATACTTATCAGCCACCTACATATTTTAATTATTGATGGAATTGTTGCAAATGCTTCCTATTTACTTATCAAAATATATTTTCCAAAGAAATTAATAATGGTTGGCCTAGTTCTAGGAATTATATGTTTCTGGAAATTATATTTTAGTAAATCAATTGTTTTCTAATTAAAAGTTCAATGCAAGGCAACCCAGCCCAGTAGACTTGAACTTCTAAAGCTTCTGTGGAAAGACTTGAACTCTGTGTGTGTGTGTGTGTGTGTGTGTGTGTTTAGAGTTAAGCCTTCACTGACTATTCATTTTTGAGGAGAGAAAAGGACACGCTGAGAAGGACACGCTGAGGACATGCTGAGACTGGATCGTGGATTAACTGAACAACTTATGTTGAGCTCTGGCTCACAGCTGGGAGTACACCCTCCTCAGGCATGAAGCCTGGTGTTTTCTCTTCTGTGGTCAGTTGAGGGCACACACCACTGTAAAGGGGAGGATGCCACAAAGCAACAAAGAGGACAATGAAAACAAGAAAATCAAGAGGTGACAACCTTGGCAATAAAACTAAAGATCTCTGAATGCCACATGACTTCCCTGCATTTGAGGTCACCATGGTAAGGATAGATCATTAGAGCAGAAATTCTGGTTAAGGCATGCGGAAGTCAAGATCACTTCTCTCATTATGAAAGCAAAGGCTGACACTAGCAACTTGTCCTAACCCCAGCAGAGGGCACACAGGCCTTGGGAATGTTCACAATGCTCAAGGATGTCCACAAGTGCATACTTAGGCTACTGACAGCTGCCCTTCAAATCACCACACAGGCCCAGATCACCTGGGTCTGCGATCACTCATCTGTGGCTGTGCACTACATGGTAACATATGATCCAGTCACACAACCCCCATTAAGGAAAGACAATGAAATCAGTTCTACCAAATTTGACATTTTAAATAGTTATTATGCAAAATAAATCTTTCATTCAGAAAGATACATGTAAAGTTTACTGAATACCTCAGATTTTAAAAGTTTTTTATATAAAGGTCCCGGCTTTAATTGCCCTAAAACATACTGACTGACAAAGGTAAAGCCGTGTTCCTCAAACTGTATTAATGTAAACACCTATTTCAAAAGAAAAAAAAAATTCTTAGATCTTGAAACAATGTTCAGATTTTTTCAGTTTGAAATTAAGAAATTAAAATCTTAACGTTTGGAAATGTTTTTTTAAATGCAAATTAAAATATTATAAGAATTTTGTGTTTAAAACTGAGTTTAAAATGTTTTTAGGTTATTATAAATAAACATACAAAATCATAAAATTCTCAAAAGCCTTGCCAACTCCTTACACTATATTTGAGGGAACAAACTTTTATGATAAACGATTCTTATGAAATGGTTATTTTATGAAAACAATTATTTTCAATACAAAGAAAAACACTTTAAAACAGTATTCTCACTATTTTTCTGCTCAAAGAGTTTTTCTCTGAATTTTTCCTAAAGAGGATGAGTGAATAGTACATGTGAGTAGGACCAAGCGTGCTTCTGGACTGTGACCATCAGAACCCCAGCCCTTGGAAAACTAAACATGTTAGAGGACTCCCTGTCCTCTCCCCTCAGGTTCTTTGTTTGCTCTTTGTAGGAGGCTCTCTGGGCTGACAGATCACTGGCCAAAGGGAAGAACCCAATCTTCCCAGACCGCCTCACAAGTAAGCTCTCCCACTGCAGCCAAGAAGTCAGTCCCAATAAAGTAAAAATAAGATAGGGCTCTGTTGTGGAGCTCGGCAGGCACCTCAGTAGACAGACCAGGTTCACATGACCCATTAGTGACGGTGAGGGTAAGATTTCAGTCTTATGAATGTCTGTGACTCTAAGGACAAGTGCAGCCTCACTCATCCAATGACCTATTTTAGTTCAGGAGCAAGCAGTTGCAGTCAGCCTGAAACAGGCCTTCAGGGGTCTCCTGGTACACAGCCTGCTAGCCGGTCACACCATAAAGGGAGGGAATCTAGGTCAGGGTCACCACAGTTTAAGGTCATTTTTATCACTAACTAAAGGACTAAAATGTGTATAGGGAAGGTAATAATTACCTGTTCAAAAGAATGGAGTCCACTTTCTTTTCCTAACCTCACCATATCATCCAAAATGGCTTTCTTCAGCTCCTGAATTGAAGCACATAAGTGAAATGGTAAGAACACATTGCAGAATGGGGTAGAGGAAACCATGCATTTTGAGCAAAGTGTGACCTGTGTTGTATAGACATGTGCTTCCTCCCACTTAGACTGGCATTCCAGCTGCAGGCCTCTCAGGAAGCACACAATTTTTTTAAAGCATGGTGAGTGTTGCCTCCTCCAGATGAAGCTAGGGCCCAGTGAAAGAAGTGGGGTCTATGGCAGCTGCTGAGAAACAGGCCAACAGATGAAGGGCTGATGCTGAGTCAGAGAACAGAGGTCCTCCTCCTACACATGTCATAAAAAGGTTTCACAGAGGTGGGAATGGTGACTGCTCTAAGCAGGAAGAACCGTCACTGCCTCAATTCCCTTACTATCTCTGTAAACTCAGTGCACAACAAATGCACCTTCTACTCGGTGAGAGTGTGGCCAGTGAGTCAGAAAACCTGTGCTCACATTGACTCTGCTGGTAGCCAGGTGTATGGTTGTGGGCAAGTCATCTCCCCCTTGGACTACTGTCCTCCAAGCTGCAAGAAAATAAGGCTGGAAAAACTTTCTGTGATGACTCCTGGCTTGAAAATCCAATTGCTTATCAAACTTCTAAGAAGAAATATGAATTTCTTCAACAACAACAAAAAGACAAATCTCTGGTTTAGGGCTTCTACCATGTATAAAGTAATATTAGAAATTCCCTATGTCTTCAGATTTCACTGACTACAGACTTTCTGCTCTCTCATTCCATGGTATCATAAAATGCTCAGCAACTTTTGAGAACACAGCCTTGAGATACCAACCTTATTCATACAGAGCTCTGCAAATGGCCCTTCAATTCCTCTCTTCTGGGCCCAGGAGGGCATGACTTCAGGATCAGGCACTACAATGCCCACCAAAAAGGCCTGCAATGCCCACCAAAGGAAACACAGTCATGACAAAAGCTCTAAAGTGGTTAGTTGTGGTCCAGCTTTAAAAATACTCTCTTGGTATTCTCAGACTCCACCCTTTTCTAAAAATAAGCATATGCTTATGAAACATTTGTTCATATGTTACAAAACATTTCCACCAAATATATCAGACATTCTTGGCTGTTTATTTTCTGATGTATCCCCTAACTTTTTTTCTGGGGGGGGAGAAGATTTAAAGACATCAAGAATCAGTAAAATTTGATTGATAGTCACCTTTGATGTTCATGCCAGTCTTTTAGGATGGTAATCAAACAACTCTTGACCCAAATTCTATGAACCAAAACACATTTCCCAGGACTTACAAACCATCTTGAAATTCTTACATCTATATAGTACTCATTCATAAAGAACTCTGTTTTAATTTTATAGCATTTTCTTCAAAAATAATTTAGTATTTATGCATATTATATATATATACACAAAGATAGCACAGAATAGATTTAATCTTTGATATCAAAGAATATATTCGTGATCTTTCTACCTTCAGCATAAGGGATATTGACAGCCAAAGAAGTACAAATCTCCTTCAAATAATTTAATCTTAATAAGCAATATTATCATCAGTACCATTGTTTGCAATACTATACCCTCTTATCTGTAAAGCTCATTTGCACATTAAAATCAAAACTGGGGTTGGGGGTGTGGCTCAGTGGTAGAGAGTTAGCCTAGCATGTACAAGGACCTGGGTTCACAAAAGAGGGAAAAAAGAAAGGAAGGAAGGGAGGGAGGGAGGAAAGAAGGAAGGAAGGAAGAGAAAGAAATCATTAAGAGCAGAAATCCTGAAGTTTTATTTAGCATCTTACCTCAAAAATCCCTTGCAGAAGTAAAGTGGAGCAACAGGTAAATGTGGGAATTTATTACCAGTAGTAACAAAACAACTTCAAGCACCTTATTTGATCTAACTGCAATTTAGGTAATTAAGACTTCTCCCTTAGAAAGGACTTTTCTCTTTTGATTTAAAATGGATGGAAGAATCCTGGTGTCTGATTGGAGATCAATGTTTAATCTGGAGTTTTCAGCAGGTCACTAGGTGTGGGAGGTCTAAAGCATGGGGACCTCACCTTTAAGCTGTCCCCATGGACATAGATTTGTGCCACAGGTTCACTCCGGACATAGATGTTCTCAATCTTCTCCGGGGCAACATATTCTCCCTGAGCAAGTTTAAATATGTGCTTTTTCCGATCAATAATTTTAAGAGTTCCTTCCTGTGGAGTTAGACAGACAACTTCCTATGAAGATGATGCTCCCAAGCCCAAGCCCCTCACCCTCTCCACTCCAGTACTGATCCCAAGAGACTCTTGGGGTGGGGCAGTGAGTTCTGATTCCATTGGCCCCAAGGATGTTCACCTTCCCAAAATCTAGCCATTTTGAATTCCTGGGTGATTAGGGACCTTCTTCCTTTGACTCAGCCCTTTTCCTGGCCTCTACTGACAAGGCTACTGGGGTAACCACCCCTACTGCTGTCTGAGCTCCTGGTCAGACCTCTCCTTAGAGCTCCCAGACCTCACCACCCTCCAAATGCTATAGAGGGCATAGAGGCTGCCTGTCCTCCAAAATGCACCCCACCCTGAATGAGGCTCATTATTGTCTGCCCCCCACCACCAAAGTCTGTCTCAGCCAGGAGCCCCAAACCTGGCTTTGCTGTTTAACTTTCCTGGGGTCTCTAGCAGTCAGGCCATCCATTCTCACTCGCAAATCCACCTCTCACACACCTCCTCCTTCCATCAAAACTACATCCTGAGCAGACTCCTGCATACACTGTGTCCCCACTCCATCTGTTTGATCCACCAAAGCCAGAGTAATCTCTCCAGAAGAAAAAACAAGCAAGCCCTGCTCTGCTCAAAACCTAAGGGCGACATTAGGCATCTTCCCTGCACTAGCTTCTTTGGACTTCATGGAATCGCATGATCTGGGTGTTATCCCATTTCACCAATGAGGAGCAGATAGGTTAGCTAACTCTCCCAAAGCCATAGAGCTAGGAAATGGGGTAATTGGGATTTGAATCTAGGTTTCTGAAGATTATGCCCTTCCTTGATTTATCTAATACTACAAAATAATTTTTAAAAACACAAATATCTTTGGGCAGGGTGGTACTGGGGCTTGAACTCAGGGCCTTGTGTTTGCAAGGCAAGCACTCCACCACTTGAACCATAATCCTAGTCCAGAAAGCACAAGTATCTTTATAGATAATTGCTACCTAAATTTCAAGAAGAAATTGTTCAAACTTTGCACATACTCTTCCAGAAAACAGGGAAGAGAAAGCACCCACTCACCAACTCTTTCAATAAGTTAATACCAAAATATATTAGAGTTGTATATAAAAGGAAAATTGTAGATTCATCTCAATTATGACTATAAATGGAAAGGCCAAACACAATTTTTAGAAAAACGATATGAAAAAAAAATCTCATGATGGCTCAGATGAACTTTTCTGCCAGGAATACGATTTTCCTTACATGAGAAATAGAGAGAGAATAAACATTTATTCCAAAAGTTGTAATGCGATTTTAATTAAAATTCAACAGTCATTTAAAAATGAGAGTAACTTTATAAACGGACTCCATAGGCTGTCTGCCACTCTCTGTGGCTCTGTGCCCAAGCATGACACCAGCTGCTTCTCGCAATACACAGCAGAGCAGGTATTTCATTCAAGTTCAGAGCATCAGCAGTAGATTAGGGTTTTATGGACTCTGAGCTTTTGCCATTTTGAGGGCCTTCTTTAAGAAAAATAATACAAAATGAAGTGTAGGGCCTTGGAAAGAGTTGATGCAAGTGAGGGTCCCTGAAGCCCAAGCTTTCTTAGCTGATGGGACCATTGTCCCTCTGCAGGTGTCCAGGACCTGCTGGTCTCTCTGGCCTCTCTCTCTGCACTGTGAGCCTGTAGTTGGAACAGCTTGCCTTATACCCCTAGTATCTCTACTCAGCATGTGTTATGTATTTCCCTGGCCTAACTGTCCTTCCCACTCTCTCCTGTCCTCTTGGAACATGGCTTGTCCTGACACTTGGCTCTGGGATGCCTCTCCCCAGGTGGGTGTCTCCCTATCCCCCTCAGGCTCATACCCGTTACATTGGGTGAGAAATTGTCAAAAGATGCATGCCCTCCCGAGCAGAGTCCCTGACCCAGGGCACACACTGAGGACACATGTCCTTCCCTGCCACAAACATTAAGGTTTTGGGAAGGGAGGCACACAGATGTAAGCAGGGGCGAATTGGCTTGCCAGCCCACAGAGCCCCTGGGAGGGTCCTACATCATTCATGCATCTAATAACTCAATGCTTCATATCCAACCAAGACGTAGCAATGCCCTAGAGACACAGAAGAGGTTCTCTGGAGGCAGGGTCTCTCCATGGCAGCGACAGAGCCTTCTTCTGGTCAAAGCATTCATCAAGTGTCTCCTACATACGAGGCACTGTGCTAGACAGGCATAACGTCACTTATTCCTCAGGACAGTAACTGCAGAGGCAAGCCATGTGATTGTCCCCATTTTAAAAATGAGAGAATGAAGTAAATTAGTTTGGGCTAAAAGTTGGGAGCCACAGCCAAAATGCTCTGAAGGTTTTGCATCAGTGTAGAACCCAAGGGAGAGAGAGGTTTTGCTCAAGGTAACAAGGTAACAAGGGCACAGGTGAAAGTGACTGAAGCATCCTCTGCCCAGATCAAGCTCTTCCCTCTCAACTGGGGGCCAGCGTTCATGCCTGTCTCAGATTGCCCGGAGACATGGTCCTGCTTTTATTCCACTATTAGACTCCACACACTAGCAGGTCTCTTTATGGAAACCATGAAGGCTAGAGAGTTGGTCTCCCAGCTTCACCCTGTTGCACAGGCCTCATTCCCTTCATCAGGAGGAAGGCAAGAGGATGCTCTAGAGGGCCAGTCCCCAGGGGTGCTCCCGAGTGCATGCTCCTCAGGACAAATGTGGAAAAGACCCCCTCAGTGAACTATCTCATACACCTCCCCTTACCTACCTCCCAAACACTCAAGCTTCTCAGCCTACTTACCGGGAGCCATTTTCCAATGTCTCCAGTGTGAAGCCAGCCGTCGCTATCCAGAGCCTCCTTTGTCCTGTCCTCATCTTTTAGGTAGCCTTTGAACACATTTGGTCCTCTCACACATATCTGAGGGGAAAAAACACCAGGGTCTCAGGCGCAGCATAAGGGTGGCTGCCAGGCACAGCCCTGAGAGGCTGTCACCATGCAAGTAGAGAATAAGGTACACTATCCATCAGGAAGCCACTGTGGATACTGTGGTGATGACAATATACACCTGGCTCTGCCTTCTGAACCCATCTTCTGCCTTCTCGGAAGCAATGTCTCCCCCTTTCCTCCCTGCCCTAGCCAGTCTTCCTCCTTTGCCATCTGTTCTTCCTCAGAAGGCCCCAGCGCTGGCCACACACTGCTTTGTGATACTCAGTGGCATCTCATTGCAGGTAGTGATGGCTTCTTGAGGCCCTGGCTTTGTTACCAGGCAGTTGGCTTCCTCACCGCTGTCAAGGGACAAGTCAGCTCAAGCCATCCTATCTGGTCTATGTGTTCATGGCCATAGTTCTTCTGGGACAGATTACACATCAGCAGGCCATGCCACAGTTAGGAAAAAAATATAGATTTTTCTTGTTGTTGTTGTTTTAAGTTTGGAAACTCAAAATTTTGATTTAAATCCATTCAGACCCAGTATTGGAGGCTGGTTGAATGAAAGAAATCAGCGACTTAAAATGACTTTCTATACAAGGTGAAGGGAAAATCACTACCCTCCCACTGTGTTGGCTCATTCTCACTCACCACGTGGAGCACCCATAGACACTAATGGCGAGATCCTTGCTTACCTCCCCCTCTCCTTTGCAGGTCCAGTAGTTCAGCTCCTCCACGTCCACAAGCTTGATATGATTGCAGGGCAGAGGAGCCCCCACGTGCCCTAAGCACCAGAGCAAGACGGCGTTTGTCAGTCTTGGAATCTGTTTTCACACTGAAGAGCTCCCTGTCCCATAAAACTCCCAAGTGGATCAAAGTAGGGAATTATGGACAAAAGGCAGCACAACTTTACACAGGCAGATGCTGATGATCAAGCAAAGTTCAATCTCTGCTGGCCTTTGTTTTATATTTGATTTTTTTGGGCAGTACTGGAGTTTGAACTCAGGGCATTATGCCTTATGCTTATATGGGGGCAGGCACTTCAGCCAAGTCCCCAGTTCTTTTTTGTTTCAGTTACTTTTCTAATAAGGCCTTGCATTTTTATCCAGGGCTGGCCTTGGGCTCAATCATCCTAACTACACCTCTCACATAGCTGGGATTACAGGCATAAACCACCAGGTCCAGTTTGTTGGATGAAACAGAGTATCATTTTTTGCCTGGGCTGGCCTCAAACCGTGGTCCTCTGGATCTTTGCCTCCCAAGTAGCTGGGGATACAGGAGTGAGCCACTGTACCTAGCTATATTTGATTCTTAAAAGAGCAAGACAGGTTCTTTGAAAAAATAAACAAGATCGATAGACCCCTGGCAAACCTGACTAAAATGAGGAGAGAAAAAACCCAAATTAGTAGAATTAGGAATGCAAAAGGGGAGATAACAACAAACACCATGGAAGTCCAGGAAATCATCAGAGACTACTTTGAGAACCTATATTCAAATAAATTTGAAAATCTAAAAGAAATGGACAGATTTCTAGATACATATGATCATCCAAAACTGAACCAAGAGGAAATTAATCACCTGAATAGACCTATAACACAAAATGAAATTGAAGCCGCAATCAAGAGTCTCCCCAAAAAGAAAAGTCCAGGACCTGATGGATTCTCTGCTGAATTCTATCAGACCTTTAAAGAAGAACTGATACCAACCCTCCTTAAACTGTTCCATGAAATAGAAAGGGAAGGAAAACTGCCAAACACATTTTATGAAGCCAGTATTACACTTATCCCAAAACCAGGCAAAGACACCTCCAAAAAGGAGAACTATAGGCCAATCTCCTTAATGAACATTGATGCAAAAATCCTCAACAAAATAATGGCAAATCAAATTCAGCAACACATCAAAAAGATTATTCACCACGACCAGGAAGGCTTCATCCCAGGGATGCAGGGGTGGTTCAACATATGAAAATCAATAAACGTAATAAACCACATTAACAGAAGCAAAGACAAAAACCACTTGATCATCTCAATAGATGCAGAAAAAGCCTTTGATAAGATCCAACATCATTTCATGATAAAAGCTCTAAGAAAACTAGGAATAGAAGGAAAGTTCCTCAACATTATAAAAGCTATATATGACAAACCTACAGCCAGCATTATACTTAACGGAGAAAAACTAAAACCATTCCCTCTAAAATCAGGAACCAGACAAGGATGCCCACTATCTCCACTCCTATTCAACATAGTACTGGAATTCCTAGCCAGAGCAATTAGGCAAGAAGAAGGAATAAAAGGAATACAAATAGGTAAAGAAACTGTCAAAATATCCCTATTTGCAGACGACATGATCCTATACCTTAAAGACCCAAAAAACTCTACTCAGAAGCTTCTAGACATCATCAATAGCTATAGCAAGGTAGCAGGATATAAAATCAACATAGAAAAATCATTACCATTTCTATACACTAACAATGAGCAAACGGAAAAAGAATGTATGAAAACAATTCCATTTACAATAGCCTCAAACAAAATCAAATACCTAGGTGTAAACCTAACAAAAGATGTGAAAGACCTCTACAAGGAAAACTATACACTTCTGAAGAAAGAGATTGAGGAAGACTATAGAAAGTGGAGAGATCTCCCATGCTCATGGATTGGTAGAATCAACATAGTAAAAATGTCGATACTCCCCAAAGTAATCTACATGTTTAATGCAATTCCCATCAAAATTCCAATGACATTCATTAAAGAGATTGAAAAATCTACTGTGAAATTTATATGGAAACACAAGAGGCCACGAATAGCCAAGGCAATACTCAGTCAAAAGAACAATGCAGGAGGTATCACAATACCTGACTTCAAACTATATTACAAAGCAATAACAATAAAAACAGCATGGTACTGGCACAAAAACAGACATGAAGACCAGTGGAACAGAATAGAGGATCCAGATATGAAGCCACACAACTATGAGCAACTTATCTTTGACAAAGGAGCTAAAAATATACGATGAAGAAATAGCCTCTTCAACAAAAACTGCTGGGAAAACTGGTTAGCAGTCTGCAAAAAACTGAAACTAGATCCATGTATATCACCCTATACCAAGATTAACTCAAAATGGATCAAGGATCTTAATATCAGACCCCAAACTCTTAAGTTGATACAAGAAAGAGTAGGAAATACTCTGGAGTTAGTAGGTATAGGTAAGAACTTTCTCAATTGGAACCCCAGCAGCACAGCAACTAAGAGATAGCATAGATAAATGGGACCTCATAAAACTAAAAAGCTTCTGTTCATCAAAAGAAATGGTCTCTAAACTGAAGAGAACACCCACAGAGTGGGAGAAAATATTTGCCAATTATACATCAGACAAAGGACTGATAACCAGAATATACAAGGAACTTAAAAAACTAAATTCTCCCAAAACTAATGAACCAATAAAGAAATGGGCATGTGAACTAAACAGAACTTTCTCAAAAGAAGAAATTCAAATGGCCAGAAAACACATGAAAAAATGCTCACCATCTCTAGCAATAAAGGAAATGCAAATTAAAACCACACTAAGATTCCACCTCACCCCTGTTAGAATAGCCATCATCAGCAACACCACCAACAACAGGTGTTGGCGAGGATGCGGGGAAAAAGGAACCCTCTTACACTGTTGGTGGGAATGTAGACTAGTACAACCACTCTGGAAAAAAATTTGGAGGCTACTTAAAAAGCTGGACATCGATCTACCATTTGATCCAGCAATACCACTCTTGGGGATATACCCAAAAGACTGTTACTCCAGAGGCACCTGCACACCCATGTTTATTGCGGCACTATCACAATAGCCAAGTTATGGAAACAGCCAAGATGCCCCAGCACAGACGAATGGATTAAGAAAATGTGGTATCTATACACAATGGAATTCTATGCAGCCATGAAGAAGAACGAAATGTTATCATTCGCTGGTAAATGGATGGAATTGGAGAACATCATTCTGAGTGAGGTTAGCCTGGCCCAAAAGACCAAAAATCGTATGTTCTCCCTCATATGTGGACATTAGATCAAGGGCAAACACAACAAGGGGATTGGACTATGAGCACATGATAAAAGCGAGAGCACACAAGGGAGGGGTGAGGATAGGAAAGACACCTAAAAAACTAGCTAGCATTTGTTGCCCTTAATGCAGAGAAACTAAAGCAGATACCTTAAAGCAACTGAGGCCAATAGGAAAAGGGGAACAGGTACTAGAGAAAAGGTTAGATCAAAAAGAATTAACCTAGAAGGTAACACCCATGCACAGGAAATCAATGTGAGTCAATGCTCTGTATAGCTATCCTTATCTCAACCAGCAAAACCCCTTGTTCCTTCCTATTATTGCTTATACTCTCTCTACAACAAAATTAGAGATAAGGGAAAAATAGTTTCTGCTGGGTATTGAGGGGGGGAGCGGAAGGGGGTGGAGTGGGTGGTAAGGGAGGGGGTGGGGGCAGGGGGGAGAAATGAACCAAGCCTTGTATGCACATATGAATAATAAAAGAAAAATGAAAAAAAAAAAAAAAAAGAGCAAGACAGGCATATCTGGCCCAGCACCAATCTGCAAGGAGCCTTGGGTGACATAGAGTCTTACACCATGGTCAGGATTTTTTACTATAGTCCCTGCATTAAGACATTTTCTGCATTGCTAACAATCTTGGTTTGGGGATCATAAAAATATAACCATCATTGATTTTCTTTTCGTCACCAGACCGTTGATTAATGTACATGGGAATGATGTAGAGATCCTGTTGGGTTGTAGGTTCTGACTCTGGGAGTGGGATGAGGCACTAGATTCTACATTCCTCATTGGTACCAGGGAAATGTTAATGCTGCTTGCTGATCTATACACTACACTCTGAGCTATGAAGGAAGAGAAAGTCAGGGTGGGGCAACTTCACCCCCCAAAATAAGACTCTACATTTTGTTGGTCTTATGTACTCCAACCACAAAATTATGTGTAAATCATTTTCTACTCATTGTGGTTATGATCTAACTCACTGGCAAGTTGAAAGACTTTTAACCAAGCACTGGCCAAAGTCCTGAAGAAGTCAGCTAAATATATGAAAAACAAGGCTATGACACTTTGGTTTTTCTTTTCAAAGAGCAGCTGCCAAATCTTTTACAATACTTACAAAGATATCAATCCTCCCATGCCCAATAGTCTTCTAAGTTTTTAGGATAAGGATGAATTAAAAATTCAACAATTTTACATGGAAAATGTAGAGAATAATATATGAGGGAAGAACGAAAGTGTCCAAAAAGAGGAGATAACTGGGAATAACTTGCCAATGTGATGGGAGCAATAAGAAAAAATTAATGTGCCAGGACCTCCAAAGATGGCTCCTGAAGGACAGGAGACAGAGTGATCAAAGAATGTGTGTACAAAACAGGCTGAAGTACAGTGAGATAGTACTCACAATGTTCCACACTTGGCTTGGCCAAAGGTGGTTTCACTTTAGACTCCACCTACCATGTTTCTACTGACTAGCTCAAGGTGCTTTAAAAATAGTTTTGCATTCATGAGCATATTTTTCTGCATGTACATGAACTCAAGTTTTCCCATGAATCATTGAGCAAACTTGCACAAAGAGTGGTCCCAGGAGCACAGAGGAAGTTGGTATCTTAAAGGATTCTTTTGCTGAGGATTTTACAGTTTGTCTCTGTTCTAAATCTAGTGAGGGATCATTTAAACCTGCATCCCCCTGCATGAAGGATGCATCTCCTCACAGTGATGGCATGGATGGGAGCTGCTGCTTTCTGAAGTTGCCACTCCTTCCTTAGATATTCATATCACAAGAGACTCCATTGTTCCCAAAGGGCCTGTAAAATGGCCCTTTAAGATAACAGTGCTCTAGCTGGGCATGCTAGTGCCTGTAATCACAGCTACTTGGGAGGTAGAGGCAAGAAGATCAAGAGTTTAAAGCCAGCCCAGGGAAAAGTTATTGAGAACCTATCTCAAAACCAAAATACAAAACAAGAAGGGTTGAGGGTGTGGTTTAAGTGGTAGCCCACCACATGTAAGGTTTAATCTCCAGTACTGCCAGAAAAAGAAAAAAAAAAAAGATCACTATGAACCTCTCTCTCTTTACAAGTCAAATCTGATTGGCAGCCTGCTTTTCTCAGTATAAAAAAAAATAGTCCTAAAACACCAGCAAGACTGTAAGCAAGACTGCAAGCAAGACTGCATGATATCCAAAATCTATAAAACTCAACAGTCTTGTACCACCTGGAGTTTTATCTTGTGATCTATTTTTTTGGTATAACTTCTATTTATCTATAAAAGGGATAGGAAAATACAAAAATATAGGAAAGAACAAAATTTGTAACAAATTACAACCCCGGCCAAACAAGTAGATCATTGCTATAATCCCAGCTACTTGGGAGGCAGAGATCAGAAGGATCAAGATTCAAGGCCAACCTTGGCAAAAAATGAGTGCAACCTAAGCTCAATAAAAAAGCTGGGCATGGTGGCTGATATCTGCAATCCCTACATGGGAAGTGTAAGTAGAAGGACCGTGGTCTAGTGGGCCTGGGCAAATAAACATGAGACCCTACCTGAGGAATAACAAAAGCAGAATGGTCTGGGGATGTGGCTAAATTCATAGAGTGCTGCCTAGCCAGTGTGAAGCCCTGAGTTCAACCATCAATACTGCTAAAGTAGTACAACCCAGACATAACCACCATTAATGGTTTTCTTCTGTTTCTTTTGCTTTTTGTTCAAGTGCCCATGTGAATTCGTTTTCCAGGTGGGAGTTTCAGAGCCAGCTATTCTGACTTAGAGTGGCTTATGAGCCATTCCCATACCTGCGGCCCATCCTACCTGAGGTCCAGTCCCCAGGCGTCGTGAAGGTACATCCAGCTGTGCACTCGGTTTGGCCATAACCTTCATACACCTTCAAGCAAAACACAAAGACCATACTGTGGGTGCTTACGCTCCCAGAGCTGACTGGCTGTCCCTTTCAGCTAACTTCCCCTTGACCATCTGGTGGGTGAGGCGCTCTAGAGGTAGCTAACTGCAGGTGACATAGCCACAGTTGCTAGAAAGAAGTGCTGTTCTTGACACAGACAGTTAGTAGATAAGGTTATGTAGTTTGGGATAAAGATTTCTGACCTATTTTTTAACCACTGGCTCTAGTTTTCATTTGAATAATATGTATGAAAGACAAGCATTTTTTAAAGATGGGACATTGTGGTACATGACTGTAATCTCAGCACTTGGAAGGCTGAGGAGGGAAGGATCAAGAGTTGAGGCCAGTCTGAACTAAATAGTTGAGACCCTGTCTCAAAAAACCAAGGACTGGGGATGTCACTCAGTGGTAATGTGCTTGTCTGGCATATGCAAGGCCTTGGGTCTGAAAAAAATAGATAAGCATTTCAAAACCTGCTCTGTATTTACTTTTGTCTTTGTAAGATGTTCCCCTCCACAGCCCCTCTTGTTTGCATGAATACACCATATGTGAGAGTGTCTTCATTCAGAACTGATCAGGCTGGTCAGTGTGTAACAGAGGATAGTAAAGATGCTCATGACTTCTAAACCCTGAATAACTGTGAAATAGACATGTTTGCCACACCATACCACATATCCTGCCTATGCAGGAACTTAATCCATATTAATCAGATAGATAAGCAAAGGAATGAATTTTTTAGAGATAACAAAACCTGCTGAATCAAATAACCATCCACAAATAGGCTCTCCCTTCCCCCTGTGCTCCTTTTCTGATTTGGAGGGTTTTGCAGGCTGGAGAATGCAGAGATACAGGGCAGAGGTGGTACAGGTCCTCCAGCACATGGAGGGTATATAGAGTTTATGTGATTCCTTTGCCCTGTGCTAAAAACTTTCAAGGGCCTAGGTAAAGGAAATCCCAGAGTCAATACACCTGGGCTTCCCAGAATGTAGCAAGGCCATCCTGGCTTTCAATGGCTCTGGATTCTTTTCATCCTTGGAAGGAGATTTTATTCCCCAGGATCTTTCTCTGTACAGGAGAGGGTATAGTATAGTATTTCTCCTACCTAACATACATCCCATTGCCCCCAAGGAAGGCCATGCATGACAATACCTGGCATCCCAGAGCTGCCCTGAGGAATCCCAGGACTGTTGGTGATGCAGGGGCCGCTCCAGTAACAATCATCCGCACTCGCCCTCCAAGACTGCCCTGTGGGAGAGAGAAGAATCTGACAAGGCTTGTGATGCCTGAGACGGTCCTCACCCAAAGTCAACATTCAACATTCACACCCTACCTTGACGCTAGGGCTAGGATCAGACAGAAGGCCATCTTCCAAATGGCAAACTGTGTCAGCCTCCTCTCTTGTGCCTTTTGAGATCAGTGCCATTAGTCTGTATGGTATTCTATAATTATGGTTCTCCCTCCCTAAACTATACAGCTGCTCCCTCCCATCATTCACAACCATCCAAAAACAATTACTTAGGGCAATTTCATCCAACTTCCATTTTAATGGCATTGCCTTTTTTTCATGTAGAAATCAATACCATGCTTTATTTGCTAGCCACTGCAGAGGACAAAGGATACTTGAAACACTTTGTTTCTGTAAGCTGAGCCAAGGGTCTTTAAATATTAATTTTCACAGCTAAAAACAGAGTAGCAAGAAAATTAGTAATGCTACTAATTAATTCCAGATTCCTTGGGCAATGAAGGAATCTTGAAGACTTTTGTGGAGATACAGAAATGAGTAATTCCACTTTGGCTTGCTGTGGGAGAGGCAGAAGGGACAGGAAAAAAGAAACGAAAAGAATATTCCTGGCCATCGGGTTAGAACCTACTGCTCTGGGAAAGCCACTGTTACAGGAAAGACAAGACGATCTTCAGAACCCAGGAGCATCTCAGGGAAGCACTGACCCAACCACCCAAGGGCAAAGCTACCCTGGTGCCTGTGGAGGTCAAGGGACCTACTTTCCAGGGGTCCTTCTAGCTAGCTGCATTTTGGCAAATATAGCACACATCCAAAACTTAAAAAATTTCAGTGGTAGATTAAACTTTGATTTACTGAGCAAATGAATAATGAGTTCACAAGATATCAGGCCACTGGGATGAACTTTATTTCCCCCAGAGGGCACCTGCGGGACACAGGTGTCACCCTGTCAGCACTTGCTCACTTTCTTACCTGAATCTTATTAAAGAAGAGTTCATCCCAGATACTGTTATTCCTGATGATTCCACTCCGGACCTCAGCTTGCTTGCGCTTTGCTGCAAATTCCAGGAGCCAGCGCTTTATTGGAGTGTCTGCCTGGCAGAAGATCTGAGGAACACAAGTTTGAAACAGCTGTTAGGGCCTCAATGTCTCACTTCTAGACATAGTCTCCAAGGAGAAGGCCCAGAAGAGGAAGGGAAGCCATGCTCCATTGTACCCATGGAAGAGTGATATCAGGTTGAACTTTAACACACTGGGGCAAAGTCCAGGCACATTGCAGAGATGGAAGTTCCTTATAAAAAAAAAAAAAAAAGTCTCCCAACCAGGGTTTTGGAGAATATGAAGAAAACAGGAGAAAAGAGTGAGAATCAGAGAATACAAGAGAAGAGGCAACTTTCTGGACCTGAGCTGGAGGCATGGAAAGCCCACTTGGGGCTCCAGATTCTGTCCAAATAAGCAAGTATACAGCCCTCAGCCTAGTCAGAGACCCACCCCTGAGGTAGGGGGTAGGAGCTCACCTTATCATACATCCGGTTCAGCAGTCTTGGGACCACGGGGAAGATGGTAGGTCGCAGAGCCTTCATGTCATCTGAGAGGAGGCGGATGTCCCCCTGGAAGAAGCCAACTCGCCCTCCATGGCAGTAGACAACAGACTGGAGGGAGAGGACAGGAAGGTAGGAATTCCTTAGGCTGGTTACTCCTGACTGCAGTCCAGAGCTGTCCAAAGTTCTGCCTTCCATAACCCTCAACCCAGCTATGGCTGCTGCACAAAGACATGAAGAATGCGGAGTGACCTCCCCACAAACCTTTGTACTAAGTCCCACTCAGGCAAAGGAAGGAGAAGCAGGAGACAGAGTGGAGTTCTGAGCTTTTGGGAGATGCCTAAGTACGCATTCTCACTGGTGCTTAACCCTCATACCCCACTCCCAAACTGGACTTGGGCCTCCTTGGGAACTCAGGTCTCTGCAATGTATTTTACTCGGGTCTGTCCAGGTCCTAGATAGTCTGTGGGACATCTCTGCAACTATGGAAGGATGGGCTGTCCCCATGGGCACTGGAATTATTGCTGAAGCTGGCTGTGGGTGGTGACTCATAGGAGACCAAAGGGGAGTCGGGGGCTGGTGGAGTGGCTCAAGTGGTAGAGTGCCTGCCTAGCAAGCATGAAGCCCTGAGGTCAAACCCCAGTACCACCAAAAAAAAAAGGGGGACTCAGGTGGATTCCTATAGGACTAGAAGCACACCAGGGGCCTTATATGTGCTTCTTTCTTTAACCCTCATAGCAACCCTATTAGGAAGGTAGTATTCCTAACATCCCTTTACAGGTGAGGGTTGCAAAACTCAAGAGAGGTAAAATGACTTGCCAAGAGTCACAAAACTAGTTGAGAGTAACTGCTGGCATTCTAATCCAGGCCTGGAAAGCATGCCCTGTTATACCACATCTCCCCTAAGGAAAAATGGGAAAGGCTTAAAAGATGCAGTTTATTCACAGTTTAGTTTCTCAAATGACACACACATGGAGAATTTTTTGTCCCTAGATAGGATTCCTCCCTTCACTCTCTCTTTACTCCCACAAGGCCTGTCTCAGGGCCAATTTAATATCAGTCCCCATTGGCAGTCTGTAGAGTCATGATGCTACAGCCTTATTCTCTCTTTTAGGAATTTGTAAGTTATGAGAATCATACTACAGAAGCCCAACACTAAAACACTTCTGCCAAGTTGCAATACTCTTAAAGCAAGTGATACCAGCTGGGGTCTCACCCAGTTGAGCAAGACAGGGCTGGCCTGGGGTCTTCCCTAGAGCAATGCTCCCAGGAGGGCCAGGTGGAATGGCCAGGTCCTTCTGAGGACACCTTTTGAGGACAGGGCATTTTGGCTCTACTTCATACCACCAGTGATGAGAGACACTGCTAGGTTGCTAGGGCTGTGGATTTTAGGCACCGAATGTGCCTCCCTGATGCCAGGGCCTTACCTGCACCATTCGCTCAAACATGTGTGCTAAAGGCAAATAGGAAAAGTGCACATCCGCACAAGCGGGAGCCCACTGACTCTGCAAGAAAACACAAGGAGCCCAGGCAAGTCCCAGTCAGCCAGGTGGGCGGCTTACCTGGATCACTCTCTCAAACATGTGAGCCAAAGGCAGGAAGGAGACGAGCACATCGTCCTGTCTCGGAAAGATCACTTTCTGCAGGTGATGGGCATGGGAGACAGAAAGGAAAGAAACACTGACAGGAAGACACCGAGAGAGTCATAAAACAATAAAGAGAAAATGGTCTTGGAGGGGTGAACAGGAAGAGGGGGGAGGGAAACGAAGGGCTGGGACAGAGAGAGAGGTGAGATGAGAGAAAAAAATGAGAGCAAGAGAGAGGGAGAGGGAGGAAAGGTGCAGGAAGAAGGTGGGCAGCATAGGAAGCGGAGTGTTAGGTCGCAGCGCCAGTGGGTCTGGGTTATCTGCAGAAGCAAAGAGCCACATGAAGCACACATAAACCAGCAGAGCCAGGCTCCGCAGGGAAGTCTCTCGGCAGGGCCTGCACCTGGCTTGCAGTCATTCGGCACCAGCCTGGCTCTCTCCCCTTCCTCCCCACGTTAGTAGGTTGGATCGGCCCTAGGCTTCCTGGGCCACTTGGGTAGAGATTCAGAGTGTTTTGGTTGATCGGCACTTTCTAATCCTTCCAGAAAAAGAGGTCCAGAGAACCCTACATCTATGCCAACTGTGGCTGTGTTAGGAGCTGGGGACAGAGGAAGAGACAAGGCCAAGTCCCAAATAGGTGGCTGAACCTAACCTGACAAGCCACAGCCCTGGATCAGGGTCTTAAGGGGAAAGCTGAGAAGTAGCCCAGCTGAAGAGCCAGTATAGGTCGAGTGTCAGCCCACATCTCGTGGATGGGATGGACCCTTAGGACCCAGGCTGCTCAGGTCAGGCAGAGGCCTGTACAAGGAGGCTCAGTTTTGTGCCACCTGCCTGAGCTCTACCTTGTCATAGAGGCTTTTACTCTCCTGGTGGCCTTTTGGACCAGTTTGGACAAACCTTGGGAACCTGGCTCATGGCTCCTAACCTGGATTCAGCCACCAATACAGTTTTCTACCAAAGTAAAAGTGTTTAGAGCATATACTCCATAATGCCATGAAGCATGTGTGTGGAGAGACAGTCTCCATGTGAAGAAAAAGCCTGACTTTGATGAAAATGTACATTTTTTTCTCCTGAAGGAAACTGCAGAATATACTCACCACTTCTGGAGAGGTCCTCTTTTCTTATGTGGGTATAAACACTAACATGCTTTGTCAGGCCAAGAGGTCAACCTTTTTGACTCTAGATTTACCTTTAAGCACACTCTATTAGTCCTTAAACACAAAATGACTGAATTAAACCCTAGCCTATTTAAAGAACAAGTTACCAAGGATTACCTTAGAAATAAAGGTGCATACACAAAAGCAAAAGGATCTCAATTTTTGAAGTTAAAAATGAAAAACAGATTCCCATGCTTTTCTTTCTGGGGTCCTAGTACTCTCAGAAATCAACTGAATGTTGTTGGGTATGAGAGTCATTTCAGTGTTTGGGGTTAAAAGCTGCGTGTGGTGGCACATGCTCTCATTTCAGCCCTTGGGAGGCTAAGGCAAGAGGATCATGAGTTCAAGACCAGCCTGGACTACAAATCAAGACTCTGTGTCAATTAAAAACAAAACTAAATCACAGTGTTTGAAGTTAGAAGTGGCTGTAAAGGTAGGGTTGTTCTATTGAGAGAAACTCCTGCCTGTGAATGGTAGCCCAGATTATATCAGGAAAAAAACAAAACAAAAGGAACAAATTTTTAAGATCCCTCTGAGGCCAGAGATTGTCCTCAAGAGATACCTGCATAGTAAGTTTACTTTATTCACCTCTGTCACTTTCAGAAAGCCTGAGAAATCAGCCACCACGTTCCCATGGGTGAGCATCGCACCTTTGGGGTTCCCTGAAAACAGAAGGCAAGAAGGGGAATTAGTTGGGAGCCCAGTGGCAACTCCCTGAGAACAGTGCCCAAGCCAGCAATGCCTGGCTGTTCCCTCAAGCCTCTGGCCTCTGGCTCAGCCATCCTTGAGATCCAGGCAGATGAATACTGCTTGTGGGACCTTCACTCTTTAGACCCTCTGCACCTACCTTGAGGCTCTTTACAGCTTGGGACCAAAAGGCAGGTGACATGGCTGCACAGATGGATGTCTCAGATCTGAAGAGTATACTACTTGGGGCACTTTACCCTCTCTTGCCTCCCTCAGGGAACACAGGCTTAGGCCTCCAGTTCCCTCACACACATCCACTGGTCTATCCTGCTCTCTTGACCTCAGCAGGGCTATCTGCTAGCAGAAAATTTACTGGCTGTATCTGGTGACTGGAAAGACTTCAGGCTTAGGGCAGGCTGGAGGTCAGCAGGATTGGGGCTCCCCTATTGCCTGCTCAGCTGCAGAGATGGGACAAGGATATTCTTGTTTTGTCTTAGCATGATTTTTCACTGCTGCTCATTAGGCCTAGTGTTCGGGTCCCTTGAGGAATCTGGGGTTGCTAGGATGACTCAGAGGATAGAGGCAGGTGAGGCCCAGGACACAGCAGGCTGGGGAGAAGACCAAACTGACCACCATTTCACACCAGGGTGGACACAACCCTGATGGTGCTGCTACAGGTCTGACAGGACTCAAAACCTAGCTGTGCCACTCACAGCTAGCAGGACATCAGTAAGCCATTGCTCCTCTTGAGAGAAACCACCTCTCAAGGAAACCTCCTCTTGAGGTTTCCTTACCTGTAAAACAGGGACAATAATGCCCACCTCATAAAGGTATTATAAGGACTATAAATATAATCCCTGTACAAAAGATGTTAAATTAAATGTTTCCACTAAGGCAGTAGATACAGTTGCTGTGAAACTCCAAAAGGGAGGGGGCAGAACACATGCAGAACTTACCCAGAAAATATCAAAACAATCAATATGTTAACTTTGCAACCCTTACCCAAAAGGAGGTAATAAAAGGGTCAAGTGAGTAGAAACTAAGAGAGTGTTGTACTAAGCGCCACTGAACTTGTTCACATTACACTGGTTAATTTGATGCTACGTGAATTTTCCCTCAGCGTGTGGGGAGGACTTAGAAAATCTGTGCAGAGGTCCTTTGGAGGGAGCTACACGTCATACATAGCCCATGAAAAGTGGAAGAATGAAGAGTCCTCTCTCCCAATCCCACACTGAAACCCAAGACCCTAATAGGAACACCTGAAGAGCCCAAATGTGCTCCCTAAAGCTGGAGGACCCAGTGAAAAAGGTGAAGAAGTCAGTGGTTACAAAAAGTAATGAATCCAAGAACTGGACACAGTCTACGAAAGGAATATCAGTCTGAGGGGTGAGAGGGACAGTGGCAAGGATGGTATATT
Source organism: Castor canadensis (assembly GCF_047511655.1). Taxonomy (NCBI): domain Eukaryota; kingdom Metazoa; phylum Chordata; class Mammalia; order Rodentia; family Castoridae; genus Castor; species Castor canadensis. The sequence continues at coordinate 62,451,660 of NC_133401.1, read as the reverse complement.
AGAAGGCATCTGTCAGAAGGTCAGTCTTCCAAGGAAAAAGGATCCCCTCCCAACAGGGGAGGCAGTAAAGTGCACACAGAGGCCAGAACTGAGGTAGAGACAGCACCACCCAGCCCAAGATGAGCGCTATCTATGTCAGGGGAACTCTATGTCAAGAGAACTCAGGAAGTGTTAATCAAACACAGGGTGAGTTTTAAACACTAGCCCAAATAATTTTCCTACTTTTATACCCACTTACTTATTTTCCATCCCCACTTCAAACCCAGTGGGAGAGGAAAGAATCCACCCCCAGTAGGCTGGGGACAAAGGAGAAACAGCAGCAAGGAAAACAAAAGTTCTCTCTGCTGGGGAGGAGGAGGTCTCAATGAAGACTACAGATTCCTAGTTTGGATTGACACTTGTGATTCTGAGTTAAGACTGTGACTTGCAGTGGCCATGGGACTTTTTATTACATAAAAGTGACCAGAAAGGCCTATGATGTTTGAAGTTTTTATCCAGGAGCAGAGAAAGAACCTGCCCTCACTGAGCAAGTGGAGAGCAATGGATGGAGACAAAAATAAAGTCACTCTCATAATTACATCCATGAGACCTGCTTGCTCAACTTGTTGGTGACCCGTTTGGCAGAGATCAGAGCATTAGTTACAATCCCATCTTTGAATTCAGGAGACAGACACATCACTCTACCGAAGATGTGTGGTGGGCAGAATTTTAACCTGTGCTCTGGTACCTTCACTCATATGGTCACCCACGTTGATGACTTTGGGGACACAGGTTACATGATTTAAATAAAAAGTGACATATTTCTAATAAGTAGCTGTTCCTTTTGAAAGGAACAGCTTCCTTTCGAAAAGAAAAAATAAAAAAGCACAGAATCTGTCTTAACTCTGCCTGTCTTTCTTTCATCCCAATATTCTTCCTCAAGCCCAGCCCATATTAAGAGACTTAAGCCTGAGTCATCACTTAGATACAAATCCTACAGAATCCCAGGGCCCACAAAGTATTCTGAGTGTTACTTGGTAATTTTCAGCTGAGAATGCTCAGGTTCTTCAAATTTTTAAAGAACATTCCCCCAGATAATAAATATGGAGTCAGGGCTATCACAAAACAGAGCCTGTGCTATAGTTTTAGATCTGTGAGACTGGCTTGGCTGACTTTCTCACACCTAACATAACCTCATGGTAGAAGGTCTGATCATTTTGAGAGAAATTTGTCTTCAGTGATGAAAAACCTCCAAAGCCTCCATTCAGTTCAGGCCAAAACACTTACAATGGTAGTATTCAATCCTGCTTAGTTTGGTTAGGACTTTTTCTTTTCCAGCATGGTGCAAAAAGTTTGTATCTTTTAGAAAAGCATGTTTTCTTGCAGGTATCAATGTAATTTTATAAACTTCTAATGACCTATAGAATTTGTAAAGATTCCCTGAAACATTCAGATTATTTCTTCAAGTCATCTCTAGATGTGGTCCCCATGGATGAAGGAGAAGTGAAGGTAGACCACAAATTCTGGGAACAGACTACAAGGTCCAGTTAGGAGGTAGAAGATGAGCTTGTGAACAGGCTCTGCTTGCTTCTCTGACTCAGGGCTGTGTATGCCTCTGGCAGCATTTCTTTTAGACCTGATGTAGACAGTTTTCCTAGTTGCTCACATGGAGAAATATCATAAGCCTTCCTAGACAGACCTATGTGCAATCAAGTATGATGAACTGAGCTGCAGAGTCTCCTTTGGTCCTCTTTTTCTGGTGCAATGTCAGAAAAGGTCTGTCACCTAGCTCCCCAATGTCTCAGCAGTATGAGACCTGCTGTCCATTTCCCTCCTTCTGCCCATAAGCAGACATCTTCTCACTAAATGCCTCCATTTAACACCCAAGAAAACTGAGGCTTAAGAGTGCTTACATAATTTTACAGCTGCACAGCAAGAATGCTGAGAGGTACAGGGAGCATCAGCAGGTGTTTCTGTGGTGACATCCCCTGGGTACAATTTAGCCACAGACAGTGCCGACAGTTTCTGTTCTCTGTCCTCTTGGCTGTTCCTGCTCAGGCTCATTGGGAACACCTATGCTATCATTCCTCTTGTGCAGTGCTCCCAGGCCTTGCTCCCAGTCCATTCTTTTCCTCACTTGACCTTCCTTCAAATCAGTATTCTCTGTCTTGCTACAGATCCTCTGTGCATGCTGTTCCTTTTGCTGGGAACACCTTTTCCTCTCTTCTCGTCCAGCTATCGATGCTTCAAGAGTCTGCTTAGATTTACTTCCTTTGGGAATCCTTTGTGTTCTGTTGTCTTGACCTCTTGTTGGCAGGATACTTGGGATGCAGTATGCAGCTTGGGATGCAGACTCTTGAGGCAGTGATCAAATTGTAACTGGCTGATAACTGAGCTGTGAGATCATGACTACAAGGCTGTGCGCTGTCCAGCACTGTGTCCTCAGCACTTAATGGTAGGTCTGATACACAGAGGTTCTCAAAAAAGAAACTGAATGAATGAACATACATAAACTAGAAAAAGAGTGTCAAAGACATATAGAGTGAAAAGATTGTTTCACAAGACCACTGTATTTTCTTCTCCGGAAAGTGAAGGTACCTGAACTCATAAAGACACAGACTCCTAACTATCTTTCAAGGAAGCCAACTTCCCCAAATAGGTTGTATTATACACACAAATTATCTTTTTTTTAGGGGAGATTCAGTTTCCAGTCCAGTTAATAGTTGCTTGGAAATGACCAACCAATCACTCACCCACCCATCAGCCATTACTGGGTACAAAACACAATCTCTCCTCTTCCTGGACCTTCCTAGCCTGGTGAGGGGCTCTGGAGCATTGGCATTTTCTAGGAGTTTTCCTCAGAGTTTCTACCACATACTAGAAGGAAATCATCCTGGAATGATTCTGCCAGAACCTGGACCAAATGTCAGGTTCAGATCATATTTTCCATCTCTCCTGACTGAAGAACATTGTGGTCCTTGATGAGGCTGAGAGCCAGGATGCTCAGCATGCAAGGGAAGCTGTAGCTGGACTGTGATGCTGTGGACACATGTAGCTGATGTGCTGACAAAAGGAAGAATAAAAGAGCACAGCATAGGCTTAGCCTAAAGCCAAGAAAATCCAAGTGCATGACCCAGAGAGATGATATCAGGCCAAAGATCTGCTGGCTGCCCCAGCTCTGCCCTGGCACCAGCCACAGCTTTGGAGCAGGAAGCTTGTGACACTAAATCACAACCTATTTTTCAGGCTGTCTGCATTCTATTTCACCACACAGAGCTTGGGTAGGATGGCTCAGCTTTCAATTGGAAATCCAGTCTGAAAGGCACTGGACATGATGTCTGGCTCTCTCCAGCTGGGCCACATCACATGTCTGCCTCAGGAAGTCCTTTGCCAGATATGGGGGCATCTTCTGTGACCAAGTGACATGTTAAAAGCCTGAAGGCACTCTTGGAAGGCAGAGGTTCAAAGCTAAAGGCCAAAGCAGTGACCTGCTCTCCAAAACCATGTCACCAAAAATTTATATTGTAAAACTCATGACAAAAAAGACATTGTAAAGCTCTATTTAAAAAGCAACATAAGCTTGAAGAGCATTTTTGAATTTTGAGTTGGCTCTGGATGTCAGTCCCTGGAAAGTAAGGGCTGTATTACTTCTTTTCAAAAAGGGTTTAGTAGAATATGGTAAAAATCTTTAAACCCACTTGAATTAATGGCAAAAATCTGTCTCCATTCAATAAAGCCGTGTTTCTCATGATCCACTGACATAACTAATCCAGCTTATGGGGCTGGTCAAAGGTCTGCCAAATACCTTACAGCTGCTTCTGTGGGAGATGTAGAGACCCCAGTCCACTGTCTATTGACAGTGGCCAGTGTTTGGTCTGAAAGAAGGCTAGAAACCTCTTGCCCATTCAGGACAAAGCAAGTGACTTCCCAAGTCATCAGATGGAGTGACAGCAGTAGCAAGAGAACTGGGCAAGGAGTTTGGGGATGAAGATACAAGTGCTGACACCTCCACTTGCTGATATTGTTCCCTTGGAGCCAGCTCAGTGTTGAGCTGCTCACCTCACTGACTAAGCTAAGGCCCCAGTGCACAATGACAGGGTGGACAGGACACTAGACTGTAAAGTGCTGAGCCTGTGCCTAATGTGCATTCTGCCTCCCCCAGGACACCCTGCTGGACTCTTCCTGTCACGCTGATGTATGTGCTGCTTGGTTTGTGCCAGGCATGGGCCGAGCCATTTCTGCAGTGTCCTCTTCCTGACAGTCTTGCCCTTGGCTGCAGAGTGTTTGTACTGCCCATTCATATACCATCCCATCTCCTACTTGGCCCCTAACCACCTTCCTCAAGGTGAGAAACTGGGGACAGGGATGGCAGAGAACTTAAGTGACTGGTTCATAGCACTCTAGCAAGTAGCAGAGATGAGACTCAAACTTTTTCTTTCAGACACCAAGCCCCATATTCCTTACCCAGTCCCTGACATGAAGGCCAGACAAGAGCAGGAAGCAGGGAGGTGAATTGTTTCCCATAAAGAAATGACTGTCATAAGAAAATTCCTTCCTTTAGTATGTGACCCAGCTGCCCACCTAGGGCTCTGCTGGCTCAGCTCTGGAAAGCACAAGGCCCTGCCTATACTTCCCAATCCACACTGTCCATCTGCATCTGGCCACTCCCCATCCTGTCTGGTGCTATGTACTGGCAGTAGAGGGACCAGCATCTGGAGCCAGGCCCAGGACAAGGCTTAGCCCATCTCACAGAGAGTCCCAGAGACTTCCAAAGTCACCTGCCAGGCTGCCAGGGAAGGGTACAGGTAGCCAGGTGATCTGAGTGCCTCTGCTTACCTGTGGTGCCGCTGGTGAAACACACAATAGAGAGATCATCAGGCTGAGGGGGCTGGAGGGTTAAGAGAAAAGGCATGGTTAGGGAGACCCCGTGTGATTAGCCAGGGCCCCACCACTGCCCAGCCCCATACGTGCTGTAGTGGTGATGTGGCTGTGGGCAGTGCTGGGTATGTTTGCAGGCCCCATGCACTGCAGGTGGGCTGACAAGCTCCCAGGAAAAGGGAAAGAAGCTGAGTTCGTGGACATGGATTGGTCCCACCAACCTTACCCTGATCCCAGCACTCCTCTTTCCTCCAGTCTGAGCTGAATTTTCCTAGGTGGGGTTGGATTACAGAGGCCACATTCAGACCTCAACCAAAGACCTCACCTTTCTAGTGGGTATGGCCAAGTCCCCACATTCCTTCCCATTTTCTCCCAAATGTCTGTGGTTAGTCTTGGGAGCATGTGTGGCTCAGGAGTTGAGCTGCCCGTTGCATCCTCAAGACTGCTCTGCATTAAGCCCTTGTCCTGACACTGGGCATATGGCCTTCGAGTCACTAGGAAGAACTCACTGAGTCCATCTGCACATAGAAGATGGCTTTCCAGAGGTGGTAACATGTGAGTTGAAATGGAAGGGTGAGCAGGATTTTTCCAGAAGAAGTGTGTGTTAAGGGGGGGCGTTCCTTGGAGGGGTCCTGGGAGGAACTTGCATGGGCCCAAGCACAGAGGCACAGGAGATAGGGCATGCTGAGAGATCAGGGAGCAGCTCTCTATGACTAGAGTCTGGTACATGTGAGGTAGACAAACACCTAGGACTACCTCAGGAGGGCCCTGCAAAGCAGGGCTATGATTTGTTTAGACCTGTGTGAGAAAGTTCAGAAGGAGTGGTGAAGGGAGTGAAAAAGATTGAGCTACAAGAATGCCTAGAGGTCAGAGGCCCTGAAAGAACCCCCAAACGACCCCCATGGCCTAGCCCATGGGGCAGCTACCTTCACTGTGACCCAACCCCAAACAGTCATACGGTGATGACACACAGGAAAGTTCACAGAGAAAAGATGAATAAAGACAGCAGATGCCATAAGACCACTAGACCCAGTGGTCCACTTCTGGTTCTGTTCATCCCATCCCCTAGGGAGTTCACTACATTTGAAGGAAAAAAATAAGACTTCCTCAAGAAAGTTACTAGACAATCAAAGGTAGCCAAGACTGACTGCCATCTGTCTCCTTCTCAACCTCTGACTCTTGTCTCAGGTCCTTTCCTGGGCCATCAGCCCATAAAAGTCCTGGGCAGCAGAGCAGGCATTCTTGAGTTGAGCACAGGGCTGCTTATTAACATGGAGATGTTTGTCTGGCCTCTCTCCTGAGCCCTGTGTACAGTGAAGGGCTCTGCGAGGACAGTCCCTACCTATCATCTTGTTCAACAAAGACCTGCTAGAAGATCAGCTTACCACAGGAGCATGGTGATTTTCTTGGCCACAGTCCTGAAAGAAGAAAATACTGCTTTAAAATCCTCAAAGTTTTCATCAATTAAAAAAAAAAATTAACAGTCCAGTCCAGTAGGCCTTGCTCTTGTGCCAACGCCAGATTTCAGGATCCCCTGCTCAGACATAGTAGTTGTGGCAGATGCTACCTCAGTGGCATCTCCTCAGACATATGTCTAGTCTGAGGTCCCTGAAAGAGAGGGAGGACGTCTACAGGTCCTGAGTCCATCCTGTACATTATAGGCAGGGAGCCCAAGGCCCAGTGAGAGGCCAGGCACTGTGCACATGACAATGAGTTTTGGATATGTTGGGCTTAAGGTGTGCCCATGGTACCTCTGAGAACATGCATGAAAGTGGTTGGGTGACCTAGGCTTCTTACATGAGCATTCAATGCTGGGGGCTGCCAGTGCAGGTGGGGTTGATAAGTTGCTGAAATGTACAAGTGCACAGGTATTATAGGTACAATGAGAAGAAGATAGGGAAGCAGGAGAACTGAAGGCCCCAGGGGCTGAGCTCCAATAGAGCATAGTGTGAGTCAGTTGCTACTGAGCAGGGCCTGAGGCTCTGAAGGCCAGAATGCCCGGCATTGCCTCAGCAGGCCATGAGCTTCCAGAAACCTGGTGTCTCTGGGAAGGCCAGGAACAGCAAAAAATCAGTTCTGCTGGCTACTGGGTGTCTGGATCCCATCGGTAGGAACCTTTCCAAGACTCCTGGACCTCATATCTACCGCCTTTGGCTACACACAAGGGCTGACACTAGCTGGAAATAAGGAGACTCCAGCAGCTGTGTGAGTGCCTCCCAGGCAAGCACACTATCTACTTGCTGGCACCTAGTGCCATTGGCTATATGCCAGTCAGAGCCTTTGCCTAAAGGATGCCTAGGGACATCAACTGCAGGCCTCCTTCCACCAGCTCTTTCAAAGCATACCTTATCTTAGCACTCATACATTCCCAAGCACATAAAATGGTCACTTCTGAGGCATGAGAGGGGCAGGTCACCAGCAGTTCTGATTCAGCAGCCAGCCAGCTATGGATCAGCAAACAACCCAGAAACAGATTCTCACCTCCACAGCCTGCATGGACTTGATGACCACCCCGCACTTCTGTCCCCTCTCAGTTAGGGCTTCCTCGAATGGCTCCATGAGGATGATCAGCTTGAGCCCTGGAGTCTCCTTCTTCTCCACATGCTCTAGCAGAAGCATGGCCTTCTGTGGCTTGTCCACAATCACGGTGCTAATGTCCGCTGCAGGGACCACCAAGGAGAGTGAGGCTGTGTGGACACAGGCTGGGACTGCAAACAGCACATGCCAGGCAGCGATAGCACAGCTGTGTGTGCCATAGCTTGTACGTAAATAAAATGTGTGAGACAAGCTGTGGGGACCATGCATCGTATACACAGGAATGTATCGTGGGTCCTGGGTGAACCAAGGCCCTCCTGGAGCAGATGACTAATTTACTTCATACTCGGCCCCTATCATCCCAGGTCTGCCTGGGATATTTACCACCACAGCAATGATACCCAGCTGTCATGAACTTTGGAGGGTTGCAGCCTGTTGGAGGCTGGTACAGAGTCTCTTCCTTGATACCCCAGTCCTGTGGACAGAATCTTCAGGTGAAGTCTGATTAGAGATATCTGAGACTCAGTACAAGCCCAAGTGTTTTCTGAGAGCAGAAGCAAAGTGCTTCTTATGGATCTCAGGATAAACTGAGAGGCTAGGGGCTGGAGATAGGCTGCCAATGGCAAGAGGGATGGTGGTGGGGCTTACCTGTATTGATGATGTAATGGATAGCCCCAGGGCCCAGAGTGTCATACAGTGGTACCACCACCATGGAATACGTGTAGCAGGCCAGCTCTGCAATGATCCACTGTGGAAACACAAGGTCTAGGTCAGGGGAAAAACAGACAAGAGGACTGACTGTACTGCCCTTAGGCCCAGGAGAACAGTGACCCTGTGCGAGGCCCTATGCCCGATTCTCTGCATTCCACAAGGAATCCACAAGGCTAATGGGTTGTCCCTGTTCACCCATAGCCTTCGAAATCTGGTTTGCACCATGGAACTCTGTAACTCCTGGTTTCATGCCCAAACAGTCCCAGGCCCTGAGTGGACTTCTTCACCATGAATCTCCTTCCCCTTGGCCTCTAGGACATCTGTTTATGGAGCAGAGTGTGGTATGGATTGATCTTGTCTAGGGTGCCCTTTCCTGATGTGGGGCAGAACTGAGTGGGGGTGTCCTGGCCCTTGGGTCTCCAGTTTTTCTCTTGTCTCAGGTCCTACAAAGAGCAGTAGCAGGATCATTCCATGCACCCAACCCCTACTCCACTGATATCTCTAAAACCAGTCAGAGTCTACAGCCAAACCACCCCGAATGTGCCCGATCTTGTCTAAAAACAGGGCAGGTACTCACCTCTGGTCGATTTTGTGCAAAAACACCAATAAACTGATCTGTATGTGCTTTACAGTTGTGCTGGAGAAGTCCAGACCCCAGGAATTCAGCCCTGTTGGCCACCTGTACATAGACATAGGGAGGTGATGGGGAAACAGGGACTCTTCAGCTGAGGAAAGACCCATAGCGGGGAGTCCTACAGGTCTGACAGACCTCCTGGCTCCCTACCCAGGTTTGCAAAAAGTCTCTCGAGGATGCTGGCAGGAGTTAGGCATATAGACCATAAAAAAAAAAAAAAAGATCCTTTGAAACCCAGTAGGGTGCCCGTAAGTTCCACAAGGGCCAGATCCGTATGGGGAGACAGGGTGGGGTGTGTTTTGTATCACTCACCTCCTGGTAGGATAGCCACTGGTAAGGCTGGTTGGGCTTCCTAAAACCAAGGCAGGGCCCGTTCCCTGCAGAGAGACAAGCAGGCCTTGTGCCAGGGAGGGGGGCAGTGGGAGTACCACTTTCCCCTTCCCCTCAGACACCCTGTATGGATGTCTTATACTGTAGGTATCCGTGGACCCAGGTAAACATCCTCCTAGCTGCCTGTCTTACCCACTGCAGCCCAACAGGGCCTGAAATATGCAAACATGACATCCCTCAAGGGATCAGACAGGCCCAGGAAGAGGACTGATGCAGTAACTGGTGCCCACCATGACTTGTATGACAGTCTCTACTGCAGACCCAAAAGGACACAGACACTTGAGGGCCACTAAGAGAAGGTGGCAGGTTGCCTGTGTGTGACCATCTCCCTTTGCCTCATGTTGTGGGACTGCTGAGACATGTCAGAGGCTCAGGTTCAGCTGCCAGTCAGTGACCTGACAGCTCTCCTGGGAACAGAGGATGGGGCCTGAGGTCAGGTAGTCCTAAGGGCTGAAGCAAAGCTGAGGTCAGTTATGGGTCACATAATGCAACTCCTTCTCTGGTGGGAAGAGGGTCAGGAAGGGCTCCTCTTTGCTGACACAGGCACTGCTTACCTGCTGCATAACCCCCTTGCACCTGCCAATGCCAGCCATGGCCCATCCACATCCCCACAGCCCATCTCACCTGTGATGCTAAGCCCACGGCGGAACACCTGGTACATGGTCCGGGCATCATCGTAGTAGTGGGTAAGCAACTGGGGGCCATCCCCTATCACAGATCGCCGGGCCCCACCACTGTCCTACAAGTCAAACGCAGACCAGAGGTGCTGGCTGAGGTAGGTTCGGAAGTCAGGAATGGGCCCCTCAAGCATGCACAAAACTGTACACAGCTGGGATGCACTCCTGCACCACAAGTTGGGGATTGAGAGGTGCTCTGTGTATGCTCACACATGGCCTATGCACACCTGGACTGTATACACTCGATCTGTATGTAGCCCCACTCAAACAGGGTTGGTTAATACACACAGGCCCAGCACACCAGTGCCTCACATACAGCATTCACACATCAGGTCGGCATACAAAGAATGTCCAGAATTTTCAATAGCTCTTCATAAACAGTCATACAATGGAATGGGAAGCATTTGCTGTAGTCAACTATCTCCTGGCATCAGGTCCAAGGTGTCTCTTACGCCATCATCTGCTGCTCGCTCCTATGTCGTGAACCACTTGGGTATAGTCTTTAGCTAAGGAGGCTATCATCTACCACTGACACAGTTGTGTGAATGAGTTAAGGACTGAGCTGAAGGTGCTTTCCCAGTAACAGAAGCCTAGACGCTGTGGAGGGAGGATAGGTGGAGTTATGTTAATTACTGACTGAGGCAGGCAGCACAGTGAAATCCTGGACACTCACCAGTGCAGATCCATAGTAGGAAGGAGTGAGTGCGCTCTGTGCTGGGGCTAAGGAGAGGAGCTCAGCATCCTCCCCTGCCTCCTCCCTTCTACCCTATAACCCCTCCCCAAGCACCCCAAACCCAGAACTCTTCTGTACCACAGCTCTGCCTGTTCTCAAGTTCTATTTAGGCTGCTCTGAGCTGGCCCAGAGCCTGCCACTTCTTGGAACATTGGGTCTGAGGAAAAATTGTGAGTGCCACAGAGCAAACAGCCAAACTCAAAACCTCAAACAGTTCTCCACTGTTTTTGGAGTGGAAAGTTCTGTTTGGCCAGTGCTTCCTGAACACCAGGCTCAAGACAGACCTGCAAGGGAGGCTGGGGACATATACAATCAGACCTGGTTAGCACCAGGGGAATGACAAGAGACTGTGTGCCAGTTACAGAGGAAGCTAAAGTGGGCATGCATGTTGGAGAGGGGCTATTCAGCTGAGTTTGGAAGGCAACGGAGGGATTTGCCAGGCAGAATGAGGAGCAGGCAATGGCAGTCTCGGTACAGGCAACAACAAGTGCATCTGCATAGGGCAGAAGCTCAGGTGCATTTGGGGGAACTGTGGGCAGTTTATGAAGCTTCAGACAGACATGGTGCAAGAACAGGCCAGAGAGAGATGCAGACCAAGGCAAGGAATCTGGACTTTAGGTGAGGACAACGGAGCCAAGGGAGGTTTTTTTCTTTATTTTTCTTTTCTTTTTGGTTTAACTGGGGTTTGAACTCAGGGCTCCATGCTCACTAATCAGGTGCTGTGCCATTTGAGTCATGCCTCCAGCCTGAGGAGAGGGTTTTAAGCTACAGAGCGATATGGTCTGAACTATGAACTATGCATTTCACATGTGGCACAGAGTAAGTGCTGCCAGGCCCCATGTGATGGAGACACCTCTTGAATCTCTCACCTCATTTCCTACCACTGTGTCCTTTGCCTACTGCACTGCAGCCACTCTGACTTTCTATGCTCCTGGAGGGTGCAGGGAGAGGCCAGAGATGGGTATCTTCCCAGGAAACCTTAGTTTTTGTCCCAGCCAGACTTATGTTGACTCATTCTGTCACGCTAAGCCAGAGCCATCCCTCCCAGCATCCTGACTCCATCCAACCCAGATAGATGCCTGCAGTTGCCTCTTCATGCCTGCCCTGCCACTGTCAACCTTCTACAGCACAAACCCCCAAAAAATCCATTTTGTCCACCCTGAGGATCCCTGCAGCCTCTCCAGGTGATTATATATAATTATAATCATAATTATAAGCTGCTTATTCTCAGTGATTTCTCTACATTGTCCCTCAGATTCTTACCACATCTTAGGAAGTAGCTGCTCTTTTCATTACCCACTTTATAACTGAGGACACTGAGGCTCAGAAAGTCAAGAAACTGCCAAGAACAACACAGCTAGGCTTCAAGCCCAGGACTGGTGGTCCCCAAAGGTCATTCTCATCAACACTGCTAGCTGCTCTTTAGTCCCTCTCTTCTACCCAGTGCCCAACACCAATCATCATTCCCCAAAGCCACTATGTACTTTATCATATACCTGGGCCTTTGCACACATTACTCCTTCCGCAGGAAGGAGATCCCAACCTCTGTTTGGCCTGGGCCCTTTCTACCATCATCGTGTTATGATCAAAAAGCAAAGTACACTACAGTGTATTTATCATGATATCACTTAAAAGTGGGGAGGGGGATATCTGCTCCTGACAGAACCATTAACACAAGTTGCCTCTGGGAGGATAATGGGGAAACCAGCAGGATAAGGTAGAAGCTTTTTAGTGTATGTCCTTTGGTTTCTTGAGAACTGTGTGAATATACTATTTATTCAAAATTAATAGAATTAAAGTTTAGAAAAGGGGCAAAAATTAATTCCATAAGCTTAATAAAGAAGCAAATCTCACCAGCCCTTCGGGTTTAGCGTGGAACACCTGTCTTCTGAGTCACTGTACCTTCTTCTCTGTGGTGGCTCCACCTGTGAGCCCATGTGCTCTGAGAGAGACAGAGCCCTGCGGTGGACTTAGCTCTGGGTCCCTATACCAACCAGGACTAGTCACAGGGAGAGTATGGAAGAAATTTACATGGAAGCCAAAGGACTATTTAG